>NC_090794.1:9637500-10237500 GCF_040054535.1 Antennarius striatus | reverse complement strand
CCTGGCCCCTATTAAAGCATTAATTGCATGTGGAAATTTTAGTGCAACCCAAACCCAGAGATTAGCTTTGTGTGTACAGCTCAAAATAAATCCTGACTGAACTCCAAGTAATTTGCTCATCTGAATGGCTACGGACAATCTCTTTCTACTATATATCTGAACTTTCCTAAAACTCAGAAAATTGAGTCACAAAGTCATAACTGAGTGACATTGATTCGAGAGGTTCACGTTGTGTACAGCTGCAGCTGGGCCTTGATTTGTTGGGGCATATATATGAATTAAGTTCTTCTTCCATTATTTGTCAGTCCAGCTTCATTCCGAAGTTTCATTTCATTCAACTTTGTTATACTCCCATTGATACTGTAGAAATGCAATGGTGGCATTTCAGCTTGTCAGAACTGGTTTATAATTAAGCCCAGGGTTATGCTTTTATTGAGGGTACTCTGTTCTTTATTTAACATGCTCTTTTACCTCTCTCTCCAATTATCTACCACAAACTACCAATGAATAACACAAATTTCATAGGTATAATGGAATAATTTCAAACAACCCTTAAGTTCTTACCTCTTTATAGCATTTGACATGCTTCAATGCTTCCTTGTGGTGTAATTTTCTTTTTGAACATGTTGAAATCTTGAGAAGGTAACCTTTAAAATAGCCATTTAAAAACATATTCTTCACCCCCACTGAGACACACATCACACTCATGTTAATTATAACACTTTTCTATCACTATTTTGTTCCATTTTCTTCAGCCATTTCTTTTCCCTCTCATTTTTCTCCAGCAAGCATGAAAAGACTCCTATGAAAAGACTTCTATCCTTTGCCCTCCTGTTTTTCACATGTGTTCCTAAAGATGTGCATTCAATCTGAATAAGACAAATAGACAAATGAGACATCATAACCATTTTTTTCTCCCCTTTTCATGCAATCACAAGTCCACTTCTAAAATCTCATTTGTACTTTAGTATTCTTTACATAAACACTTATTTTAATCCTATCCACTGCCCCTTACATTTTCACCATGTATTTTTGTTCCAAACTGCTTGCTCTTCACTACTGTGAGGAAAACTTCACACCATTTTTATATCTTCATATCTGATTCAGAGCAGATAAGGTGACAGAGAGAAAGTGGAGTATGGTTTCCATGGCTAATCTAATACTATTTAGCTATCCATGTGTGTCATTGGACAGGAAAGCTCTTGATAGATATGAATGATTGTTCTAATATGT
This sequence comes from Antennarius striatus, assembly GCF_040054535.1. NCBI lineage: Eukaryota > Metazoa > Chordata > Actinopteri > Lophiiformes > Antennariidae > Antennarius > Antennarius striatus. Next base: position 10,236,267 of record NC_090794.1, on the reverse strand, counting down.
TGACTAGTGTGGCGTTCGGCTGACTCATGTCTGCATCTGTCCCCACCCCCCCACCCTTCTGCACCCACAGACAGGACTCAGACCAATGTTCATGTTTTCATCATGATCTTTTGGTCGTGACGGTATCACTTTAGAGCCTATCCACATTGCTAAATGTAAAAATACTGCAGGCCGTAGAGATGGAGAAAAAAAATCTACTCGATATTGAATGAGATGAAAGATTAATTTCCTAAATGAAATACCAGCATATTGTTTTCCTGGTGGCATTCTTGAACTCAACTACCTTCCCTTTTTCACCCTTGGTTTTGTTAACTCTGTATACATATGAATTTCTCTAACCTTTCTTCTGACCAGATTGGCCTTTGTTAGCTCTGTCTCAGTATTTACTTTTGTGCATTTCTTTGACTAGATTATGTTGATATCTTTTGCACACATTTGCATATCAGTGTTGGTTTGGTCTGAGCTGCAGGGGGAAACGAAGATTTTGAAGCTGAAGAACTTGCGCCCTCAGGACTATGCCAACTACAGCTGCATTGCCTCTGTCAGAAATGTGTGTGGGATTCCAGACCGCAGTGTTATCTTCAGACTCACCAATAAGACAGGTATGCTCAGACTGTTGGCTTTCTGCATGATCATTAACCTATAAAGAGTTCTTAAAGAATGAAAAACAGACAAGGAAGATAATGAATACATGCAGTTTTTCAGTGACTCCTAATGCTCATTCTCCACAGCCTCCCCATCCATTAAGCTGCTTGTCGAGGATCCTATTGTGGTGAATCCCGGCCAGACAGTGTCCTTGGTGTGCATCACCACAGGTGGAGAGCCTCCCCCCACCCTCACATGGATCAGCAGTAATGACAGCCTGCCACAAAGGAGTGTAGTGAAAGGTGGTACGCTCACGCTTCCAGCCATCACCTCCGATGAGGCGGGGGTCTACAGCTGTGTGGCCAGTAACAATGTGGGAAACCCAGCCAAGAAATCCACTACCATCATAGTGCGAGGTGAGAAGATATCGCATACACATGAAGACATATGTAGCCTTAAATAACTTAGTATTTCAAAAATAATAATATGAATTAAATAATAACATTTATAAAGTAAGTTAGCTATTTGAAAAGTCAAATATATGAAAATCTAAATATTGTTCTCTAAAGATGAGAGTGTTGGAGTTCATTTTATTTTGGAATGAGATTTTTTAGTCAAAAAATATCCTTTTATTTTATAATGACACTTCATAATAATACAAACATCACCAAGAGCTCAGTTAGTTAGATTGCTCAGCTGCAAAAAACAGGGGAAATGCATTGACATGTTTAGATAAATATGTTTAGAAAATATGCATAAATTTCCTTGTTTTGTTTTGTTGTAGATTTTTTCAATATTACCATTGCAAAAAAGTTAATTGCAATATTACTACTGCAATTGTAGTTAATGTATGCTTATACCACAAAGTGTACCAAATCTTTCCATCAGCAATTGATATCAAATGAGCACTAGGTCATATTATGGACAGTTTGAAAGAAAATAATTTGAAAAAGTCTAAACATCCATTTTGTACAAATACAGTATATGTAATTTCTATAACATCATGTAAAAAAATGCATAACATATAATAAATAAGACAATTGGAGAAATTTTTTTATTTGATTATAGGATTTTAATAGATGTGCGGCCTGCATGAAGGAATCAGTTCTCATCCACATAAATTGACTGCTACCTTGAGGATTAAGAGTGATGTGTAACTAGGTTTTCATCATTGACATAACAAAATATGCTAACACACGCTATGAGCCTCTAAGAGGCGAATAAAATGATGCATTGATTAGTGGGTGCCTTGCAAAAGAAACATCCTTTACAGGATGATCCAAATGTAAATTTCTTTTCCCAGCCAACATCAAGTGGGACACATTTGAATTTGACTTTAGCAGTTTGGCTTACAAAGTTTTCTCCTTTTGTCTCAGAGATTAAGCCACAGCTCCATCATCAGGTCATGTCTGCGCTCGCCTGTTTTGTAAGCCTTTATTTATGCTCCCATATTCTCCCTAGAATGAAAATCAAAGCATCAACAAATAATCCTCAATGGCTCCGTTGACAGATAAACCCTTTCTTTTTTATTGTGATAGTTCCCATATAGTTGAAGACTTAAGAGACAAAGGGAAGTAGAAGTCAGAACACACTCACAGCAGTCAATCAGCACAGTCAATATCACACTCTCTCTGATGTGCTTGGTGCTGACATTGCTTCTCATATAGTATCTTGGCAGTAATATAATCAAAATCACCACCCCTTTATAAACATGAAAACAATTGCATCGATTCCACATTTAAAGCTGTATATCATCATCTTTATAAACCTCAAACAGGATGGATATGAATTCTTCTTGAATTAACAACATGCAGGATCCACATGCATTGATTTGTCAGTTACTTAAGTGCTGCGTGAAAAAACAAGAACTTGGATTAATTTGGCTCATTCCTACATGAAGCCTACAATATATTGATTACTTAATGCTGCCCTAATCATGTGACGGTTAAGAATCATTGTCGATTCATGTTTAAATCTGTTTGTTAAGTTTCTGTACACATAAATTAATCACATCCCTCTTGTTTCATGATGAGCACCCATTGCTGATGAATGAATATTGGTCAGAGCAGTGAATATTTTCTGACTGTGCTTCTGAGTAAATTGTTGTTGATTTTTAATCAGTCATACAAGGTAGGGTGCTCAGCAAATTAACCAACAAGACATCTTGAAGTGTGAGTTTTAGGGGAACAATGTAACCCAAAGAAATCTTGGCGCTAACTCAATAAGGAGATGCTAAATAAGTTATCAATATGTGACAAAGCAAATTGGTGAGTAAGAAAAGCAGAAAATAAATTGGGAACATTCACATGAGATTGATGAACAGCCACACTTGACAGAGCAGTTGTGGGATTGATATTTCATTAGTTATCAGTCAATTATGAATAGGGTGAGCCGGTAAAAATGAGGTCTACTCAGCCAAAACTCACAAGAGCATACTTTGGCTCAGAACTATGAATGTCAATCTACCTCGGACTTGAACACATATCCTTCACCAAAGTAAAGCCGAATTTCAAATGTCAAAATTTCACTGGGAACATTCTAGGCCAATTGCTAGTTTCAAAATTAAGTTTTAATGCTGAAATATAACAATTTGCTGGTTTTTTTGGGTTTTTTTGTTTTATTTGTTTGTTTGTTTTTTGATTTTGGGACAGACGTCAGTTCTTGCACATCTGTTTGTATTTTGAGGATTGCCTCTTCACTGTAATGAGCTGTCACTAATGCGAGTTTGAGATCGAAATGCACCAGATGATGAGGGTGGGAGTAAACTGCATTATTTATAAAAATATATCAAGGTCGTGATGTTTTTCTTTATAATTTACTGCGTATTTAGCAGCATAACAGTCGTTAAAGTAGAGCGTGGTATAGACAATGTTGTATGCTTGATGTACTCATGTCCATATGTCAATAAGACATGCTAATGCTAGTTTTACAAAACAAGTCCGTAGGAAAATATACAAGCAGGAAATACGGATCGTCATCCTTGCTTTGTTTTTCCACGCTTTTTTTTTTGGCAGTGCAGAGAACGCAGGCAGATTTATGATGCGTGACCAAACTAGTAATTAAACAGGTGTAAGAAAGTCTTTGATTATCTCTTTTTTGCATTTCAGTGTGTGGAAAACGGATCTTTCAAACTAATAATTATGTTCAAAGGATCCTTTACACTTGTCTTGTTTAATAATGACGACTAGCAGAATGTTCTTACAGTTAAATAATCAACTTCCTCTGTAGTTGACAGGAGGATGTAGCCTCCCCCAAATATATTCTTGTACTGTCATTACTTGTTACCTATCATCTGAGTGTACGGTATATGGCGGTGTTCCATGACTAAATTAATCCAATTGCAGAGACATTAGGATACGTCATCAAGCTTGGTCTCCTATGCAGTGTCTGTCAAATTGGTAAGATTTAGTGAAAATTATCATTTTATCACATAAATATTATTTGTTTTAATCGTCTTTGTACTAAAACCCTACCACACACTCATCCTTATAATGGATGTGATATTTTGAAGTAGAGAGAATAGACAAAATGAAAGATGATAAGCCTGACTTGAGGCAAGAGCACGGGCAGACCTTTGGTTACTCTTTTTGTGTCTATAAGTTTGCATGCGTGCGTGCGTATGTATGTGCGTGCGTGCGTGCGTGCGTGCGTGCGTGCGTGCGTGCGTGCGTGCGTGTGTGTGTGTGTGTCTAATACATTGTCACATCCACGTCTTTCGAAACCTTTTGATTTCATTTTTAGAATAGTTTGAATGGACAAAACTTTCTCTGATAGAGTCAAGAATGCACATTTTGAATAAAGAATTAGAATCCTTAATTTATCCTCAGTGGGAAATTCTTCTTTACACTTAGCAGACACACAAATATTACACACACACACACACACACACACACACACACACACACACACACACACACACACACACACACACACACACACACACACACACACTGAATACACACGCTGAGTAATAAAGTGGTGAAGTGATGGACAGCCACATGGTGCCTGTGAACATATTGCCACCTCTCCAACCACTGGTCCACACTGTGGTCTGTGCTCCTCTAGAACTGGCCACCCTCCAGTCCCCAAGCGAGCCCCTACGGACTGAGCTACTACAGCCTCTAATTAGAATTAAAAGCATTTCAGGAGAAATTTGATATTTGTGTACACCATACAACAATTTTAAGTGGAATAAAAACTGATAATGTTTCAAAACATCAACTTCATTCTGAATGTTTTACACAGTCACCCTGTGACCTCATTGTTGCTGCTTGCCTCAGCTCCTTCAGCTCCTGCCCGGTCATTGAGAAGCCCTCTCAACTCTGCTGTTGCCAAAGAGAACCATGTGTGTGAAAAAACACATCTCTCCCCAGCAGATGGTAGTTTCTCTGGCCATGCTGTTCCACCAGCTATAATGCCTTCCAGGCCATGGCCTTCTTCACAGCAAGCCCAGTAGACTTCTGGCATCACATCACCCCACTGGCAAGATTCTCTTTATGGACTGTATAATGTGTCTGCAACATGTCTTCAGATGCAGGTCAATATCCTGCATCCGAAGACATGTTGAACTTGCCACTCGTGCTCATTTTGTAGTCAACACACACACACACACACACACACACACACACACACACACACACACACACACACACACACACACACACACACACACACACACACACAGACCTGTTTGTGATGTATCTACTGCAACAATGCCACAAAACTAGTTACCTGTATTCCTTCCTTTTTTCTTCTCAAATATGAGTTAAATGCAGAATTGGTGAATTGAGACAGAACTGTTGGAAGACTGTTGAAACAGAGTTTCATGTCTCTCGGCACTCAGAAGAGCTGACAAATGTTCATGTACTTCTCATCTTTTTTCACGAAAGCTTTATGTTTCCCTCTGCGCAGTGTAGAAATGAGCACTGCTGTAGCCGTCAAAAGGTTCAAAATCAAACATCGGAGTATTGTCCTTGGATTTATATATTTATTTATTTATTTTGTGATTCCTTTGGGACACAGGCACCTGACAAATTCAGGTGTGACGCCTTTATACCCAAGCCATCCATCACTCCGACCTGCTGACACAGGCGCAGCTAGCTCCACACACCCACATGCTTGCACACAAGCGTAAACACAAAGACAAGCACAGCAACTACTATCTGCACTTTGTGACTCTGATTGGAAATTTGTTGTTTATTAGGAATCAAAAAATAAGCAATCCTTTTTTTAAGAGTGAGCTTCCCTGCTGTTTGGTGCGTAGAAAACAATCATGAGGAGCTTTGTAAAAACCCTGGCTGTCAGCATGGGAATCAACATGTGAATGGCCCTTATCAAATTTGTTTTTGAATAAATTCTGGTCAAAAGCTGAATATATTTCCATTCATGAATGCCAGATTTAACGAGTGGTTTGCCAGAGCTGGCTCAGGTAGGACAGTCGCTTCAGCCCTAAAGACTGTGTTTACGTGCGTGCACGCGGTGTTTGTTTGTGTATTCAGTGCTGTGTGCACATACGAAGGATGCCATAGGTCAGCCTCCAGGTTGAGTGCAGCCTTTAGAAGTCAATTCTCACTGAAGAAAGGGTGAGTATTTGTGGTCATGCTATGTAATAAACTGACAGAATGATGCATGGAGTTATAATTTTAACATGATACGATGATGTCTAGGAGGTGGTGTCATTATGTGTGAGACACGCCTGTTGTTGTGATCCATATTCCCAATGTCCTTCTCTTTGTTTAACCTTGGGTGGAGCAGATGAGGCAGAGTGGCAGGCAAAAAAATCCATCTGGCTCTAACAGCTGACTTCAGATTCACACTCTGATATTCTCTTCTCAAGACAGAATGGAGAGCACAGTGTGATGCTTGCTGCGTCAGACAGACGAAAAGACAGACAGACACACAGACAGACAGGCAAGTCTGAAAAATGAGATGGCCCGATGAACTGATGGGGAGAAAGAATGGTAATTCAACATGAGAGCAAAGCGAGACATTTCTTCTCCAGGGAACAAAGGCAAGGAAATGCACTGGAGGGAGAGCAGAGAGGGAGGCACATTCAAACATCTTTTCTTTCTCTGCCTCTACATTTGTGTGTAAGTCATGCCATTGTGTTCGTAATTATGATCCTACGTGCGTGCGTGTCAAAGTCAGTATGTGGGGGCTCTGTACTTTTGCCCCGCTAAGATGCTCCCCAGAGGTGGTATTGTAATCCAGGCGTGTGACATGAGCTCTCTGTAGAAGCCCTCAAACAGGGGCTTTCTTCTTTGTATGATTATCTGTGCTTTTCATGTAAAGGCCAGATATTATTCCCACAGGCTGTTACAGAGAATGATGTGGGGAATCAAACCGGCTTGCTGCAAGCTAAAAGTAATGTTGTTTACGCATAGAATTTAAATGCAATATATATCAACTGACCATATATTTGTTCTCTTGATGGTACCTTGTAAAGTTGTAGAAAACAGTTCCTGAAAGTTTCCAGAGGATGGATAGTTTTTCCTTGTTGTGCATGTTGCCACAATCAATGACTGATCATATGGTGGTTAAAAGAAAAGCGTCAATTATTCATTTAGAATGACTTTGCGCATCATTGATTTGTGTTTGATGCTCTAGTGCATGTGATACTGGCAGTGAAATGTTGTTTTCCTGGTGGGCGCTTACATATTTGTTTTGCATGATGCTTTAGTTTTAGCACATAGCACAACGCTTATAGTTATGAGTATCAAAATACATAGCGAGTATGTAGTTTCACATCACGGTACATGAATTATCACTCAAAGCTAGCAGCTGACATGTGAGTACAATCCCACATATATGCAGTGTTGAACTCTAAACACAGGGGCAGCAGTGTTAGCCTGAGAATGAAAATCGGATGCAACAGTGCATTGTACAAAAATGGAACAGCAAAGAGATGAGACGAGAACAGTTGACATTATGATTGTGATCTTAGTCAATACTGGCTGTTGAAAGCTACTTCAACAAGATGGAACTGGTAGTTGAAGTAAATATCCAACCCTAGAGGTCCAGATGTTAATGGTGGTGGTGGTGGTGGTGGCCGATGAGCCTGCTGACACCGAATGATCAAATTAGTGAATCTTTGAGGACTCTGCGGTGATGGGAAGGTGGAGTGTACACATACAAAAGAACGAGAGAACTAGAGGGATGGACACAGTCACATTTAAAATGACAGTAACAAAGTGGTTGGCTCAAATCGAAGTTGTGTCATTGTGCTATTGGATTGATGTGAGGGACTGATGTAAACAATTTACACCAAAATCTCTTTTGCTTTCTGATTTTCTAGTGCTCAGCAGCTGGGTTTTCCTGTAAAGGCAATTCATGTATTCTGAGTTTTAAGGAATATGTCAGGTTCATAACTTTAAAAGAAAAGCCATAGAGCCAAAGGAGAAAAAGAGGATGTGAAATAAATCTCCTAAAGCCATTGCTATTGTTAGCAACAATTATATGCTGGATTACGTCTGTTTCTTTGGTCTTCATCTTTATGTTTTACATTTTTTTTCTTCCTGCTGAAAAAAAAGTGGACAATCTCACATCTTCTGTCTCTGTAAAGAATTGTGAGGAGGATCTCTTAGCAGCTTTACTATTTGTTTTTCTATGCCCTGCTTTGATCATCTTTGTGATTAGGACAGGGTCGCTTGAAAAGGCTCTCAGATACACATGTCTAATGAGTCATTATTGACTCTACACTCTAATCACCTCGCACTCAATCAGTTACAGGATAGAGTTTTAGGGTAAATGGGGCATTTTTATTTCTTACTGAGGATCCCCCTTAAAGATCCATGTGATTTTTCTGCCATGAATTGGTTATCTGAAAGGGGAAGAAGAGTGACAGTGCACAATCATCCGATAAAGATCCTCAACTCTGCCCCTCTCACATCATGCATTCACCACAGTCCCTTCCAGAAAACCTCCAGTTTTAGATTTCCACCCATGCATAAAGGAACAGGTCATTTTAGTCACCGCAGCTGTCCAGCAAAATTTAGTCCAACCAGAGGAAGTAATGCCCACTTATCTCTCTTGTACACAAATGTAGTCAATTTACGGGAATGCCTACTTACTATTCAATATTTATGGTCGGATAAAACTGCAGGAAAGGAGGCTTGAATGTGGAAGAGGCAGGCGGGACTAATTCTGAAATATGCATGAGTCCGCATATGCAGCACTGGCTATTTGGGCATGCACTGCTGCTCCATACGGAAACGAGGGAAGGCTGAGTCAGTGAAGAAAGAAGACTGGGAGAATGTAGAAACAGAAAGTAAGCATTTAGATTTAATCTTACATTTCTGCTCCAAGTTTAGCTAGTATTTGTGGAAGCTATTGTTGCGCATTTAAGACAGAAACGATTGATTTCCTGTCATAACATGCAATTTAAAGAAGACACAAGGGTGGATAGTCAGATGCTTTGATGGTTTTGAAATGAAAATAAAATGCAAATTTAAGTCTGCTTTTTGGTGGCAACCTCTTTTGATTAATATAATAATTTATAAATTATTTTAGCTGTGCTTGAGTTATCAAAAATAAAATGTAAAAATGAGCAGCAGCAGTATGATGTGAGCTGTGATCCTTTCGCCCCTTTTTCAGTCATCAGTTCAAATCTTTGCCTTTATTGCCTGTGTGTGTGTGTGTGTGTGTGTGTGTGTGTGTGTGTGTGTGTGTGTGTGTGTGTGTGTGTGTGTGTGTGTGTGTGTGTGTGTGTGTGTGTGTGTGTGTGTGTGTGTGTGTGTGTGTGTGTGTGTGTGTGTGTGTGTGTTAAATCTATGAGTTGTAGAAATCCTGTTAAAGCTATGAAATATTAAATCCTCCATCACCGTTATGCAATGCAGGTTGCAGAAAAATGTGAAATTAACAGTTGCCTTACTGCTATTGGCCAACATGACATAACACATCATCACAAATGGAACTTTAACGGAGCGCCCAGCCATCCCAACCCAAATGAACATGGTCCACATTGTATCCTGATAGGATCTTATGGGCCGTGGGGCACTTTATAGTTTGATTCATCACATGCTGTGGTCAGTTAAGTATTTCTACACAGCACAAGTGGGTCCAATTTTGTTCAAGGACCGATCTTGTTGTTGTCTGTTGATGACATCGGCACGGCGTTACATACATTGTAGATTAATGTTTGCCCCCGAGGCAATCTTACAATCCATGCCTTCCTGATGCTACGCTAATGACCAAAGTAATGCTATAATTTCCTCTATTGTGAGCAGTGTAGGTCAGAGACAAGGTAAGATCTTTTGATCATGTTGGCAAGTGGATTACTATTAAAGAAGATTATGCAGGTAAGTGTGTGTGTGTGTGGGGGGGGGGTATTTGACAGCGAATACAAAAGCTGAGCAAGCAGTTGAGATGATAAAAATAGCATTGTTGTAAACTGAATTGTAAAAATGATCTGCAGAAGTGCATAGGTGAAAAATAACATTTAAATAAACAGGCAGGTAATCCATATGTTTATACCCTGTCACCTGCAACAGCACAGCGACTGGCGCAGCTGTGTGGAAATACACTCTTGTGTGAGAGATATTATTTTCTTAAAACACAGCAGCTCCCATCTCTGCTGAGGATGTTGCACAAAAGCCTTTTCAAACTGTCAAGATGTGACTAAAACTCTGTCTCACGGTGTTTCCTTACAGATATGCTCACTTTATGGCTTCCACCATGGACTTCATATCATCTCATTAACCATGTACTGTGTATGTTGACTTTAAGGAAATTGAATCTTGCAATGAATGCTGTAGATGCAGACTCTGATGCTGAGCTAAGCCTGTGTGGGGAATATGCGTGGGTTGGAGATAATGCTTTGTAATATCTTCATATCCATAAAGGTCACAGACATGCACTGCAGACAATATTCTTATAATTGCCGTACTCCTTGCTATGGCAGCATGACTGAATTATTTACAAGATGATTGTTGGGTAACACCTTTCAGAATGAGAATATTTGGGTACAAGAGCAATGTGACACAAATTCTTGCTGATATTTGTAAGAAATTGGGAAACGTTGATATGATTGCAATATTTGTATCTGACACGCGTCAGAAATAGGATTCTTTGCCTGCCAACACTGATTTCAAATGCGAGGAGGAAGATCATGTCACGGAGGCATGTGTCACTTGTCTCTCCTTTCAGTGTGCAGCTTGGCTGGCATCTCAGTGTTTTGCACATTCAATTTCCTGTGTTTAAATTTGACACACAGGTTTTGTTTTCATTTTCCCTTTACCAAAATGAATATGATAATGTCACTTGGGTATTGCCAGATGAAAAGATTTCCATGAAGCCGTCAGGGTTTTTTTGTTTTGTTTTGGTTTTTTTCTGAAGAGATGAATTGAACAGGAGGTGCAAGGTTTGGAACCAATACAGCATGCATTAATATGGAATTGTCTTTTTTTCTTTTATAGAAGCTATGCTTTGAAAATGGAGTTTGCAAAACCAAATTGGATTAGATATGGTGGATATTTTGTTAGGTATCTCTACAATTTCACAGTGTGTGTGTTTCATGATTGTGTGTATATATAGTGTATGTGTGTGAGTGAACCTACTCCAGTAGGATCCTTCATTTAGTAGCTCTTGTATGCACAAGATTTTGGTTCACAGCTTTAATTGTCTAAACAAACAGGATCATGTTTCTTTATGTGACCTCCACCGGCATCTAAATCTGAACCTTTGGTTGTTGTTGCATTAGAACAGTTACAGTAGTTAAATCCATGCTGTCTGGTTTAATACCACTCTTGTGATTTCACAACCCCAATTACTGAAGTGTCATGCACCAAATATATGTTGCTCGCAATGTCACGCTCATATCATTTATATCAGTTGGCATTTGAACAATATGCAAATGATGTAAAGGCTGAGCTGGTACAAATAACAAGTCACATGAAGTGGAAATGCACAACAGGAATTTACAACCCACACTGTGAATATTTTAAGAGTACAAACACTGAAAAAAAGTTCTTTTAAAAAGCTACCTTTGGGATGCCATGTTTGTGAAAGTAATTTTGATTTGAATAAATCTTCTCACAGCTTTGAAAAAGGGGCGCTTCTGGATCACCCCAGACCCCTACCACAATGATGACAACATCCAAATTGGCCGTGAGGTCAAGATCTCTTGTCAGGTAAAGTAAACACACACATATTAATAAAATTGTACTTTGTATTTAATGATCAAAAAAATGACAAACTCAATGCCCCAAACTCAATGCCCCAGGTGGAGGCGACGCCACCAGAAGAGCTGACCTTCAGCTGGCTGAAGAACGGTCGTGCCCTACGGAGCTCGGAGCGTATGGTCATCACCCAGACCGACCCCGACATCTCCCCCGGCACCACCAACCTGGACATCATAGACCTCAAGTTCACAGATTTCGGCACTTACACATGTGTGGCTGCGCTGAAGGGAGGGGGCATTCCTGAGATCAGCATCGATGTTAACATCTCCTCCACTACTGGTGAGCCTCAAACCCCTTTTTGTCAGTGAAACATCTTCACACGTCCCTCAACGCAATCAACAAGCAGACAGTTTGTCGCTACGCTGACAGTGTTTCTTGGATGGTGAGGCTTGGGATTTTAATATTTTATTAACAATCTTCACTCATTTTTGTAGTTATTGTAGAACATTGAGAATTAGGTTGCCTTTTCAAATACTTCTTTGGAGGTCAGGTTCTTGATGGCCTACGAAAAGATTACCGGTACATGTAATTTGGATTCCATTATCATACTAGAAATAAAAAGAACTATTATCAGGCAAGATAACTTCTACCGTCTTTCATCATGTCCTGAAGTCTAAATTTTTGTGCGATGATTAGCATCTTCCTCTGCCTTTTGGGTACTACTGCTGGTGCCTTTTACAGCGCAGAACATTTCATCAACAGACCTTGAAAACATACAGCACTCTAGTACAACACTTCAGAGACACACTGCTAGCAATCACAGATTTATATACAGTTAGCAAGCTGAACACATTCTGTACTGTACAGGAGACATGGCACAGATGTGACTGATAAACAATGGTCTACAGCCAATCAGAACGAAGAACACAATGTGGTACAAAAAAAAAAGACAAAACTAAAAAACTCAGCAAAACTGTGAGGCAGCGAAAGGTGGCCTGCTTTATAGTGAGGGACCAACTGTATTCTCTATATTAAATTACACAGTATTCTAAATTCCACCTATTAACGTACAGTTCCATGTTTCCTCAAAACAATTATATAAGTTGTGAAAAAAAAACCCACACAATGTAGATCATACAAAATACAAGTGGACTCTTTAATACTGTAGTTTGCATAGGAATTTTGAGCTTACCAAATGTAGCATTTTTTTAAGTTTGATTTGAGGTAATCTGATATTAAAGTTCTTCAAAAATAATCCACTGCTCTGTAAAAATGGGTTTTAATTTGCATCTTAGGTAAAACAATTCAAAGTCAAATGAGCATCAACAGTTGACAGGTGAAAAAAAAAGAACTCAAACTCAACACATCAGCAGATTCTTTTCAATTATGTACAGTATTGTAATTTTTGGTGCATATATGATTTGGGTGAACCAAACCTTTAAGCCTTCTTTCTGGACCGTCTCCACAGGATACACATGCTGATGTATTTTCTTCTGACTGTTGTTCACTGCCAGACTTAATTCCAGTAATCTGTCCCAGGCTGAAAGATGTTCAAGAATCACTGTCTTCTATTGTAGTTTGTGCAGACAATTATTGTATTCTACTGACACCATTGCATTACAACCACTTTGAAGCTTTCTCCATCAGTCTGACTAATCAAAGCCTAAACATCCATCATCCTCCCATAGAATTGGCTGCTTCCACCACTGTTCTGAATAACATTTGTATATACCGTACATGTGCAGCATGTTAATAACGAAGCACTTCAGTTCACCTTGCCTACTGGACAGCATTGTTGTACTTTCAGTCGTGGCATGTCAGCGGTTCCTCAGAAAGAGACCATTCTCATGGAGGCATTAATCAGCCATCTCACTGTTGGACTTCAGGTCATGTTGGTGATTCTCATGGGCTGGTCCTGTTGGAGTGGCAGACATCTGATTTTTGCTTTGTACTCACCGGCGTGAGTCCAATACTGATAAGAGACTTTTGGGGTTTGTCATATTTTGTGACTTATAATCGGTCTTCTATCGAGCTTTATTTCGCCTCTGTATGCACACACATGCACCCACATCATCACTCAGGCGCCCTTACTTCCTCTCACTGCCTTGTTTTTTCTAACACACACACACCCTGCCACTCACAGCATGAACATGAAAGCAGTGTCAACCTCGGCGCATAATTATTTCTAGATAATCCTTTGATAATCCCTGCACTATAAAACAGTGGGATCAATCACACCTGCCAAGATTGTTTCCTCATTATCTTTTAAGTAGTGCAGACTCTTCTTTGGAGTGCCAGGATGACGCCAATGCATTAACATAGACCTTTTAATGGGAAAAAAAAATACTGCTGTCAAACTGAGAAAATTATTGCAGAAATGACTGCTTCAATTGCGGTCATGTGAAATGAAATATTTCCTCAAGGGTTGGAATAGATTGCTTTGTAAGTTTTCATTGTCAGATATGTAGGTATGAAATCTTATGAAAGTGTTGCATTGTCATGAAGCTGTTTCTCTCATAGGTGGCAATATTATAAATTTTGCTTCTGCCAGGTTCAATTCCTGCTGCTTCTTCCTGGATGTGACTGTACTGTTTTTCCTGGTTTTTCCTGGCCTGTAATATGTGGCATTTCTTACAGTGTGATTTATGCCTTGACTCAAAAAACTGTCTTTGCCATCTTCCCTGTGCAGTATGGCTGCTGTGTATTGAAGCGAGTTGTGAATCTGCCTTGCCTTAAACCTGCAACCCATTGCGGGAGGAATAAGCCCTTCTTTCATTCAGCTGCTTTTGCTCTTGAAGGAAGAAAGCCCGAGTGGAAATTAGAAATCTTAATAAAAGCATTTGGAGAAGATTACCGTGCAGGTCTGCCAGGATTTAGTGGCAGGGAAGTGGTTGGAAAGTGAGTGAGCCTAAAGTGTCCCTATTCTGAACACTTTCAGTTTGCTGACTTTTGCAGGATTGGCATGGCTTAGCCCTGGCCTATAGCACACTTTTACAAAAGAGTATATTTATCATCTTTCATTTTTAAAACTTTCATATATAGATGGATTCCAATATCCTTAATATCACCCTTTTGCACAATCATACTGATATTGACACTGACATATAAATCTATTAAATTGGGGGCGGCAATGGCTCAGTGGTAGAGCGGGGCGGTAGAGCGGGTCGTCCAATGTTCCTAAGATCGGCAGTTCGATTCCCATTCCCGCCTGAAAAAAACACCTGGAGTGGCGTGACAGTGGGAAGCGTCAGCTCGCCTCCAGAGCACTGCCGATGCGCCCTTGAGCGAGGCGCCCTTGAGCGAGGCGCCCTTGAACGAGGCGCCCTTGAGCGAGGCGCCCTTGAGCAAGACGCCATCCCCCTTTACAAGTTGCTCATTTGGGGCACTCCACAAAGGGGCAGCCCACCACTGCACCTCCCCCTGCATACCTACAGGTCCCCCTGTGTGTGTGCTGAAGAGGCTTGTACAAACCAACATGTATGCATGCATTTGAAGTATTTAGTAACTAGATTGTGCTCTTAATTTCCCTTCAGGGATCAGATCAGTATATAAAATTAAAAAGAATTGAAACTTTTCCCAACAAAATAAGTGTCTTCACTGCAACAAAAAAAAAAGATTAGCCGCGATAGAAGAAATAAACACTGAATTCAAGGAGAAAATTCCATAGAGCACAAATAATTTTGTTAGGAAATCTTAATATACAGTAAGTTGATCAAACTAAGAATTAGTAGGTGAGATAAACTAGGTAATAAAAAAAGATCATTAATCTAATATTTACAGATCAATTAATAGCGTGAAGGGTCCATTTTAGCATTACTTTTCAGTGGTGGCGTGTGATCAGAGCCAGCAAGGCCTTCCCTGCTGGTCTAACATAACCAGAAATCATGATAATATTTATGATAAAAGTTAATTTTATTTTAATGCATTTTCCTTAATAAATATAGTCAAATATATGTATAAATATATAATTATATATTGGGATATATGTAACATAGGTCGAGACTATGTCAGTGTTGGCCTATGTTAGGTTAAAGAGGTTTTATCCAATCAGAATTCAGCTAACTTGTGAAACGGGAACATATAGTTAATAGACAGATGTGATAGCCAATCAGATCATGAGCTGGTCTTCTAGGACCTGCTCGCTAGCCCACATTGTCCTGAAATGTACGTGTCCTGTGATTGGATACTCGCTATGCGGCGCTATGCAGATGCTATACAGATGCACATTTGAAGAGAAGTTTTAATGAGACGAGAGTCCGATCCTAGAACGAGCTAATCTGTTCTAGCTAACCTGTTCTAGCTAACCTGAACCAGCTAACCTTTTCTAGCTAACGGAGTGGAAAGAAAGGAGAATGGATTTTGTGTTTAAGTAAGCCGTTTGAACAGCTGTTTTGGTGAGTACAAGCATTTAATTTATCTAAGTTTTCATATTTAATGTTCTTGTAATTCAGTTTCATTTATATCCAATCAATTATAATGAAATAAAATTACAAATATACCAAAAATGAAAAAAAAACTCTTGCTCTTCTGCAATGTGTGAAAATAATGTGGCGCTATTGTGTATAGCCCGTTTATACATGATAGATGTGATAGTGTATGTTTGTATTTTGTTTCTTTAACTGTGGTGTCATAAATGATGATCATTTCAGTCGGTTTTGTTCTTTGACGAATTGCGTGAGGTCTACGAAAGGTGTGGCCGCGGGGTTCTTCTGTGCCAGTGACAGTAAAAGAAGTAGAGCTGACATCTCTTCAGAAGTGATGTTTTGTGTCCCATTTGAGAGAGGTTATAAACACGTCAGTCCTGAACACTACACTGGTGGCAGTGGTGGGAGCCGCTTACAGTATAATATGATCTATTTGTTCACGTTTGACTAGAGAACATCACTGAAGGCCTAGGTGTGAAATACACGGCTAGCCACTGCTTTTTAGACTCCGTTTATTGCATTGTGGTTATACACAGAAATATAATTAAATCCTCCCTATTAGCAAAGTATCTTGGAGTTGAATTGTCCTTCACTTTAGTGGACAGGGGCACTTAAGGATCAGAATTCTGATGGTGCCAGTGCCCATACTGAAAAACACACATTCAATAAACTTAAAAAATAATCAGTTTAGCCCATCACACATGCTATTCGATGTTAACACACCCCTGATAATGTTGATTTCCTGCTGCAAGTTTGCACTGTATCCAAATGTCCAAACTGTTTCAAACGTAAAATGTGTTTTTAATTAAGAAATTAATAAAAATAGAAAATTATATAAGTATTAGAATTAGAAAAAACAACATTGTATACTCTTTTTGTTCTTTTTTATTGCATGTAGCTCCACACTTTGACACATCCATGGAACTACTACTGAGACCTCTGAGATAAATTTGTAAAGTGCATTTATGACGGACAGGGCACTGACCTAAAAATGTCTCAGCACATATCTGACACCTACATTCTGCCCTTGCTGTATAAAAAGTCCTTCGGGTCCTACTGTTAAAGAACACGTTAAACTGCTGTGATGAAAATAGTTTTGTTGCCTTAACTTATCTTGAGCACATGTCAGTGTGTCTTCCTCACTTTGATTGATGTTTACAAAGAAACTATTAGGATCAAAGTCACCTTCTCTTCATAAGAGTGATAAATCCTTCCATGATGAGCCTTTCAATTAGCATCCTGCTCACACCTAAAACTTTGGCACCACCCAGTGTTTCTGTCAATCTCAAGAATCACTGCAGTTAATGAATTAAGCAAATCAATTAACAGCTCAGTTGATTAAAATAGCTTTGAACACAATGTGCAAGTGCTTTTTTCATAAGTTAGGTGATCACATATTAATTTTCTCATCTATAATAATAATAAAAATGATAATAATAGAAGGTATAAAGGTTCCAAACTCTAAAGAGTCATATAGGTAAGGAAAGGTACTTAAAACAGGCACAGTATTTAACTAGCAATAAATTGTTTTTGAATGGAAGTATTATGTGCTCCCACAGAGCACTTGCATTCTGGACACAAACCAATGAAAAGGACGTATGGTTTCTAATATGAATATGACAAAAGCAAGGATTGGATTCTTTTCAACAGGAAGATAGAGAGAGAGAGAATGGTGAAATTCAGATATGTTCCTCAAATGAGAAAACACAGATTTCATGATATTAAAACGTAATATCAAAGAATTACAAAATAACACAAGATTTAACCTTGTCAGCAGCTGCTGTGATAAAAGTGGGGATGAATATTGGTGGATGGAATATTTACTTGTGTGACTGTGTACCCTAGAAGTAGGATGTAGCTCAGTGGTAGAGCGCATGCTTCTCACTAATGCTGTCCCAGGTTCAATCCCTGGTTTCTGCAGGGGCACAGACAGGGGCACAGGTGTAAAAAAAATTTTGACAAACAAATATGAGTATTCATCTAAAAATGGAAAAAGGTGATAGACTGTGGCGATCTTTAACGGGACAAGCCAAAAGGAAATTAAATGTGTACCTTAGAAAACAAAGGTGATACCCTGATTTTTATCCTGGTTGCTTGAGGTAAATGCAGTGTGTTCAGACATTGATACCATATCAACAGTCAGTTAAGGTGGATAGTGGTAGGATGCCTAGATTGATTCCTCTGTATGTAAAGTTGTGTGTCATCAGCATATTGGGGCAGCAGTGGCTCAGTGGTAGAGCACGCGGTAGAGCGGGTTGTCCAATGTTTCAAGGATCGGCGATTCAATTCCCGCTCCCGCCCAAAAAGAACACCCGGAGGTGAGCTGACAGTGGAGGTTTCAGCTCCCCTCCGGAGCACTGCTGAGGTGCCCATGATTGAGGCGCCGTCCCCCTTACAAGTTGCTCATTTGGGGCGCACCAATAAAGGAGCTGCCCGCCACTCTACCTCCTCTGCATGCGTACAGGCCCCATGTATGTGTATTTGTGTGTTCAAGGCCTGTGCACACAAATCAAACCATATATATGTATGGTTTGATTTGAACTAAATAAAGTGTGCTACTAATTTCCCTGCGGGGAGTATAATCAGTATCTAAAATACTTTTTTTTTTTTTAATTTAAAAATTATTGGTGGAAAAATGTTTGTAATGCATTGAAGCCATCCAAGAACTGAACCCTGGCTGACATCATGGGTTAGGAGTGATATGGAAGACTCACTGCATAGTTGTTGTTTTTTTTAATGGAAATAAACTTGAATCAAGATTATGGAGAATCAGAATCAATTCTACCTGTTTAGGAGTAGACCAAGGCTGACTGTCAAAAGCCACATAAGGATCAAAGAGAAATAGTCTGTTGAATGAGCAGAAATCCCCTGTGTTTTACCTGAAACCTGAAATTATTCCCAAAAGTTATTTTGGTATTTCTTGCAGTGTAACTTCAATAGCAGCAGAAAATGAATGAATGCAACTTCAATGGTTTGTTCAAGATGTTTTGAAGGGAACCAACGATGGGAGAAAGTTCCGCTGTTGATATAGTTCTCACAATCAGTTCAATATTTTTAAGACTAGGGTTTTACTATTCAAATCCAAATTGTAGGTAATACTACATGTATTTGAGTGGGCAGGAGGTCAAGACTGTATGTGGTAGTTTATAAGTAGATCAACTGTAAATTGCTTGTCAACAGGCCACAAAGCATAGAGACCAATAGAGTGGTGATTCAACTCAGTGGGCATATTGTTACAATATAGTCCATAGGGATGATTCAATGTGTCTGAGGTAAGAAAATAATACATTGAGACAAGATCAGGTTCCCTGAGTTCAGATAATTGGTAATGGCTCCATATTTGTAAAACATTTTTGCTGCATCAACCTTACCTGACTTTGACTTTTTCTGATTTTTTTTGTTGTTAAATGCCATTTGTATTGACACAACAAAACAGATGGGAAACAGACTTTTTGAATGAACCCAACCAACGAATGGGTGGGATGCTGATCAGTGACCCAATAGTTGGCGTGCAAATATATGTACGTATATATTCTCCTGGCCAGCTCAACTACAATAATAGTAGAACTGAAACACTCATAAAATGTAACAACAAATAAAATCCCTCTGCGCTGAAATATGCTACAGTCCAAACTATAAACTGGGCTGAAAATAGTAAGAGAGCCATTGATATCGGCTGTGCATTTATAAGAAAGAAGTGCCTCATAAACACACCCATGAGCTATGAACAGTAAGGAAGAGGCCGAACAGCTGTCCCAAAGCTGGGACTGTTTCCTGGAAAATCCACCATATGGCAACAGTAGATGCCACAGCCATACCACTATTAGACTTACAAAGACATCGCAGAATGTGCACACCTGCATCTTTTTCTGAGGAGAGTGCAGGTGACGAAACTGTCGAAATACAACAGTGCCATGGTCTGTTAGCACAAACGCGTACATCATTCGGTGAGGTCTGGGAATCATAGAGTAATGGGCAGAAGCTTAGTGGTTGCTGGATTACTGTGACTCTTCATTTTTTAGCAATCCATAAAATATGTTAATAAGACTAGATAACTCAGCACATTATGCTCAGTATATTTGCATAATGCCTCAGCTGAACTCACCTGAAGTCATGCTTTATAGAAGTAGCCATCTGGGAAATCACCTCCCCAGACAGCTGGAAAAATCTGGGGAGGGAAACGAGAATAAGAAACATTATTCCCTTCCTTATTAACACTGGAGAGGCCCCTCCAGTGGTGTACATAAACTCTGGTCTTTCCGGAGAAGTGACTCAGTGCTTATAAAGAGGTAGAACTAGTGGTTTGTGTCTGTGAATGTATTTTACATTGGACTCCTTAGGTACTGTACACACTGAAAAAAACATGAGGTTAACTTTTCAAAGAACATTTGACAAGAAATCCAGTTACAAGAAGTATGGGCACTTTGGCATTGGAGACCACAGGCAGTAGAAGTGATTCTTGTGAAATCTCAGGGGACCAGGAAAGAGCTCAACACAAAGCACTGCAGAATCTCACTTTTGTCAGTAATATGTCAATGCCGCAAGCCAATTTTACTGTCTGTGTGGATTTACTTACACTCAGCATTTCAGGGTGCATATGTGGTTCTCACTTTCCCTCTCTCTTGGTGTCTCTCACATACAAAATGGCACACACAAAAGCAAACTTAGATGCACAAGCAAGTTCTTCGTGGCCCAATGAAAATCTTTCTCTGTCCCTGGAGGTCCAAGACACAGAGGAGTAGTGACATGGTGAGCACCTCATTGGCCTCAAGCTGTCTGAGCACACTGTGCTGGAGTTGCAGAATCCTCCAAATTCTAGCGCAGAAGAGAGGATGCTATGTTTCCATGGTGATGGCAAGTGATGTCACAACACTTAACTGAAAGGGGATGTTTTTGTCTTAAAAAAATAAAGAAAAAAAACTCAGCTCTGCCTCTCTTTGCCTTTAGAAAATGCCAAATTTCTTTTTGCTGTTTTGCAATCAACTCACAATCGGCTCTGTGTCTAGAGGTTCCATCAATCAGTGTCTTCACATGGAGTAGCATGCCAGCTGAGGCCCCAGAGATGGTCAGCGTTGTTGTGGCCAAACAAGGAGGTCCGGTCACTAATTTAGTCTGACACATTGCGCAAGCGTGCAGACACAATTGCAGCATTTCAGACAACAACAATGAGAAGCATCCAAATGAGTTAGTGAGGCAGGATCACAGCATGATACCGCACAGTTCTACACAGGAGCACATGCAGAATAAAATATATCCACCCAGGCTCACAGTAAGCAGACGTACACAAAAAAAGTGGGTGTGCCTCGCAGGCATCTTTGGCACTTAGATGGCTTTACTTCAATAAGAACACAGTGCAGACCGACAGCAGGCTCTCTACCACGCTGAGCCTCTCAGTGGTCAGTCTCACACACAGAGCCAGGGTGTTCACTTGGAATGACAGAGCAGCAGGACGAGCGAAACGCAGAGAAGGCAAAAGAGAGTGATGAGTTTGTGTCTGTAAGGATGTATGGCACTTTACGGTTCCATGATTTCGCAGAGAGACAATGGCAGCTGATAGCCGGTACTCCTGCTGCCAAACTCAATAGGCTGACAACTGTAATTGCCTGGCTAATCTGGGCTGCTGAGAGGCCAGGTGTAATGATGGCAACTCAATGAAAACACCTCTCCTCCAGTCGCTAATGGATGTTTGCCGCTGCTCTCCAATACCGCTGCTGTCAATTCACCATTTCACTGCTTGGACTCAAGAAACCATTCTGAAAAGTGGAGAAAATATGCTGTGGAGGGAAATATGTCAGCTCTTGACACCTGGCTGCCTCGGTGAAGACGATGTGTGAATACCAATCAGCACATACTGTATATGAGAGTGAAATAAATATCTGGTGTCATTGTCTTGTGTGGAGATAATTCTTGCTGCTCTTTTGGTGCCAAACAACATTGCCAACACTTATTTGTTAAGGACCAGTCTTCATTATCTTGTGTGAATGGCACCAGTATATTTATGCATTACTTGCATGAGAAGTTAAAAATAAGTGATGAGAACTCACTGAACCTTGCACGTGTGTTGCGATGACTGTAAAGGCATCAGAGGAATGGGATAAAATGATTAATGAATTTAGTTTTCCTTCCCTGTCTGTGTAGGTTCCCAATCCACGTAAATCGAGAAAAAAAAGGATCAACTGGACTTGCAGATTTGGTTTCGACCAAGAAGACCAAGAAGTGTCAGACAATACTGATTGATTTTTCTACATACAATGAAAATGGGTTAAAATGGCCATAATCAAAGTTTTTATGTTGACAGCAGCTTAGGTGGCTGCAGTGCGATATGATGTCCCTCATGAAAACTTGAGTGAACTGAAAAAATTCACCTTGTCCAGGAAATTTTTAACATTGTCGTGTAAAAAAAACCTGACAAAATTGAGTCACCCATCAGTAGAATATTGAAGCAGAAGTGTCAGACATTTTGGCAATAAACAAATTTCAACAACAAACAAAGGTAGCAGCTGTGATAACTTCAGGAATGGATAATGAATGAAATGGATGACAAACTTTGCTGTCATTGTTTGTGTTTGCCTTGTGAGTGACTTGAGTGAACGCAAATAGTCCTGCTGTGATATTTGTGTGAATAAAGCTATAAAAGTGGAAAGATGTGGAAATTCGCTTTTGGGGTGAACTCATCATTAGACCTCATTGAGAGGTTGAAGAAAGATGTTTCCTTAAATGCATGTCATACTGAGATTTTTTTTAATATTCACAGCAGCAATAATGGCTTGAATTTAGCCAAGGGCCATCATATATAGTTGGCAGTATTTTAATTGGATATGAGTTTGACTTCAGCATATGGATGTTGAGCTTTTTTCTTGATTTAACTCCTGTGAAGCTTGAATTCACATCCAGGTTTATATAGTATAGTTCAACTATTTGAGTTGTTTGGAGTTTTACGGTTCACTGGAGGGCTAAAGAAGTATCTGGTGGTTGCTGGACAGAGATGACTGTACGATTGTTACCTCTCACCCAGACAGAAATGGGGTCAAAGGAGATACAGCTGGACTCCGTTTTGTTTTCTGAAGATTGCCAGAGATTTCATCACCATGAAATTTCCACACGGCTTGACTTCATTCCAGTGGCAGTATTGTTTGGGCAGAATGACAGTGATTCAAAAATCATCAGGGAAGCATGACATGGTTTCATCATCGCTGAGAAGATGTTCAATCCTTGACACTGGCTGTAAACTATTTTGGGAGCATTACTGTGAAATAGTCTTGGAGTCTGCTGAGTGTTTAGACTCATACACAAACACGCAAGTACACACACAAACACACACACACACACACACACACACACACACACGGCACTATAGGAGCTGTTGCAATTTGCCACGTTTACTAATTAAACAAATTTATTTGGCCAGCACGCTTGATGAGGAACACAAGTGTTAGGCACATACATGCATGCACGCAACCACACACACACACATGCACGCACAAACATGCTGGCATTCAATCGCATTCACTCCACTTATACATGTCTTGAACAAAGTGGGGGTAGGGGGTTGCTGTAGATGATGTAATTTAAATGTTGCTGTGTTGAATCTGTGTAGATGCTTGAGGAGTACATATCAGTTATGTTCATGATGCCAGTGATGGTGGAAAAAATTAGAAATGTTGGAATGAGGGGTGGAGAAAGTTATTTGGAGAAAGTCACAAGTGTTGAGAATGTCATGTGTTAAAGACCATAAAGCAGTAATATGGGTAATGGTGTAATGCTATGCACTCGAATGGCATTACCAACGATGTGCTATAGTTTGTCAAGTTTGTCAGAGTTCTTCAGAAAAAGGGTAATAGAGATGCACAAAGAGAACTTACGTTCCAGCGACTCCGTGGTTACTGTATACAACAAAGAGCTATTGTTCATCACGTATACCTCTGCCAATGACGTTATGTGATTGGTTCAATGTGTTTGTGTGTTTGTTTTTCTTTGTATGCGTGTTAGCAGTATTATGCAAAAATTAAAGGATGGATTTGCATGATAATTTAGCAGAATATGGAGTTTAGAATACCTTTGTGAAGATTCAACTTTAGTGATTATCTGGATGAGGTCACAGATGTGGCATTTTTTTAAAAAAAATTCTGCTTTAACAGTGTGAAATAGTGTGAAAAAGGTAGTTTTCATCATCTTTTGTCACATCATTTCTTTGGCAGCTTTGTATAGTAATGAGGACCATGAATAAAAGTTTATAAATTATTTCTTCTTCAGACGACCTACTTGAATATTGGAAGTGTGCGTGAAATATTGTGTGATATGAATAAAGGGAGCGTCCCTGTTTTTCTTTTAAAATATTTTCCAAGCTCTATCAAGGCTTTTATATTGTAAATTAAGAGGCAGGTTTTTTTTGTCCTACACAATAATCAGACTGCATCAAAAACTGAGCGATGTGGCTGGTGCTGATGGATTATTTGGACTTTATGGGAGGTTCGAATTCTCTGAAAGTTCTTGTTTGTAACTGACATGGTCTCAAAGTGAATTTGTTTGTCAGCTCTTCATTGCATTTTTATTGTATTCCATTTGTTTGCATTAAAATTCCTTACTGCTGCCCTCCATGATGGTTTTATGTGGTTCAGGCCCGAGCTCTTGTTAATGTTTGCTGCAAATATCTGCATGGTCCCTTCATACAAGCTGTTTGTAGCTAAGACTTATCGCCTCATTGTCATTACAACGTGGATGCTCATTTGCTTTCTCCCCACACCATCCACGCCACTTTTCCCCCAGTTAACAATTTCCTCTTACCCTCCATGCTGACTTTCTAGAGCCCCATATCAGTCCCTCCTCTGTTTTTCTCTTTCTTAGTTCCCCCCAACCTGACAGTCCCTCGGGGCAAGTCCCCGTTGGTGGCCCGCGAGGGTGACACGGTGGAACTGGAGTGCCTTGTTTCAGGAAAACCTAAGCCCATCATCCTGTGGTCGCGAGCCGATAAGGAGGCACCCATGCCAGACGGCAGCATGCAGATGGAAACCTACGACGGCGTGTTGCGTATTGTTAATGTGTCCAGGGAGATGACGGGTTCATACCGCTGCCAGACCAGCCAGTATAATGGATTCAACGTAAAGCCCCGGGAGGCCGTGGTGGAGCTCATCGTACAATGTGAGTTGACAGACAGATTTTTCTTGTGTCTTTGTGTTTATGTATGAATGTCATAATGTTGCGTAGTAAGTAGCAGTACGGATATAGCACTGGTAGTTGTGTACCTGTGCATGGTGCACTGATGTCTTTGCAGTGTATTTTCTATGTATATTGCGTCATTAATCATGCCGTTCAGGTCCATTGTGGCCGAAATTGAGGTCTTTTGAATTCTTTATGTCTTGCTTTTCACACCCATCCAATTTCTTTCTGAAGGCTATAAAATTAGCTCAGTCCTTTGATACCCTCAGCAGGTCAGAAACAGCTTTGACTCTACCTGGCTAATATTAAGTCAGAGCTGACGTCCACACTTGACTGTGTGTGTGTGTGTGTGTGTGTGTGTGTGTGTGTGTGTGTGTGTGTGTGTGTGTGTGTGTGTGTGTGTGTGTGTGTGTGTGTGTGTGTGTGTGTGTGTGTGTGTGTGTCTGTGTGTGTGTGTGTGTGTGTGTGTGTGTGTGAAAGAGAGAAAGAGAGAGAGAAAAAAAAAGAGAGACACTATGTGTAGCTCTGTGCTGCATCCCTGGCCGTTTCCCACTGAATAAACCCTTCTACTCCCTACAACGTGACATTCAAAGATGGCTCAATGGGTAATTAGCAAGTGGCTAATTATTTCAATTCATTTTATATTCATTTATGGAGACTTGAATAAAATATTAAGAAAGATTTCTGGCATTTAATACACTGCCTCTCATTCGAGGGCTTTGGGTGTTTCTCTGCAAATAAAAACCAGAACTTGGATAGGAAGGAAATGCAAATGATCCATGTATGGTGCTACCAACTCTGGCAAGTGATTATAGGAAATAGAAAAACTGACTCTCTCTGCCAGCATCGCATTGTTTTCTCATGGCCTACTTACATAATCCTGTGAATGTATGATTTAGACTCATACACAGTGGTCCATCTTTGCCTTGCTTCCATTTTTTTGAAATGGTCTTTCATGATATTGCAGTTTTGTTTTTCTTACTGCATCCACAACACAGTTTTCCAAAAGACCACAATTATGTGAGACATTTGTAGATCGGTCTGACAAGAGACATCATGATACTAAAAAGACAAAAAACGTAACATGTTTTTAAAAATATAGAGATTTGGATTCATTCAGTGTTTTCCTTGATATAGCTGTAATTCTTAAACATTAAAGTGAAAAATTTCAAATATTCGTTAAAATTTAAAGTTTATAGGCTGAGCGCATAATTCAAAACAGCAGGACAGTCATTACGACATATGTTCACTTATTGGGCCAGCATTTCTGGCATAGTTACATATCTAAGGTTAATACATCCATCCTTCTATCTCAGTTGACACTCTATATAACATTTTTAGAACAAACAACAGTTCCTCCTTGAGGGTCCCTTCAAGAGGAACTAGATATATCCTACTTACAGGATTTAAAATGAGCATCAAGTGAGTGTGGCTTTTATTCTGCTATTGTCAACCAAGCTTAATTCCAGTTTACATTTTTGAAAATAGTTTTATTGCTGTCTTCGCAATTGCATTCACGTTCCAGCTTTGCTGCTGTCAGTCATAGTGTGTTAGGAAAATGTAATCAAGATTTGTTGTGCTTTGAAAAATACTGTTAAATTTGAGTTAAATTGATTATCATTACGCAGTGAAAACATCTGCATAACAACAGTGGCTTTGCCATGCACTAGTGCTGATGCTAAAAAGTGAACAATTAATTTAGACTCTTAGATGCTGGTTGTTAATTACCAACACTAGGCAGATCTGCTGCAAAGTTCTTTGGAGTGACAAAGAGTCTTACAGTTACAGAGAAATGAGAAAGACATACCATATGTGCACCAATCACATTAATGCCAGTACACATTCATATTTAATTGTTTGGAAACAGAAAGCATGGATGATGCTGCACTTTGCTTCCTCTCACTGGAGAGGAGCTTGCTGCAACAAATTCCAACAGGTCACACTGATCTTCTCGACCATTATTAAATTGGCAGGGACAAAAAGTACAAACTGTTCTCAAGCTTTTTGGTCAACAGCTAACATGACGATGAATTTCACCGATTGCAGCCTCATCACGTACCACAGCTTCACTGGTCACACAAAGACAAGTGAAGACAATCTCCTCAAAAGAAAATTCTTTTTTTTTTTAGATTTTTATTCTAATGGAGAATAAAGAACACAAAATGTCCACAAAAGTGTTTAACATCTGAATAGTTATGTCATAATAATAATTAACATATTACACAATTATAAGCATATATTAACAAGTGTGTTTGTTTAATGGTGTTTTAATGTTTTTATTGTTCACATAATACACAGATGCCAACCCACTATTACAGTGATTGTTGTAAAAGTAAGATGACAAGCTGATAATGGCATTGTGTGGGCAAAGAAGTTACCTCGTAGTAACTTACAAAGGTATTACGCTTTGTAAAACTGATTGTACAGTCTGGTTATGGCTGGTATTAATGTGGATGATCCAATCACAGTTCAACAGCTTCAGCTTGCATTTCAACATGTACTCTACTTGGGATCAGAACTTACATGACTGTGCAGAATACAAATTAACAAATAAATTAACACTATAACCTGTGATTCAAAAAGGTGGGAGGCTGTAGAAATCAATAAAACAACTGAGAATTTCAACATCCTTTTTGATATTCAAAGTCTTACTTGGCCTTCATTTCATGGTTTTGGAAGGCATCATGTCCTCTGGACAAATTATTCAACGCAAACCGAAGTTCAAAACCAGCATCTGTGATGGTATGGAGTTGTGCTAGTGCCTATGATACGGTCAACTTGTTCATCTGTGAAGGCACCATTAATGCCGAAATACACTTATAGGTTTTAGAAAACATTTGCTGCCAGGGACGTCTCTGCTTATTACGGTTAGACAATGTCAGCCCACGTTCTTCCTCTTACTATTAGGCTTCAGGGTGAGACACTGGGTAACAATCCATCCTGTCTGCATTTCAGACCTCTCCTCCCCTGGAAATGAGTGGCGCATTATGACGCACCAAATGCAACAATGGAGACTTCAAATGGCCAAGCAACTGAATGGAACAGAATTATACTTTCAAAACTTGAGCAATTAAGGTCTGTTCTTGCTAAGCACTTACTGAACTGTTACACAATAGCAAATATGCACTTGTTCAAACTTATTTTTAATTACATGTCAGGCAAAATTAGAATGAGAGAATACTCATAGAAATAATAAAGCATATCAGTTTGAATAAGACATTTAGGTTAAAAAGGATTTCATAGATTGTTGCTTTTTGACATTGTACATAATGTCATAAGGGCGGCACGGTGGCGCAGTGGTTAGCGCTGCTGCCTCACAACACGGCGGACCCGGGTTCGAGTCCCGCTCTGTGCGGAGTTCGCATGCTCTCCCCGTGTCTGCGTGGGTTCTCTCTGGGTTCTCCAGCTTCTTCCCACCTCCAAAAGCATGCGCTTCAGGTTGATTTGCCGGTCCCAAATTGACCATAGGAGTGAGTGTGTGTGTGAATGATTGTTTGTTTCTATGTGGCTCCGCGGTACACTGGCGTCGTGCCCGGAGTGTCCCCCGCCTCACGCCCTGAGACTGCCAGGATAGGCACTGGCTACCCCGCGACCTGCGTTAGCGGATTAAGCGGGTTGGAAGATGAATGAATGAATGAACATAATGTCATAATGATCTTGTGACTATTTTTTCCTCTTTTGTTCTACGTCTCTTTGTACTAAATCTAGGATGAATGAAAAATACAGTAAGACACTTATAACACATTGTGCTGTAGTCCAGGAATCAAAACAGTAGTCATACATCCACAAAGTATCTGTCATCACGTTGATGAATAATCCCCAAACATGTCTGCTGTTTATCTCGCCCAAGGTCATCTACATAATAAATACTTATTTTATTGTGTAACAGTAAAGATGAGAGGAGAGGGAAAAGTTAAAAAATAAAATAAATAAATACGAAACAAATCTAAAAAATAATAATATATATAATATGATAAATAAATGAAGCAGTGCAACAAATATAAACCTGTTCTGTTTGTAGATCTGTAAATATGTCTGACATAACAGATGATCTCAAAGGAGAGAAGGACCTACTGACTGAAACTACTGTAGATGGCAACCAGATATCTGCTGATTGTACATTAAATGCTAAAATTCTAACGTCCAAGGTTTATATACATTAAACATTTCACGGCCGACTTAAATCCGAAGTGATAATATAAATAGATAGATTTGCCTTGATATGCTAATTATCTGCCTTTCAATTCAAGCATTCAGAATATAATTATTTCTCATTATGCTGTATTATTTTGATAAAGGATCTCTGTTGCGCGACAGTTCTTGATGTCGTATGGCACTTTCATCTGTTTGCCATCTTCAAAAAAGAACACATAATGAAGATAGTTATTAGGGCCTTCGTGCTGATAAATCAATCATTCTGCCACATTCTCTCTTCACAGCCAGTTTTTCTCCCTGTCAGATTCTTGTTTCTTATTGCATCCCGCTTCAAAGCGGTGATGTATTGTAATTGTCAGTGTTCGTGTTTTCGTCCGTTCATCCGTCCATCTGATCGTCCGTTAGTATATCCGCCAAACATCTTCGCAACCGTTGCAGATAGAAAGATGAAACAAAAAACATTACTCGGGCGGCGGAGGGGAGGAAATGGGATTATGACCTTGACAAACCTTGAGAAACCTAGGTCAAGGTCAAATTTCAACTTTTGTACACTCAGGAACCGGATAAGATAGAAACACGAGGGAGAAGTGTGAGTAAGACCATAGATCAAAGTGAGCGCTTTGTTCTAGGAAAGTAGGTCAGAGCACTAACTTTGATCTTTGACCTACGCAAGTAGAACAGGGTAAAATGTTTAATTCAGGGGTGTAGCGGGATGTTGCGGTCTCTAACTGCCTTGTTAATAGTTGGTTTCAAAGCCCAAATTCAAAAAGCACACTGTTGACTCCAGTGTGTTTGCTTGTCTTTCTCAGCTTGCGAATTTACTTTTTAAAGACCGACCGACCCTGCTTTTGTTGTTTGCTCGATGCAACTGTCAACATGCTCCCTCCCATTTTTTCTCTTGGTCTGTCTCATGGTGTGTAAGCACAAGCCAATCCCTCTGAGATGCTTTCCTCGCCTGCATTTCCAGGTCCCAGCATGAACTGCCCGCCTTTGGTGGTGAGCCATGTGCAAAGCCGCGTTTAGTAGCCTAACTTGATCAAGGGACTGAGGTACAGTTCTCTGAAGCAAAGAGCATTAGAGGCGTGAAGGAATGACTCTGGCAAGTCAACAGCTTTGATATGTAAAAACCTGCATCTGTTGGCTGGCAGAAGCAGCGCCAGGAGGAGGTAAAGGGAATGGAAGACGCCTGCCTTTAGAGTCATCGCTCTAATAGAATTGCAAACAGCAAATCCCTAGCTGTGACACCCTAATGTTCTTAGTCAAACTGACTTGGCATGATCCAGAGGCTTGAGAGAGGGAATGAAGAAACAGAGAAATAGAGAGAAGAAGGAGACATGGAGTGGTTTCCTGTGCTAGATACCAATGTCTGTCAGAGTGAGAATTTTCAAGCTGCACTTGAGCCCAGATGCACAGGAATCTTTTATCCGAGCTTCCCTTCTGTTCCCCTTTGCGCAGTCATTGACATCTGCATGATGCAACTGTGCGATTGTCCCCCAGAGCGAGCTGCTCACTATCTGACGCACATCAGGAAAACACACCAGGATAAAGAGGTGCCGTCTGGGCAAAAGTAATGGGTAGAATTACATGATCATTGTTTTTAATTAATTTTCCTCTCTGCATCAAGAAGGCCTGCAATGCTTGCCCCTGAGGCCCACTCTAATGTGAATCATATTAGAGCGATTCACATTAGCCTAACACCAGCAAATTAATCTTTTGCATTACAGAAGGGCTCACACACCACATTTGGGGATGAAATTTTAATAACCGTTTTTATGGAACAATATTGACTTGATAAGCCATATCAAATCTACACAAGAAAAGGTCAGCAGATATGCAGGTAGTAAACAGTCCTACACATGACTAGACAGAACTGTGTCAGTGACTAAGCACAACCGATCAACTGATCAGGCTACTCCTCACACTAAATAATGATAATTGTATATTTAAGTTAATAAATTATCTCTAAGTCTTAATAACAATATGGTAATCCAGATGTTGGTTATGTCCCATGTTTGATTGCAGTGGATGTAGCAGGAGGAAAGAAGTACTCATTCATGCAGAGCAGCGTTTCCCTCCATTACTCAACAGAGGGACTCATTAAAAATCAGTTGACATAGTGTGTGTGTGTGTGTGTGTGTGTGTGTGTGTGTGTGTGTGTGTGTGTGTGTGTGTGTGTGTGTGTGTGTGTGTGTGTGTGTGTGTGTGTGTGTGTGTGTCTTTACATTTAGTGTCGTTATTATTATTATTATTTCTAATATTTCCTCTCTTCCTATGAATTTAAACTGTCTTTCTTCTGTCTAGTCTTTGTCCTGGTACAGTCAGTATAATGAACATTCGCAGTCTTTTTTCACCAGTAAAGCATGAGTCATCTCTCACTTTGACTTATTCCCCAAACTTTGTCAGGGTTCTGCAAATGAAACTCAGCAGTTCATCCGCAACATTCAAATTAAGTCTTGCAGCCTTCTTTTTTTCAGTGGATGGATGAGTGTAACGTGACTTTGTTGTTCTGCTGATGGAAAGCCATGTGAAAATCTACAATGTGAATTTATCATGCAAGTGCCTGGAAAAGGTAACAGGTAACAGCCAATCACTGAAATTTATGAAGAATTTTCCCAAATTTATCTTTACGTTCAAAAATGTATATAGATTTTGTTAAAAGTGCGTAAAGTTGAATTTACGCAGGAATCTGAATATAAGACTTTTCCATGTAGTATTTCCATATTGTTGCAAGGGTGATTTAAAAATGAACAAAGGAAACAACTGACCATTAAACCATAGGAATTTGACACAAAGAGGAATTCAACCACACAAGCACACTTCATGTGCGCATGTGTCTTTTACACTCTGTGTATGACTGTACAACCCAATCTACTCATGCAGTTGTGCCCACTGGAATTGTATGTTATTCTCTTGATGCGCGAACTGCACAATCATGGAAGAAAAATGCAAACTATTACAGCCGAAGCTGAGGTTTAGTGTAAGCCAGTCAAGCAGTATATCAAACTGCAGGTGAGTGCCTGCACAGAAGTTCACTCCAGCTTACCAGTCGTGAAACACATATGTATTTCCCCAGAGTCAACCCATATCCATGCACTGCCCAACTCCCTGTAGTTGGCGGTCCATGTAGACCGTCTGGAAAAGGCCTCCGCGCTCATGAAATGTTGTTTTTCACTGTGTTATTGTCAAGATATCCAGTGGCGACTGATGATGGATTATATCTCAGCCGGTGCTTTGGGTTTTCCCTAAGCTTGTGACTTAAAGCAACTCTGAGCCCTGACTGCCTTCCCTGCTACACTAACCATGGAGAACACTCAGGGAATATCACAGGAACGTTTCACCCCTTTTTCCCCATGTTTGCCGGGCAGCTAACTCTTAGGACATGCATGGGGGGATGTGAGGCATGTGCCCTTGTTTGAAGGATGTTTTGCTTACATAATATATTTGTTCCCTTGTTTTCATTCACACTCAAACATTGTCTTCATTGTTTTTGTGTGTCAACGGAAGTACACTTACTGCAATTTGGTATAGTGCCACTCAGGGAAGCTGTGGAGCCGGACCGTGATTCAACCCTCCCACAACCTTACATTTTTAATGCGATAAGTACACATTCAATCTGGTCTTGTAAAGTCAGAGAGAAGATGCATTGGGTTTAGGTAAAAGCTTATGGATGCCCATTTAAAGGGAGCTACTTACTGCTGTTTCATTTTCAGGGCAGGAAAACCAGATTTTGTACACATTGAAGGAATCAAACTTTGCTTTAAGTATAATCATTTATATTTCCTCTTTCTGTCAGCCTATGCATTGTGAATTATCATAGTCCATGCCTAAGTCAATCTATTGGAGCACCACTAATCAGAATAACTGGGTGAATAACAGGGTGAAATCCATGCATTTGCATGGCGGGGTATGATTAGCATTGAGGGCAGGGAAGTTAAAGCTGGTACTTTACTTTGCATGCGGGGTGATGCTATGGCCTGGAGGACGTGTCCTGCTCCACAGGCCAGCTTTAATTCAAGAGGATAACAATGTGGACATCTAAAATCAAAAAAAGGTATCTCAAAAAAGAGGAAGCAGTTTTAGATTCTTACTCATCTTTTAAAAATGGCTGTTTGAAGTTTTAGATGATGACGTTAATGGTGATATTAAATTATATGCAGTAAACTATTAATTTAATTACATATCCTATCAAGTTTGGAGGGCTCTATAATTAGATAATATTACTGTGTGTGAATAATGTAGAAGATTATGCTGCAGATTACATTTTCAATCAGGTAGTCAGTGATCTGTAACAGATTACATTTTAAAAAGTAACATCCCACCCTGCCAACAGCTACCCGCCTCTCCTTTAGGAAGCCATTAGGAGTTATGTAAATTCAAGGTAATTAAGGAGCTTTGTGTCATAATGTCTTTTCTCCTCTTCAGTCAGGTTTTCAAGCCCACCGCTGATTTCTGTCAAGCATGTCAGAGCAAAGATGCTCAAGATGGGGAAATTGTTCGTAATCATTTTAGTGCTCGCACGCAGTAGCATTTAGACATGTTCAGTCCTCACAAAACCTGCACGCATGTTTTTTTTATGCAAATGACTACGCTAACATATAAAATTGCATATTGCATGTTTCAGAGGGATGTAAGGCTATTCACTGAGGTTGCATCCAGCCCTTCACTTTGCTCTGTCGTTTTGACTAAATAATTTACCATCAGGTTGTCTGTGTCAAATGAGGTGAAGTCTGTCAGACACTCAAGTATGTTATTAGTTTTCCTCTTTGAAACCTTGAGGTACACTTCCTTATCCTTTTATCAATTCTCTCTGAAGCATAGCTGATTATGTTCAGAATGCTTGTTTCAGTTTTTCTGCAGAATTGATGCTCCTTCATCCAACACAGCTGTGGTATCAATTGTTTTGTCATATTTGTAACTTGCTTTTTCATTTATTACTGAGCTGTTTCCAGGCTTTAATGTTTACAGTGTGTATATCCACCTGCTCCCCCTCCTGTTCATGATAACATGAAATTGTATGTTATAATGTTTCTCTTGCTTTCATATGAAATAAATATCTGTCATATTCTAGTTAGGCCTTGAGCAAACTTCGGGATATTGCTCAGATCCATTTTCCCTTTGTTTTCACACTTTAATAAAATGTCCTTGTCTCTGATTTTTAATCCATTTATTTATTCATCGTACACCAAAATCTTTGAGACCTTTCTAGACGCCTGAATAGTGTCTATCATGTTTGGATCTCAATACGTCTTCCTCCCACATATTCACTTTCACTTAGCATCCACGACACAGTTTCCAGTCCCTATCAAATGTAGCTTAACTTATTTGGATGTATCTATGTCACTCTCAGACCCACCAACCGTGGAGCCGGTTTACATGGAGATGCGTCAGGGTCTCGGGAGGCCAGTGGTGATGACCTGCAGGGTGCTGCGAGCCCATCCTTCCCGTGTGCTGCGATTCGAGTGGCTTCTCTCCAACCGACTGCTCCACGCCGGAGCTTTTGACGCTCAACGTGATGAAACAGAGTACACCATTCGCAATCTCAATCGAGATGGCTGGGGGGAGTACACCTGTAATGTCATCAATGAAGCTGGAGCAGGAAAATGCACCTTCCAGGTTACCGGTATGGAAAGCTTGTCTTTAAATATTTTTCTCCCTGTAGTACTATTCTGTTACAGATTGACTCTTCCTAGCCACATGTCCCTTTATACGCTGTTGCTCCTCTAAAGTTTATAACTCTTCATTCCTGTCAGCAGCAGTTGATTTTGTAGACTGGAATGATGATTATAGAAGCTCATATTAGTTGTAGATTACTTCAATATAAATGCTTCAGAAAGAGGAAATAAATGTTTTGTGAGTGTGCACAATACTTGTGTTCCATTTTTAAATACTGTGAGGACATTATCAGTTGTTTGCACCAGGGCTTCGCAAACACAATTTAATTTTGTTGTTCTAGAATCCAGCATAACAAACTTCATGTTTAACATCAGTATTATTTAAGCTATCAATGAAAATATAATGGCACATCTGGAACCATTCTAATCCACGTATAACTTTGTACTTTTCATACATGAAATCAGTTTGAAGAACTGAATCTGCCTGATCTCAGCTAATCGTTGGTGGCAATGAAATATCTCCACTCATCTCTGCTGCTGTACTGGAATCATACGTATTCGGCTCAAATAACAATAAAATCAACATAAAAACATAACTGATCTGATAAGTTGCAAATAGTAGACTTTAAAGACATTTTTGTTGTTGTTGTAAAAAGGCTATAATTTAACACAAATATTTTTGGATCCAGCAGACCTGCATCACACAATTCACACTGAGAAATGGCCTGTCTACCACTAGCAGAGGTATCAATGTCTCCAGAAACAGATCCACATCCCAAATCAACTAATCATCAACTACTAAACTAAACAGGCTGAAGCAAAGACATGAAAGGAGATTCATATTTCCCTCTGAGGTGACCCTGATTAGCTTTTTACAGTTTTTGACAAGATAGTGCGTTGTTGTATTTTCAGTCTGTTTCATTTTTAATCTTACAGTAACATGGTGGGAAGTGAACAAACTGATGTGTGCAGTGAAAGTTCTGGATAATGAGTTTGGAAGAGGTTGCGGTCTTGTAAACATGCTGAAATCTATTAAAGAGCAGGATTGAACCATCTAATGTCTGATTGCTACATTTAGTGAGCTTCACATAAAAGATATGCATTAATGAACTGTTCTTCTCTAAAGTCACCGATAGCCTTACAAAAAAGTCTAGTAAGTGGTGCTTCTTGGCGTTGAAAGAAACTATAAAATGATTTTAAAAGGTTTTTACTGCGGGGAAGGAGTGAGAGATGTTAGATGGATATGCTAATACATGCAGTTAAGGCAATTACAGTAATCCCTCGCACATTCGCGCATCAACATGCGCGGCTTCACCTCTTCGCGGATTTTTAGTAGGTAGTCACGTGATACCATACGCGCATTCTATTGGCTGACGGCATCCGGAAGTGTGCTCCATTCTGTGGGTCTCGGACTTCCGTGAGACACAAAAGTGCTTTAAACAGTCTATTAGAGTGTTGGAAAAGATAATACAGATAGAAGGTGTTTTAATATCAGTATGGGGAGGGTTCATAAATGTTTAAATTACCATAAATAATAAAATAAATAGTTTGTTGCTATATCATAGAATTTTGTTTTTGCGGGTGGTTCCTGGAACGCATTAACCCCAAGTAACGAGGTATCAATGTAATTGTACATTTGTTCTTTGCTTTTGGATTGTCCAATTTCTTACATGCATATGGTCTTAAGACCTGTTTACCAATCTATGACCACCACTATGGCTTTTATCAGTCCACAAATTTACACCAGCTTTCAGTGTTGCGCTACCATATTTCTTATTTGGTTGTGCCTTCTTGCTTATTAATTGTGTGAAGTGATGATTTTAATAGAGAAGTTAATTTCTGACTGACAGAGGTGGAGTATCCCTCTGTCATCAGTGCTTTTCACTTAAACTGGGAAAGCACTGGCTGCAATTGTGAAGGGTGAACCACGTATGAGGAGACCACAATTTGCTGAGAATTAGTATTTGAAAATTCTGACTAGTTATCTGTTAAGTTTTGGCTTGAAATTGTCTCTGCAAATGATAGATTCCATTTATCTTGAAGCTACATTATCTGGCAGCCATTTTGCTGCCACACATCTGCATGCCTACGACGACTTCTTCATCATGCACTCCAGTTTTAATTAGAGTCTTCACTGAGACGTTTTTAGACAGCTGGAATTGCCTCGTCAAACATTTACAATCCTTGTCACACTGTTTTAGATGCACGGACATTTCTATCTGCAGACAATTAATTTGAGAGACAATTGAAAGAAAAAATGTGTACGTCGTCAGTCTGAATGGCTTTGTGTCAATCATGTTAGCTGTTTATTTGTCTGATGTAGTAAACGTTATCATTCACATAATATACACTCATCACCTTTTTGAGTCTTCCTATTTGAAGAAATTGCCTCTTTTTTCCATCTCTGGTTGTTATGGCAGGATCAAATTAATTTGGTGACTGCAGGAGCTCTAGCCAAGGTTTCAATCTCCCAGACCTCCCATTAGAGACCAGAGCTGCAGGGTCATTGGAGGAACATTTGTCACTGTGCTCCTCTGCCATTTAGTTTGCTCTCCTATTTGATACCATCCCTCTCGATTAAGTGCTGTCTTTTAATCATACTTTTCTGCCCTTATTTTTCTCCTTTCTCCTCCTTGCTCATTTTTTCAATATTTGACTGTATTCACATTCTTCATCTTTCTCATTTTAAGAGTCTCTATTGGCCCACATGTTCCATGAATCAGTCCTCCCTGTGAAAACAGGTGGAGCAGAGGGGGAAAAAAGCCCATACTCCCCTCCAGCCATTTGTTTTTCTCAACTGGCTAGGGTTTAATTTCTATTGCATCCCCTTCCATTTTCATCCTCCATCCCTCCTTCCCTC
Source organism: Antennarius striatus (assembly GCF_040054535.1). Taxonomy (NCBI): domain Eukaryota; kingdom Metazoa; phylum Chordata; class Actinopteri; order Lophiiformes; family Antennariidae; genus Antennarius; species Antennarius striatus. Next base: position 10,198,358 of record NC_090794.1, on the reverse strand, counting down.
TTCCCTCACTCATCAATGCCCTATTCCTCCCGCCCATTGCTCTAGATCCCCACCATCTGGACTTAGTGCTTGCCAAAGGTATGGAGGCTCTCTTAGTAACCCCCTGCGTGCAAAAGCATGGTGCAGAAAATCCAGTTTGGTTTCTCCCATCATCCGTGAAATCTGGCATGTTTCATGCCCTTATCTCCAGCTCTTGTTCTCCAAAATTTCTGATATTCTTATTGTGGAACTCAATAACCACAAAATGAGATCTGAACCATTCTCTAGTGTGGTTGAAATAATAATACTGAGATATCAAATCCTCTTGGTGATCCGTAGTTAGCCAAATACAAGAAGAAGCTCATGATATATTTGTTAGTTTTTGTATGTTTCATATTATTTTGGTCTCAATGTCACAGTGATGCAATTAATTACACAGATTCATTCAGCATGAATGTAGCCGTGGCTTTTCCCTCAAAAAGTTTGCTGTGGAGAGAGAGAGAGTTTTCAGAGCACAAAGCACAAATTCTTGAGAAAGAATTAGCAGTGTGTTTCTGCCTGCATGTTTTCTGTGTCAGACTCCCTATCCTCTGTGCTCATCTGAGAGATGTATGAGCTGTGTGTCCATGTGTGTGTGTGTGTGTGTGTGTGTGTGCGCGCGCGCGCACGTGTGTGTGTGTATGTGTGTGTGTGTGTGTGTGTTGTGTGCGTGTTGTTTGAATGTCCTGTGTGTGTGTCCTGTGTGTGTTCCTCTGACTGAGAAGAGGAGCATTGTGGGTCTTTCTTTGACACCTTTGGTATATCTACACTTTGGTTTCTGGAGTTTTCCTTTATACTGTCACTTTTGAAAAATCCTCCTCAATCACACCATCTTCCTCTATCATCCCATCCTCCACCATCACACCATCCTCTACTCCATCCAATAATGAGTCAGCCATCCTGGTGGCAGTCTTTCCAGCCAGCTCCCTCACCAGATACTGAACTCTGGACTCTGCCTGTTCAGTCTGAGAGGTGACTTCCTCGTCTGTCTGACCCTTCACCTGTACCTCACTGCCTCCAGTTGTGTGTCTGTCGGTGGAAATGTGCGTGAGTGGTCTGTACTGCTTTGTGCACCATGCCCTTCACTCTGCACTGCACTCCTCTCTGTGCCTCGCGTTGCGTTTCGCTCTGCATGTCGCACCACGCTTCGGTATGATCTGCAGGCCGGCTGTCAGCTCTGACAGGCGGTTCTGCTGCCGGCTTTTCTCATGCTTTGTCAGGGCATGAACGGATCAGATGACCCTGTGCTCCGCATCCAAAACATCTAAACGTGTCAGTGGTAACATAAACGGTATAGTTGGTGTTGTCAATACAGAAGCAGAGAGCTATATTTAGCTCATCCTTTTTCTCATTTAAGACCCTGTCTCCTGAACGAAACGACCTGTTAGAGCAGCGGAGTCTTACAGCCGAGAGAAATCAGTTTCACGGGGGACAAGATCTGACCGTGTTGAGATCAATTGTATCCCAGCTACTTTCTTTAGAAAAGGGGGCACATTAGACACAACAACTTGTCCCCTGAGACACAACACTACTCTCTACCAGCTGATTGGCATTTTCAGTGCTGTCCAGGAAAATCACCTCCATACTGTTCATCCTGGAAGCTGATTCAACGCTTCCAGAGACCACAACGTCACCCACAGCCAGGCCACAGTCCCTAACCGAAACACCAACAGGTAGAGAGAGTTTTTTGGCATACCTGGTGGTGAGGTTCTCCAAAACCAGAGACAACACATGCAGCAGCATCCATGAAGGAATGACAGGCTGCTGCGGCAGCCGCTACACACAGCTTGAAAACATTAAAACCAACAATGAAACAAAGTGTGATTACAGAGAATTTTTTTCAAAAACACATTAACAAACATCCAGTGCAAGAAAAAAAGCTAAAAAAGATTTAGAACACCTATAAGCTCAACAAATGCTCCCCAACACAGTCACCCTGTCAGTCCCAGGACACACTCAGAGAGAAGGGGAGAGAGAGAGAGAGAGAGAGAGAGAGAGAGAGAGAGAGAGAGAGAGAGAGAGAGAGAGAGAGAGAGTAGAGAGAGAGAGAGTGTGTGTGTGGGTGTGTGTGTATGTGTGCGTGTGTGTGCGTGCGTGTGTGTGTGTATGTGTGCGTGTGCGCACGTGTAGTGTAGATACCCATGTGCCAAGCCATCAGGACATCTGTGGAAACAGAGTTTGCTGTAATGGCCAAGTTGGCCATTAAATTGTGCCTGGGGAGCGACCCCTCAGTGGGATGTAATGTGTACCACTGAGCTCTGGCTCAGGTTCTCTCTCAATGGGAACCAGCATTTTTTTTTAAATAAAATGCTGACATCATCCTCTTTTGAATGGTAAGGAAAGTTAGAATAAACTGTAGAATGAGTGGGCTTCATTTCTTTGTTCAGTCCAGTGTATTTCCTGTGCAACCTGTCTTATTTGTGAAGTAGTGATTGCTGGGCAGAGAACATGCAGACATTGTATTCCATCAATTTAGGAGGAACTCTTCTGGACATAATGGGTATAATCATCCTCCAAATCCATTCTGTTACTCAGTAGTTTAATCAGTATGTCATTATGGAAGAAACTGAACCTCGCATGTGTGAGATAAGGGGAATGACCCTGGAAGGCAATTTGTCTCATGACATGTACGACAAAACAACTGATTCTGCAAAAATTGTCCATTTTTCTGCCTCTGTCCTTTCAATGACAATTCTTTCAAACAATGCAAGCTCTGGTTTCTGAAATTCACAAAGAAAGGTCAGAAATTATTTCACATTCCTCCTACAATCTATCTTCTTCTTGGCAGGCTGTCATGAATCGGAAGAAGGAAATTCTAAAACACAATGTTCAGATATTCATTGTCGGAGTTTGCCTCCAAAATGAATTCAAATTCTACATAATGATGTTTTTGTGTAGTCTCAGCTTCCAGTTTTCATTGCTTCTAATGATGCTGCAATAACAAGTTGGCTACAGTGACATATCAGCATATGTTGTATTATTCCAAAATGCATTTGTTTTACAGTGACTTTCTCTTTCTGTCTGTCTCTCTCTCTCTTTCACACACACACACACACACACACACACACACACACACACACACACACACACACACACACACACACACACACACACACACACACACATTCTGAGAGACTGAGACTCAGTCCAGTTTGATGTATTATTATTTTATCCCTCATCTGTTTTCAGTGCTGCTCTTGTCGTCTTATTTTTTTCTTTCACTTTTCAAGTGTCTTAAATAAGCCCCTTGAGCCATTTGTGTGTGTGTGTGTGTGTGTGTGTGTGTGTGTGTTTGTGTGTGTGTGTGTGTGTGTGTGTGTGTGTGTGTGTGTGTGTGTGTGTGTGTGTGTGTGTGTGTGTGTGTGTGTGTGTGTGTGTGTGTGTGTGTGTGTGTGTGTGTGTGTGTGTGTGTGAGTGACTGAGTGACTGAGTGACTGAGAGAGTGAGTGAGTGCGAGCGACCCAGTGTGCGTGTGTTTGTTCTGGATTCATTATTTTTTATACCTTCAAGTAGAAGACAAAAACTATTGATATTGATTCATGATATCGATTTCTACCCATCAAATATTCACCTTCTCCTCTATCTGAGGGATTTATGAATCTTATCAGTGTTAGTGTCTCCGATTTGATTTCTAGACGTCATTTTTAGTGACTCAGCTGTCCGCCTTTTACAGGTTGTGATCAGTTCACGTTAGCTGAACTCCAGCGCCGCAGAAAATAGTAGATAATGCAGAATATTTTCCACAGTTCATGGAGACACTGACATTGATGCATCCTGTAGCTAGCAATGACTGGCATCATGATCAGACTAAAAAAGCAGGATATGAGTAATGTTATCTGTGATCAGACTGAGAGTCTGTCAGGACCCAAGGACAGGCACAATCCATTCTGCTGCTTCCTTTTTGTGTGAGTCTGCGTATGTTTTGCTTTGTTGAAATCAATATAATAACTCAAGGTTACTTGCTGTGGAGCAGCTTCTGATTTGCACTAGCTAAGTAGGATGAAATCTGAATTTTTCAAAGGTTCAAGATGAACAGAATCCTTACAGATTTGATCAACAATTGAAATGTTTCAGTGTTGTTGTTTTTTTACCTGAGTGCAGGGAGTAGGAAGACTCATTACAACTTTAAAAGCCACTGAGACATTTCATTGTCTGTCCCAGAAGGACACAACCAAGCAATTACCGAAGAGTCCCCTAATGTCTGCGCTCCAGTCAGTTAGTTATTCATGCTGTGCTGTTGGGTTTTTCTTGGCCAGCTGTGCAACCAAATGTAAGCAAAATTTCTGCCACAAAGGCCTACATTAGACATCGGCCCTGCAAAGTAAAACAAGACTCACCATATGCTGAGACAAAGTGTTGTCCTGAAGATGAAAATATGTTCAGAAGCCCTTAAAAAACAAATGGAACTCTGCACACAAGGTCAGCTTCTTGGCTGAAATGGTTCCAAAAGGGCAGTTTTGGTTACTGCATTGATATTGTCATTATGACAGTGTTAAAAAAAATATTTTAAGATTTTTGCACTTTGCGTTTGATGTCTTCAACCCTGTTTCAAACTGTGTAAGTGGGTTAGGCAATGTGCTTCCCCACATGTAAGGTATTATTAGGAGTGAGGGCTATTTCAAACCATTATTTACATAGTGTGTTTGAATAAAATGAAAGCACTCGCCAGTGAGCTTGGAACTATTAGTCTGCTTTTGTAAATGCACTTGAAGAAATGTTCTATTATAAGATCTTTCTCAAAAACTTTAAAGAAGATGCACATTTGATATAACAGATGAGCACAAAGCAGTTTGTTAAATAAATGTTGTCTTTTTAAAACATCTACAAAGCCTATACAAACTTGTATGAACATTATCCTTTCAGTCATGTTTTCCTAAAGTAGAGTTAAAATGATGTGAGTCACTTTAATTATCTCTCCCTGCCTTCTTCTCACTGCAAAATACAGCCTTCTTCATTTTTGCACCAGCCTCTGTCGTATCAGCTGCATGAACAAAACTGACAGTATCTGCCAGGCTGGCTTATGTAACACATACAGTACAGTATGAAGTAAACACAGCTGGCTCAATGTGGAGGCGCACTGCCAAGTGAAGTTCACCCATAATTTATCGTTGCAATTTTTTTCTACATTAGCATTTAATACACTTTGCATGAAAGAACAATGCTGAAGCCTTCGACACGTACCAAAAGCACCCTTTCCTTTCAAGATATAATCATTCAAAATAAATGACATTATTGAGCCATTAACAGTAATTCTTTTTTCTTCTCTCTCTCTCTCTGCATGACTTCATATCATTGATGAATTACCCGTCCTTTTCCTCAGATTACAATATCATGTTTTAAATAGCTCCATCTATGTAAAGGCCAAGTGATCTGCAGCAAGCTGCCCAAAGCATCGTTAGCTAGATTTATTTTCCAAAATGCAGAACGAAATGCCCTGAAGTATTGATCCTGACTGATTTTCATGCCCAGTTATGAGAATTGATCAAACCAGTCAGATGCAAGAGGGTAACCTCTAATGGTGTTTTTTTCACCCCTCAAATGTGCATCTATTAATCTGAATTGTTGCATCTGAAGTGTGTAATATAATCAAATAAATTATTGTTTTTGTTGATGTCTATGGATTATATGCCTGTCTAGCAGTGTGTCCTTTATTTAGCTGTCCTTGGTTCATCTCAAGAAGATGGCTACTTTTAGCATCTCACATCAATTACAGATAATACTGGGTGATTATGCATTGAATATTTGAGTGAGCACTCTATCAGATTCCCTAATAACTGCCTCATGATTTTCATGTAAATTGTCCTTTATGAATATGAATGTCTATATTCTAGATTTTTTTTATTATTGTCATTACAAGTAAACAACTAAGGAAGTCTTTTGACATACGGTATCTTTACCATTTTTTGCATTCAGCTCCAGTCTCCTTTGTTCCTGGTTGCACAGCAGACATTTTAAATTGTCACAATGGCAAGTTGGTTCCTTTAAGTCTCCCAGTGACAGCAAGTCTGCACAAAGTACGGCAGGAATGCAAGAATCATTAATAGTTGCTTGCTATGGCGAAATGTCTGCCGTGCAGCTGTCTATTGAAGACACTGATTATTGTGCCCAATAATAATCCAGTAACAATTGGTCAGTTGGTGATCAGGTATGCTTTTTGTATTTTATGCCCTGCTACCCTCAGTTTTCACAAATAGCAATGACTTGTTGCTTTGCTTTTTGTCAACCGCAATATTTTGCATCACCATAGTTGAATTTGATGCAAATTCTGAATTTGATACTGAAATTACTCGTCTGCTTCTATGCTTGCAACTATTTCATTAAAATTAACTGATTGCTCTTCATATTTTACACTTATCTATATAGATCAGCCTAAAAGTGTATCTAACATGGACCATATACTGTAGATCCAGCTCAAGATTGAAAGCTGTCAGCCCACTGTATTTCTGTAAGATGGTAAAAACAGATACAAATACACACATTTGAATTTAAAATCTTCATAAAATCCTAGTTTACTTCCTCCCATGTGTGCCATAAATGTAATCAAATCAAAAGCAATCAAAAGATTTTAAGGATGAAAGTAACACCATTATACTATAATTCATCAACACAAAAATAACTTATCCATGGACATATCCATCAAAATAGCTTGACATAAATCTTAAGTCTCTGCAACTCTATGTGGTTGCATCAAACCCCAGTGCTGCAAAACAGTGGCTGTTCAGCTATCTATTCCATGGCTATTAATATTCATAAGCCTTGGGTATTGTCATTCTTCAGTAAACAATACCAAATAGCAATAGAACAGAGAGTGAAATATTGTTTTTTACCTGGGAGGTCATTCTTTAACTTTGTTTCTAGATCTCGATTAAAAACAATGTTCTGCTGCCTCTTTCTTCAGTTGTCAGAAATCTAGTGTGAGTGGAAAGCTGAGAACTTTAAAGATTTACTTTACAGATTCTCAATAGGTGTAGTAAAATAAATCCTCTCAGAATCCCACAGAGAAAAGAATTATTGGAAGCAAAGGTTTCAGATCCACTTGTTTGAAAGTAGAGTGGATGACAGTAAAGGAATTTAGCGCTCAAGTTGATTTGCCATGGCATGGAATAGACACTTAAAGATGTAGTTACATCCCTGAGACATACTCCGATCTGGAACGTGCTTTGATTCAGTGTCATGTCCGTATTGTATGTCAGGTAACATAAAAATGAAACTTTAATGAACTTGGTTAGAAAAAGGGGGCAACAATGAGGATATAGAGGATTAAAGATAAAACAGGTTGTAGTGGCTCTGTGATGCATTGGCGTCACACACGGAGTATCCCCTGCACCTTGTGACCTGCGACAGCGGATAAAGCGGTTAAAGAAGATGAATGAATGAAGGAAGGTTGTAGTGAATAAATACCACATGAAGTCCGGTGGTGGTTAGGGTTAGGATGGTAGTGGTGGCTGATAAATCTGCAGAGACTGATGATTGACAAATATATCTAATAAAGAAGTCGGTAAATCTCCAAAAAGTGGTAATGGGGAGTTGAAGGGCAAATAGTACAGCAGAAAATGTTACAACAGCTGACAGAAATAGAGGTAGAGAGAATCATATTTTAAGAAGACAGCAGCAAAATGATAAAGAATGTAAGAATGATGAGACAAATTATGTCACTTGAGTGCCTGAAACCGACAGCAGAAACTGAGCATGCCTGATGAGGTGTGAATGGCAGTATGTTATGATGATACTGTAAAATATGCACTAATTGTAAAGAATATTGTTCCCAATTGAAATGTTGGTGAGGCTTAATATATCTAGTGTTTTACTATTTGCATTGCTCACGGTGATTCACTTCATGAGCTGCATTCTGTTTCTAAAGCTGCCATATGATTCACTGCACAACCATGTCAATATCTTCATTGTACAGAAACACTTGTCCACAGCAGTATCAATGTCAGACAATGACACTGCTGTGGACAAGGGTCTTAACAGCAGCTGTTTTTGTTTCTCCATTTGAAGAATATTACAGTGAGTTGAGGATGTCCTTTTAGACGTGCTTGTTTACATTAATCCTACTGTGATCTTAATGAACGCGAAACCATCACTAATTACAGAGGTTTCTATACTAACAGGTCCTTCTCAGGTACAGTTCCTCCTGTTGAAACAGTCTGGAATAGTGATCTATTCTCTCCGCACAGCAACAACCTTAATATGCTTCTTTGAATACATGTATTTTAATGAAGCATGTATATATGAGCCTCTGGAGTTTTCACAAAGAAGTTCCAATCAGGGATATCAATATAAATCACAGAGGTGAAACATTCTGACACAGTGTGTTTTAAATAAATCTTGTTCACTCACCACTCATTAACTAACAATGAATGAATTTGTCACTTAAATCTATGAATGTAACAGGACTTAAAATAAATGTCATCAGTATTAATTTGTTAGAAAATACCCCCCTTACAGTCTCAGAACTTCTGTCTAAGTTGTTAGAGCACTGATACATTCCTCTATATTGTTTGTGGCTTCGTGTTTTGTTTTTTATATGAGTACTGACGTGTTAATTCCCTGGTTTCTCTCCAGGTAAAGCCTACCCCCCAGAGTTCTACTACGACACCTACAGCCCCCTGTGGCAGAACAGACCCAGAGTCTACGGCTTCAAGCTCCAGTGGACCCAGATGAATCCCAACGCCGTGGACCGGATTGTGGCCTACAGGCTAGGAATCAGACAGGTGGGATGCTTAGCAGGCTTCTATTTGAGCCTCTTGTCGTTTTGTCATTCCATGTTAAGCATCAAGGTTCATCTGTACTGCAGTGAAAAGTGCTATTCAGCATTCTGGGAGCTTTTTTGCAGTGTGAAAACATGGTTTCTCAAGCATTATGGTTTTCATAATGCTTCAGTCACTGGTATTGGTCAGTCACTTTTCAACTTTTCACTTTCTAAAATACTTTTAGGACCATTTTGGTGGAGTAAAGGCTTTTTTTATTGCCAATTTTAGCATGCGATAGAAGAGTTCGCACAGCTTGTACTCGCTTGTTGGATCCCATTTGACAGTGCCAAATCTCAGGCCTTTGATTCAAAGTCTGTCATATTCTGCTGTTTTTGAGGATGCGAACGAGCCTCTGCGGGCCAAGCAGGATAACTAAGAACTTGTCAGGGGCCGTCGTTTCAATGAGTTCTGTAGTTTCAAAAATCACTTATGTTTTCTGTTTCCATCAGAAGCTCAGTGAAAGGGAACCCTGGAGAGACAAATAGCAAGCATATCTCCTGTTTTCCCTGCTTCGCAAGTAAACTCCACAGATGACAGGCTTGCAGTATTGATGGATGGCATGGTTACATTTTCTCTCTTTAGCAATCAATGCACATCTTCCTCTCTCTCTCTCTCTCTCTCTCTCTCTCTCTCTCTCTCTCTCTCTCTCTCTCTCTCTCTCTCTCTCTCTCTCTCTCTCTCTCTCTCTCTCTCTCGCTTCTTTTACCTGCTCTTTTTCTAATCCTGTCCCATTACAAGAACAGGTATGGCATCTTCCTTGGTTTGAAATAGTGAACTGGTTCCTTGAAATGGACACAATCTCAGGGACGAATTCCCTTCAAACTGTAACATTAGGTCACTATTTGGGGAAACTAACAACACATATTTAAAGAAAATCTAATGCTGTAATGCTATATCCATCTTAGTTCTGCTCAGAATTAGCAAGCACAGTCTGACAGTTGTATTTGCAATGAATTATACAATTCTATGTTTGTTTCACTTTGCACCCTCGAGGAATTGACGCTTGAAAACATTCTAAACCAGTTATGTTTGTGTAGCTCAATCATTTTTCTGTCAGCCATCTCGGTTGGTCTGTTCGGTAATAAATTGTGTTGTTCTTCCTGAGTCTATGTTTGTGCTCGCCAGGAATCTGACTGTAAACTTGCCAGGAATTCTATGTTTGCATTTGCCTATTTTCAGATAATCCAATGCAAAAAAATTATCAGTAAATTACCTGGTGTAATTCAATTATTATGTTTGTTTGTTTGTTTGTTTGTTTATTTATTAAAAAGAGAACATCACTATCCCGGTTTATTTTAACAAACAATCATTGTTTGGGCAAATTAATTTTGTTCTACGTTCCTAACTTGATATCACAACAGGATGTGTTTTGTGACCATTATTTCCTCCCTTCAAGGCATAACAACACATCCTCGTCTTTCTTTGATGAAACACATTATTTGCAGCAGTGAAATTTCACAAACTTTTTCAACGGATTTACTAAACATTGTACGCTCTTCAGTTGTGGAGCTTTGAATTTAGACTGATCATAAGAATTTTTTAAGGATTTTTTTTTAAGTGAGGGAAAGTTGAAACATAGAAGCCATTTGCATTTAGTAATAAATGAGAAAGACGAAAGGAACAAAAAAGAAAGTCTAGAAAAAAAGTACAATGAGAGGTTTCTTTAACAATTGGACTCATGGACTTACACAAGCAGTGCAAAATTTTGACAAAAGAACTACCTCTTCAATCTATTTTTACATCCAGCAGATGCTCCCCTGCCGTTTCCTTGAAATATTATCACCCCCCCCTCCCCTTCCCCTACTTTTGCATTAATTCTTAGAGCTGGTAGACGTTCTGCTTCTGTAATGGATTGCTTTGTATTATCGTCCAGTTTGCTCGTGAGAGACAGTCTGGCTGGGGGAAAATGTGAGAGTGGCTCTAGCTGAAAGGCACGCACGGCAAAATCACAACACACAAATCATTACACCTGTCAGGGACGCAACAGGAAGCTGTGACATCTGACCTTGTTTTGATACTGTAGCAGGCTAATTTAAAGCCTTCTCTGCTGTCTAAAGGCTTCACTGGCCATCTGCAATCCCTGTAAGAAAACGTCTACATTGTGCCATCTTGGAACTGCTCTTATTGCCTATTCCTGCTCCTTCTCCTCCTCTTTCATCTTTCTCAATTGATCTGTCAAGTCAGGATTTGCAAGCAGATCAATAGCAGCAATACTAATTACATGCAGGCAATCTATGAGAGATCATCACTCGTCTAATATTAAACCATCACTTTGATTACTATTCTTTTTGCTGCCCCGATTGCTTTGATAAATCCTGCAATTTTTTCAAAGTTGCCATAAAAAATATGAACTGCTGCCGCAATCAAATGAAATGAAATCAATACGGTAAGAAAAATGTGGAAAATGGAAGGTAATGGGATGTAAGAAGAAACCTTAATTAAGCACAGACGTGTTGATTCAGCCAACATTAATGGGATCAAAACAGAAGTGCAAAAATCCATAACCCAATAAGTATGACTATGATTGAAAATGTCTGAAAAGTTAAATGATTTTCTCAGTCATCTCAAGCTTGATTTGTTGTGCACTTGTGAGCACATTTGATGTGGAAAAATAAAAGTTGCTTGCTTGCTTTCACTTGTCGTTTTCAGCTTGAGGCAGTATTTGCCAGCTCATTTCTAGCTTGCTTCCATCCGGCTTTGGGACAAATAATATAAAGCAACAAGAACTCAGTTCTTTTTACCTGCAAACCAACAACTATAATATCCGATCATCCAGGCTTTCAGCAATTACTTAATTGATATTGCTCACACATATTTGACACATATTGACAAATGGACACAGACTCTGCTTCACTGCAGTCACACCTCCATTGGCTCAATCTGTTTCCCCTGATAGCAGCACACTTTATCCTTTCCTTTGACTGCGAAGGGCGCATAAAGTCACTAATTATAATGCAGAACCTGCAACATGTCTTTGTGCAGCTTTGCCTCGTTCACTGATTCTCAAGGATAAAATGTACACTACCTCTTATCTCTTTGCCCCAAGCAACTTCATCAATAGGCTTGCTATTTGTTTCTTTGAATTTCTATGGGGTTTTATTATGTAACAAGACATGAAAAGCAGGGGCTAATTTTTGTTTGATACCTGAGCTTAGTGACCTGAAAACAGATTTGCTTGGATGCCCTGCATTGTGCAAAGACAAGATTCGGTATTTGTTAGAAAAGGGAATGCCGTAGAGCACGGTTATGTACAGCACAGCAAAGTTGTTCAATATGCCTTACTTGAAAGAGGCTATTTGTGAGTACAATAATGAAGACTGAGTCATACCTTTAATGGGAAAACAGAGACAGGGATTTTTTCCACCACATGTAAGATTATCTTTGTTGCTTGTTAATAGCTGAGAACCGGAGCTGCTTTGAAAGCAAATGCAGCTAATGAGCAGATTGTTGTCAACAGTCAACAGAGATTTTTTTTTATTTTTTGGGGGGGGGGGCATTTAATGTTGGGAGATCATACAAATGGCAAAACAAGGTTAACTGGCAGATGATGCTAAATATTTTGCACTGATGGCAAAGGAAGTAAATATTTGCTGCGGTTATGCTCCCGATATGTTCCTATGAGAAAACCTCTCTGAAGAATATAAATAACATTGATTCCCGCACAAATGCAAAGCTTGCAAGGATAGTATGGAAATTTAATGAATCAAAATATTTAATGCCATGATTTATTGTTTGAGGATTATAATTGATTTTGCACCAGTATGGTGCTTGATATCATGAGTTCTAGTTACAAGGTGATATCCTGCATCATGCTGTAGGTTTCTTACCACCTGGTGCTTACTCAATTATTCACTCTCATGCTCTATTCTTATGTCTCCACAAATTCCTGGGCAAACTATCTGGATCTATTATTGCTAAATGCTCCACTATGTTCCCCATTTAGTCATTCAGGTATCTGTCTGTCAGCTGTTTGGCTGAGCCGATGATATGGATGGTAAAAGCACTAAAAAAGGGTCAAAAGTTGCTGACAGCCTTGTAGAGCTGAGGATAATTCAGATTTGGTAACCTGTACTTTTGTCTGTACATTTGTCACTGCAAAAAATCACGTGACATAAAAAAATTCTGATTAAAGCCGTATAAGTTAAATTCCGACTGGTTCATGACAAGAGCAGATGTTGTGATTATTTGGCTTTTGTCCGGTGAAAATGACTCTTTTATACTATATAGTCTTTGAGATACTCTATGACTGTCTTTTCATAAATGTTAAACACTTTGTTGAGTCGTATTTGTGATTTCATGCATTAACCACTTGAGCCCTTGAGAGTGCTGCTTCCTGTGTCCAAATCTAATGTAACTCAACCCTGAATAACTCTCTGAAATGAAGATGTTCTCTCTCACTGTTGAATCCATGAACAAAGTGATTGTTTTGTTGAAATGAAGATTAACAGAAGGTTTCAGACTACATTTATCCATTTAAGTAGCTTTTATAGCCAAATACTTAAATCTGTTTGGCAGATAAACAAATCTGACATGCATTTGGGGTTATAGGATTTAATCCGGATAAGAGACAATTTGTTGTCTATAAGTTCATTCTAGATGCTACTGAAGTATTTGAAAGTGCTGTTTTTCTCAGTGCAAAATCAATAAGCTATTCACATATAATGAAAAACCAGTAGCGAGCGCAAAAAAACACTTCCCAGCTGGAGATATTACATGTTTACTTATCAGCTATGGGACAATGTTGAGTCTTAACTTTCTGAAACCCATGAATAATGTATGATTTACAGACTGTGGTGGATGAAATGCTTTTAATTGTATGTTAATCTCAACATTTGTGGCTCCTCCTCTCTTCCAGATGGGGTTGCAGCGCTGGTGGGAGCAGGAGATACCCGTGGACACAACAATTAACAAAGGAGAGCTCATGACACACAACTTGACTGAGCTCATAAAGCCAGAATCATATGAGGTGCGCCTCACACCCATCACTCGTTTCGGAGAAGGCGACTCAACCATCCGGATCGTCACTTATAGTGGTGAGTGGTGCTGATGCCATCTAATTCAAATGGATTTTAAATTGCATGGATATATTAAGACGAGTGTTCATCAACGTTTGATGGCAATTAAAGGTTATTTCTGGTATCACCAATCATCATGATCACCATGGCGGCGATGTATTATTTATGACATATATGAGGATGAGCCGGTAAAAAGCAAACTCAATAAAGTTGCGTGAATTGCATCCCAACATGTTTAGTCATTAGAAGACAGCTTAAAATCAGCATGCTTCACGTCTTTGCAAGTTTGAAGGAAGGCTGATCAAATGACTCATCATCTACTCCTTGTGGCCTTCATTGCTTGAGTCAGGTCTGTCCTGGACTGGGGCAAAAAACGATTTCCCATTTCTGTGAATCATCATCATAATCGTCTTCATCATGACATCACATATCAGATGAGTCTAACATGTAGTATAGGTCACAGAAACAAAATAAGTCACGCTTTTTCTTTATTCACTTCGCCCTTCGGTGAATTTTGTGTGCGATGTCTTCTCGCGTTATTGGCAGAGGATGTGATTTGTCTCCTGGGATGTTACAAATAGTTCTAATAACTAGTGTATTTCATTATTTTTGAATGTTCACAAACCCCATACGACCTGCATAAAAAAGTAAAAATGGTTTGACAAGATTTGAGAATTTGCATTAAGACTATAAGAATAGAATATCAGTACTGTACTGTACGACACACTATTTAGACAATATCAAAACACAATACGTTTTCTACAGACTGAAATAGCCTCCTTGCAAATGCAAATGTGACAACAGACTGTCTAAAGCACAAAAGCAACATTGGAACCCAAAGAGGCCTCAGTGCCGGTGAAACAGATGCACAGCTGCTAGAGGTATGCATTTTCAGAAAAAAACAGCATGACTGTTTTCTTGACTATTGCTGATTGCTAAGGTCTTTCTGAGTGGAGCTGCTGCAGTTGTGAATTATTCAGTTTCACTGCAGCTCAACTTGAATGGTGAGAAGAGATTTGGGAAAGAAAGGAAGGAGAAAGAGATGGATAAACTTTCTCTGCTGTTACTTGGTAGTACGAGTGGTCCCCTCCACTAAACCTTGAATTCTGCTGAATTTGTTGAAATTCTATCCTGTCAAACTGAAGTGAAGAGAATTGAGTCTAATTAAGACAAAGCGAGGCACAGAAGGAGGAACGGAAGCAGCCGAGCTGGGGATGAGGAGAAAAAATAAAGATACAGAGGAATGCATTGAAAGAAAATAAAGGAAGAGAGAGCCGATGCTGATGTGGCTGCCCAACAAGAGACTGGACTAATTATCACTCTAGGGCTGCTCTGTTCTCCCACGCACAGCATAGAACCACAGCAACAGCCTCATGTTGGCCTGAGCACAATCCTGTAAGATGTCCCGACATGAGAGAGTCAGTCAGTGATTATCTGCATTATCCCTCCCTTTTTGTCCCAGAATGATCTTCATAAGTTTCTGTGTAACTAAAATCAATATTGCTGCCATTTATAATTAAGTGGTTTACATGTAGACCTTATTATTTCCCTGGTTATATTGAAAATAATGTCACGTGTACAAAATTCTTATTTTCTCCCATGTGGAAGTGAAGTGGAAAGACTGTTTAATTTTTTTTTACATAAGCAAAGTTTATTTTACACTTCAATTGAGCAATATACTGTATATGTAAATATTGTTGGAACCCATAATATGTTTTCATTTATGATACAAAAGTGAAATGTTAAGTTAATTTATACATTTTTGAATGGTATCATCTTGTGCATGAGTGCATGAAAATCTTGAAACAAATTATGGTTTGTTTTTTCTTTCCATTCCAAGTAATTTAGAAACGCTTGAGGTTACAGCCTCTTGAAACAGGTGACTGCAGCACCTGGCCTCCATTAAGCGGGTGGTTTGTGTTCATTGACTTGAGTACGCAGCAGATATGCAGCCATACAGTTTGCGCTACCTTAGATTCAAAGTATTTGGGCATTTTCCATTGGAATACAGTGAATAAGATTAACCAGCCTTCACGCATCTCCATACCAAACTTAATGAATTATAATCTTGAAATCATGAACATCATACAATAAAATACAAGCAAGTAAACTCACATCAGCTGATTGTATACGTATGTGTGTGTGTGTGTGTGTGTGTGTGTGTGTGTGTGTGTGTGTGTGTGTGTGTGTGTGTGTGTGTGTGTGTGTCTTGGATTTTATTTGGTCAACTTCTAGTGCATTGGATATTATACTTCATTCTGTTTAATACGTGTTACCCTCTTTTAAAGAAAGTTGCACAGTCTCATGTCATAAGGTCATAACACAATAATCAGTCCTGTTTGAGGCCAGGACACATGTTTGTTTGTTGTTCAATATGGTTTTTAAATTGTGCCTTATCTACACAACCATTCTGACAGTGAAAAATATACATTACAAAACATATAAAATTGCACAGCCACTGTACATTTCTGATAAAATGAAAGTGCTTTAAAACATATTCTTGTAGCACACTGGTGACCTTATCAAGTTATGTAGCACACATTTTTTAAGGCACTTCTTGTTCAAGGACAATGTCTGGTTTTCATACTTAAGGTCCCAATAATAGCTACATAAAATACTGTAAAATGAATATAAAATAAGGTTCAGGGGCTACAGCTTTAGCTTGTGATGATTTTGGATAACTGGACGTCACGCTGCGTTTCTTGTGGTACATTCATACATACATACATATATGCATACATACACACACACATACGCATACACACACACATACACATACACACATCGTGAAGCACTGTTCTATAGTAAAAAATAGGGAAGGGTGTGATATTTATAAAATATTTTACTGTTAAGGAACGGTTCAACACTTTTGGAATTACTCCTATTCAGGTAGCTTCAAACATCAGTGACACTTTCAAATGATGTTAGTCTGTTCAATGCAAGTCTATAGCTAGTGCCAGTTAGCTTACCTTAGCAAAAGGTGTAAAGTATTTAATTGAGTAAATCTATAGAACCTGAAGAGGAAATTTTATAATATTAAGTGAGCTTAAACCATAATAATAATAATAATAATTATTATAATTATAATTATAATAATAAACTGACATCTTTCCAACTGTCAGTCCACACTCCAAACTTTTTGGTCCATGTGGGTCTTGAACCAGCCACCTTACGGTCCCCAGCCTAGAGGACCGAGCTACTGCCGCCTCAGCAGTGACAGACAGTATAAACTGTGATTGACCAATTAAAGCTGAGAATTCAACAAAGCCTTGCTTGTGCTAAGATAACCAGTAATTGCAGGTAACAATCTTCTCATCCAACTCTCTCTTAGTGAGAAAAACACAGTACTGAACTGGGGCACAAAGGGCTCTTGGGAACACAGATCCACTCACCCTGGCTCTAGCTTCATATTCAGTGGATACACAAGGCAATCGTATCGATCTTCTCATGTAACTCCTGTTAACAATGAAAGCCCTTTGTTGATTTCTCCCCACTTTTTATGTCTTAATCCTCTTCCATTTAAATTACAGCACAGCTAATCCATGCGGTCAGTTAAGTCCATTGAGGAATCAAACGCATGAGGAGATCATAGGAAGCTGTTGGACGTGAGTTTGTCCAGTGGTTATGTGTCACTGCAGGATCAGTGCAGAATTAGTAGATTTATTGAAGCACACACTAATTGTATTCTTTGAAATGTTATTTTTGTCAGAGTGACATAAAAGAAGATTGGCAAATTACCTTAAAATTCCACCTGTTGGTTGGAGCTTTGAAGCTGTGACAGGGCTTTCTCAGAACGTCATGGCACCAGCCCAGACTCCGTAAATGTGATGGATTGGAATCTTGGAGAGTGTGTTAAATAAAAAGTATAAAAGCTTGGCTGCTTTTGTTGGGGTGATACTTGGCTGCAGCCATCGAATTGTCTGCTGCTTTGTAAAACAGCCGTGAGCTAGAGGGGCAGGGAGTCCTGCCAAGATGAAGTCAGTGTTTGTACATGGAAAGGTCTCCAGGGATCGCTGTGCTTTGGCGGTCTATGAGTTCACTTTAGGTTTCAATCAAAATTAGGTAATGTGGATGGAAGTTAGGAGTGAATCGAACAACTGTCTTTTAGTGTCATTTGAAAAGTCAAAACGGGGCGTGACACAATAAATAGGTTGAGGACATGCCCTCTACTTAGAAAAGATGCAGTGAAAACTCACTTTGCTTCATAGCATTAATTAGGAGTGTATATCTTGAGAACCATCAAAATTACACCTCATCCTAAATCATTATATTAGGCTGTTAATGCTGGAAGGGGGAACATAGTGCTGCAGCCTTAAGAAGGAAATAAGAAGTGTTGCTAAAGCCTTTGCAGTGTGACGACGTAGTCGTCAGGCTTGAGGTGAGGACCCAAAAGCAGAGCAGTTACCAATAGTTATATTTTATACAAAAATGGCAGCTGGTGAAGGGAATAATCCAAAGTACATGGGTAGAACAAAAACTTTGAAGCAGGGTAGCAAAGCCAGACTGGGCCCTGGAGCAGATGAAATGGTGAGGAGACACTCGGAAGCAGCATTGCACAATCAGCACGCAAAGGGAAAGAGGTTTGATGTGAATAACAAGATAAACGTTAATGACAGATAAGAGATAGGTGTGAAAGTAGGTGATGTGCCATCCCTCGACCATCCAGCCACACACCCCTGCAATACAAAGCAAAGAAAACTCATTCATTCATTCATTAATTTTCACAACCACTTCATCCGCTGTCACCAGGAGCTGAAGCCTATCCCAGCTGGTTTAGTGATTGAGGTGGGGGAAACTCCGGGCGCGAGGCCAGTGCACCGCAGAGCAAAGAAAACTACACAGGAAAACAAAAATAATGTCCTTTCAAAACAAGAGTTCACATAAAACACTGCATGTAGCTTGCTTGTGGTTGTTACACACCTATGATTGAACATGCATTTAGAGAGTTTTTGAGCTCCCTTCGTCTTCTTAAATAATAAATTGTAAATGGACTTCAGTTCCCAAGCTCCTGTCTAGTCAGACTGATTCAAAACATTTCACAACAAGCCACTGTTCATCCATTCAGAAAAATTTTCATACAGCAGCGATGGAGGCTACCAATCAAAGCGCCATTTGAGCATCAGGAGTCATAACCATCCACACAATCGCTCACCAACCAACAGCCACTGAGCAAATTGTAGTTTGGCATCCTGCCCACAGACGTGATACAGAAATGGTTAGAGAAAAGAGTGTAAAATTTCAGTTTATAAACAGCAGTTGTTAAATATCCCAAGGGTCTGCTCTGTGATCAGTGGGAACATTCCTTGACCAGCACAGTCACATGGGATTCATCTGGATTAATGCACCCTAATTCCACCTGGGGGCTATTGGAAAGAACTGACATATTTTAAAAACTGTGATGGAAGAAAGAAGGGGGGAGAAATAGGAAGGATTTTAGAGGGAATGGGAAAAATAGCAGGTTGAAATGGGAGGTTGAACGTGAATGATGAGGCAAACATTAGGGGTGAGCCGGAGGAATAGAGGAGAACTCAGCATCCGTTTCACCGGCCCGAGGCTATTAGTTGTCACTTAAAACATTTTCCCTGCACCAACCCACATGATGTCCTCGCTCTGCGGTCTTTCATTGTAGCAGGGCCTCCCTGAACTGCCCAGAGTATATTCAGTAGAGAACGCCCAGCGTTGGGAAGCGGGTATACACAGCCTAAAACATTATTACAGCACTCATTTGCTGAGGGTGTACTGCCTGCTCTTATCAAAATCATGCCACCCTCATAGTGAGGCAATATTTGCTTCTTTGTTGAATGTTTAATATCTTTTAATTGTAAATTACAATGCTTTGTTATCTCTTTTTCCCCCTTCATAAGTGTGTCCCACTACTTAATATTTTTTTCTGTACCTCAAATAAACAAGAACGAGGGGCCTTTTCAAATCAGGAGTCACCTCTTGGTTTTTCAGCTTTTAGAAAAGACCAATTCCAACAGCTATGTGGTGCATCCTCACTCTTCAGCCCATGTTTTCTTTTGTAGGAATGATTTGTTATTACTCGTTTTAATTGGTCAGATTAAAATCAATTCTCCCCACCAACAGTGGGGTTTCATAAATCATGGAGCAACATGGTTTTGCGGTAAATCTGATGTATCGCATCTATTCAGCCGGTCAGCAATCGATCATGAAAATACCCATGAATCTTCTTGACAGGCTAAATGGTATTTACTCTGCAAAAAGTAAAGTGCCGACAAACTAGCTCGGTGCTACTCTGCGTGATACCCTTGACCTTTCTGTATTTGCTTATGTGGTGTCATCTTAAATTATCAATGAAGGAGCATTGAACCATGGTTAGGTGAAAGGAATGCAAGAGCTGCTTTGCATGTATTTAACTGGAATCAAATCAGTTGTTGATCTAAAAGCCTCTAGATGTCGGTGTTTAACACAATCAAGGATGGTACAGATAAGCAATTAGCAGATAACCATTTGTGTTTATTAGTAGAGCATTTTTTAGTGATCAACCTCTAAATGGACGTTCTGTAACTGGATGTCACCTTGAAGGAGAGCATTTAATGGCAGTAATGATAAGCCATTTTTCCCTAAGCTTATTAATGTGGTCAGGCTGGTCCTCTTAATCCCTCTGTCTTTCACGTTTGATAAAAGGCAGGGAGCGACTGCTGTCACCTTTTCCTCCTTAAATCTCACACATTTTCCTCTCTGTCCACTCAGTGATGATTCTATGCATGGTTCCATTGAGTAACTTCCTCTTTACCATGTGTTCACTTGCTGTTTAAACCTCACAAAAAGAAATCACTCGATGAAGATGGACTTGGAGCACTCTATTGCTCTTGGTGACTTATATCAAAGACTGGACCGCTCATTATATGGATGCTTTCATTTGGTTTTATAACAGCCAAACATTGACTTAAGAGTAGGTTTTCCACAAGGAGAATTTTATTAGATTAGTCAGTGAATGATTGAAGCAGCTACTGCATGCTTGTGCTGTGTTCACTGTGACTTATAGGAGGGCAAAACATTCCATTAGTTCAACTTGTGCACTTTTAATCAGTGCTTCACATGATGTTTGATCACCAAGATATTCTGTGCTAATGACTGTCCCTGTCCTTTCTCTCCCACAGCTCCCATCAACCCTCACTTGAGTAAGTGATGTGCACCTCACAAAGCATGTGAAGACTCATTCTGACTCTGCAAGAGCAATAGGGAGACTTATTGTAATTAATGTACCAACCTGCTCTGGAAGATGCATCTAGGTGTTTGAAGTGCTGCTAAATTATGTGCAATAAATTAAACTTACCTTAAGGAATTCCTAATAATCCTACATCTGCCTGTTTCACACTTGAAAAGTTTGAAATCTCTGCAGGACCTGATGGACGAAGTCTGTTTGCATGCAAGTTTGCACCTGTGTGTGTGTGTGTGTGTGTGTGTGTGTGTGTGTGTGTGTGTGTGTGTGTGTGTGTGTGTGTGTGTGTGTGTGTGTGTGTGTGTGTGTGTGTGTGTGTGTGTGTGTGTGTGTGTGTGTGTGTGTGTGTGTGTGTGTATGTGCGTGCGTGTATGTGTGTGTGTCTGTGTGTGTGGCCATGAGCTTTACTTGTGCATAGACTTTGCAGTACGTATTTGTGTTCTTTATGTTTTTTAATGTCCTATCTGTGAAAGATTTCATTGTTGAAACTTTACAAATTCACAAAATTATACAGAAGTTGGGAATCTACACATCATAATTGTGCTGCACTGTGCTGTTGTGTATTGTGCTTGCATTAATTACTGCACAAAGATGTATATTTTGGTGGGACTTCACACTAACACTGCCAACATAACAACAAACTCCTAATCACCAACATCATTATCCAAATCCCCGAAGGAAATTCACTTATCTACATGCCTGCTCTTTTTCTACTCACCTGCCTCTTCTCCAAATCTTTCTATGTCCTCCATTCATACATGGTAAAGAAAAAAAATCCGTTGCTCATAGAGGATGGGGGCGTTGGTGTCTAATGCTGGGAGCTAGACCTCCATTTAAATGTGGATGCCTGTAAGGAGAGGAGTCAACAGTGCCTGCAACTTGGCCCCTTCCTCCGCTTTCTTACTCTAACACTCCTTTCTCTCCTGGACTCCCTAACTATCTCTTTTCCAACAATGTTGCCCTCTACCTCCCCTTTGTCCATCCGCCCACACTCCACCTCAGTCTGTGTTACCTCCATCACCTGAGTCAAAGCAGCAAATTCTGCTTCTCTCAAGGTCACCACTCCAAACTGCTCCCAGCTATGTTTTAATAAATCAATGAATATTTATCAGAACACATGCCTGCATCCTTAATCCAAATCCCTTTTTTACTATCTCATTGACGACACTTCTCGGCAGCACTGCATCCTTTATTAGGGTGGTGTTGTTTGTTTGCTACAAGGATCAAATGAAGGTTTTGACATTATTGATGCTCCAGGCACCCTTTCATTAAATTTAACGGGCTAGCCCCCCACGCATGTGATTTCCAACCTGCTATCAGCGTTTTCAAAGTTAGCCTTTCCCTCATATGTGACCCCTGTGATGGATTTACAATTACAATCATTTTTTTCTTGAAGGGTGACAAAACCTACAGTTTCATTCTCTCCCTCCACACTCCACTCCTTCAAAAATTGCAGTCCAATGGGCGTGGAGAACAACAAAGGAGAATAGAAGAGGTTGGGGAGTGGCGGGGGGGGGGACCTAATATCTCCACCTTCACACCCACATGAGAGGAGATGGAAAGTGATAAAGGAGGAGGGAGGTGGTGTCCATTTTATAAAGTGATTACACGGAGTCCTGCTATTGAGGCAAAGTTCCAAGGACGATCAACACATTTTTACTTTAAACCAAGAAAAGAGCAAGTTACTAAAATCACTTCAGTAAAAATGAAAAATAACACTTTCGTAGCTCAACCCTCATCCCGCGCTCTAAGCTATCACGCATGTGTGTGACTGTTTATTGAATGCAATCTATGTCTTAATAGTGGGCTGTCACGGTATAGCCTCTGGGAGCAAGTTTAGATACACACAACCTTTTCATCATCTAGGCAATTTCTGCTCCTTTATAATGATGTGAGTGTTAACGTCTGGTTCTGCTCTGTCACTCACCAGGAGAGTTTCACTGCAGCTTTGAGGATGAGCCAATCTGCATGTTCACCCAGGACAAAAATGATGACTTTGACTGGACGCGTCACAGCGCCGCTACCCGTGACACAAAGTACACGCCCAACACAGGGCCCAGTGGGGACCGCAGCGGTTCCAAGCAGGGTAAGTCAGCTGGAAGCTTTATTTAAGATTTAACTGGTCATCGAAGTAGTTAGAGTTCAGCAGTAAGATGTGGACTTTGCTTGAGAGTGAAAGGGAAAGTCGTAGATTAAACAGGGCATAAATCTGTTATTAAATATGGACATGCTCAGCTAACTAGTGAACTACCTCCAGCAATAGCAAAATGACTCTTACATTGTGAAATATCAGTTTATGTCTAACAGCACTTTACGTTTATGTTGTAGTACAGTACTTATAAATATGAAAGCATATTCTCACTGGACTTCTCCCAGCCGTTGGCTGTACTCCTGCCCTGAAGAACACACACAGTAGTCTGCATGAGTTCAAATCATTTTGATTACATATTCACATCAGGATAACAATCAACAGAACATTTTCCCAAATGGTGTGTTGTTTATCGTTTCCCTAAACTGGATCTGGTTCCCCTACCAGGACCTTAACCTGCCAAACCTCTGCCAGTCATAGCGACCTGGTGTGTGTGTGTGTGTGTGTGTGTGGGTGTGTGGGTGTGTGGGTGTGTGTGTGTCCTTATCTGTTATCTGTTTCTGTTTACTGTCTTTTTCTCAATACATATTCCCCCTAAAGATCATTAAATTATTTTTTGAGCATGTAAGATGTCAAGTCAATAACAAATACCAACATTACCATGAAATTTCGCTCAGATACACAGTGCATAGGATAAAAAAATGCCCACTAATAATGTGTACGTACATCACTGGTTGAGTATGAAATTTAATGGTAAATCAAACACATAAAACGTTGTAAGAAGGTCAACAGGAGATTCAACAGAATTTTAATGTAAAGCACATTAAGTAAGAAACTCAGATCTCTCCTCTCACTTTGTGTACTCCAACTTTCCCCATCATTTACAGCCCATGCTTTGGTTCCATCTAATGTCTCCTTCTTTATCCAGAAATGGACCACAACCCTGCTAAATCTCTGTCAGGTTAAAGTGACCTGCAGAATGTGCATGTTCCCATCCACTTCCTGCTTCTGTTTCTTTTCTTTTTCATCACTACAATGTCATAAAAAGGCCTCATTAAAAACTGGGCAGTGTTGCCACTCTGTGTTAAAGTTGTCCCTGGGTGATAGTAAATGTTTAGAGTTTACTCAACTTAGGAAATAGCTCTAATGAAGTTAAAGCTTCTACAAGCATCATGCAATGAATTTGATTGTTTGTTTATAAATACAAAATATTATAATCTTTATTTTATGTGTCTTTTCCTATTATCAGAGCCAGCATTTAAGACAGGTGCTGTTTTATCTTATCTTTACATTGTTAAATCACATACAACACCTAATACCATTAGTCTTTTTCTGTCATACGTTTCCACATTGTTCTGATTTACTCAAGAATCAAGCATTAATATGCAAATGTGATGGTCACAAGATGTAAACTCACTTAAACGAAGAAGTGAGCATGGAGAGCTTTCCTGCTTCGACTGATTAGTTTTTTTTAATTCTGTAAAAAATAAGCTGATTACTTATCTTGCATTTTTTTCAAGATGAATATGTCAAAATCCCAGATGGCATAAGCAAGAGGGGGAGGACTGTTTGTTTGCTTCTTAAAGGAGTTCACAGCGTTTCTCCTCTGTGTGATCCATTTTGCAATGACTTCAGCCCCTCAAGACACAGAACATGACAACCTGTGTGCAGAAAATATATGGATAGCTGCATGTAATAAAACGTAAGAAAAAATCCAATTAGGTTCAAATCACAAACAAGCTGACATCCACTAAGCAGTGAGGTGATTTACTCAGTCGGATTGTTCAGCTACAGAAATAAGTAATCATATTGCATAAATATGCATAAAACACAGTTAGTGTAAGAGGTTGTTCTTGTTTGTTGTCACTGCCTCTGAAGGCAGACTGCCTCTGCTCATTGGATTGGAAAATATGGTTGAATGCACAATCAAATGGACAAACTCTTATTTTTTTAAAATATATTATCTATGCATGAACACATGAATTAACCTGATGTGGATGCACACAGTGATTCTCATCTAAATTACAGAAGATGAACCTGATGTGTGAAAATATGAACATGTTCACAATTCAGATGAAGATCTGACTGAAAGTTTAATTTCTTTTATCCAAAAGTTTTTCCAAACAAATAAATAATCAATGTTTCAAGCTGCACTCACTGGGTCAGCAAAAGGTAGATTCATAACGATATAACAGTGAGCAGCCTTTGTTTATTGTCAAGATAATCCTGTAACAGGCTTACACAGGTACCTACAACAGAAAAATCTGTACAATATTAAGGATACACTATTTCCATTACATATTCAAGAACTTAATAAATACAGAATTACTAAAATTGGATTTGTAGGAGCCCATCAGAGCATCATATCTGAGGTGGACTATACTGTAAGTGCTCATTATGGTGCTGTAGTACCAGCAGCAGCTGAAGCAGTAAATAATGCATTGGCTTTAATCACCTAATGGTTTCAAAACGTCCAGCATTTCATTACGGGTCCCATTCCTGTTTGCATATAATTATCTGATGTGAGATTCAAGCAAGGGAGACATTCCATTTGCTTTTGGCTGGACAAAAGTAAAGCCTCTCACCAGCCACCTTTCCTGCCTGTGGCCGGCAGACTCTGGCATCAGACACATCAGACGGCTGTTTGCCATCTCTGCTGCTGTCCGTGACTTAGGCAGCCCAAACGGAACCTCAATGTAATTTCATCATACTAATAAAAATAGAAGAGACTTTCATGGAAAGCCCTTCTCCTTATCTTTTATTTCCCTTTCCATCTTTCTATTAAAGTTAGTCAGAAAAGGGAACCGAGCATGACTGAGGCAGTCTGTTCTCCTTCTATTTCCTGCTCTTTAGAGTAACAAATGATTTGTTGATGTTCGATACAGTAAGAAACTGGTTGTTGAGTTCTGAGCATTGGCTGACAGAGGCTTTGTGTTTTTCAAAAAGAGCATCTACTGTTGATGCAGATTTACAGCAAGATAACTTTTTTTTGTCCTGGCAATATCCACAAGGCATACTCCGAGATCCTTCTGTATTCACTGCAGCAGTATTACAGTACCATCAGTTGGGTAACTAGCATAAAGGATGATACTGGTATAATGCATTGTCTGGAAAGGCAGTAAAATACTTGAGCAGTCAGACAATCAAATCCCCAATTTTCCCATAGTTTCAAACTACGTAACTCCAATCTTTTAGCCGGCTTGTTTGGAAGAAAAGGTTAATGATGTGTTCACACCAAATACAGACACACTTTACTCGTGTGAATGTCACTACAGGATCATTTGAGTTTACTAGCAGCAGTAATTCATTGAATAAATGAAGGAATAATGTTAAAGATGTTTCCAAAAAATCCAACCTCCTCACTAACTTTTTTCCAAAGCTTGCTCTACTTTCTTCCAGTCTTGGCAGTTATTTCGTACACTTTTCAGAACAAAATCCTACTGACATCTAGATGCATGGTACCTAGAGAATCTCAATACAGATCAACTGTCACAAACTTCTTGCCCAAGTTTAATTTTTTTCCCGATAACAACTCATTCTTATTAGCACACAGTTTGAACACATGATAAGAAAACATGCCTCAAACCTACCTTTAACCTGAGTGCACACAAATGTGTATTAATGAAATAAGACTGGTTTAATGTGCAGATGTAAGTTAAGCTAATGAGAGTCACATTAACAAAATTGATAAGGAAAACCAAAAGAGGAACATAAAAAAAAGAGAAAATATCACAAAATATCAAAAATAAGTTTTATCTGAAAAAAGTACTTTAAAAAAGAAGCAGCACCTCTAGCAACCTGATCTGTAAAGCCAGGTCATGCATTATCCTGTAAATGTTCACATCTTTATATGGCCTTTGTTTTAAGGTTTCTACATGTACATCGAGACATCAAGACCACGAAAAGAAGGAGACCAGGCGCGACTCGTGAGCCCCTTTTTCAACATAGCACCCAAGAATCCTTATGGTATCACCAACCCACCGGCTTACTGCTTCGGATTCTTCTACCACATGTACGGAAAACACATAGGTAAGAGCATTCCTTTCACACTTCAGTGTTCCGAAATTGCGTGACAAATTAATCTGTTTGTCTTGGATTAGAAGAATCTGTCGCTTTCCTGTGCATTTGGTTCACTAATCATCGAAAGCATCTCTGAATGGAATGTAGCTATCTATGGCAATCCTCTGATGAATGAAGGAGACACATTCTTATCTGTGCAGGATGAGAAAACACCACAACACATTCCATAAACCAAAAAACAGTCCACCATCAGGCATCTGCGGGACACCATGTAGACTTTGAATCATGACTTGATAGACAAGACTTGAAATTGCAAGCCTCCATCCTTATGCAGAGTAGTCATGCTGAGGCAAAAAGGGAGAACAGCCGCATTTTCTCTAGTAAGCAACAGAACGTCAGTCAATTCCACACAGTCCCCTTGGGAGGGTGGGCTTTCATTCTAAACTTTTATAATTGCAGCCATCAGGGGTTTCAAGCAAAAAGAAATACGTTTTTATTTCATTTTTCAAAAAACCTCTTCAAAGGTGTGTTCACAAATCCAGTGCATTAGTGCTTCCATTCCTTTGTGGCTGTAGATAACAACCTCACATGGCCCATTTGAAGCTTGGAGAACAACTAAAGGAGAGCTCTTTGCGTCTCACATCTGATTCCTTGCCTTCCTTCACCAGGGATGCAATCAGCAGGCCACAAGCTAACATCGTAGACTCCTCTGAGTGCTTGCTTGTGCGTTTGGGAGTGCTGAGCAAGATTGGATCTCTTGCACAATAACTGTAGGCTCATACATTTTTGAAGGCCTCGAGTGACAAATTTTCTGTCTCAGCTCATGTCTGTATCATTAGCTGCTGCACGGGTTTATAAATTAAGGGAGGGGCGCCGCTGGGTAGAGTTGCAGGGTCAGCTTGGTGTCTTTATTAGTATCATGAGAGCAGCTTTTTAGATTTAAACCTAGTGCTGCAAAGCAATGGCAATGGAGAACTCATTTTGCGATAAAAGGGAAAAAAAGAAAAAATGCTGTAGTTCAGTCAGATTTGTTCTACTATGTCATTGTCCTTTCAAAACCGCAGAGGGCCTAGCAAATGTCTTGTGTGGTAGCTATGCAGCATTTTTGGCTTGTTATTACTTGTTAAGACAGAAGCCAACATATGTGTCCAATTTCTACCTTGTGACCCCTCTTTGCTAACCTCAGTGTCTTTTGTTGTGGACCTTCACCAAAAACAGTATGTCAGCTGTCATGGAATGCTCGTAAATTGTACAGATTTTCTGCATTTCATAGCCTTGATAGTCTGAGGAATAGAAGTGCCGCCCACGTTGTCAAAGAATGAAAAGGTAGGTCAGGGAGGATGTTACATAAGATGATCTTTACAACGCTCAATTCCCAAACAAGAGTTCAATTCTCCTGGTTGTTGCTTTTTAAACCAGATTGGGGGTTTTTTGTTTTGTTTTTAATTAATTCAGGGTTTTATTTCATTTATTTTAGTTAATTTCAGGAATCTCTTTCCGATACTTATTAAAAAGTCTTGCAGGTAATCACATGCATGAGTTGCATTTGACATCAGTATCTTGAAAACACCCAGTGTAACCACACAATGACTGATTCAAAGTCTGTCAACTCATACTTGAAGCTTACTCTTAGAAGTCATTTTACATGCAGAGCAATTTGAAGAACAACAGATTTTAAGAACAGCAGCCTTGAAGCACAGCTTGTGACACAATTTAGGCACAACGGCAAACACACCTCACTCTGACAACCTGTCTCTCCTTTCTTTTACCCACTCCAAGTTGCTTTTCAAATCCTATGCAAGGAAGCCCTTGAAAACCTGGGCTCAAATTAGGAATTCACGGCACGAACATGAAATGTTTGTGAGCAATCGAGCCACAATCAAGCTAATCGGCTTCATCAGGGCTGTGTTGGTGTGGTTTGATTAGATCAGCTTGAAACTGACCAGAAATGCCATTCAATTCCTGATTGGTTCACTGAGGTACATGAAAACAACCTGACACGCAAGAACATTTGAACACTATTAACACTATAAAAGACAGGAGGGACTTCATTATTATCATAATCTTTAAGCCAAGGAGAGAAGAAAAGAGAGTTCCTTTTCAAAAAAGGAAATCCTTATGACATCCAAGAATATGTCCCTTAACTTTCAAATTAAAACTAGAACCAAGGCAGTCAGAAACTGCAATATCCCACGACTTACCCCGACCTACTTTTAGGGTAGGTCAGGGTACCCTGAAAGTAGTACCTGACTAGTGCATAGCTTTGACCTTTCAGGGTAGGTCAAAGCTATGCACTAGCTGTGACCATCGATCAAAGCTAGTGCAAACGTAGCTGTAGTATGTTGTTGCGCTTTATGATGAAAAAGGGACAGCCTATATTTTGAAGTTTTCTGTGGGGAAGTTCATGCTTTTATTTTAAAAAGCAAAAAGACATACTTCTGCATAGACATTCGGGAGTTTTTACAGGAGATGTTCAGGAGGAGAGAGAGATGCGCTGGTGCAGCAGACAGGAGAGCAGCTCAGTAACGGCACTTCGGACAGGCAACAAGTGGATGTTCTTCGAGTATTGGGAGGAACAGGCGCCCCTCGTCATGATAGATAGATAGATAGATAGATAGATAGATAGATAGATAGATAGATAGATAGATAGATAGATAGATAGATAGATAGATAGATAGATAGATAGATAGATAGATAGAGAGAGAGAGAGAGAGAGAGATAGATAGATAGATAGATAGATAGATAGATAGATAGATAGATAGATAGATAGATAGATAGATAGATAGATAGATAGATAGATAGATAGATAGATAGATAGATACTTTATTAATCCGTGCACGGCTGTGGACCCTAGCCCATCCCAGTGAGGACAACTCGTAGACATTATTATACGATGATGTGCACTAGCATGAATGCTACTGGCAAGCCGTTTGCAAACCCTGGATTCCTGCCCACCAGCAATTAAAGTCTCTGCTGAAAGGACAAGGTGTCTGTATTTCCAAACCAACAAAATTACACAACGCAGAGTGAAAACCACTGCACAAACTGTGGTAGATCAAAGCACTAGCTTTGATTTATGGTCTTACTCACACTGGCCTTCTCCCTCGTCTTTCTATCTTATCCGGTTCCTGAATGTACAAAAGTTGAAATGTCACCTTGACCTACAGGTGGTTTTCTCAAGGTCAAGGTCATCATCTCATTTTTATCCCCTTTTCCACCCGAGTAATGTGCTTCTTGTTTCATCTTGTTGTCTGCAATGATTGCAAAGATATTTAGTGGACATACTAACAAACAGACGGACGAACACACAAACACTGACAATTTCAATACATCTCCGCTCTGAAGCAGGATGTAATTATACACGCTAAAAATACACCTAAAATACACCCAAAGAATCACAACATCGAAAAAGAGTAATGCTAGTGAAAAGTTCATTAAAATGTGAAAGGTTTAAAAGCTGGCAGCTACAGTCTACTCTCATATGATTAGATGTTTACAGCGAACATTTGGCAACATTTACCGTAGTATTCAAGTGAGACACCGGTGGCATCAGATTCATCTCCACCCTCCACCTGCTCCACACCGAGCTAAACAGCTCAGCATTATTTCTCCTTTTTTCGATCCTCTTTTGCGTGCTTTGATTTTTATATTTTTCACATTGATTGCTGAAAGACTTGTTTTTAATTATAAAAACAACATTTTATGATGTGTTCAGATTTGTTTATTTGTCAGATTTGATCACAGATTTATTTTGTGTTATCAACACAAAATGTCACACCAAATCTTGTTTCTGGAATAACAATCAGTACTTTGTTAATCCCTCTTGGGGAAATTCTTTTTACACTTCAAACTCATGCATGTACATATAGAAGTATGTGTTAATTACACACGGGGTTACAGGTTACAGGCCCCTGAACACAGCACACACTAGGGGCCTGTAGGCATGCAAAAAATGTAAATGATAAAATTTTTCCAGCAAACATGAGCAGTACCTTGATAGTTTTTCATACTACCAGACAACTCAAGAGAAAATAAATCTGAAATTCCCAATATAACCAGTCTGTGAACACTATTTAATTTGAAGATCAGAATTCCAAATTTATTTTTTATTTCATATTTACATAAATTGGGTGAGCTGACCTTTTAAGCTTGGTACTGAGTTGACAGCATAGCTGGGGTTTGAAAGTCTGCCAGTCTACATTTCAGCCATCATCGAAGGAAAGACCAAGCGCAAGTGTCCAGGTGGGGGTGGACCAAACATTTGGAGGAGTGGAAGCAAGGAAGGAGGAGAGAATATGAGGATAGAGGTGTCGAAGGCCGACTCAGCAGGGAGATGAGAGCAACTCCGGTTCCCTGCTGAGGTTGAGTAGGCCGTGACATTTCCAATTTGCTCAAATTGATCGCCAGCCAGAGCCGCTCCTCCCTGCCCTCCCTGTCTGTGGTGAAGCCCATGCCCAGACTGTGGCGTGTTATGATGAATGGGCTAAATGTCAAGGACTTGAAACCCTGCTCAGATCCTGCATAGCCATGCTCCATTTAGTATTCTGCCTTTCTGGCTGTGAGAGAAATTTGCCCCTGAGCACTGAAGTGTTATATTGTGGAGAAGAGAAAGCTTGTAGTAAACAGTCCAAATAGTGTATGTTTAACTGTATCCTCCCTTATTGCAGGGAGCTATACTGTTTGCTTAAGTTTGAAAGCTCTTTCCTATTTAGATCTGTGAGTCATGAAGCCATCAGGCGTGGCACAGCTCTTGAAATCTTGTGAGTTTGATGCTCTTTGGGACTGTGCTGCTGAGGTGAATCACAGTTGAGTCGTGGCACGGCACTGCTGAAGGCCAGGATCAGTCGATAAGGAGTTTCGCCTACACACTGATGAGAACAGTGGCAGAGACTCAAAGAAACTCCTCCGTAGTTAGCTCGCAGGGGGATACCTGAGAGGTCACACTTAATTACTGAGGCGCACATCAAAGTTTGCCTTTGGAGCCCGTGTCGCATTTGTTTATAGGATTAAGTCTCCAGCAAAGCACACCAAGCAAGTCTGTTTTAAACCTGACCTTCTGAGAAGCAATGGAGTCATCCTTTCATTAGCGAGGAGGGTGCTACAGCTCTTCAGTCCCCCCAGGAGCTATTTCTCACATTTCACCACACTCGTATCCTCTTCTTCTCTGATCTTTTTTAAATTTCGATGTCTGCCACAGGTATTCTTTTAAAAAAGGAAAGGTAATACAAAGAATGTACATCATATGCCTTTGCTCAGGATGTGATGACACTGACATAACCACCCACATCTCGATTAGTTCAAAGAAAATGTAAGCCAGTCAGCTTAGCAAAGAATCCTCCTACATCCTAAACTCTTCAACGAGAGATGAAACTGCAGGTCATGTTCTTTACAAAAGCTCATCTCTCACTGGAGATTGTGGTGTCATTGGGGAAAGTGTATGCCATGCTGATGAGAGAACATGACCGTGGAAAGTATAGTGTGGCTTCCCGTCGGTTCAACCCAGGCTTTTGAAGGGGGCTGTACAGTAATGAGGTGCCATGCTGAGGCAAAGATGTTTCAAAAAGCAAGGTTGCAGCAGTAGTTGTTGCTGTTGTTACTCGCCAGTCGCATCAACCCGAATGTGCTGTTTCCCATATGTGTGAAATGCCTTTTGACTTCAGAGCAGTGGTCTTGCTGGGCTCGCTGTGATGTCAGTGCTAGTTTGGGTCTTTGGATTCTTCTTCCGCTGTCTCGCTCTATGTTTCTGCATGCCAAGAAAGAGAAGTAACACAATCAGTGTGTTTGGAGAAGAGGGTAAAGTGGTTGCACTCAGTGTCATCATCTGAAAGTGTTATATCAAAGCCTAAGGCCAGGTGATGTCCCACTGAAGGGAGACTTCATTGCAGACCTGGCACATAGTTTATTCTGTCTCACTATATTTTCAGTTACGGTAAGGGTTATGTATGAATCCAGTCGGAATGGAGCCTTCGAATTGGATTTCCAGTTGTATGATTCATTTCAGCAGTGATATCCAGTGGTCTCTCCTGTTCAGGAATCCAGTTTGACATTCATGATAAATCAGGAGGACTGATTCTCCAAGTATGTACACCAATACATTCTCATCACACTTTAGCTATTACTGGTAATTACTTGGAATTACTGTGAGCCAGAGAATAATTTATTGGCGCTAGCAGAACTTGCCTTAATAAATGTATCATTTCACGTGACATGAATTTAACCTTTGCTTCTGCGCTGCTCTTCTTTAAATGTGGGGGAATACATAAATTTGAAATGCAGGAGGCAGGAATGAATATTAAATTTAGATTCAATTTCAGTGCAACCTCCCAATAAGCCTGGCCATGTAGTATTTGTGAGAAGAGAAAAGATGCATCATTGCCACTTAAAGCTTTTGGTATTACAACACTTCAGATTATTTGTGGTGGCAGTAGATGTTGAGCCTTTGCCACGACCTTTTCTCTAATCTCCTTAGAATCATTAAGTATTTAATAAAAGAAAAACATTCTTCATTGAAATGACCAAACCTGTATTTTTCCCACACTTAAATGTTCAGTCTGAAGGTGTGAACCTAATTTCTTTTATTTTGATCTTATTTTGAATCTCATTCATTATTCTGTCATGACTCATTCAATGTGGAGTCATAAACTGAATGGATTGGCCTCTTTCTTCACACTTATGTTTTTCTATTTCTTCAATCTTGATAATGTCACCACTTATTCTTTTTAATAGCAAATAAACCTTGGTATGACTTAGATGATGACAGAGAGGAAGCGTACGGGCAGGAGAGGGCATGGGTGGCATAAAAACAAGAAGGAGACACTTGGAGAAACTTAGCTCAACCTCAGTTTTTCTATGGATACATGTCAGATAAGTAAAAAAGAAATAGACCTCTTTCCTACACTTTAAGTGTTGCTCTCACTCAGTTATCTTGTACTGCTGCATGGTAAAAGGTGGTGATGATAAACTGGTTGCCCTGGGTACTGCTGACTCACTATTACTGTTATCACCAGTAGTGTTTTTGTAATAGTTAATAAAAATGCCACAAACTCTATTCTTTATAATGGCTCCTATTGTTATTGTGGTTACATCTTTGTCCCCGTCCCTCATTCTTTCTCTTTCTGGAGAGAAAGCATTGTCCATCTCCAATCTCCCATCTCCCCTCTCAACAACACTTCAAAACAAAGACTCTGCTCACCTTTAGTCTTGGCTCTAGTTGAGGTTTCTCCCCATTAAATGCTGTTTCCATATTCTTGCTTATGGGGGATTGTTGGGTCTCTGTAGAATAGATTAGTCAGTCTAGATCCGCTCTCCTCATTAGGATTTGGCAAGATACAAATTAATTTGCTTGACGTGACACTGTGTGAAGATTGTATGTTCTCTCTGTGTGTCTGTGGGTTCTCTCTGGTTTCTCCGGTGTGCAAGAGTGATTTTGTGCAACTATATGATGTGCTAGCGATATGTCCAGGATGTACTGCGCCTCTCGATCTATAGTATAGTCAGCTGGAATGGGCTTCAGCAGATCTGTGACCCACAAAGCAAAACTATTAGGATTGTTTCATCTTTAAGCAAACGGTTGGATGGACTAGACATATAAATTTACCAAAGTATTCACTGCA
This sequence comes from Antennarius striatus, assembly GCF_040054535.1. Classification (NCBI taxonomy): domain Eukaryota; kingdom Metazoa; phylum Chordata; class Actinopteri; order Lophiiformes; family Antennariidae; genus Antennarius; species Antennarius striatus. The sequence continues at coordinate 10,163,661 of NC_090794.1, read as the reverse complement.
GAAATAGTTGTGCCATGTACTTCTATTGATTAGTTCCATTTATGCTTATTTAGCATACAGTGGTACCTCTACTTACAAAATTAACTGGTTCTGGAAGAAATTACGTAAGTAGAAAATTTTGTAAGTAGAGTTTTCCATGCAAATGCCCTAATCCGTTCCAAACCCCCAAAATTCCAACATAAATGTTTTATAAAGCATAAAAATGCATGAAAAATTTAACAAATACATGTTACGATGAGATTATTACACAATAAATGAGAGATGTGCATAACGTAAAAAACGAAGAATAGAGTAAAGAATAAAAATGACGGTCATTTACCTTTTAACTACTGTCCTCATCGTTTTGTACCCTCTTTGGTTCATGCGCTCTTGCCTCACCATGCTGGAAAAACAGAGTGAATTCCAGTCCTCCTTTTGAACTTCTCCAACCAGCCACACAATGCCTTAAACTCCTTGAACTTCCTTTAGTTTTAATAACGTGGAGATTTTAGATGCATTACGGCCATATTCTTTGGCGAGATCAACCAAACGCATCCGTTTTTCATGCTTTTCTATTATCTCTTGCTTTGTTTGCACGGACAAAAAAACTCTTTTGTTCGTCTTTTCTTTTCTTCTTTTCTCCGTCACTTTCTTGGTGTCCATAGTGAATACTCTAAAAGTTAATATATTTGCGCAAAATTATCAGAATACCTCATGGATCAAGAGCCGAATGACGAGCACCCTGCATAAACACCGATATAGCTCCACACAGAGGTCTCTCTTAGCCAATGGGATGCCAGGAAGATACTAGGTAATAGCCAATGGCAGAGCAGCTATGAGAATGTTGCGTTCAGGAACCTGTGGGAGCTGCGAGTATCAGCCGATACTGTATTTTTACCTTACGTAAGTTGAAATTTCTTTCATAACTAGAGGCAATATTTTCCTGCTGAGAAACTTCGTAAGTCAAAAATTTCATAAGTAGAGACATTCATAAGTAGAGGTACCACTGTATTTAGTTTACCACACTACAGTACCATATACTGTATATACGATGGCCTGCCACCAACCGGGTGGAACCACATTTATGTTATATATAGCACCTGTGTGAACAATTATTCTCTGTCTCTTGCAGGAACACTAAACGCCCTCTTAAAGCAGAAGGGCCACACCACCTCCGAGGGCGCCGTGTGGTCACTGAGTGGTAACCAAGGTGACCGCTGGAAGCAGGCCAAAGTAAGCATCCATCCAACAGCATCCTTCCAGGTAAGACTAAAAGATGTAAAATCACATTATTGCCCTCTGTTTGCTCCTCTGATTCTGTTTATATAGTGAAGTATTAGTTTCATCAGGGGATGCTTACTGATATGGCACTCCACAAGCATTGATACTAAGCACAGGGGTGGACGGGATCCATAGACAGTGTTTGCTGTTGAGAAAGCACTATCATTCACACTTTGCTATCAGGAAGCCCAATTTGTGTGGGTTGTGAATATATAGCTGCAATATTCTCCATCATTTTTATGACTGCAGTTGTAGGAAGTAATTATAGCATCAACTGCAATTCAGATTTTATTTTTTTCCCACTCTCACTTCTAACTGTTCTACTAACTACAAACATTACCAGTTCCTTATATTTTATGACAACAGAAACAAATACTTGTCATTTGGCAAATTTACACTGCCTGCTTACTTTTAGGTTTTTTCTCAGAGAGTGCTTTTTATTTTTTTGTTTACAAGTCCAATCCAGGTTGAACATTAAGAAAGAAAAAGTTTTTTGTCTTTCTCTGAAGGTGGTCATCGAAGGCATCCGGGGCCCAGGCATCGAGGGAGACATCGCTATTGATGATGTCACGCTGGAGGAGGGGGAGTGTCGAAACCCACCTCCCAGTGAGTACCACATCACCTCCAGTATCCCTCTTATCACACCCTACTAGATCAGGATGTGATTTACGATAGGAGACCTAACATCAGACAGTTTGACTGCCAGCACTGAACGACCACCACGCAGGGAAATCATGGTTGCTGTAGCAACAGTGTTGTAATTACATGAATGATAGTCATGCTGGCAGAAAGGAGCACTGTAATTACACTGCAGGAACAAACAAAAAATAAAAGCAGAATTTAGAAAGTGGCATGCAGTCGAACAGGTGACATTGGCAGGCAAGCAAAATGTTTGAAACCATTATTCCCAATTGCTTCATGTAAAATTGTATGTCATTGCTGGAAATATCAAGTCTGTGTTCTATTCATTTTTAGTTATTTCGGTCATTGGCATTCAAAATAACAATCCATTCTCCTGTTGCGAATCATACAGTTCATTGTCATGGTGACATTTAATATAAGAAAGGAAACAAGTAATGTGATAGTTTGTCATTTTGGGATATTTGGTTTGACATGTGTCTGTAACTGCAGCAGAAGTTGGTTAGTTTTAGCATAAAGAATGTATGTAAGCTGAAACAGCTGGTCTGGATCCACCCGAAGGAAAATAGATTCACCTTCCAGCTCAAAACTCACAAAATAACTCCTGATATTATGTTTGATTTAATTTGTACATGAGATAGAGAGTGTAAAAAACACAACTTGTGTCTGTAGGCAGAATCTTTTCTCTTGGGCACGAGCAATGACCCTCTGGAGCAAAAAGCTGACAGGCAACCAGCAGAAAAATCAAGTAGTCATTGAACCCAGAAAAAGTTTTAAAAAAACAAAAAAAACAAACATACAATAATAATAAGATGCATAAAATGTCTTCTATTTCTCAATAAGAAATTGAATATGTATGTCACCTGAAATAATTCTGATGCATCTGTCTCAATAGATGTGCTCTTTTTGTGTATGTATTTATATGTATGTATTTATTTCATTGGAGTACTTCATATCAATAGTTGTTCTTTTTCCATCTCTAGATCTCAACTCTAAGGAACCGTTTAAATCCTCCCATATATGGATGCTAAGCATCGCCTTGGTGATAACCCTCCTTGAAGGTCAAAGGTGACCCTTTTCCGTCACTTGAGGCAAAGTTTCAGACCCACTGTCTGTGAACTGTACCTTCGACATCCAATCACCAAAGATTCATGCATCCTGAAAGCAGCAGGGGATCCCTGACAGACCATGGAGGGACCGATACCCATGAAAGACAGAAAAAATAGTGATTAAAAAAGTTCCACAAAAAGTAATAAAGAAGATGTGTTAATTTTTTTAAAGAGACCTCTTTTACAGAAACAGCCCTTGGTGCAGGACTCGGGATGTCTGTACGAGCACAAAGGCAGGTTGGCAATGAAAAGGCCTGGACTTTGGCAAAAGAGTCCACAAGCGTCGAGGGAGAACAGTTTGTAAAGCACAAGAACAATTTTAAGATATTCTGAAAATATCTCTGGAAGGCGGTGGAATATAGACATTGCTGACTTTTTAAGAGGAAACGCATTTCCCCAGTCACGAATACATGGAATGAGACCTTTCTCTGTGTATCTTTATCGTCATCTTTTTGCACCAGATGCCAATCACCAATGCTTGTTTTTCACTAGAGCCCAACCTCACATCAGACCTTGGCATTTCTTTTTCTTCTTGGTGCTGTACTGTAGAAAAACAAGGACTGTGGCAACATTTTGTTCTGTCTGCTTTCTCCCCTGTAGCTGCCTACGTATATTTTAACACTGTGCTCACAAGTCCAAGTGGCCAACTGACCGTATGGTGGCAGAGCAAATAAAATTACAGAAGAGTCAGTAGAGGTGTAGACAGCTGGACCAGGAAGGAGATGGAGTTTAAGTAAAGGTGGAGAGAAAGCAGAGTGGAGGAGGATTGGAGGAAAAGGAGGAGCGAGCAGAGAGGATTGAAAGATCCGATTAGTTAGGCCCGACTCGAAAATCCAGTCAGCGGTCCGCCTGTGGAACAGAAGCCACTTTACTTTCTGCCATGAAACAAAGTGCCTTCAGATTACAAACCGAATCGTGAGCCTGGGTGTTAATCAACATCGGACACATCTCTGTTCATGTTTCCTCTGATGGGCTATTTTCTACATGTTTCTTTTGCCCCACAAGTGCTGAAGGGAGGGCAAGCGTGTTCAGAGGGAGTATGGCGGCTACGCTACGCCCGGATTTAACGCATGATGGGACAGTTGTCTTGTGTGTTTGTGTATGCGTGTGCGTGCAAATGTGTCTGTTTGTGTGTGCATGCACCTAAGCCTATGCCTATGTGTAGTTGGATGCGAGGGGGGCTGACTAGGCGGTGCTGACAGACCAGACTTGGGAACCATTTGGATACAACCACCGGTAACCATGAAAGGGAGGCTCTTGATCTTTGTTTGCAGAAAGACATTTTAAGATCACACGAGAGGATAAAGACACTTTGCCAAATGATTTCCCCTCTCTTTCCTCCCATAATTCACCTTCCCTGAGGGTCAGCATTTTGTAACTAAAGAAAAGAACAACTGCTGAATAAAACATTGCATTGTACAGGGAGGAGAGTAGGAACTTTGGGACCTTAGGCTCTTCATTGGGGTGACATGCCTCACCCCTATCCTCCACCATTTATATGGAACAATATGGGAATAAAAGATAATAATGACTGTAATAATAGTCATATTTTATTACTCTAGAGAGAATGTTTCTCTGCTTTTACACAAACTGTGAAGATTGACTGTGGAAGATCTACCTGAGACCATAACCTTAACCAGCGGGGTTTTTAAAAAATGTATTGTAAAAAAGAGAAAATAAGAAAATGAAAATTCCGTTCATTGTTGGTTATGAAAAATGTTTTGAGGACTCGTGTCTTGTTTCTTATCTTTTCTGTTAATAATGACTTAAATTCTTTTCTCTTCTTGTTGTCTCCCTTTGCATTGCTTAAATATCAAAGCTGGAAGCATAAGAAGTAAACCAATTTGGTAACTTGTATAACTTGTAAATGTTAAAGAAGCTCTATTCAAAGGTTTATGATAAATGTTTTATGTTGAAGTACAGGAAGCACAACATACAGTATAAGGTTGCAACATATGAAATCCATTTTATATTTCTCCTCGCATACGTAACCAACTCCCTCCGGCTTTTCAACACTCTGAACACTCTTAACAGCAAATTGACAATTTTTTTCACCTGCAACATTTATATTTGTAGTCCAACCACAACACTGAAGAACACAAAGAACTCCAAAGCATTAATGAATTGTTTGTGAAGGTGGAGCGTGTTCTGTGCTGTTGTGGTTGTTCAGCATATGTAGCCTCTAGAGTGGAAGCCTGGGTTAGTCTGAGTGGGTGACGTACTGGACATGTGTGGACTTCAAGCTGTGTACAATAGGTGTGTTAAGAAACTGATTCATGTACAGATGATAAACATGCTAAGCAAAGCAGAGCAGAATGGTGAGCATTTCAGGGTATCCTTATATCATTAAGTTCTATATGGTGTTGTTCCCACAACAATTATCTACTATCCATTTTTGTTCTTTATATTCTTTCATATTTATGTTTTTCTCTCCATGAGGCCCAGATCACAATGAATGTAAATGGAGTTCTGGGGTGGCAACATCTTTCTTAAAGTCTTACTAGATGTGATGTTTTACTAAAACATGTCATTATGTGCTTTTGATGACGAGAATTTTTATTGTTTTTTGTTTTATTTTGTTTTTTTGAAGACATCAGGAAGTTTGCCTGACTTCAACACAGACTTTGACACAAATTCCAAAAATATAAGGTGAGATTAAACTTCTGTCAGCTAGTTGCCATATTCTCCTGTGTTTTGCTAAGTAATAAAATGCCAAATTTCCCCCCCTGTAGTTTTGACTTTCACCAAATATACATATGACACATTTTGGTCATTTTGGTTCCTTTTACACCCTGAGCACCATGTTTAATTTGTGAGAATCTTCATGCGACAAGAGTTACACCTTCAAGTACATGAATGATAAAAAAAATTACAGCTGAATTTAAATGAAGGACCACCATTACTATCACGATAATGTTGAGGTTTAGCAGAAATATTTCAACATATTTTGAGGGGGTGGGGTTTTTTTGTTTGTTTTTAAGTCTAGTAGAAAGACTAAAAGTAGATCAAAACAGATTAATTATTTCCCAATAAATAAATGAAAGGAATACATTAAATCGACAATGTCACCACAAGCTTACCAGCGGGCAACTAATGTAGGACGGCCTTGAAAGAGTCACTGCTCCAAGCAAATAAACCTGGTTTTACAATAATTTGTCAGTTTACTCTTATCTCTATACTGATTAGACAATAGTAGTGATTAGACAAACACGTTTATAAATGATTGAGAGTGACTACTTGCTAACTGCAGTTTGTTATCTTTGGGTGTCTTTTGGTTTCATTAATTGGCTTCCTAGTTCGTGGTTGCAGGATTATAACTTCTCATCTAACTCCCAGCAAAAGCAATTAAGCTTACTCTACAAATTGCAAAATAATTGCATTTTAATGATATGTAAGTGTGTAAATCACCATACTTTGAAATAATAAGAATGACATTCCTTGCATCTCAAAACTCCTGACCACATTTTCATCCTACTTTTGTGTATTGTTAAATTACGGGTAAATTATGAGCAATTTGTTTGAAAAGAGTATATTTAAGTTTCCACAGATTCATGAACAGAAATTGGACAGAAAATTCATCATAGTCTGTTTCCGTTGAATCGCAGCGCCAACCATATACTTCATTTCTGTGCAATTATCATGTGGAACACAAATGTGCTGTGCAGCCTCTGCCCTTTATGTGCGTGAGTGAGCCTTGTGTCTACACACTTGAGGTGGCTCAATTTATTGATAAAAGCCCTCTCTGCCACCTTAAAGTATAATTGGTGGGGATTTACAGTTTTTGAATATGTTGTGATGTGTCAGTTTTTTTCCCATTTATGTTGGTTAGATTAAAAGTTGTTGTTTTTTTTGGTTGTGGAAGCCAGTGTTCATGAAGTAATGAGAGAAAATGAGTTTGAGGTCTGTGGCTTCTGATTAGTTTGTGTTCTGGAGATGAATGTGTCTTCGGTGTTAAGTGGTTTGTGTTCATGTTGCTGTACTTCATCCCAGGAGCACATGCGTGTTTACAGCAGTCGTAATCATGTAAGAGTTAACATTTGTAGGGATGGTTTACTCTGCGACAACAAATTCATGGCAACACTTATTTTTTTGAGAGATCTCATTTTCTTTTCTTTTTTTCAGCAAATCTGTTGCAAGAATAAAGACAGACATGTGCTTTCCTTTAGTTGGCACCTTCCCTTTCATCTCTAATAACTTGCTACCTTCATACAACAAAAACAATATTTTGGTTTTAACAAAAGTAAAACGGAAACAACTTTTTGTCTAATAAAATCAGGTCCTTCGAAAACCTTTACTTTATTGTGTGTGTGTGTGTGTGTGTGTGTGTGCGTGCGTGCGTGCGTGCGTGCGTGCGTGTGTGTGTGTGTATTACTGAATACCTGAATACAACAAGGAATTATGTATTTGCACATGGATGTACCCAGCACTCACATTAATACCATTAAAACAGAAGTATTGTAAGGACATGGTCTGTCAGTTCATGCTGGCTGCAGATTGAATATAATTGCTGAAACATGCAGTATGTCGAAATAATTTCCTCGAGTTCCTCGGTAAATGTTATTAAACCTATCCATGTGAAGAGGATCATTACCGGTTGCTTTGTGGGAAAATCTAATTTAAAACAAAGTATTGCCTTAATTCCTAGAGAGTGCATACCTTGCGATATTAGAGTATAAATATAAAATAAGAAAAGTCTCACTTAGTTAAGCAGCTGAACTTTGATAGTTTTCAACTTTAAATCTTTAAAAGGCGTCCTTAAATAATTCAGCTGTAATTTTCACGATTATCTTCTCAGCTACAGCTATGATTTATCATTCTTACCATGTACTGTATTTGAAAGCTTAATACCAAGTGTTCTGAGGGTCCCAGCTTTTCTGTTTGAGTGGAAATGTTGCCATTTTCTGTTCAACCTAAGGGCTTTGTCACATTGTGCCATTCATCTTGCTATTTCAGCGCACCCCTAAAAAAACATCCAATTTCACTGACATGATAGCTGGTAGCCCTATTATCACTAGAACACCCTTCTTTCTTAGCATTGATTCAGCAGAGAATTGGTGCCAAGAGGAGGGGTCGGGGGTCCTTATGGTGAGGCACGACCAGCACAGACAGAATCACAAGTCACTGCATATCTGCTTGTCAGAGTCGCTCAAACAGAAACAAAATGAGTGTCTTGCTGAAGCTGATGCCCCTGTGTTGAATGTGTTCAGGAGTAATATTGTCAACTGAATGCAGCAGGTTCCCTTCATATGGTGGCTGGGCAGCAGTGAGTGACTTCTTGCCTTGCTAAATAACTGGAAGAGGAGTACTTCAGAGATCTCATTTTATCCTGTCAGGGAAGAAGCAGTGTGTCGTTATTTAATAGCATATCTGCCCGATGTGACAACTTCACCAGTTGGGGAAACTGCCACCTCTTGGTACCTTACTGCCTCTGGTGTGGTCACGGCCTCCACTTTCCATTGGCGTCCCTCCTCCCCTTGTTTTTGCCTCCTCTGATCAGGAATCACATTCCATCTGGGAGAAACGTGAGTGCCTGCACAGGCTGTGTTTTTACTTGTCCAGTAATTTTATCAGCAGTGCAGCTGAGTGTGTGTGCAAGATGACAAGATGAAGACTTTTGCCGCAGTGAAAAAAATTGCCACCCTTCCACTCCCTAAAATACCCCTGGGAATAATGAGTTGATGCTGTAATATCAAGGTTGCTGAGAAAGCTGTGTTCCAGTGATGTTATTTATCTTGTTCTGTGCCGACACCTTGTAATGATAACCTGTCACTCCTCTCTGTTATGTGCTCTATATTTATATATGATCAGGCTTCTTTTTCACTGCATTTGTTTTGATTTATCACCCATTTTTTGTGCCATATCTGCAACTAATGAGAAAATAAAGAAAAGGAATATTTTATGTAACGTGTCAAATACATTTTCCATTGTTCAGTGTGAGACAAGAGCGTCATAAAGTCAAACCAAAATAGGACTGAATTGATACAATGACTCGCATTATATTCTTCGTAATTAAACACAAATTCTCTTTTTTCCGTGGCTTGCCCGTTCTCAACACCTTTCTCTGTAATTTTTCAAAAGGAAAGCCAAGCTATTCCCACAGTAGCCACCTGTCTCCCTCTCAAAAGGCTGGAGACAAAAGCTTTTGTGTTGTGCAAATTGCTCTTTATACAGTGGTCCCCAGTTTGTGACTCTTCTAAAGAGCTAGCAAGCTTGCTTTCCTTTTGGAGTTGAGAGCATGTGATTGATTGTGGGAAGAAAAAGACCTATGTAAAAAAAGAGGAATAACAATGATACACAGGGGCGACTTGAAAGTCATTCAAAGGCTAGCCAGCAGGGGCTTCTTGACTCAGGAGAGCTTGTAGAGCAACAACCTGAGCAGAAGTCCCCCATGCAGAGCTTTGAAATCCCAAATACAGGCATACCTCGGCTTATGTTGTTTCTGGTCACGTTGTTTTTGATTACACGTTGGATTTAAAAACAAACATGAAAAATAAAAATCAAGTTTATGTCATTTTATGCCACTTTACATCTGTCCACCGGAAATATTGGAATTTTAGAATCACCAGCAAACCATTTAAAGTACATAGTATGATGTTACTGTACAATAAATTAGAATAAAATATATATTATTAGCCCGTAGCAGCCCTCTTGACCTGCAATGTGGAAGAAGTGGCTGATGACAAGACAGCAATGTACAAGAGAGCAACATTTTTTTCTGTACTACATTAAAAAAATGTAATTGTTTATGAGCTTCAACTATTTTCGTATTAACCCCTACTTCGTGACCTGGATCACGGACCCCAGTACGTCCGTATGGGGGACTGTGTGTCTTCTATGGTGACCAGCAGCACGAGGGCGCCACAGGGGACCGTTCTCTCCCCCATTCTCTTCACCCTCTACACATCGGACTTCAAGCACAACTCGGATACCTGCCACATACAGAAGAACACCGATGACACTGCGATAGTGGCATGTATCCGGGAGGGTGATGAGGGGGCGTACAGGGCATTGGTTGCTGACTTCGTGGAGTGGTGCCAACAGAACCAGCTCCAGCTCAACGTCTCCAAGACAAAGGAGATGGTGCTGAATTTCCGGCGGGCACCCCCCTCTCCACAGCCAGTGATCATCGAGGGCAGTGAGGTGGAGGTGGTAGGAAACTATACTGTAAGTACCTGGGTCTGCAGCTAGACAGCAGACTGGACTGGTCACTCAACTCGGACGGTGTGTACAAGAAGGGGCAGAGCAGGATGTACTTCCTGAGGAGCTGGCCTCCTTCAACATCTGTCATAAGCTCCTTCTCATGTTCTATCAGTCCGTAGTCTCCAGTGTGCTATCATATGCCATTGTGTGTTGGGGTGGCGTGGCCAGGAAGAGATATGGACCGTCTGAACAGACTCATCCGCAGAGCAGGCTCAGTGGTCGGGCTGAGCCTGGACTCTGTGGATACGCTTCTGGAGAGCAGGACCATGTCTAAAGTTAAGGCAATCATGAACAACACCAGCCACCCCCTACACACCACCTTCTCCCAGCAGAGAAGCACCTTCAGCGGCAGACTGCTGTCCCACAGCGCCTCCACAGAGAGGCTGAGGTCCTCCTTCGTGCCCTGTGCCATCAGGTGGTACAATGACTCTCTCAGGAGGAGCGGGGGGGAGGTAGTGAGGTCTGCATGCGGTTGAATGAATTTAATTTAATTTAATTTAATTTAATTTAATTTAATTTAATTTAATTTAATTTAATTTTATACTGTTTATATTTTAATTTTATACTGTTTTTATACTGTTTATATTTTAATTAAATTTATACTGTTTATATTTTAATTTCATACTGTTTATATTTGAATTTTATACTGTTTATATTTTAATTTTATACTTATATATATATATATATATATATATATATATATATATATATATATATATATATATATAGCTATATGATTGAAAAAGCACAGTACAGTACAGTAGAGAACTGAGAATGGTTATCTTCAATTTTGCCTGGAGACAAATCAATTGGACACATTTTTTGCGTTTTACGGCATGTCTCCTGGAAGCAATTAACGACATAAGACGATGTATAACTGTATACAACAACAAAAAACAGGCTGTTATTTATTTATTTCTTAAACTACAATGTGAAAAGTGAATAATAAAGTTTAGTATTTCAAGAAAAAACAATCAGAAACTATACTGTAATGGAACATACTCTACTGTACGATAATATACTACGCTATGCTTTACTGTGATTTACTGTACTGAACTGTGGATTTAGAAGCATTTTAGAGCGCATATCCTGCTTCTCTTTATCTCTAGTTTTAAATTTAGAGCACAGAAATCTGTTTTGATTGAGCCAGCAGTGGGACAGCAGTCGAAAATTACTCTAGGAAATTAAAACAAAAGATTCAAACACCTCATAACATTAGTAATTTTTAGGTTTGATCACCTTGAATACACTGTTAATCAATAGTTTTGTCACTATTTATAATGAGTGGCAAAAAACAATGAATTCACACGTGTAGCCTTCATAAAGAATCAGTGTATATCATTGATAAAATTCAATACCACTCACAGCAGGATCAAGATGCCAACTATTGCATCATGATTTCGTGAAGATTTGACAACGAATGTAAGTCACAGCAATCCAAATACAATCTGTCTCTCTTTAACACTGATAGCAGAGGATCAGTCGTGAGCTAACGTGTGAACTCTATTAACAAATTTATTTCACACCTGCATGACCCCTTAAATCCAGTGAGCCCCTCTAACAATTTAAGCACTGTGGTTTGGGAAACATGGAAATGTTATCATACTTTGGTACTTTACTGGCATCATCAAAATTGTTGTCAGGATATCCGATTTTCCTATCTTGCTTTTCTATTAAAGCTGACAAAGTAAAACTTTTAATTTTTAAAAACTTTAAAATTATGGAAGTGTGGGAATTGCAGTTGAAATGTTATTTACCAGTGAACTCATTTTCGTGAGTATGCCATGTTTGTGGTTCTTTGTATAAAACAATGCTTGGGGGCGGCTGTGGTTCAGGCGGCAGAGTGGGTCATCTAAAAATTAAACGTTTGGTGTGTTTGAATCGTGCTCCATCCCTATCATTCTAAGCCAATATGTCCTTGGGCAAAACACATCACCAGTCTTGCCTCCAGTGTCACCCACCCTGGTGCGCGACTGTATGGTTGGTGGTGGGTGGAAGGCAGCCACGTCTCTGTCAGTCTGCCCCAGGGCAGTTGTGGCCACAGCTATAGTTTACCACCACCAGTGTGATCGGAGTGAATGAATACAAGAAGACACCAACACAACAACTATTTACTGTTACCGTTTCACCGTAGAGTGTTTTTGCCTACCTGATACAAAATAAAATACCCGTAAAAAACTTATTATTATTTTGGCAACCATGCAATGGATAGTCGATTTTTTATTTTTGGCACATACAAAACGATTGATGAATACATTACAAAGTCCTAATAAATGAAATTGCTGATGACTGCTGATGATGCCCGTTAATCCATATTTTTTCAAGCTTGAAGTCATTACACTGAGTTGAACCAGCACATCATGATTGTTATACATTTTACAAGTGTTGACTTTAAACTTAAAGATAATGTAAAAGCTGTGAAAAGGCTAGGTTGCTATACACATCATACAATACTGGTAAATAAAGTGACAGATGTCAGGATGGCCTGTTCACACAATATATACTTCTTCCACACATTAGGGCATTGCTGTAAGGACAATGGACAATCTCTACCATCGGCTTTCTCCAAGGCTAAGCTGTGTCCTTAGCCCTGAAGGCTTTTTTTTCTTTTTTCTTTTACCATGAGAGGAGAAATCTGCCAGCTGTGTGTTTTTCAGCCCTGCACCCTGAGGGATCAGCGGGAGAGTGTTTCTGTTTTATAAGATGCAGATTTGTCATCAATATCCCTTTAGCCTTGGGGCTCTCCTTAGGCTGTCCACTGATTTAGAGAATACTATGTCTGTGTGTGTTTGAGTAGATAGTGTTGAAACATCCTTAAATTACTAAACATATATTTATAAGTTATTTTTAAGTCATTTTGTGTTCCTCTCCCACCATTTGAAGCTCAATGATGAACCATCAGAAACATCTGATGACAGACTCAGTAGCTCTCACCTCTCTTTTGTTCTTCACATCTCGGTATAACATCAGTGATGACGTAAGCACCTTCACCAGTATTCACAAGAAGAGCTCTTTCTCTCTGTGCAGTCTAATCCAAAGAAATACCAAGTTCTGAAGGTCGTTCCATTACACAGACAACTACTGTGAAGGAAATGACTGCTTTTAACTTGCGCGGTATTAATTGAGGGTGGCATAGTGGTGCGGCGGGTAGCACTGTTGCTTCACAGCAAGAAAATTCTGGGTTTGCGTCCTTTCTGTGAGGAGTTTGTAGGTTCTCCTCGTGTCTGCTTGGATTGTCTCTTGGTTCTCTGGCTTCCCCCCACCTCCAAAAACATGCATTAAGTGGTCTAAACCAAACTGTCCATAGGTGTGTGTGTGAGTATGTGTGTTTGTTTGAATTTCATGTGGCCCGGTGATGAGCTGTAGACGAGACGATTACAATTGTTTCATCTACAGGAAAATGGATGGATGAACTACTTATTGAAATCGTGTAGTTTTGTTAAGTACACAATTCAAAAATGGTACACAAAGTTCTAAAAGTAATTTCACAGTGCTCTAATGGCTCTCTAAAGTTTGCTTGTGGCATCTAAGATCTTGTTTTATCCTGAATGCCCTCTGTGAAGTATGAAAAAAAACAAAAAAACAATGCTGTTTTGTCTGGATAATAAGTTACTCTCATATAAAATTCAGATTGTTTCTGCAGCTGATAACCTCTGGTAGCATTTGGCCTTTAAAATCTCAAGCACTTTCAATTACCCTGCTGCATGTCCCATTCGTCCACTCCCTTATCGCCCCCCTCTTGTTTCAGCCAGCTAGAGGCTGGCCTGCACATCCACATTAGAATGCGCACCTGGTATCACGACCACGAAACAATGCCATTTTACATTTTACATTCTATTCCCTTTTCTCCTTGCCATGCACCGCAACAGCACTTTGTTTACATGGCCACCTTCGCTTTCTGGTTGGTTGTGAAAATGTCATAGAATGCTAATGGTCTGCTAATGCCCCTCTGACAGGCCTCCCTGTGTCAGTCAAACAATATCTATTCACTTATGCAAGCTTTGTCGGAGTTATTCAGGCAAGCATGACATTATGTGTGGATGTATAAAGAAAGCCTGGTTCATTCACTATCAGAGTGAGTTGCGCTTAAACTATACCGTGTCCATTTGAAAATGTTAAACTTTGCTCTTGACAAAAGATCAACAACATCAAAACATTTTCTTCTTTTACGAGAACCAAATTGAAAAGCAGAGATTTTAAACATTATCATCACTGTCTGTTTTTTCCATCACTCAGAGCATTAAGTACTCTATGTTGCCATGCAGACATCAATTTGTCCAATTTATCTACCTCATGCCAAAATAAGAACTGACTGGAAAGTTTTGTCCTGGTGGTTGAATCACATGTACATATTGTGCAATTTCCTCCAGGATTATTAAAGTGTCTGTCTGTCTGTCTGTCTGTCTGTCTGTCTGTCTGTCTGTCTGTCTGTCTGTCTGTCTGTCTGTCTGTCTGTCTGTCTGTCTGTCTGTCTGTCTGTCTGTCTGTCTGTCTGTCTGTCTGTCTGTCTGTCTGTCTGTCTGTCTGGCCCTCAAGAGATTATGAGCTGTCAATAAAAAAATAGGATGAATCCAGACCTATTTCTCATTTCAATATGAAATCATACCATTCATAAATAAATGAAATCTATAATCTCATTACTGTTTTGGATTAATCTTTTGTTTTTCATATTAGGAATTTGTGAAAAAGAGATTCAGATTCAAAGAAAACACAAAAATCTACATTTTGTTCAAAACCAACTGAAAAAAATGTATCAAATATCTTGCAAGGAAAAAAATGTGGATGATTGCAAAACTGCACGGTGACACACACACTCACACATACACATACACACACATGCACACACACCAATTTTATGTACTTTATCAGCTCACGTGTTTAGAAATGTTCATGCAGATCAAAATAATTTGAAGTCAATAAATCCTGTGAGAAGTGGAGAAGTGCTACAAACAGTAAGTCATTATTTGTTGTTTTCTTCATCACCTGTATCTTCAATACAACCGTGATAATCTGTGGTATTGTAGCACTTCAATCCATTCTTCCACAATGAGCCGCACTTTTCTTCTCCACCTACACGTGACTCCCTCTCACTCAGCTCCTTGCCCTCTCGTGGATGTTGCATAAATTAATCCCTCTCATGTGCTGTCATCTGAGGCGTGTTGATTCAAAACTTCGGGCTAAATAATTCATCTGTCTGCCCTTCGGAAACCAGCTCTCTCACCAGGTGCCACCACACATAACAAGGAGTTCTTGTAACCCAACTGAGCCCACTGGCATCAGCTCAAACATCTGTGTTGTGTGATAAGAGCTCACATCACTAGAGGAAGACATGTTGGAATCATGGCCTGTAGAATAATATAAAAAGGAAGTTAAACTGCTTAATCAACGCCTTTTCCACATGCACATGGCCCTTTTTCTCAAAAAAGTTACCATTCCTCTGTATATATGTATGTATGTATGTATGTATGTATGTATGTATGTATGTATGTATGTATGTATGTATGTATGTATGTATGTATGTATGTATGTGTGTATGTATGTATGTATGTATGTATGTATGTATGTATGTATGTATGTATGTATGTCCTCTGTGTTTCCAATATCTACCGTTAAGCGTCACTCGTGATTCACACGATTTCTTTGAATTCAGATTAATTTATGGTAAACTTTTGCTCCTTATAATTTAATCCTTAAGGACAAGAAGAAGAAAACACTTCAAGGAACTCTCGACCAGTTTTTAAACACATCTGGCTTGATGTGCATCTGGCTGTTGATGGTTGATGCTAACATCAACAGCATCAACAGCCTGAGTCAGCTGGTGATGGTAACATCGAAGTTCTAAGCCAGATGCTGTGGGATGCTCACAACAACATACAAGAAAGAGAGGGAGAGACGAGTGTTGGATGCACGGCTGCAGCGCTGCTGCCCGGCAGGGGTTGTGGCAGAAGGAGGAACTGCAGTAGAATAGTCAGCTATGGCAGCGCACGTTTGTTCATATCGCCAAATGTTTGCAATTTGAATGTCTGTTGAGGACTACCTGTACTGTGTTTATCCAAACAGTGTGTCAGGATGTCTTGACACTGGATTTTTATTACTGTTAAAATTGCTGATACACATCAAAAGAGCATAAATCCATCTCATAGGTCTCCATGTCACTGAGAAAATATCTAAGCCTTTCAGTGTGAAAACTCCACAAACCAGTGAGCTCACATTATGATCAGACCTTCCAGGACCTTATTTACCCACCAGATGAGAGGTCTGTGCTCCTCTTCTCTGATGGAGTGCAAAGTATGGAAGACAGTCATCAGATCTGCTTTTGCACCCCCCCCCCCCACAGGACTGAATGGGAATTACAACACCGGTAACCTTTGGATCATCTATCAGTGCAGATGTCTTTCCCAAAGAATAAAAATGTTGCATTAGCACAAATGACCTTTTTACATCACTGTATCCTGATTAAACAAAGTCATGAGGTTCCACCCCCCAAGGCCTCCTTATCTAACTGCCTTCATGAGCTGTCAGGTCATTAAATATGAGCCCAGAAATGATCACACACACGGCTACAGTTGTCCTTTTTGGGGCATTGCATCAAGTGATCTCAAATTTGATTTGGCATAAAGAAAATGACTTGATTCTGTGTTTGAGAGAGACTGGCAGTGCTCTGTGAAGGTTCAGAGAAATGACTTATTCCGCAGCAGTCACATGCAATTTAAATGAAAGTAGGTCAAACATGACATGCATCCCAGAAATTATTTTCAGTTTACACTCCTGATGTCAGCATGAAAGCAGCTGATTCTGTGACAACTCCAAAATATTATACCCAAACCTTATATCAAAGGTTACATTATTGTACGTGAGATGACCTCCATCACATAACCCCACAAACACGGGAAAATACAGATTTTGAATATCTCACCTGTAATTGTAAGGAAGCTGGGTGGGGTTGGGCTTGAAAAACAAGCAAAAAAATAACTAAACAATAGATGAGGGGAGCTCAAAGTATTTTTCTGGTCATAAAATTCAGAAATATCTTAATCAGCCATTAGTAATTCTGCTGCTCCCTGTCTCCACTTAACAGCAAGCAGTTCTTTGAATCCCTAACACAATCTGCCCCAGAGCAGAATTTCAGGAAATTCAGTTAGGTTTTCTTCTTCTTTGGGGGGGGGGGCTACTGTCATGGTTGCTGTAAAACTGTGCCACCACGCTTAGAGTATTCTGCGGCACGTGTTTTATGTGAAATGGTAATTGTCACGCTGGTCGAAAGGATTTGATATCTGCCTTCAAAACCAGCGCTTTTGTCACGCCGTGTGATATGGCACTCATTTAGCGCTGGGCAGAAAGGAATGACTTTGTTCACTGAGGCGGTCTCATTTTGTCACGTCATGTGGAGAACAAAGCAACCATCCCGTGCCAGGTTTTCTCCCAGAGGACTAAGCCTTCTGCTGGATGAAGGAAAAACAGAAAGGCGTAAAGTATTGTTGAATTCAAGTGTGTGAGCAGAAAGTAAAAGAATATGTTTGTTCCTTCAGGTTCTTCTGTGAGGTTAACCTTTTTGGAATCCTGACTCATTGAATGTATGTCGATGGTTGCGTTATTACAAATCAAGTTATAACAATTCTTTATTACAAAGAAACGTAAAAATACACTGCTGCGTTCACATCCACTAAATATAACATAGTACTTACTTGCACAAGGGGGAAAATTCTGCACCACATTAGCATACATATTACATGTTTACCTGTCATTATCTTTATGTAATAGTCTTGGTAAGCCTGAACACACTCATACCTCTTTGTATTATTTCTCAATTGTGAGTTCCGAGTCCTCTTAAACTTTGTTTACCGAAAACTTTGCTCTTATTCATTTTCCTATTATCGATGGTCTGTGAAATGCATTCAACTGTGAAATTTTAATTGTGTGCTAAAATCCTCTACCAGTTCTCCAGAGGTGGAGACGTAGATGTGGTTCTGTGTGGCTCTCCCTGCCCAGAGCCTCTATTGATTGGGGGACTGTAAACAGCAGGGCGTGTGGAAACACATGACCTTTCTCTAAGATCTGACTCCTCACTTTCTCTATCCTTGAAGGATAAAAGTCTATTTCTGCTGCTTCTTCTTCTTCTCAGATAAAGTTAGATTATTTAAAATCACAGTTTACTAAGGGGAAAAGCAGGGATGATTTATAGCTGAAAAATGAAAGTGGGGAAAAAAATCAGGGGGTGGAAAGCAGTGGCTAGCTCTCATTTAAGACCGAACTATACTTCTTCTAAAATAATTAATCCTTGTATTGAGCTGGAAATTCTTCATGATTGGGTTTCACCAGACCAAATTGTACTAATCTCAAAGAGATTTCTGTCAACATAATAGAGTGCTTGAAAATCGAAACTCAATTCTATTTTTCTTTCAAGAAGTTCAAGAAATGAATTTGTATGTCAGAGCTGGACATTCACAAAACAGCAATGAGTCCAACAAAGGGTAACAGTTGTAGTCTTGCTGCACTGCTCTTCCTCCTGTGAGCTTGCTCTGTTGTAAACACGGAGTGTTATTTTTGGTCCTCCATGGATTCAGGTGTCCAATTATGTTTCACACTCTTGTGAAGGTGCACTGAGAGACTGCTGGGTTTGGGTGGACCTGGATCACTCACTTCTTATTGCCCCTCAACAGAAACGAGGAAAAACATCCTATCGTTGGTTCAGCTTCCTGTTTCAGCTCCACCATCTCTCAATCAACCAAAATAAAATAAGTGTGTTTCTTTCTCCACCTTTCACAAATGCTACAGGACCTACCACTGACGTAAACTCAACATCTCTGATATTAAGCAGCTACCAGTCAAAACCTTTTACCTCTGAGGCCGACCTCGAGACATGAAGTTTGGGTTGTGAACACCTAAGCTTATCTTGTGGATCAAAAGGTCAATGCTGAGACACTTTGCTGTCTCCCGGACAACACTGGAAATATATGGTAGTGCTGCAGAGTTGTTCATAAGAGTTTCAGGATATTGGGTGAGAGCCAGGTCAGCTCTGCAGTGTGAGATGAATTTTTTAACAATTCATGAGAGCTTGGATGTTTGTTCCTAGGCTATTTGTTTATAGCTTTTCAGTCCAGCTTCATGTCTGTAGTTGTTTTTTCTCTCTTGCTGAGAAGGAAGACATTGGTGGGTAGAGGGAGGATTTCAGAGGTTTTATTCATTGTAGGTGCCTAAACATGCTCCACATTCAGCAGTGAGTTTCCTTAAAATCAATACATCTGCTACAGTATAGTTCCTCTGTTTCCTGTGATACACTTTTGCTTGTTTCTCTGCAGAATACATTAGCACAGTGAGGAAATATTTTCTTAGTTTCTTCCTTTTTACAGCTTACTTGTCTGTGTAATGAAGAGCCCACTGTAATCTGAACTGGCCTTTGTCTGATATAAAGTTATGTAGCCAGGTCAAATCATAAAACTATATTTTTCAAAATAGCCCGGCCACACATAGCCTGGCCACAGTGCACTTGTAATGGGTAGCCTGATCAACACTTGTTCAAACAGTTAAGAATAATCTTTTGCATGTGGCAAAAAAAAGATAATGTAACCTCAAGTTGCTTTCAATTGGATAAGGTGAATGCATCCACAAAAAACCCGACTGCAGTAAAAAGATGTGCATTGGCTGAGCCCCCCTTGATATTCATCATATTCATAGCAAGATTTTCTGATGCTGCAGGTCTGACATGCTTCCTGATATGAGTGCCTCAAAGATGGAAGCAGTGAGCAATTGTAAATGCAATTCTGTGTATTTAAAGAGAAAGAGAAAATGCAAAGAAGAACAAGAGCTCAACTAGCGTACTACCTTCAGTACAAGATGGATGGCTGGGGAATCTGCACAAGAAAGAAAGAAAACTTAAACCTACTAATACTGTAGTACTGTCATACTGTGAGGGCTGAGCCACGCTGTTGTTATAGTTGAAACTGACATTAGCTTTATACAGTATGGTGAGTACTCACTTGAAATGAGTATTAGGAATAAATGGATATGATGCACTCTTTCCATATAGATCTAAACTTTTTAATAAAACTTGTCTCTGTTAACGGAAAAAGAAAACTTATTTGTTATTAGTCACCAAACAGGTTTTAAATATGAATACAACTTTACTTTATGGGACTCAAAGCAAATCAAATTAAATTCCTCACCGCAACAAACTAATGAAAAGTTCAAGGGAGAAAAGTCCATTGAAAGTATTAAAATTCTATATTTTTTCTCTCGTCCTTTTATTTCAGTTTGAAGGTTTCTTCAGAGCTATTAAAAGGGCTATTGAAATAGCTACTGTTATGTGCAAATACAGAGGGGGACATGTAATGTGTTGACTTCTAAGAGATTAAACAATATTTTTCATGAGTCTATGGTGTTCACAGCCCAAATACAACCATTCTTTGTTTGACCATAACCCTAAAATAAAGTCACCCATCTATTTTTGTGTCGTACAAAAAACACAGCCATAGGATACAAAAAACACATAATCACACCACTTTTATATTTGTGATAATTTACTTCTGTTTGATATTGCTTTTTTTTTTATCCAACTGGAGCTACATTAGCTTCATTAGCTAATGACTTAGATATGACAAAATGGCCCACAAAACACTAGACATGTCACTCTGCTAACTCTTGCTGAAGCAGAAGTTAGCAGAGTGACATGTCTACTTTGTTGTGCCTCTGTCTGAAGAAAACATCCAAACAATGCTAAGAATATCACACTTGACAGATGCCACTGTAGTACGTAAGCTTCAACTCCACACTGGAACAACAGAAGGTTTATATTTAAAATAATTCAAATTCAGTGCACCAGACTGCTGTTGATTTCAGCATTATTTACAATTTGACAACACAGTCCTCGACATGTCCAATTCCAGCTGCATAAATCCTTCGTTTTCATCGCCAGTGAATGACAGGGGCTTTTTCTGGAACCTTGTTAACATGTGCTGCATGTTTCAAAGGCACAACAAGGAGCAAGTCCTAAGGCCGAACTCACACATTCATGCAAAGGTGCAAATGTCAATAATCATCACTGTCACTTTTCATTAGTCCAAAAATGTTTAAAGCTATTGAAAGTATAAATGAAGCTTTATCCACTTGAGATTCAGCATGTCAACACCATCAAAGACACTGGCCAGAGGTGGATGTTCCTGACATGGGGTTAGCTTAAGTGTGAACAGGAAGGGGAACCTGAGACTATATCTATATTTTGAGATTCTAAAATATAAAAAATCAGCTTTTAACCAAACATTTTTAATTAACATTTATTATATTAATTTGAAATATTCCAATTTTGTTTCAATCAAAATTTTCAGACATTTGAAAATGTCAATAAGTGTAAGTAAATTTTCATGATAATTCCTTACTTGTACCTCAGCGAGACATCCATCACTTTTAATAATATTTAGAGTGTCAAGACTGTTTTTCCACTGGTATTTCTCTCAATTGTTCTTCCACCAATGAGTGCATAATAATATAATATAATATTTCCATATGACGATCACAGCCAACAAGTTGTGGGATCACAGTTTATTTAATGCATATCTCTAATGCAGCCCCAGGTTTTTAATTGGAACCTAAATGTGTCTCTACTGAAGGTTCTTAGCTCTCTTACAGTTCACTAGTAAAACCAGACAGCTGTAAAAAATAAAAAATAAAAAAAAGAGGACGTCTATGTGATGGCACGACTTTCACTGGGCTTCCAGCAGCTGATAGAAATGCTAGATCCTGAAATGGAACATTTAAAGTGACTCTTTCAGTTTGTGACAGTGCATCTGCATTCTTATTTCTACCCTGCCAATCACTGTGTCAAAGCTTTGCTTTAAAGCTGTCAGAGCAATTGGTCTGGCCCTTTTCTAAACTTATTGCCTCAGGGCCACCTTTTTTCTGTCCTTTCACTTCATCTCTCTCTTTCATTAACCTAATCACTCACAGCGTGATTTCCCTCTGCCTTTCCCCTTCGCTAGTCCTCTGGCCAGTCCCTGAGGGGAGCATTGTGAAGGTGAGTCAGTCGATTAGCGTCCAGCTGATGTACTGTCCCTTCCAGATATGACCTCCATTGTATCCCGCCGGACCAGCCAGCCATCCAGCAGGGCACCCAGTCACAGCGAGGCTGGATGATGTTTTTGAAAGCAAAGATCCACAGATGGACGAGGAGCTTGCTGCGCTGATGTGGCTCATTATTTTTAAACCCTTTAAACAGATTGAATGTACTTTGAAGTTTGAATTATAATAATGGATCGGACTTTAATAAAAAAAACACAAGCTCTTATCTTTTCATTATGTTGTTCTTTTTTTTTTGATATACAAACACTAAATTTGTTTTGCGACACAACAGTGCTACATTTTATAAGCACAAGCAAAGTTTCAATAACAAAGTGGGGTCTGTGGGGTGATTTAATTGTGGTCAATGAACTGTAGCATTCCGTGGTGCCCTGGCGTCGCACCCAGAGTGTACCATGCCTCACACCCCCAAGTCTACTGGGGTAGGCTCTAGCAACTCCGCCACCCCCGACAGCGGAAGAAGCAGATACTGAAGATGAACGAGTAAACTGTAACCTCAGAGCAATTCAACAGAAATCTGGAATATTTACACAGAAGCAGAGAAGTTGATTTTTTAAAAATTTTGATTCACCTCAATCTGATTGACTGAGAACCTACACGGACTTCAGTAACATTAAATGTTGCTGTTTTGTGCCTACCCACACATACATCAGTATTCACAGGCAAGTCTCCATATTTTGGATTTTGCCACTATCTTTTTGTGGCAAAATGGATTTTTTGTTGTTGTGCCTCCAAGCTGGAAGTAGAGGTAATAATAGTAGAGCCAACAAAAACAGAGACACTGATCCAGCAGGACAACACAGGATTGTGGCATTTGGATGACATGTTTCACGTCTGACTCTCCATTTTGGAATCTTTAAAATAACAAGTAGCAATTAGCAGCTTGCTAAAAAGACAAAGAGAACAGCAATCAAAAACAACATTAGCCATGAAAGCCCTTGCCATGTGACCAGAGAAGATCAATGACTGTGACTGTTGTTGCCATTTTTTGCTATTGCGTATGCATCCAACTATATGTTAACGCTACAAGCCACTACTAACAAGTCATGCCTTCTGCTTCATGGAATGCTACCTAAAACCACAAGCTGGAACATCATTATGCCAGTATATTTGTTTCAGTGTTCCTAAGAACACAGAAGCTAATGATTTGTCCTCATTGGGAATGTATGAGTTTTCCTGAATGTGTCACTAATTGTTCATAACTTATTGTAGCTAATAAGGCCTCCTCTCTGAACTGTGGTCCTCTACAGTCTGTGCTTTATTTGCATTTCCCTCACTTTCGACTCTTTAAGATATACTCTCAAGCCTCTCATGGTTGTAATGAGCAATCTCAAATCTCCTGGGTGTTGTACAGCGTTATTATAGCCAAATGTTTTTGACAAATGGCACTGCAGCTGCAGGTGTCCTCACCATGGTGTTCTTATTGCAGCAGCATCTGTGACCATATGCACCAGATGTGTAATGATGATAAGGAAGGGAATGGCCCAAAAAGACCCAAAATAAGATAAAGATTGCCAATGAGTCCTGTAATCAACTCTGCTTTTCTTTTTTTGTCTTTTTTTTTTTGGGTGTTTTTTAGGCAGTTGACAGTGCAGCTTTAAAAATGCAGCAAGAAATGTGGGACCTAGAAAAGGCAAATGTGCAGTAAAGGGCTGAGGACTTCTGGCCTCAGTATGCTGGACTCACACTTTACTGACTGGGCTAAATACATCCCGAGTCCCAAGTCTTTGTGTGCAACTCAAATCCAGAGTCACAAACTCCAGAGTCCCTGCTCTGTTAGCTTTTCTGCATCTGTTCTGCTAAATAGACAGAAGCACAAACATCGACATGTTCTTTTATGTGGGGTAAATCTTGTTTAAATTTCTTCTTATGAATGCATTTCTCATTACTGCAGACGATTCAGCGTTTTTGTTAATACATAAATGATAATTTTATAATGTAGCTTGAGACTACAGACAGATAAATCCAGCATTATCATATATTGCCATACAGATAAATTAATGTTCTGAGTGTTGCATTCACATGCGTGGAAAAGTTATTAGAAATTTATCTTTCTTACAGCAGTTTGCAGTGTTTTTGTAGGTCTCCTCGACATTCATCTAAAATAAATTAAACACACTGTGTATGATTACTATGTCAACATGTGGTTAGCTGTGTCGACTTGTGTGCAGAGCAGCATAGTATGTCCTGCTTTTTGCTCGAGATAAGGTCACTTCTTAAATTACCATAAAATGCTATTTTGGGGCATTTTTTTACCATCTTATGAAGAAGAAACTCGGTTGTTTTTTTGCTTATTTATAGTGTGAACACCTCCTCATGTTCAGCTGGCATCATTTGTGTGTAAATGCATGAATTTCAATTTTATCTTATAAACTGGAATCCTGACACATTGAAAAGGTCATTTCAGCAATTGATCATCGCCTGCAGTCAAAGAGCAGCTTTGTTTTCACATCAGATATGGATGATTGACAGGCACAGTCATCTACATGTTACTGAATGATCAAATCTGCTTTTCTGCATATTTATCTGAAACCAAGGTCTCCTCCTGTTTCAGACTGAATTCTTGTGTCTGAATATTATTTTTTGTGAAACAGGGTTCCTGCTCATTTGGTCCCATCCCACATAAATTCATGTATGACCTAAGTTAACATTCATTAACCAGTGATCCATTGAAGATTAGTCAAGCACATCTACCGCCTGTTACTTGACTGTTTAATAATGGTGAGTAATATGCATTCATTATAAAATCTAAATTAGTACATGTGCTAATAAATCACCCCAGGTCATGTCTTTCATAAGCGTTAATGAAGAATGTGTTGTGTGCCCATATAATGGGTGTATAACTTGTGTAGAAAACTCTCCAACTAACCGCTGTAGTATTGGAGATAAATATTATAGTATATACATAATATTCTCTCAAGACCTGGAAGTGACTTAATTTCCTTGTGATGCTGCTGTCATCCATCCACAGGACGAGGCAACACTGCTTTTGTGGCCTCTTGTCACCCAACCACAAACCGAGAGTCCTGTTCTGTTGGCGTCTCAAGTACATTTTCAAAACTAAAAACCTAAAGTTCTTCTACTTCATTTGGAAACTGTTTACTGCTCTCGAGAACAAACAAAGCACCTTTGTTTATGAATCTAAGCTTCAAACAACTCTATAATATACTATAAGTCAGAGAAGGACATTCTGTCAAACTCAGGATTTAAGTCCTCAAAACCTAAATTTAACCCACTCAACCACCCTCTCATGACTTTTCTCTCTGTTTACTGTATATCATTGGACTGGAAGGACTCCACCAGGATCTCCACCAGTGTTTTACACTGGCTTGCAGCAGTACAGCTGACTGCTTAAATTATTATTTAGATATACCCAATAATACACACTGGCATTTTTTCCCATTAATTCATGGCAAACTCAATAACACAGTGATATATTCCATGTATTAAAAATGAAATGCTGATATGGAAATGTAGATGTGATGTAAAAAGTTTATTATCTCAGGGTAAAACGTTTATCGGTGAACTTTTCTGAGGAGTGAATTCTTCCATGGTGTTCTTTTTATATTTGTGTTGTCTAAAAATATTGTGTGATATATACTTGGGTGTTTTCAATCACATTGGTCAAAACTTTGCACGATGGAAACAGACAGCCAAACTGCCCATGTTTCCATATTTGATGCACTCGTGAGGTCAATCACACAATCCAATTTACAGTAAGATATGACATGTTGTGTTACAGCATTTATCAAAATGTTAAAACTGTGGATTAGCAGAGTGGGTTCATTGGGAGGAAGGTGTGACTTATAGATTGCTTGACATTATTTTGTACAGCATAATCTACATGATTATCAGCACGAAAGGGACTCACAAATAAATACGTATATGATAGGAATAGATCAAATTCGAAAATATTAAGATGATAGGGATATTCTGGTCTTTCAAAAAGTTTGATTTGTTAAACATGCGTGCTCAGCCTCTACTTGGTGTTGGTGCCTCACCAATGTCCTGGAAAACATCTTCATTTCAGAGTAGCCAGCGGTTCAGGAAGACACCACAGCCATGACTCGATAGTGCTGACTGTAAACTGGCTGAAGCACTCACAGTGCCAACCTTAGCAGCCTAAGCTCTGGTTGGCAACGCCACAGTGAGCTATTCATCTATATCTTAATCTACATGTGCGTGCTTGCAGCACATGCATGTCCAATGTACAGAGATCAAATTCCTTCATCTGCTTCCCTCTATCTGAATGCAGTGGTTACCTCATCCCTGAGGCACTCAGGGAAGTCACACAGCAAGAAAAAAGCTAACTGCTCTTAGTAAAGACAATACAGAGCAGAGTTGTGAGCCCACTGGTGCAGCCGAGCACACTCAGCTGCAATCCATCACGACGAAAATCAAACAGACTCAGAGACAGCTGCGACCAAATTCAATTGGATATAAATGCACGCAACTTGTCTTATTTGTATGATGATTCTGCAACATTACGTCCATTGACTTGCATTAAATTTCTTTATGGACTTTCTGAATGCATGATTGGAGTGGGGTAAAAGTTTGAGATGGTTTGCAGTTGTATCATATTAAATTATTCATAACTGCTCATCAGGGAATGGCTTTTCTCTCCATTAAATTATTGGTTCATGCAAAACAGGGAACAACTGCCTGCTGGAATATGTGTGTGTGTTTGTGCGTGTGTGAGAGAGAGACAGAGAGAGAGAGACAGCGAAACAGAGAGACAGAGCGAAAGAGAGGAATAAGTAGTTGAGAAGTTCTGTGTCATTCAATGTCAAAATGAAAGCAGGAAAGGGTCCTTGGACAAGAGAGGTTTTGGTGCCATTCCGGTGCAATTTTATTAGTATTTTTTGTAGCATTTCAAATTAAGAAAGGCAGATTCAAGCTAAAAAAAAAAGGTTTGTGTAGTAGAATCATATTATAAGTCGTGTTATTGTGGTTTGTTGTTATAATTATTACATGCCATAATTTGTAATTGATTGTTGGTCAAACATTTTCAGCATTGATTACATGTATTGTAAATACATTTGTCATGACTGAGGAAATTTTCAACAATTTGTGTCTAGCTGCAGTTTGATAGCTGTCAATTGATCATTCAGCGCTGTGTGTGACTGATAAAGGCATAGGAGAAATTAAAGACCATATTTCCAGTATAATAAAGTTACTTTGACTAAGTACTTATATAGTTCATTTTGCATGACAAATTTGGTGATTAGGATATTGATGAATCACATCATTTAAAACAGGCAGCAGCACAAAACGCCTCAAAAGTCGGAGTTGTAAAACAGAACATAAAAGGAATCAGGCCGTGGATTTTGTAGTTTTTCATTTTGATAAACATTCAGAATATCACATAATGTAAGGGATGCACACAGGTAAGATAACTCCATCAAGGGTCTATTTCCAGCTACCTCCTACGTCCTCTCCCTCCTCACTTCCACTCCATTTGTGTGTCCTCATGGAGGGTTTGCCACATTAAGCGCCATCACAACCAATTACCCCAGATTGGAAGTGGGTAATAACCCCCCTCCCCTACAGTGAGTACAATGAAGCAGACTTGCTTACTAGATGCAGCACTACATTATGTTTCTCTGTATGAATCTAGAATGTTTCATCACCACTACAAGTACAAACTGTT
This sequence comes from Antennarius striatus, assembly GCF_040054535.1. Classification (NCBI taxonomy): domain Eukaryota; kingdom Metazoa; phylum Chordata; class Actinopteri; order Lophiiformes; family Antennariidae; genus Antennarius; species Antennarius striatus. The sequence continues at coordinate 10,135,734 of NC_090794.1, read as the reverse complement.
CAAAACAAAAAAATTACATAATTAAAAAATTTTAACTAAAAAGTAATGTCTTCCTGGATTAGATATTGGTAGGTGCTGCAAACACTGCAAAATCACTGAGCTACTCGCACCAACAAAAACAGTACATTTAAAACACAAAATATAAATTACAACTCAACATGAAGTTGTGGGTAGAATTCCAGTCTACACACCCCCATCCATCACATTTCCAGACATCATGTGAACTCAAAAGATGGAGGGGAGGTGTACACATGTCTACTGCTAAAATTAAAACTCAAACATTGTGTGACTTTAAAGCAAGTCTACCCTTACTACTGAGATATTTCCTGCCTCCCATGTTCATTTTTGTTTTGCATTTCATGGTGATCTGTTAAGTGTTTTTAATTCATCTACATCATTTTTCATCATTCTGATCGAAAAGATGATTTTATTTTATAATACATGCATCACTATTTTCAGTTACAGCCATACTTATTTCATTTGGTTGCTCCACATGGTCAGAACCTCACCAAATATTTGCTTGCTCTACATGGCTGTTTGCATTCAAATTGTTTTCACAGCTCAACCTTGTTTCCATGACATGTACATTTATTTTCATTCAGTATACAAAAGACACAGATAGTGCCTGGTTTAAACGTATTTTTATCCTCATTGTGAAGTATGCATACAGTACTTACACCCTGTTCTAGTCTGATCGTCCTAAGAACCACACCTGACTCCAGGGCTCCTTTAGGGAACTGGAGGGAATTGGAACACACCGCTATGACAGCAGTGGTTGATTTGTGTTAAACCTTGTATGATGTTGATATCAATAGTGGTGTTGCTGATATGGCAGGATCCGTTTGAGGTCATTCGTAAAATGGGACCAATAACCTATAAATGTTACATGCCAGAAATATCACTTTCCATTCAAATCTTCTTAGGGAATGGAGAAATAAAATTCACCTTAGTCGCCCCACTCACAGAAGAGTTTGACACAATGCTGGATAGGGACATCACTGAACCTTGCACCAGCTACTGGTGTAATCCAGTGAAGCTGGTACCAAAGAAAGACACTCCAGATTTAAGATTTTGTATCAACAAAGTGAACAGAGTGTCTGCCTTTGACTCCTATCTCATGCCCGCGTAGATGAATTGATAGAGCGGTTCAGAAATGTTAAATATTTCACCGCACTTGATTTGTGTAAAGGATACTGGTAAGTTCCCTTTACTGAGAGAGAGCAAAAATCACTGCAACCTTCAGAGTGTCCTCTGACCTGGACCACTTCACAGTGATGCCCTTTTGGCCTGTATGGAGCAGCAGCAACATCTCAAAGGCTCATGGACAATATTCTGAGAGGGGCTGAAGCCTGCTATGCAGCCTACATCAATGATGTCATCATCTACAGCTGCACTTGGGAAGAACATCTACGGCATCTCTCTGACAACAATCTTTTGATTGTTCATTTCTGTACACCTAGCCCTCATCTAAGGAACTAATTTACAAACTACAATTGTGATGGTAGATCAAGAGCGAATTCTAATTAATAAAACCAAACAACTGTATGGATATGAGGTTTAGTTCATTTGTGTTATTGACTCAATGTAATTATTATCTCATCTTTGCTGTATGTGCAAACATGGTTTGTGTGAATGATGACTGTCATCCAAGGACAGAAGAGGTCCAAATCCAGCTACACATTTACAATAGAGACTAACTTTACTGTAAGACTTGTGACCAGAATTTGCTGGGTTTATGGTCAAGTGGATTCAAACAATCACATTATTAATTTTGTATGCATATGCATACTGGCCCCTCAGTACCTTAAAACAGGTAAACCTGCTCCGAATCAGTAAAGAGCTATTCTTATAAAACAACATCATGATCACTTGAGCACTCTGTTCTTATCAAGCAGCAGTGGAAACTGTAGCACCTCCAAATGTTGCAACATATCTGAACTGACCTCAGATGTCCCTGATGTCCTATATTTTCTCCATAATTGTACATTTATGAACTGACAGCATCAGTGGCCCTCACTCTCTCTCCCTCTCTTGTTAAAAGTCTAGCTAGCTCACTAATCAATTGCTCTCTCTCCCTCAAATGGATGTAAACAAATATAATCCATCCAAACAACATTTATTTACATTCAACATATTGGAATAGTAAATGAGTAAATGAATGAACATGTTTTACATGGTCCACACCAAAAATAAATATATGATGCTGGTGTTTGTTTAAATGTAAATAAATAATTAGATTTCAGCACTCAGAAAAATACAGAAATTATAGATTTGTTTATATTTGACTCATACGAAGACTTATTTGCTATTATTTCCACTTAGTGTTTTATTCTAGACAAGTACATTTCCTGCTATGTGATAGTAAAAAGAATGTCTTTACTCATCCTTGACAGATTTTCAAGAAGACTTTTGAGGACATGAGGAGACAGTTTGTCCCCAGAGAGAGGGAGGACCATGGGAATGACTCCCGGGCAGCTGTTGCTGGAGAAAAGCCGACTGAAGAGGAGGTTGTCGACATGGAGTACAACAAGAAGCTGCAGGCTGACCTCCAGTGTGCTAATGAGGAGATTGGACAGAAGGATCATGACATTAGGTGTCTGTAGTATTGGCTGTCTGCCCTGGAGGCCCGGAGGACAGAGGAACCCCAGTGGCTACAGGTGTGTCATATTTCACATAAATACTTGTGTCATTCCATTTTGAAATTAACAGGTGGTAGTTCAGAAAACCATGAGGAAATTTAATGTGTATCTTCTACTTAAAGAGTGAAAGACATCTTTAGCAAACTAAAGAAACAGCTTAGGTACAGCCATTATTTATTTTACATATTTATCAATCAATCAATCAAGTTTTATTTATATAGCGCTTAATCATGACAGCAGACATTTCAAAGCGCTTTAACAGACAGAGAAACCCAACTGAACCCTCCAGAGCAAGTATAAGCGACAGTGGCGGGGAAAAACTCCCTCGATGAGGAAGAAACTCCGGGCAGGACCCAGACTCTTTTGGGCGGCCATCCGCCTCGACCGGTTGGGTGGAAAAGAAATCAAAGGAAGATAAGAACGGCATCATGGAGAGAGAGACAGAGAGAGAGTGACAGATAGGCCAGATAGAGGCAGTATCAATATGGTTAAGGTTGCTAAAGTCAAGGCACAATTACAGCTCTGTGGATGACTGTATGGCGGCACGGAGGAAGAAAGGAAGCAGGACCCCAGCCGATGGATAGTTAAGGGGTGGTACTGGTGGGATTGGAGGATAAGGTGCACAGCACATGGAGACATGGGGGTGATACTGGTGGGCTCTGAGGTGCAGGTCCACAGAGGAAGGTCCACAGCGGCTGGGCGGATGAGGGGTGGAAAAGTAAGATGACACCAAGGAAGAGAGGCAACAGGACCCCAGTCAATGGTTAGGTGAGTGGTGATACTGGTGGATGGGAGGCTCTGGGCTACCATGCCACAACATTAGACCAGAAAAAGTGTATCGTTTGTAAAATGTTCATATCTACAAATGTTCGTAAGTCAGATGTTTTCATCTTGAGGACTACCTTTATATTTACTGTGATTAGATATAAAGAAAACCACTTTTCCACTCTCTTCTTTCAATGCCGTAGCATTGAGTTGACTGATCTTTTTGTCATCTTATCAAATGACAAAAAAAAACCAGCCCTTTCTGCCAATAAAATACTGTTTTTCATAAAGAAAGTAGAGCTCTGGGCTACCATGCCACAACATTAGACCAGAACAAGTGTATCGTTTGTAAAATGTTCATATCTACAAATGTTCGTAAGTCAGATGTTTTCATCTTGAGGACTACCTTTATATTTACTGTGATTAGATATAAAGAAAACCATTTTCTTGCAGAGTCTAGGACCTGCAATACTGAATTACATTGCTTATTTATTACATTGTTGGTTTGTTCTTTGAGAGTCCCCAAGCATCTGTACATATACATACACACATTACATGCATATGCAGTTGCTTTAAAGTGCTGGATGTTTTGTTCTGGATGTGACCTTCTTCGTTTCTTCAGATATATCTATGCACTTAGCAATTTGCGCTCTTCTCCTGTCTCCAAGGCCAGGTTCATAAACAAGAACAAAATATCTACAGTACATTGTCTAAAAAGATTAAAGGGAAAACTTATGTATTGAATAATTTTATATTTAGTACTAGTACTTAATGCTTGCATAAAGATTGTACTGTAAATGCAAAACAAGGAAAACAGCTGATTCAAGTGTGAGATCTATTTGAATTGTTTCACTTTTTATATTAAAGTTTCAGTTAAAGTAAAGAATCAATAAATAGAGCTATGTTACTGTGGTTGCAACTGTTTGTCATAACAAACAAGGCAACACTGGCTCTAATCAAACAAGACATTTGTCTCTCTTAGCATCTCTTGACTGTCAAAAAAGAAAATATTTTACAAATTGACTGATCTGACGACAGAATCAAGGGCATTTGGTGGATATGGATGGAGGAGAGGTGGGGTATGAAGTTAGTATCCCTCCAAAATGCCTTCCCCCATCTTTATATTTCTGTTTTTGCTGTGTTGCTAAGAACAGCAGGAGAAGGAAGAGAGGAGGCAAAAGGGAGTGCAAATCGGCAGGCAGGTGGTAGTAAAAGGTGGGGGGGGGTAGATGAAGGCTCTTACGAGTCAAATTAGAGAGCCCAGACAATCCCTCCGCTCATCCCACTTGTTTTTAATATCAAGAGAGAGCATATTACATGCTGTGTTGTCTTGGCTACTCTAGAGATGGTCTTTGAGTTAGTGGAATCTACTAGGAGGTATGTTCTTTTGGGAGTAGATTGGAAAGAGGGATACAGGAGAATAGGGAAAGAGGAGGGTTGAGAACTGGTTTAGTCTGATGTGATTTCTTTATCGTGGATCCATCTGTAGGTTTGTATGAATGTGAATGTTCGTGTACAGTATAGATATTTCTATATGGTATCAGAGCAGTCAGAGAATTGTATTGATGTTTTGAAATAAAAGCAAGAGAATGTGTTTTGATATTTATGCCTCCAGGGGTCTGATGGTGATATAACACTTTCTAATTTTTTTATACCAGATGAAATGTAGTATGTGGGCTACATATCACTGTATTGAGCCTGTGTTGCTAAAACAGTAATGCTTCCTCCACTTCATGAAAAAAGAATCCAAAACACTGCACTTTCTCACACCTTTAACTTTCCATTAACAGACCCCATTCTCTTGCTTAAGATGAATTCAGATGTCAGTAAATTATACTGCTATTTCACATTGAAAACTGTTGTTACTATCTGTTCCTGTTTGCCTTTAGCATGATGTTGACAGGTTGCCTGGAATGTGGGTTTCATTGCAGCAAGTACCATTCAATTTATAGAATTTATTGATTTCTGGTACCCTACAAAGTTCTATCAGGGCAATTTCTTTGCTCACTTAGGCCATATTTCATTTCTTATATCATCCTGTCATTCATCTTGGTCACACATGCTCAGTTGTAATGCCTTGCTCTCTGTTTTTCTGCACTGTACATTGAGATATTGCTGCTGTTCTTTATAAACCTGATATTTTCTGTTTTTAATACTTTCATGTTAGTGCCATTCATGCTCCTCCACCACCCAATCACCATTACATCGTCACTGATTTACTAGCTTTAGAATTTCATCATCATCTTCAGTCTCATCCATGGGGAATTTGTTTTACTGCTTCCAAGGGCTTATGCTTTACATTTAGAATCTCCCAGCAGAGCTCAAGTGTCAAAGACTGTCATATCTGAATATGTGTTTTTATAAATATATAAGAATTAAAATTATTAAAGTTACTTATTATACTTAAAATGATTACAAAAAAGTTTTCACCAACATAATGTAAATTTATTCAATAACTCAGGTCTAATCATGTCTTTTAGTTTTTATAGCTTTAACTTTTGAAATACTATATAATTTGCCAAAAAATATTTTTCAACCTATCCACCTTCAGCATGTTTTGCAAACATTTCTTTTCTCTCACAAAGTTTAATTGCTCTTTCAAAAAGTTTCTCTCTTCTTCTTCTTCAGGTCTACAACCTTGCCTTCTACGATACAGTTTGTGTGCATGGTAACTGCACTATGGTTAAGTGTAGGGCAGGATTGTAGTTATAAAGGTCAAACCACTTCATAGAGTGGCCCTGAGAGTTACCATTAAACATAAATTGTGAGGTGGAAAATCCATAATGAATGAAATTAGATTTTAGTCAACACTATACTTGAACATGACATTGCGCCAATTCCCAGGTCCATAAAGACTAGTTTCCATTAGATTTATGAGATATCTGGCACTGGCCTGTGCGGGAGCCTGATCTCAGCCCTCTGAAATAAATTGGACCTTCAACTGTGAGCCAGGAATTAATTGCCCAACATCGCTGACCTTACTAATAGTTTGGCAGCATATGTGGGACTAATTTCCAACAGCTAGCTTTCAACTTGTCATGTAGAAAGTCAGAGTGGGCGATGTCCTTAAACAAAAGTAATTGTTTTCATATTACTGCGAATTTCCATTTCATGTTTGTAACTAAGTCACCTCCAGTCAACTGAAGTCACCCCTTTCATTTCCATGGAGCTGGTCATGAGGAAACTTGTGCTTGTGATTAATTTTTGATAATAAATTTCCCACACATTCAGTGAAGATTTCTATTTTTGAATCTGCTGCTCTGTAAACATAAATGACATCTATATTCTTGCATTTTGTCACAGACACTTCAACGTTATATTGCCAACAGATATGAATGTGCTCTTTAAAGTCTCAAATTAAATGTTGTTTTCAAAGAACATTTATTCATTTTTCAATGAACACCTTTATTCTTTCTATTCACACAGAATAGAATATCCCTCCAAACAGAATTCCATGCCTTTGCTTTCATTAACCCAAGTTTCTGGTATGCCTCTTTGGAAATGTGGATCTGATTAGGTACTCAAAGCCTTCTATTTGTTAGCATTCTTCATCAACGGTATTTCCAGGATGAATGAAAATTTTAACTTTAAATAGCATACTGTGTCTTTAGATGTAAACGTCAGTCTACAGCAAGTCAAAATGTTTACCTGCTTACCTATTAAGTTTTTTAATGATTTTATATCCTCCTGTTCTTCTTTATACTGATTATTATTCATCGTCTAATCCCCTCTCATTATTTTTTCTGCTTTAATTTGATTTTTTCTTCTGCCATGTTTCACTTCCAGTTTGCATTTATTGTGCTACTTATGTTGTGGTTTATCATTATATAATATGGTCTCTCAGTGGAGGGTGTTTTTGTTTGTCTGAACGTCATTTGTTTTCCCTCCCCTTCTCAAGAGGGAAATTCTCTCCTCCAAGGTTACACTCACAAGAATTTGTTCTTCACTGACCTACATGCATAAACAAAAGAGTTTGAGATGCCGAATTCATCTTGTAATTGTCCTTGGGATTCAAAGCTGGCAAAGACAAGAGCCATATCATCCCAAGAAGGAATAACAACAATGTTAAACTCCAAATTGTGCGATAAATAACAAAACTTTCATATAATATTCTACAAATAGTTCCACCCTAAGCCCTAACAGCAATGCAAAACATCAAGCTACTGAGCTTTTTGTGTTACTGTATCAGTTAGAGCCCAGGAGACGTGTCCCATTAGAATCAGACCATATGTTGCTGCTCTGACGGCAGTTTGTTTTTCTCAGTATCCACAGATGAAGATATACGTCCCTGGAGACCAAGCTTGTTTGCTTGCATGAATAGGAGGCAAAGAGCATCAGGGAGCGAGAGGGCCTGAGTGAGAGTGTGGCAGAGCTTCACCACAGCTGCAGCGTTTACCAAGGGAGGGTCAACCAGAGCAGAACAGAGCTGATGCCAGTGCACCACAGCTGTGGCCATATGCACAGGAAAGTGGGCTTCGCCATCTGAACAAGTCGCTGTGCTCTCCAGGCTCTGGCGGAACATGCTGTATCTATGTCAACCTTGCATGACCACGTCTTGTCTCTTGGATTAAGCACATACATGAGTCCCCCGAGGAAACACCAGATCAAAAGTTGCAAAGATGGCAAAGCTTGACCTCATCTGGTGACCTGCTTATTCCCAGGATAATATGTATTTGTAGTTGTAAATAAAAAATTTATTTTTTTTAAAATCACCATTCAATAACTCAGCATTTTTTGACTCATCTACCCTGTCAGCGGATCAAACTTATTTACTCTTTCTCTCAAAACACACCACAATATTTAGTTTCTTTCTTTCATGCTACATAACTCACTAATATCCTTTTGAGGTTATTTTTGGCAATAAGTCAAATTTAACACTAAATATAGCCAGCTTTATCATTTAAATATGAGTAGAGAGTAGGAGGGTAGAAACTGATTTCAGAGTGATGTATTGTGGATCAAAAGAAACTACCGATTACCATTTACTTATATTCTTGCCTATTTTAACTGATTCTCCACTCCAAACACAAAATACAGAAAAGATTCTCAGAAAGAAAAAAAATCACAATATCCACAGAAACGTAATATGGTTGTGTGATGTATATTTCTGTATTTGTATTTACAATAATAAATTGAAATACAAATGCAGTTTTCAGTATTTTACTGTGGCAGTCACAGATATAGAATCCAAACTGTGGTCATCCAGCCTGACAAACTGCTGCTCTGTTGCGTATCATTGTAATAAACTCATAAATGTGTTGTAACATGGTTAATAGTTGTATGCTCTACTAGATCATGACAACAAAATCACAACTGTGAACAAACAGTAAAGCATTTCACAACATTGTAAACCACAGTAATAAAGTCAAAACTGTATAAATCCACAGTAAGCTACATTATAATGTATTATATCGATGTAATGCATTCTTAACTGTTTAAATGCCCGTTTAATGAAAATTAACACTGTAGATAATCCAGTAAGCCTTCAGTAGGTGAGCAGGTACAGTGGAAATTTTTAATAGGTAGTCACGTGATACTGTACACACATGCTATTGGCTGACAGCATTTGGAATTGCGCAGCGTTCCGAGACTCATAGTATGCAGCGCAGTTCCGTGAGACACGAAAGTGCTTTAGACAGCCTATAGGAGTGTGGGAAAAGGTAAGACAGATAAAAGGTGGATTAATATCAGTATGGGGAGAGTTCATAAACGTTTAAATTACCGTAAATAATAAAATAGTTTGTCGCTATATCGTTTTTCAAGGGTGGTCCAGGAACACATTAACCGCGAGTAACGAAGGATGACTGTTTTCTAGAATTGAAATGTCTTATCTTTCACAATTGCCCAGATATTTAGCTTTCAGGAAATGTCAACTTGGTCAGGAATCAGTTCCACAGTGCCACTGTGTAAAATGTGAACCATAAAGTTAAGAGCTGATACAGTGGGCAGATGTTGGTGTTGCAACTTCCACTGTCAATCTAGTAGTTTTCCCTGCAAGTAGCTTCTAATAACATTCAGTACCAGATTGTTCAGCAATGACGTGTGGACAATGTGGCTTTCTCTGATCACCTTGGATGTAATCATCCAATCTTCTGGAAGCCTCTCCTGTCCACTAATAGCCTCACCCCTCCTGTCTACAAATCACACAACACTCTTCTCTTCTCAGCTTCCATCACATGGTTCTCTGCTCTGTTTTTGTCTTAATCTTCTTCCTCAAGTTTTTCTATGTCCATCCAGAATTTCTATTTTTTCTCCAGTTCACATCCTACCTGTGACCACTAACTATATTTGGACATAACACCATCAATTTCAAGCTTCACCTTTATCATTTGATCTGACACACTTTTCACCTCCACGACACTCTTAGCTAACTCTCCTTCTACAATGACCCCTACTCCATTTCTCTTGCAATCAACACCATGTTAATTTAATGTGAATCTTTCTCCTAAGGTTCTAGACTTAATGTCTTTCCACCTGCTCTCCTGCACACAAAGTAAATCTATCTTCCTGCTGATCATCATGTCAACAAAAATTCCTAGATTTTTCCGTCACAGTCCCCACATTCGAAGAACTTTCCTTTCCAATTCTCTTTCTGTTGGAGAATCCATTGTCTACCTGTCCTTTGTGCCCTATGGGGGCACTGGCTTGTGCCCCCATAGGGCTGCATTTTTGATAAGCACCTGCAATACTGATAATTTAGTTAATACAAACCTTTAACCACTACGAGCAGAAACACACTTCTATTTTTATAAATTCTGAATGAGAATCTAAGGACATGCCCTGGTGAGTTGTCAATCACAAGCTAGTTACGCTAGAAAACATACCCGCCTGTATCATCTGTGTTATTCAAAACTGAATTAAAATCATGCAGTACTGGAGAACACTTTCAGAGAACGGAGGGTGATCATAGAAAGCTCTCATTAGAAATCTCATTAGGAAGTAATTAATCAAGTGACAAGTGGTGAAATTCCCTCATAAGCTTCGTATATTTGCACATTTCTTTTCCAACCAGTGGAGTCGCCCCCCTCTGGATATTAGAAGGATCACATTTTCATGGCACTTCCGTGGCAACACTTCTCAATCAGCTACATACACACATTTCTACTTCACAATAGAGTCATGATTACATCATTATCATTTTTTGTTCTCTGGAAAACAAGCATCCTCCTAAATTTCCTGTGCATGCAAATGAAAGAGGGTAATGGAACAATAGAGGGCATGAAATAAAGGGAGACGCAGCCAGAGAACAAGTAAAATTGCTCTGACATTTTGGCGTTAACACAAGTGTGTGTCAGAACAAATTCTGCTTGATTGTGACTTTATAGGAGATGGCCCCTATTTCTACACCACATCTACTGTACACAAGTATAGTGTGCAGGCTGCACAGCTGCAGCACTGCTTTACTTTACAGTGGCCCAGGATTTTACTGTTTTTTCTGCTATTAAATGGTCAACCTTGCCCGTGGCAGTGTTTGTGAAAATTGTACATGACATGTAGGATTCAGCAAAAAATTTGCTACCTTTGTATTTGTAGTTTTACTGGAAGACAACATCTGCATAATCCAGCACTCTTATCCAGCCTATATATTTAAATTGGATTTGGGTTCACATGTAAGAGGCTGTATGATGAATATGAATGTCTTCTGCCTGTCATTACAGCAAAGCTAATGGTCCCTTTATCCCGTCTGCTGGCTGTCATGTGTACAGAGCCTCCTCACGTCCCTTGGCCTAAGCAGCTCCCTAAAGTCATTATCTCAATGATCAAGAGCTAGATTGAATAAGGCTAAAGGTTTCACTCCTGAAAGTGCAAAAAAGGAGAGGGGCCAAATGCAGTGGGAAAAATGAGGGGAATGATTAGGTCAGAGCGGGGGACAGTCAATATGTAGCACAGTGAAAAGGGTGTGTGTGTGTGTGTGTGTGTGTGTGCGTGCGTGCGTGCGTGCGTGCGTGTGCGTGCATGTGTGTGTGTGCGCGCGTACATACAACAATTTTAATTTTGCACACTTGAACTGAATTCAGCCTTGATTTGTTTTGTTTTTTTTAACTACAACCACATGGAGTGAAAAACTTCACTGATGCTTCAACAGTTTAGCCTGTTTTAAGCTAACTAGAAAGCATTCCCACTGAATGCACGTACCTACCACAACACCGTTGCTAAAAATGTTTTTAAATCATTTCCATAGTATGTCAAAATCAGGTCCTGTAACATTTGCTTATCAGAAATGTATCACCACTGATTAAAAAACACACCGGACTTCCTTGACCCAGCAAACTTTCTGCTATTATAATGAATCATAATTAGTTAATGAGTTATCAACACATAGTATTTATTCCATAATACCGAATAACTTCTTTCCTCTAATAAATGCGCGCTAGCCCCCCGTTCTGGAGAGTGATCAGTAGTAACATAAAGAGTGGCTTTAATTAATTAGGTTCCAGTTTTTGCATTTCCAATAAATCATGCTTGACTCATACATGGTAATACATGTCAACACACAGCCCATGCTATGTTTAAGCATACTATACATGTCACCTCAGTTAATTAATTTCTCACCCCTGCCATTGTTTCATTCCACAATTAGCTACGCTTTGTTTGTCCTAAATCCATTTTCCTGACATTTTCAATTTGGGAAAAACTGCAGAATGAAAATAACTAATGAGAGGTAGAAGATGAAGACCATCTAGATGCATCAACGAAACGTAATTGGAGTAATTTTGTCTTGTTTGTGTCATGTAGCTTCAGGGTAGCACAGGTAACGGAACAGATTAATTGTATGATTACCCCTCAGGTTCATTCATCTCAGTTGGCAGTGTTTCTTTATTACGTCTCTCATCTCAACACTGAATGTATATGGTGACCTCAGGCTTCAAATTCCCATTTTATTTTTATCTTTACTTTTAGTGCTTTTTTTAGAGTCAGTCTGTCTATCCACATGCTGGAAATGTTTTAATTTATTACACAGCTTCCCCAAGTTATGCCTCTCAGCCATCTGTGTACTCCAATATTGCAAACATTCTGCTCATTTCATAGATGGAGGATATAAATATTCACGTAAGGCATATGTACATTTGAATATTCACGACTGATTTGATTATACAATCCTCCTCTTCATCCTTTGAGCGGCAAAGTTTCCCATAAACTTAATGAATGGCTGCTGCTATGTATTGCTTGGGCTTCACCTCTTCCTCTTCTTACCACAGGCCATCCTCTGAAGCTCCAAGTTCAGGACTGGCCAATTTAGATCCAAGCAGAAGAGACATCTTCTGCCCACTGTTTCACCCAGCTCAAATGCGCCATATGCCAGAGGAGGAGTGCGTGGGAGGGTGCGTGCATGTGCACTCTATGTGCACTGGGTATTTTTCAGACATGGAGGAAAAGAGGGACTAATGTTGTGAGATTGCAGTGAGAGACTAACAGAATACCATGAGTCAGGACAGTGACAGCAAAAATTAAACACGTCAGCATGAAAAGTATGCGCTGTGCTCATGTTTGCCTGCATGAAAATTAGACGGCAAGCAGAGACTGAGTGGATGCAAAAAAAGTGTTAAAAATCCTGATTCATTCTGTGTGAGTCGTAGGATTCCTAATGGGTTTTCTTCAGCCAGAAACTAATGAGGAAGCAGGTGGAGAGAGGGCAGGCAGCAGGTCGGCGGTGTAGGTCAGAGGGGGGAATGATTGCTATGCAGGTTGCCGGTAAGACGGCCAGAATCGCCACACTGGATTTGATGGTTTTTAGAAAATCTAATGAGCTCTGCTCTGTACATAACCTTGTTTAAATCCATGATGGGAATGTACTCCTGCTAATGGTCATTTGGCTTTAGCGGGGATCGCTTTGCTGCCATTAAAACCGAGATAAAGCAAAGAACTGAAATTAGCATTAGACCGAGTTAATATATGATGCAAAGGGATTGACAGTGGATTCTAGTAGGACACTAACAGTGTAGGATTCCTAGAGTCTTATGCTTTGCATACACTAACATGGGGTTATATAGGCTTGTTGTTTTATTCCAACTCATGTAAGACATAGAAATCATTTGCAAAGTGAAGCCAATCTTTGCAATTATGTGCTCACACTTCATGGTGCCATTGTCAAATCATATATCTAATTAAATTGTTAGCTGTTGAGTTAGTCGTTGCTAGTGATCCTGTTACCTGACTGCTTAGGATTGCTGCTTGGAGCAATGGGGAAGTGTTAACATCCACACACCACTAGCACAGGAGGTTTGTCCAAAAATGTGGAGCATTCATGGGAGAATTGTACGGAGCACCAAGCTGGGAGAGTTTGTAACGGCCACAGCTCCTGTGATCACAACTACCAAGACCCAGAGAGGTCAAAATAATGACAGCAAATACAGTAAATAATACTGGTCAGTGGTTGCTGACCAGTATTACTGTTCAGCTTTTACATCACTCAGTTTCACTTCTTCTCATTATTGAAAAGTTTGCTGAGTGTAAGATGTAATTTCCTAAGGCAATCCAGCTCCTGGATAACACTGCCTTGCACAGGAAGAGCAGTGTGAGAGGGTATCTAGCAGCAGGCAGAGAGCGACATGGAGCCTTGAGACCTTGTTAGCCTCTCCCCTCTGATCAATGAAGAATGACAATGCCAGGGGCGAGGCGAAGTCTCATGGGTGCTGTAGTCAGCCAACATGTGACAGAAACACGACGCACCCAGAACAGATAAGATGTCAACAGCACCATCCAGTGTCACTCAGGCCTTTGTGTTAAATATATTGAAGACGTCACATTTTGTGTTTTGCTGCTTCTTTCTGGGATTTCACATCTACATCTGTAAATGTGAGCGACAAAGATTCACTGTCACAATAAGTTGTCAAATTTATCTAAAGAGTGTACTTATTATTACTGAAATACAAGAAGATTTCATTCCATGCTCCATCTCTTACATCGAATTGTTTTTACACATGAAGAACATATGAATACACGTTAATGTAAAAGCTCCAGTTTATATTAACATTGAGGTTTTCTTTGCTTGCTCATCCTCTAGAAGCTGTGTGAGGACAATATGACTGGGTAACTATTTAATGCCATCATTTGTTTTGTGAAAGTCTAATGAGAATTAACAGAAATGGCTTTCAAATGTGTATGTAGATGAGGGCACATGAGGTGACAAGTTTTTTCTGCATGTAGTTTTGAGTCTGGATTTAATTTTACTCTCTCTTCTTTTAGACTTTTCCCAGGCTGCTGTGAGCACAGTTGTGGGTCAAGTTCTAGCAACTGGTTCAGAAGAATGGTTAATCCATCGGTAGCTTCACTAAAGAAATCAGGAAATGTTGCTTTCATGTTATACATCACAGAGTTGCTGTTTTTTTACATAAAAAGGAGATATTGATGTTGTGCACGCAGAGAAATTTGTGAAATCAGCATGACTTCAAGTCCCCAATTATTTATGTCTGTGCACCAACGTCTTTTGCTATAAATCTAAACCTCAAATGGATGATGTTCAAAGAAAATGTTGATGAGTTCAGTATTACGATGAGAGCAAAAAAATGATCAGTCGTGCCTGTGATCACTCATGTGAAGTCTCAGTGCTTTAATTTACATTTCACACTCATCAAACACCCAGTGAACTGAAACATACAGGAGTATGCTCCTCACTTTGTGTGTTTATGCTAATGAACTTCGCCAGTTTTGAGACTAGATGAGAATTTAAGTGCTTCAGACAAGGCAGGGACATTTGGGTCATCGCAGCATCGCGCCTTTGTCATAATGACAACTTGGGCTGCAGCCGTCTGAGAGACACGGGTTATTTAGTGGGTATGTTGCTGCTGTTGGCCTAGTATTAGCAACTAAGTTAATGGCTTCAGTTCTGTGGCTTTCTGCCTAATTAAATTGCAGTAATCTGATTTGCAAAAGTATTGTGAGGTGGAAGTTCCAGGTGCTGTAGCGAACTTAGTTTATCACGACAGTAAGGTGAAGAAACTGAAAGCTGCATGCACTATCATGTCTGTAGGACCGCAATTACATTGTCATAGAGGAAGTAAAGATGGAATCCAACTTTAACTCCAAGACTGAGGAAAACATCTCCAGTCAGATAGCAGGAAGTGAATGTTTTTCCACCAGTGGAGTGAAATGTTTTAGAGACCACAATCAGGTGGTTTGGCTGACAAATGCTCAACTACACAGAGTAAATTAAAAGCAAGCAGTGACAGTGTTTATCCCTCTGGCAACAAGCAGAGCTTCTTTATCGTTGCGCGGCTGTTCAGTTCGTTGACTTTTCCTGGAAGTGGTGACAGAAGCTCCTGTCAGACAGACCATAGTTTCTCTCAGTGGTGTCCCCAAAGCGAGAAGCTCTGCTGTTTCCTGCTCTCTGGTTATGGCTGCATTACATGCTGAGAGATCTGAGAACACACTGGATGCAAGAGGCACAAATACCAAAGATTTTATACAAGTCAGACAATTAGCATAGCTGTTCTAAAATGTTTTGCTTGTTTGACCATTTGATTCCAGCAGGAAAGTTTCAATTTCCATTACAGACATTTTCTACAAAAATGGATTTTAGAACTTTAGTCACAATATTGAAATTTTCTCTGGCTTTCAGCAGTTTCTACTCAGAGGTTATGTGCCTTGCTTTTTGTAGACAGACTTTTGGTTAAAGGCATAAATGCTCTTTTTTTTTATAAAGTTTTACAGAAAGCAGATACTCTTACCAATGACCTTGAACAAATTACCATTCATGCAAGTGCTAAAGCCACTCATCGCTTTTTGCAAACTGACCTAATAAACTAGCTAAAGAATAATGGATGTCCAAAAAAAAAAAAAGAAAGCATTGTCACAAACTCTTTGAAACAAATTTGATTTTTTTTTTTAATTCAATATTCAGCAAAGGAAAAAGTCATTAAATTATGGAATGAATCTGTTGAAGGGGCATATAGTGCTTTTTTTAATTCAGTTAAACAATTACACATCCACAAATATATTCATTTTCTTGAAACTTGTAAGTTAGATTAACAAATGAAATTTGCATTAAGGTTTAATTTAATTAAAGGTTACTGATAGGCCTTGGGGGAGAAATTCAGTCTGCTGAGTGCCCTTCTCCTTATGAGAGAGTCAAAAGCTTTACACATACACCTAAAGCGAAACCTCTGTGTTGCTTCTGCCATCTCTTATAAAACTGCATGCTTTTCATTTTTTTACCTTTTATGCAGACACCTGCATAATATTGAGTGGATCAACCTTCAGACAGTTTCCCTTCTGTTCATGTCATTCAGTGCAGATGGTTTCACTACAAAGGTTTAAATGTTGACTGGTGTCAACTTGGAACCAGAGGTGGTGTCGGGCTGGCAATGTTAAAATAGGGGCATGTCAGGAAAGCACATTGTTGTTATGGGAAAGGCATTGTAAGGATTTCATGAAGCTTTGCTTTGCCTTTCTGGTGACATTGCTATTCACGCTGATGGGATCGGAAACGAAGTGCAGCAGTTCATTGTAGACACACGAGTGAAACACTTGAGAGACAATCGAAATGACCTCGACTCATCTGGATCCTTGTAGTTCAATCCTTTTCATGAGAAAAATGTACATGGCTGCTCACAACCACACAAACATCTCTACGCACACACGCGATCCTACCTCCAGCCCGACAACGTCCGCAGATACCAAAACAGTCTTGTGTTGTCATTTGGCAGAGGCCAGACCACTGTCTGCCTCCATAAAGCAAAACTTACATCGTCTCCTGTGTCACAAAATAACTGTTACCAAAAAATGAAAATAAGTGCGCTAAAGGTTCTACAGAATGTTAAGTTAAGTTAGAGTTTCTGACTCAATAGCCAAGTAATGGACCAGTTGTGGAGGTGAACTGCTTACCCACACAAATCAGTTTAGTATCACCAAAGTTCACTGCTCCATCGTGCATCTCATGTGCAACCACACCTGCCCAAGGCCTCCACTTCAGACGTCTTCACCTGATTAACATCATTCAGTCATGCTGGTGCAACATTTAATTTGCACAATCAAATAAGCGCTTGTTGACTTCGCTGAGGTCTTCACTGACATATCGAGTTATCTTCAGTGTCACCTTGGAGGTTGTTCTACATTGATGAGTCCCAGTAGATTCATGTTGCGTGGGCAAGATGTACAGTCACACAACCACGGTTAACTGAGCGCCCCATGGTAGTTTGAGGAGTTTCACTATTGGCAGGGATAAGGTAGTTATCATTGAAAGGCAATTTGAATCCACAAGGAAACAAGTTCCTGAGACTTTTTGTGTGCATAAAAAACACAAATCTTCATGTTCGGTTTATTACATTTTCATCCATTGCCTGTTGTTTCATCCTACAATAACCAATTCTCCCTCCCAGAAATCAATGAAGTTAATCTTACTTTAAAACTCCACCTTCTCCGTTCTCCCCCTGCCTCCACCACCAGCCCATTGCTCAGCCACACACTCGCGTACAGACTATTATTGATGTTCACATCAGTACTAGAAGGACACGAGCAAGCTCAGAGCTGAGCATATGTACAGTCCTGCTAAAGCAACGTGACCAGTCACGCACACACACACACACATACACACACGCACACACACAGTGGAGTTTTAAAGAGAGAAGAGAAGCCTCTTAAGTTCTAGCACATTGCATCTGCAATGAGACCAGCAGGCAATCATCGCCCATCTCCGCCAGTGAAATGAGTCCAAAATTGTGAAGAAAAGAAGGCCGTTTTGACAGGCGGGGTACAAATACAAGGCGATAGAATCTCAATGAAGCTTGAAAGAGAGAATGCATAAATAGATTAGATTGAAGGGACTGGCGCCACACAGAAAGCAAATCTAATTATGAGGCGGCTGTGTCTCCTGATTTTCGAATGGGGGAAGCTCATCTCTACCCGGCGGAACCTGCTGGATCCAGTCGGACAACAGAAGTCATCGATGGAGAAAGAGATGGGGGGGGGGTGCATATATTTCATTTTGTAAGAGTGAAAATTTCACAGTGAGCAGCACAGACCCAGATACCAGTACCATTTTAAAATAGAAATAGTCAGTGAGCTGTAATAAATATGGCATCTGTTCAGCTCTCAGTTGTTCTTGAGAAGGTCTGAATAGGGACACAACATGGCCAATTCAGGTTCGCCTGAAACAGTCTCACTTTAGAGAAAGAAAAAGTTAATGAGTCCCATTCACATACTTTCCTATTAGTGAGGTTTCACTCCTCCATGAAGAGATTTCCACAAAATGGATTAATGGAGGCCTTATTGTCTTCATGCTTTTTCAAAAAAAAAAAAAAGCCAAGCTTTTTAGACGGCCTCCATTTGTTGAATTTAGTCCGATTGTAATGTTTCAAATCAAAATGAAAAGTCACCTCACTGCAGGGAGCATAATATAAATGCCAATTTACTTTAGGATTGGATATAACAATTAAAATTCATTTTACAGTAATTATACAGAATCAAATTAAACACAGAGCTGTTCCTCCAAGGAAAGTGTAATGCATGTCTGTAATTGAAATATTCCAGCATCATAATGGCTCACGCAATTAAATATGCATTAGCAGAGCAGCGTCCCTATCAGTCAAGAATAGTGTATTTCACAGTCCACAGCCACAGACTCCCCCACAAGATTTAAAGCGGAGCTTGTTTAAGGCAATATGGAAATAGTCTTCAAGGCCACTACCTTTAGATATTGTCCATCATAGTGTTTTTCCTAAATGTATAAATGCTAATGCGGTGAGCAGATAGTAAAAAAAATCACTCACTGTAAGTGCAGAGAGTAACTCTGCGGCCATTACTATTTTCTGAATTAATTGCTGGTTGAATTGCATCCATCACAGAATCCATTCAGATCGCAGCACGAAGCAGAAGCAACCTGAGCATTAAACCTTTATAGAAATCTTCCTCTCACAAATTGCACGTGCAAATGAATAAATGTTGAGCGTTGGCGACTGCGACAAAAAACACAGAGATGGATTATAATTAGAAAGAAGTCAACATGGGTTCAATTTTAGTAATTACATAAGGATAAACGTGTTGGTGATTGATACTCAGGCTTAGCTGCAGATATACATCGTCGTCAGCCTAATAATTACACCAACAGTTCTAATGTGTCACATGTTACACCGTTAATACCGCGAAAGTCACATCAAGTGAAACCACCATGTTATACTTGACCTCCCCACCCCCCTAAAGCATATCCCCACATGGGACTACAACCTCTAACATGCACTCCACCTTTGCTCCCACGACTGCTGTCCACAGTGATAGAGTGGCTATCTGGGACGTGTAGTCCAGTCACCCAGGTTGGTGAGTGATAGGTTGCCCAGAGGTCTGCCAGGTAGCAGGTGGAGTCAGTGACTCCATTGTTCGGTCAGCGCTGCAGCGCTCACCTTCAAACTGGTGCTCATTCACGTCAGCCTCTCAACACTGCACGCATAAACAGCCGTCCTGCCAACATTAGTGTTTCAAGGCCAACCAGACATCAAAGTTTAGTTAAAGATGTACCAAGAACTTGGAAGTATGAATTAAAGAGGAGAAACAAAAGTCCGTGTTTACAGGTTTTTCACTCGTCTTTACTTTATGTACTGTCTCACCAAGTTCAGATATGAGCAATACAAATTTTTGTCACAACTCAGCGTTACCTTTGCTGATAATCCATGAGTTATCCTACACCTACACACAAATACAGAATAAATGGTTCACAGGTGAGGTGAGTGAAAGCGATTTACTCTCAGTTGGAAATCTGGGACTGGGAAAATGCACACAACTCCTCTGAGATGGCCACCGGTGGACAAGAGGCATGTAGGTACTGTTCAACTGCTCTAGTAATCACCTGTACGTAATCCTGATATGCATTAGTATTGGATAGCTCATTTCTAACAAATGCCATAAAAATAGTAGGAGAACTATAATGTAACTATTGGGTACTTTTCAACAGTCCTCAAAGCCATCTCTATTTTTAATTTTGTGAAGCCCTCCCTGATGTCTGCAGATTGCTCCTTTGTCAGGCTTTTGAGCTTTCTGACATACGTGAACCCCAAGGGTCACGGATCCAGTCAAACTGTGTAAGAGAAGACATTAAATCACTCAAATGCTGAGGGATCAGGGTAAAATGTGTGCTGCTCTTTGAACATTCACTGCACAAGAAAAACATGACAAGACTGTTTGAATCCACAAGGGACTGCCAGAGAATGAGTTTAGATCTGAAGCCAGGTGAGAAGATTTCTTTTTTGCCTTGTCTTTTAGCATTCACTTCATCGAGACGTCTAAACATGTCGACAAAGTACACTTGTTTCATTCAAGATTGAGCATCTGCAGTCAGCTGCGTATACGCATAATTATCTCCCATCATGAACGGTCTGAGTTCTTCTTATAACTCATGCAGACGACCCAAAACCTTCACCCAGCTGAGAAAAACTGCGTCATGCATTGACAGTCTGACACGGGGGAAAAAGGCAAGTGAGACGAATTTGAATTATGCATGAGCTGCTTTTACCTGATAAGTTTAGTTTGGGGGCTTTTTTATTTAAAGTGATTTTGTTATGGTAGCAACATCCCAGTATTTTTCTTTTCATGGCTCCACTGATGAGGCAATACAACACCACAGTTGAGAAAGGAGCAAATATTCATGTATTCATAGAATTTCTTTATTTAAACTTCATGGTTTGAAATTGCACAGATGTAGCTAAAACATGTACATCAGGATGGACAAAAATTTCATGTAAGAATAGCTTTAAATGCAGGTTTCCCACTTATAATTTCAGGCGGAAGCCTAAAATTTGTGCATTCCTTTGTTTGGTGATTAAGCAGAATTCTCTCCTCTCTCATCACAATTAATTATGATAAGCCCTCAACTAAAGCACTAAACCTGTTTGTGTTGAAGTTTAAGACTTTAAGTTATCCTATTATCCTGCCAAATGTTAGCATGTGTGATGCTGCTGCATGAGTCTGACGCATTTGTAGAAAAGAGCAGGCACAGTCAGCAATCCATCCTTGGATAAATAAAAAAATGAGAGAAAGAGCGTTATCCTGGATCAAGGATAAGCTGCTGTCCCACCAGCTCGCCAAATAAGCCTTGAGCCAGTGTGCTATTTCCCTGAGCCATGGACCTTGACCCTGTGTGCTGCGGGCGCAAACACATTGGCTCTGGCTGGGTATCATGACTGCTGCCACGGAGGCCCGGGCAGATAAGACATGATGAATGCAGATTGTTTGCGGTGTGACAGACTCATTCGTTTACAGTGGGATGGTGCCTTCACAAGGGGCAATGCCACGCAACCCTTCATCTGAGAGGAACAGAAGGAGGGAGGGTGGAAAAGGGAAGAAAGGATAATAGAAATAAGGTGTAGGAATTAGTAATAGGAGTGAAAGAGAAGGGAAGAAAGGTGGAATGTGGAAGAGACAAGCTTGTTGAAGTAAAGCTATACGGTTAACAGAGGTACAGGCTGATATAAGACGAGCAATGAAAAGAGTTCTATATTTCCTTTGGATGGGTGGTAAGAAGAAAGAAACTACAATGAGAGGAGCAAAAAAGGGCAAAACAATAAAGGTAGCAAAGAAGAAAGGAAAGTAAGAGATAGGAACAATTTATTCGGTACATTCCTGTGTTCCTAATCTGGAAGCTTTTATCACAGGGACGTGAGATTTATTCATCTCTCTGACACACAGACAAAGCCCCGTCTGATACTCTCCATGGCAACTGAGCATGGTGACTAATTTTAGGGCTGGAGTTAGGATAACACTTCAGTTATTAAATACCCATCCGACAGCTTCCAAGTTGTGCTTCCTCTCAAGAGGAGTTGTTTCATACTAAGCCTGAAGTTCACGTGATGTAATCCCTCAGACATCCATACAGACTTGTCCAGATTGTTTATATGTTTGTTATAATTCCAGCAGCTCTGTCTCTCAGGCGTTCATATATAATTCATAACACCACATTAAAGCTGTAATACAATTTTTCAGATAATTATGAGTACGTAAAAGAGGTCATTTATTGTAATTGGTGTTTTTCTTTTTCAAACAGCAACAGAGCTGTTATGAGTTTAAAAGATAGAAAATGGCACAAATCTTGCAAACAGCCAATAAATTTTAAGAGGCAGTTAACGGCTAAACAGATGAAGCAGTTTAAACAGATGAGACAAGAAAAATAGATGAAAATTGGACTGAATTGTCATCTTCAGTTGTGGCGTTCAAATGTCTGATTTCCAGGTCAAAGTAATACTTAAATGTGTCTAATTTTGAGCTAACGTGAATGAAAATCAATACAAGTCTTTATAAAAGGGAAAGGAGAATCAGAATTTTTAATTCAGGAACAACTGGAACAACAGTTCAACATGTTTGATGAAAGATATTATGACAAGTTCAGAACAGAAATGATTGGCCATTTGGTGAGATTGGTTTTTAACAAATTTCTGGATTACATTTGTAGAATTCTTTGGTTATTTTGAAATCTAACTTCCACATGTTGAGATATGCTGTGCAATGGCCTTCAAGTGAATTCAACACACATTCACTCACAAGTGTTCACAATGCAGAGAAGTTGTTTCATCTTGAGTGAGGTTAATCTGTCAAGATTGTGTTACCATTATAGTGTGCGTGCGTGTGTGTGTGTGTGTGTGTGTGTGTGTGTGTGTGTGTGCGTGCGTGCGTGCGTGCGTGCGTGTGTGTGTGTGTGTGTAATCAGGTAGAGAAGTCAGAATAATTATGGGTTTTGTCTCTATTAATGCAAAGAAATGAGAGTTATTTTTCGCTCTCATAGAAGCTTCCTTGCTTTATATGTTGTAGCCTTGAATTGAAAAGTCTAACATTAACGAAAAAAGTCAGACAAAGTGTTTAAGATCTACTTCTACTTGCCTAACTCATCCTTTTTTCTATGCTTTGTAAGTAGCGTTCGTCTTCGCTTTTGAAACCTGGAACTTTATTGAATTTTTTTTTGTGATGAAGATGGACATTAAATGTATGAAGGTGACTCTCACGCATCCAACTCTAATTTACATCTTACACAGTTTTTCTTAGTTGTTCATGTTTTATGTTCGAACCAGAAAAAACGTCTGCTGCCTTCGTAATTAGTTTTGGAGATATTACCATTTGCAGCTACCTTTAAGATTAGTTTTCATGCCAGAGTTTCTTTGACGCCTCAGGATTAATGAGATAAACGTCAGTGTTCTGGGGACTGGATACCCAACATCTACTATATACCACTTTGTTTAATGTGAAACACCTCCAACTAATGCAGAATCACTGCACACTTAAAGTGACAAATGAATGACTGCTTAATTGATTCTCCCTTGCCCATATGTGGGTAGTTATCCCAGCAGCCTGCAATTATTGATGAATTACCATATCATCAATATTAGAGTAATCTCTCATTGCGCAACCAAAAAAGAAAGATTATAATGGGCTGCGATTTGTGAAATATTAAGAGAGGGAGACAGGATCCTTACTGCAGCTCCCTCTGTGATGAGGGAGTAAATGTTCTGGAGGAGTGGCATCTTTTTCTCCCATTACCAAGAGGGCAGCCTTTCCCACTGGCTCCACATCGACGGGGGAGTCAGACATTTGAAGGACAATTGCCAACTTGTGAAAATTTAATCAGGGCCATGCATTAATCAATAAAAGAGGGAGGATAAATGAAGCAAGCACGTGTGCCTAAATGATGACAGGGGAGGCCCCATGGCCCACTGCTACACTTACTTCCTAAATAAATCATTTCCTCTGACTGCCTGGAATGTTCTTTGGAGCATCCGTTCCCAGACTCCAAATCTTCTCCTTCCTGAACCTCTTCTTTGTGGATCTCAAGGCTGTGACAGAGCGCTGGGAGCTGAGTCTGGAGATTCGCCCAACCCAGATAGACCCACTCAGAATATTTGTCACACACAGCACCATTTAATTTCTTATGGGAGCCAATTTAGGGAAAGCTTTGCCTGTCGATGTCATGCAATTAAACCTTATAAACCGGTGTGTTCCATTGCTATGTGCAGTAGCATGTTGGTACTTAATTGCAATGGTGTAAAGTCGCAGGGGAACAAGCTTAATATTTTCCTCTGTCCATAGGCAGTTCACTTTACCCTCAGTGTGCCTCCACGATAATTGCAGGCTATACCTCTTTTTAATACGTTAGCATGGAACCACAGGGGGCTGATGGGTGTTAGTGATGGGCTCTTGGTAGTTCGGGGGTCTTGATTACAAGCTCACACAACACAAATTATTAATTTTAAAGCCAGTGCCTGCAGGAATCAAGAATTCTGTAACAGCAAACCTTAGAGCTTGTGTAACGTGAAGGAGCTGCACACCCAATTGCTCTGAAATCAAGTAGGTTTCTGCAAGTAAACCTGAGAATGGTATCTTGTGCTTAAGGTTGACTTGTTTCCCTGTGGGTTAAGGCTCAGGATCATCTGTCTGTCTGAATGCAATATGCATTCATACATATTTGGGTCTGCCTTCCATCCATGTGAATACGATATCTGAAATGTAAAAGTACCTGGAGTGGAAAATGGTAACTTGAGCCCCGGTGAGGATAATAGCTAAGTCCACATCAAATTGAAAATGCATGCTTGTGGAAAAAGTGTGAAAAAGAACACACTCAGAGACACATTAGGTACACTAGGACCTATACAAAAGAGATAATCTATATAATTTATGAGATGAAGAGGAGAAAAAGAGAAGTAGATGAGAGAATGAGAAAGACATCAAGACACCTCTCTACCAAGGTCAAAAGTGAAAGACACAAAATAAGACAAGAAGAAGCAGGCAGGAGCTTAAACAGGCAAAGATTCCCGTTGGCGCTGTACTGTGCCTGGAGCTCGGTATGAGTGTAGGTAACCAGCTATAGCAGCATGGTATCTCCTGTGCACTGATGTCTTCTATCTCATCCTCAACACTCAGTGGAGCACAGCAATCATTCCTCTCCACACCCTTCCACAGATCTGCACCCGCAATTACACCCCAAATCAAATGACTGTGGGACCAAGAGATGGAGGGACGGCTAGATCAGGGAGGGGCGGAGAGGAGGAGAACCGGGATGGTTATGGCAGATGTGCATTCACATTTATCATGCCTGCTCTGGATATGAGTGGTCGGGAGAGAGAAAGTGGAGAGTGAAGCAGAATTGAGTGATTTAAAATTCATCTAAAGCCTGTTGGTTTAGAAAGGGCATTCATGCAGAGAATGGCTTCAGCATTTTCGCTGAGATTCAGCTTGAACAATAGTGCATGTAAAAAAAGATTTGTCCCTTGAAGCCGAAACAGCTCTTTCTTTTTTTTTTTCTTTTTTTTTTTTTGCATTTTTATGCAAATAGTGTGCTGATATCTACAGCCACCCAAAGGGGAAAACATACGGTGATACCCTGTGAAGACAGGCAAGAAGGAGGTCAGAAACAGGAGTAGGAAGTGTGTGCACGCACGCATGCATACGTGTGTGCATGTGTGTGTGTGTGTGTGTGTGTGTGTGTGTGTGTGTGTGTGTGTGTGTGTGTGTGTGTGTGTGTGTGTGTGTGTGTATGTGTGTGTGTGCATGTTTTCCATTATTCGCTATGCTTTCACAGTCCAGGGACGAAATACTGTGAAATAAAATCTGAAAGATGTGGGTGTGTTTTGTTCGTAGCAGCTAATTTAGCCATGGACAGCTAACAAAAACCTGGTGAGATCACTTTATTCTAAACTTCAGTCAGTTTATATCATTTTCAAAACTCAAAGCAGCGTGGAACTTGGACTCATGTGACATCACTTGAGGTAATTTGTCAGTCTCCTAACACAAATGATTTATCCAACCTTCACATATAACCTGTAGTAGGCTACTTCCCAGGGCAGTAGCAGACCATCTGGTTGGTTGGTTGGTTGGTTGATTGATTGATTGATTGATTGATTGATTGATTGATTGATCATTGGATGGACATCTCTACCTACACCGAAGCAAGTGAAGCCCTTAAAGCTGCACTAATTATTCACTCGTTTTTAACGCGTTTCATGAAATTACCATGCATAACATAAAAGAGGCCGTTCTTGAAACCTGTCGTGCTCAAAATAGCAATCAGACTCAGCTGAGTTAGCAGGTGGAGAATTAACGTACACGAGCATTTAGCATTTCTAGACGCTGAGTCGGCCCAGACCATCTGGCACTGCTCACGTACAAATTGTATTTTCTCACATCCCTTCTGTTCCACCTGCAACCCTACTGCTGACTTCCTTTTATTTTTAATTTGTCTTTCAAGTTGAGTCACTTAGTCAAACTTTATATAGAGAACTTTTCAACTGCATATATTATGCTATATACTCATCACTTATGGATATTTACATAATATATATGTATCTCATAAATACACAATAACTATGACAGGAATATTTCATCCATTATTGCTACAGAAGGTATGCTAAATATATCTGCCTCAAGGTCAAAGAAATACTGTTATTTTTCCTGATTTTTAAAAAGCCAGAAAAGTTCAAAATATCATATATTTATTTCATCCTAGTTTGTCAAAAGGCCTCACTGTCCAGATAGAAGCCCCTTGTGATGAATGTTAGCAGTCACTGATGTATTATCACTGCAAACCTCAAATACTGGATGTTCAACATTGGTGCATCAATAATAGATAAAAATTAACTTAACATGTGTATTTTTTTATAAATACAACTCAACTGTTACATGACATCTCCTTAATTGAAAACTGTTTCTGTTGATTATAAATGTGATGATTACATCTAAAGCTGTAATGCCTCATAGTCCTTTAACAAAACGATGAATTTTAAAATTCTATGAATTTGTAAAATGATGCATCTTCTTTAAAGACTCCAGTGAATTGTCACAACAACTTGTCTTTACTTGATAAATTCATTCCTGCAGACATAGAGAGACTTAATTTGCCTAGGACCATGTTAATTTATTTGTGCTGTAATATTTTGGCACCCGACCATAATGTTTGCAGGCTAGGGTCAAACTTTCGTGGTTAATTTAAAACAGGTTAATTAAAAAAAAAACGATAACAACAGGAAGAAGAAGTTACAGCTGTGGTTCTTCATTCACATCACGTCTGATGCTGTTGCATGAGATGCTTGAATGGAATGAAGAGGCTCATGATCCTGAGCTGAATGTAGAAACACTGACAAAGGTGGAGAAAACAACTAAGAGTTGAAAATCAGTACAAACTGCCCAAATTTAAGTTGGAACTCACCACAACTCTCATGTTGAATTTGACTCAGAAACCTATGTGTATAACAATCAAACCCCTGCTGTGGCATAAGCAATGGCACCTTTATATTATAAGTGATATAAGCCTGATTTCTTACCTAATTCTTTGTAGATATGGGCATAAATTTGTTTGGAATGTGTAAGAGGTGGATTTTTAAGGTTACTTTTACAAATGTGGGAAGTACTCTAGCAGAATTGTGAATGTTTAAAAAAATATATGGTATAGTATCTAAGGTGTCAACCAAGCCTTGTATATTCTCCGCAACCCAGTTTTTGTGTAAATCAAGCAGTACTGCAAATCTAATTAATTGAAGAAAAAAAAAGTGTTCTGGCTTATGCAGTTTATAGAAACTGTCTTTTGCACATAATCCACTGTGACGTCATTATATGCGCCAACCTCTCAGCACCAGCTGCTCTCACTTTTTTACAGGATTTCTGATTGGCTTACAGCACAGATTAAGTTGTGTAGCTTTTGACTGAAATACAATTAAACAGCATTTGATCAAGTATCAGGTTAACATCAACTCTTTATGACCTTGTTTACTCTTCATTCTAAACAGATGTCAGCAGAGACCTGGCAGGTTAAGCTAGATGTGACTGATGTGCATATAAAAACTAGCTGCTGGCATCAGTTTTTGAGGCACCACCTGTTGTAATTCCACGTAACAAACATCTAGGCTTAAATTATTTGAAGTCTATTTGGCATGCTTGACCTTACAAAGGGCCAAGGTGGCAAATCTTGATTTAACAAAAGGCTTAAACTGTTTTATTTAAATGTGAGTAAATTATACCTTTTCCTTCAGTATTTTTTTAAATTTTAATTCTTATGTTCTGTTTTGTTTTTTTGTTTTGCATTTGAGATAAGTACTAGTTTTAATTACTCTAACAAATTTGATTATATTCTCTTGTGTAGACATTAGTATTTGTTTTTTTCCACATGAAATTCATCTTTGCAGTTTCACAAGAAAACTAATCCTCAGTTGTGGATTTTGACAAATTGTTTCGACACGAGATGGGCCCACCTCTAAACAGCTGAGAAGTGTAAATGCTTCAGTGTGAATGACTCAAAGACGAAGTGAATCAGGCAACAGAGCGACTGGTCCATTTCCCCTTAAAAGAGACACTGAAAATGGAGAGCCGGTCTTTGTTTTCCTTCAGAGAACGGAGCAAGAGTGTAGAGGGTGTTTTATTCCGTGTGAGTGAGACAGAATGAACAGATGGGTAGAGAGGGGAGATAAGGTTCATTAGAGAAGGTGTGCAGGAACAAACCCTAATCTCCATTTTAACCTTAGCTTTCGAGGAAGACTGCAGTTGTTGCCGTGATAAAGGACCAGTGCAGCCCTAAACTATGCATGGAATACCGATCAATCCTGTACCATTGTTATCAGGAGGCGTCAGTTAATGCTGCGATGCTAAATCACACTCATCTGCAGGGGCTGAGTACTTTTTTTTTCCTCTGTCTGTTCCCTTTCTTTCATCATGCTCTAGTCTATCTGTCTCTCTCTTCGTGATGTAGGAATGAGTGCCTAGGGCCTCTGATGGCATAAGGGGGCGTTAGTGTTTTGATAAGTATTGATATCAATCTTATAAATCTGAATTTAATGACCTGACGTCCCTGGACTGTGGACATTTGTCAGGAAATCCTCATATGAGGAATAAAGCTAAATAGGTTCTCTGGATTCACATCGACTCATCCAGATAGAAGATCGCTGGCTTTCTGAATTATAATCTGCGATGACTAAAATCCTGTGTTTCTGCCATCAACTCACCCTGCTAAATGCACAGTAGAGAAACTCTAAATAAGGTGTGGGGAGTGTGAGATGACTCTAGGGAAAAGAGAGTAGGAAAGTGAAGGAAGACATGGAGCGAGAATGTTAAAAAGGACGAACAGGAAAAAATACAAGAAGACACACACTACAGAGGAAGAGCCACTGAATCTCAGCCATGGTTGTTACCATCCTCCCCTGTTTCCCTCCTCGTCCTCCTCCCCTCTCTCTTTGGACTGTCTCTTGTGATGGATTGGCCCATCAGT
This sequence comes from Antennarius striatus, assembly GCF_040054535.1. NCBI lineage: Eukaryota > Metazoa > Chordata > Actinopteri > Lophiiformes > Antennariidae > Antennarius > Antennarius striatus. The sequence goes on along the minus strand of NC_090794.1, from coordinate 10,106,172 downwards.
TAGAAATAATTAGGATGAGCTCTACTCTTGTCGTGCTGAATGCAGCATCGCCAGGGAGCAGGGTCAAGCCTTAAAAACAGAACTTCATCCTGCCTTCACTTTATATTCCTGCAGAGTGGGTGCACATAAAACTGCATCATTGTGCTTTATTACTCTGATACCTCTATACAAGATCATGCAAAGACAAGCAGTTCCAAGACTAGTCGCTACTTACAGCATGTTGTAGGCTGTAATTTTTACCTGCACAACTACCGGCCTCAGCTTGATCAAACATTACATTGTAGTCGTGCACACAATATGCTGCAGAACTCCTCTCTGTATGTTACTGATAGAAACAAGGTTTGAGCCTGATGGTATCATCAATTACACATTCTCCCTTCTGACGATACGTTCATTCAGTTATAAATGAAGATGAACTCTCTCTTCAGCTGATGCTTTTGTCCAGACTTCAAGTGTTGTGGTGTTTCGTTAAATATAACATGCAGGGTTGAAACATAGCAGACATACAGGTATTGTGTGATGACATCTTCCTGTGTTGTCAAAACAGTGTGAGGGTGACATAAAGGATTTGTTAAGTCTCAACACACAGACTGATGCGACACTATCAGTAAAGAACAGATTTTCATATTCGTGAATGATGAGAAATTAACAGCAGAGTGGAACAGTGGGTAGTGTGAGTGTGGCTCCACAGTGCACCGGATTATCCACTGGAGTGTCCCCCCTCCAACCCCAACTCTACCCTTAACCCTAAACCCTAATCCTCTGAACCCTAACTTTAACCCCTAACCTTAACCTTTACCTTTAACCTCAAACCCCTAACCCTAATCCTAATCCTACCCTAAGGTTTTAAAATCTTATTTTTTACTTTCAGGTCAGATGAGGTTTTTGAAGTCCCACAAATGTTTGACCATCAAAATACGACTCCTTGATCATGAAAACCCACTCCTGGAATTTGGAATCACATTGATATCTTTATTGACTTGATTCAAGAAAGATTTGATTTGATTAATGAAGATTTCTCTGAGGACCTTGATCAGTAACATCAGAAACGTCAAATCTGTCACCAAACAGTTTCAGTTTTAATTTGATCTTAATTAAAAATCTGTCTCATTATTATCTTTCATCTCAGAAAAGTGACTTTTCATTTTGTGCTATAAATGTAACCATCCTGGATCACCAGTTCTTGACTGTTACTTGGATCTTGATCAGACTGGAATTTGTGGTAAATCTTAAAGGGATGTCATTGTGTAATTCTTTTCCAAGCACTGTAGACATTTTCTATCAAGTCAGATGCGAAAGTTTTATAATTATCTCATTCCTGAATCTTAAAAACATGTCGAGATCCAGATGATAATCTGATGTAGAAGTGGGTTTTTTTTGTTTTGTTTTGTTTTGCACTGGTTGCTCTTAAAATTGAAGCTCTTTGAAACTGAATAGCTTCACTTCAAAAAGACATGGCCAGACTGTTCTTTTCCGTCATTTTCTTTTCACCTACCACTGACCATGCTGCTTTGTGCAACATCCCATCGCTATGATGCTGCAATCAGCTGCTTCAAATCTATAATGTTCGAAATTAACTGTGGAGAAAGATATGAATGTTAGATCCACACCAAGGCCACCAAATCTCTAAAATGTCATTGATGTTGCCCACATACTGTGCATACATACAACATCTTTTTATGCTGTGGAATGTCTTCATTCAGAATAATCCATGTCAACCAATCGGATATCTTGTTTAAAACTGACTGAGATGAATGCAAGTCTAAATGTGTGGAGGTAAATTTGAAGTTTTTCATCTCAGTGCAAGGAACGATCTCTGACACAGCCCTAAATTAATAGCATTGTCTCTGCAGCAGGAAAGAGGACCCCAGACATCTCTGCTCATTTGTAACGACACCCATCCCACTTTGGGTTACTCTTGCCATCTTGGATGCCTCGACCTGTCTCCGGTATCTAATGTCTGCTACCTCCCTCTCTGTCCTTTCCACTGATGAGACCCGAGCCCCAGCGGACCATCTCACCCTTCCAGATAATGGCTTTTTTTGTCAGGACGGTCTGACCTTCTGCACAGTCATTATCGTCATCATCGCCATCTCTCTGTCTCTATTTTTCTCCTGTTTGGCATATATGTAAGACCAAAGGAAGGAATCATTTATATTTTGATGTCTGTGACGTTGGGGTTTTTTTTCACTCTCACACTCTCATGTTTGATCAGTTCCCTCCTCTAGAAAGTTTGGCTAGACTGTCTGCAAGTGTCCCTAAAAGACGTTCCCTGCCTCATCTCACTTGAGCAAAACCATCCAAAACTCAGACGTCTGGGCTGCAGTTCAAACCCTGTGGACTCATCATTTAGAGGACGACCCTTCTTCCTCCTCTTCTTTGTATTTAAAATCAACACCTCTATGACTTTTATCATATAGACATAGCAAACTGATCGTTTGATGAGGTGCCATGACTGTTTTCTCCTACAGGAGAGTGGATGCAGCCATCAAGCAGCTGAAGTGTGTGAATTTTTGCTTGTCTATTTCAGAATCTCATCGTCCAAAAGACAGGAATTGAAGGGTAGAAAATTTGTGTGTATGTATGTTAGCCTGAACGTGTGTTCCTGGGTGTTTGCCGAGCCTTTCAAGTCCATTGAATGCTGCCTTGTCCGTGTCGGGCTTCACATACTGATCACAACGAGTGGCTCAGCTGGCTAGAGAGGAGTTGGAAAGCTTTACGTGAAAAATGACTGGTCACCTCTTTTCATGACCGTCATCCTTTAATGTCCCATAGTTGGCACCAGGTGTGTGCTCTGAGTGTGTCCAGGATTCAACACAAAGCCCTTCATCCCTAAATTGCCCTCTGTCCCCTGGATGGCCTCGTTTTTTATCTCCAAAGAGCCTCAAAGCTCATGTATGTTTAGATAGAAAAAAAAAGTTATCTTATCGCTTTATACCAGATAGACTTCACCTTTGAAATAACCAATTAAAGTTGTGCCATTAATGCTGTGTGTAAGAAACATGTTCTGTCATCAATAAGCCTCCTTGTCTCTGCAGTCAGGATATATTTTACACGATGGTCACAGCAAAACCCTCTTCACCCTGAACTGAAGGGAGGAAGATGGAATTCAATCTCCTGAACACAAACCCATTTTCATTTACACAAAAACAACTCACGCACAGAATGTAAGCCTGTGCGTGTTTGTGTTCTTGTTTAAGAAAGGGATTGCTCTAAAGTGCAGTACAATTTTTGAGAAAATGAGAAAAAAGTTACTACATCCCAAGTTTGAGAACACATTATGCTTATTGAGGAGCAAAATGCATGCTCTTTGTTTTATGTGACAGCCTGATAAGGACAGGTATGCTGCCCTTTTTTTTTGTGATGGAGAAAAATATTTTTGCTCCAATGTTGTCCAGAGACTTGTTTTTAAAAGTGCAACAACAAGCTGTTTCCGAACCACACTGGGGATCACGGCATGGATTTAATGGAGGATAGAAACAACATGGCTATGGATGTTTTCTACACACCACTAGATGATATGTCAGTGTTATCACCAGGAAAGAAATTCAGCCACAACTTCCTCCATCTTCCTCCCACTCCCCACCAAAAAATAAAAAATTAAAAAACCAGTCACCATCTTACATTTTAAAGATCAACATTTCACAAACCATCACTGATATGATTCAGGGAAATTAACATGTCTGACTGCTTTTCATCTTCCTTTTCTTGGAAGTGCAAATATCAGCCTTCCATCACACCGTGGAAAATGTCACATTCAAATCAAATTAAGCAAAGAAAAGAAGAAAAAAAAAGCTCATCTGGTTGTAACGGCCAACTTTTTTTTTTTTGTCACATCTCTGATTAAAAACTTCTCTGCATTCAGAATTTCCTTCATTTTTATGATGCATCATCCTTGTCAGTCCACAAAAGTGTGTACGTCATCCTAAGTTTGGTAAACACAAACCAGAGCACCGTTTGACCGCAAATCCCTCATGTGGGGATGTGTGGTGTGGATCACAAACTGGGACTGGTACGGTGTATCTCTGTGATTGTTGTGGAACAGAAGGAACATATAGAATCGGTGGTATTTTAAGTATTTGCAGATATTTTTCTGCAGAACCCAGCTCTCCTTATGTTGTGTTTATTTACTGCTACTCGTCTCACCAATTATATTGTGTTTTGAACTAGGAGCACAGGCAATGTTTTTCTGTGCTGCAGTTGTTGTTTTTTATTTACCATTCAAATGTTTTCAAACGTGGACAAAGATCAGGACGGAGAACCATTTTTCCTCATCATACAGGGACATGCACAGGTAGAGTCTCAGTTGTCCAGCTCTGGGGATGTGGTATTTCGTATGCTCATTCAGACACATAATGGAATGGGGCCATCGCTAAGGCTGGGACTACAAAGGGGCCACGAATGTCCCTCACTTTGAACACATCCACTCACATTTAATTTAATTTCTTTTCTTTTTTTTACACATTTCAAAAGGATCCACATTGTCTTTAGGAGCTTCCTCCTCATTCTCATTTTATTTGGGTTAAATTGCAGGTTGCCTGAATTTCCTGAAGAAACTGAACTGTTTTGATTCATTGTGCAGGAGCCAAAGAATATCTACAGACATTCTTGTCACTCCTTCTGGTACTTGCTGGTTTAATCGGGTTGAAAGTATCAAACCTCCCACTAGGCCAATGCATTATGAGTGGCAGGAACGCAATTCAGGCAATGTTGTTTTTCTTGGAATGGTGTGCGAAGAAATCCCTCTATTGTGAACAATTTCACTCAACAGTCTGAATTTGGGCTGTATATTACATCTGGAGAAAGTCAAAGTAATAGCAACAGAAAATATCAGGGCCAAGCTCCCACTGCTGCAGCGGGGCTGTATTTTTAGGGTACAACTATTATCTCTGGTGGACATTCTAGACTGAACTATGAATGAAATGATGCAGGACTTTAAATGTATAATTTGCACTACCAAAGCAAATGTAGAATGCAAGCTTACAGTGTGAGAGCGGTTCAAGGAGATGAGAATTTTGGAGGCATGTGGCTTAGAATTCTGTCCCTTTAAGCCCTGTGAGATATCATTCTGGGACGGGTTCCAATTGAAACTTCAAATCCATCTTTTCTCTTTGGTTTCTAATTAGCAGTTAACAGATGATGCATCCCGGAGACAGAAGGGAGAGAGCACGGAATGGTGTACAGCAAAGCCTCTGGTGACGGATATCAACACCTTATGTCACCCAGTTCTTGTGATTTTGAGATTTTTCAGGTGAGTGAGTTCCCCTTTCATTTGCACGTCACAGATCGTGGTTAGGCTGATCTCAGTTAAACTCTTAATAAGCCCTATTTCACGGCATGCAGCCAAGAGATTAGATCTGACAGGGCAAGCGTGGGCTAGTACTGAGACTACAGATCTGTAGGCTAAGCTCTGGATTGGAAATGCTCCAAACCCTGGTACAGCTTGTTGGATGGAGAGCTCCTTACTGCATGATAATACCAGGAGTATGATTGCTTGAAATCCCAGATTCCCTATTGACCAAACCACCTACTATTCTACGCTAAAATCCAGGCCTCTCTGTCCTCCTGAGAGAAACAGCTGTGGGTCGATTTTTTTATTTTTTTTTTACGACACGAGGTAACACATCCAACTTTCTCAATTTCAGATGTTTGTGGAGTTTTCCACTGCTGACCTATCCCACCTTCCACCCTGGAGGAGCTCTGCCTGCATGGCATGAAGTGTGAACTGTTGGTTTGAGCTGCAGCAGCATATGAATCATATTCCATAGGAATCTTAAGATGTGTTCTCTCAGCCCAGGGCACAAGCAGGTGAACTTAGCTTGCCATATGGCTTAGGGGAAGCTTATTAGGATCTGCGCAGAAAACACATTATCCACAGTGGACCAAGGCCACCGAGAGATGATTTCCATTATGAAAGCCTTTAATTCCTCAGCCACGAGTAGCGGGTGAGGGGTGGAAATGTAGAAAAACGCTGCAGGAGAGGAGCTGGCTGCTTGTCTGGCATATAGATGGATGATATCCTGAAGGTCTGTTGACGTCTGACCTCCATTAAACGAGTGATGTTGTTCCCTGAACACGTTTTTTATTGATGAGTGACTTCACTAATTACATTGGTGATGGTGAAAAGGACCAACCGTCAGGTCTCACTGACTTTCCTTGATTTAAGTTTGAACAGATTTAAGAGAAAACTCAAGGCGTGTAAACAAACACATCTGAAATGCATTGTTAGATAAGAGTAAAAAAACAATGATATCTGATATTTCATTTGTGTTCAAAAATTCAACAGATTGTCGATTAAAGTACATTTCATTCACAACAAATGAGAGCGTTTGTCAATTAAAAAAAACCCGACATGCATGATTTTGTCCATTGCAATTAAACATTATAATAAAATTATACTTTGTCAAAATTTCTGGAAAAACATATTTGAAAAACAGCAAAGTGGACAGATCTGCCATTTCCCATGCACACTTGCCATTTTTACCATGAACACAAAATTAACCGCAGAGAGTGAATTATTGGCCTGCGGCATAGCAGCATTGCCAACTTGTTTTTGCCCTTACTATGCACCTGTTATTTATTCAGACAGTATTTGTTATTTTTGTGCTTTTCAACGGGGTGAATCATGGACATTTTCCTTCCTGTCAAGCCTTATTGTAAACCTCAAATATTGAAAATATCAATCTTTTGTAAATGTGGGCTAGAAATCCGCGTCGCCCACGTCGGTAATGTGTACATACTGCCCCCTTGAGGTCAAGTGTTGTAACTGCAGACAGCCAGAGCTGCATAATCCCAGAAGGATGGATGGACTTTGGTTTAAGGTACAGTAATACCTGTGATCATTTTATTAATTACTTATTTAATTATCACTATAAATGTAGTTTTTCTTGCTACGGTGTGAAAATACTGCAGATAGATCACACTACACTTCAAATAAAGGCTACTTGACAAACAGCGCTCGTGCTTGAATTGAGTGTACCTGAAGCTGTGCTGCATCTTCAAATATTATTTGAGGATTATTTTGTTTGTCGTCTCCATGCCAAGGAGCACATCTTAGAGAGTGTGCATCATTTGTTTTTGTAACCTGTAAGAGTAGTAAGAGCATAAAATTGAATTCCTTCCCGAGTTGATATGGGAGCTGTGTGAGGAATGCAAAGTTGAGGAGTATGATACAGCCGACATGATCCTCAGTCAACTGCTCTTATCTCCTGATACCTGCTGTGATGCTAGTTTCATCCAGACACTCAGAAACACAGACAGGCATGCGCTCATCTCTCTGAAATACTTAAGCAAATGTTGTGCAGGTGGCAGAAGAATGAAAGAAAGAAATGGCAAGGTAAAAAAAAAAATTTTAAAAACTCGTGGTTGTGATGTAGAGAAAATATTGCTGTATGAAAGATGCTAGCCAAAAGAAAATAGAATGTCACTCTATCAAATGGCAGAGGCAACTGACCTCCACAGATTGTGCCATTGTGACGCCACCTTCACAAGCATCAAAGGAGACGAAATGAGAGCTGAGAGATTTCCTCCGAAGAGATGGTTTGGCCTCTCCTCTTCCCCTTGAGCTCGTCACCCAGAGTCACCGCTGTGGCTTTGTAACCAACAACAGAAAGTAAGAACTCTGCATGAACCTGCTCAAGAGCATAGCATAACTGTGGCAGTAAATCCACCTCCCTGCTTTTCAAGGTTATTGATGAATAAGCAGAGGAAGTCAGCAATCGGATTTATTTATGCAGGTCTCCTTCTGCTGAATCTCTCACACTTGGTTCCAGAGGGAGAAGATATCCGGCAGAGCATTTGAATGCAAACAGAGAAGATGGGTGGTGCAGCAAATCAGGATGCTGCAGACAGAATGCAAGAGCCTCTAGCTATGGTAACCTGCCTTTATGTGGCTGCTCATGGCCAATAAACCTAAATGCATTAAGCAAGATGCACTATAAGCACCAATAACATCTGTCACTAGACTGAGTGAATCAAAAGACTTTCAACTTATAAAATGTGAAATATGCGTCAAGTATTTAAGTTTTTTTTACATAAAAGAGCACAGAAATAAACTAATTTTCACTCTCTTCAAGCACGAGAATTATACCTGATTTAAAATCCTTATAAATTATCATTAAAGGTACAGTTTTTAAGTGTTGATGTGGATGTCGATGCGACTATCAGACAAGCCGTGTGTAAATAGTTGTGATGTATCTGATAATTGTGGTCTCTATACAATTGAGTGAATGACATGAGGTTTGAAACTTAATTTAATGACAAAATTAAAGTTCCATCATCATGTCATGTCCACACAAACCCACAGGACACCATTACTGCATGTAAGATGACCAACATGTTTATGATTTATCAATAACACAGTAAGTCTAAAAACAGAACGATAGTTGGAGCATCCAGACCATTGTTTAGAATAACATTATTAAATCAGTAACAAAAATGTGATTTTATCCTGCCTAAAATTAAAATAAATTATATCTAAATCCAATGGTTGATACTGAATGCACATAGTCAGTACTGGGTCATTTGTTTTGCAATTAATATGCAAGTTGCCCCACTTCTGAATACAATGTGTGAATGTTGTTCTGTATATTAATATCCTGTTCCAGCTGAACAGGCAGTTTTCAGCTATTTGACTCCCTGATTACTGACACATGTTGGGGATTTTGTATTCTAAACGTTTTATGTGACCATCCCATGACAACAAATAAATGGTACTTTTAAAGGAGAGTAACTTTGAGTTTCCTAATGATTCTCATGTCCCTATAAAACAAGGACCTTTAAGAGGCTAATTTTTAATCAAAGATTTACCCCTTTCCTTGTTTTGTTTTGGTTGTTTGTTTGTTTTTGTTTTGTTTTATGGGGGTTGTTTATTTCTTTTGGGGGTTTTTTGTTTGGTTGGTTGGGGTTTTTTTGTATGCATGTACAGCATATAGCAAGATATGACAGGTACTGTATATAGAAATATCAATGTCAGAGCAAAAACCACTACCACTAGAAAAAAGAAAAACAAAGAAATACACTTTATTGTGCCGTTGGTGGGGGTTTTTTTAAGATAATTTATTTTGCACGCATAATTAATTCAATAAAGCAGAAGTTCTTCATTCTTCTGATCAGGGATAAATATAGTACCAGAGGTGTCCACAAGGTGGCAGGACACACATGTTGGAGAGTTGTGATCTGTTCTAAAGAACAAACGGGCTAATTTAAACGGAATTAGGTTCCACGTGTGTCTGCATGTTACTAATCTCTAATGTTACTAATCTCTTGATTGTTGAATACATTTAGCTTTTCTGTTCATTAATTGTTGTTGGGAGGATTAAACAAATGGACTACGTTTATTATTTCTGCTTAATTAAATTGTCAATTTCATTTATTTACAATTCCTGTGTTGACATTAAATGTATAATAGAGTTCCACAATGGGGGCGGAAGGTAAAAACGTAGTTTTAATTCTGCTGGTGGGGTCAAAGTTCACCAGTTCGCCTCTCAAAATGGCGGCTGAACCAACACGGGAGTGGAGCGATGAGCAGCTCAAAAGTGATGACTTGGCCAAAAAAGACATTATAAAGTTCATTCAAGACAATGCAGCACATTCGGTATGACTGTCGCTCTATGTGGTTTTTGTTTAAATGTTTAAATGTGACGTGTTGAAGCTCCCTGAGCTGCAGCGTTAGCTTTGAGATGCTGTTAGCATCTAGCTGCGCACAATGAATGGCAGTACCAGAGCGTTCAGAGGAAATGGGATTTAAATGCTAGCTATGTTATTTCATCTTGTGGCGTTATTTCATGTCGCCATAAGTAAAACCTGTCGGACATGTGCGATCATTTTTTTAAATTAAAAAAAAAATTAAAAGGTTTGAAATCTGTAAAATATTCATTTTTATTTCTCTCCCAGTTCCTCAATGAGCACAAGCTACTAGGAAACATCAAAAATGTGGCCAAAACAGCAAAGAAGGAGCAACTGATTGTTGCCTACAATCAGCTGTTTGAAAGTAAAGTAAGTGATGGTTTACTAGACATTTCATGATGCTGAGACCTGTTTGTATTGACAAACAGATTGAGGGTCTGCTTGTTTTACCATCTCCAGAGGTTTAAAGGCACAGACCCGGTGGAGGATGTCACCGAGCAGGTGAAGGCTGTCAAAGTGGAAGAGAAACCCAAAGTCAAGGCAGAGGTTGTGGATGAGGTATGACTGCAGGTGCTGAAATAATGTGATATTGTGTGTCTTTGCACATGCATCAAGTACAAGATCTGCTTCTTTTTCGGTTTTCACAGGGTCCTCCCAGATACACAAAGTCGGTGCTGAAGAAAGGTGACAAGACAAACTTTCCAAAGAAAGGCGACAGCGTGAGCTGCTGGTACACTGGATCGCTGGAGGATGGGACTGTCTTTGACACCAATATTCCTACAGGTATGACAGAAAGAAGGAAATAAGAAATAAAATGTAATTAAAATGAGTAACATCTATCTTGAAACATACTGGGAGACAGTTGGCAGTAGCTGATACAGGAGTGATGTGACCACGTTTCTATCTCCAGGTTAAGATCATGCACTCTAGATGTGTGTGGAATGGTGCTCAAAGATGAGCTACAAAACCAGAAACCGTCTTTCTGCTTTTTGTCACTCAATTCTGTGTAGGTTCTCAGTCATCCAGGTCATGGTTATCCAAAAGCTGTTGAGTCGATCCACTAGATGTTAAGACAGTTCTTGAAGACGTTTTGTGTCTCATCCAAGAGAGGGTGTTTCCCGGCTTATTTCCCTGTGTATATTGCTGTAGATTGCTGTAGATTGCTCTACAGTCAGAAGAGCAGTCTGGTGTATGCAGTTAAATGCAAAGAGGAATGCACAGATATCTACATAGGGGAAACCAAACAACCACTACACAGATGCATGGCTCAACACAGAAGAGCCAACATATCAAGTCAGGACTCGGCAGTCTTCCTTCACCTCAAGGAAGAGGGACACTCATTTCAGGACACAGATGTTCAGATCTTGGACAGGGAAGATAAATGGTTTGAGAGAGGAGTGAAAGAGGCCATCCACCTCAAAGTGGAGAAGCCATCTCTGAACAGGGGGGGTGGTCTGCGACATCACCTTTCTCCCATTTACAATCATGTCCTTTCGAAACTCCCAAAAAGATTATCTCAGCAGATTGACCCAGGTGATGTGTCTCATGCTAATGACCCTCGTTAGCATACAAAGGTGAAACTCACATCTCAATGACCCCCTTTGACACCCCCACCAACAATCGTTGAAGAGCCAGACGGGTTTAACGACAGTCGTTGGAATGTGAAAAGCACTGACTACACCCCACAGGGTTTATAAACTGGGACATGATCAGCCACCCTCTGAACTGAAGAAGTCTCTGGGATGAGAGACGAAACGTCTTCAAGAACTTTCTTAACGTCCAGTGGATTGACTCAACAGCTTTTGGTTAAAACAGATGCATTCATCCTGCTGTGTTTTGTCTGCAGCTACAAGGAAAAAGAAGCAAGCAAAACCTCTCACCTTTAAAGTTGGAATGGGCAGAGTCATCAGAGGAGTAAGTGAAGCCAGTTTTAGTTTTCGTGCAGCATTTGACCAAACTTCAGATATTTCTGCATTGTGGCACATCGACATAAGTAACTTTCCCTTTTCAGTGGGATGAGGCCCTCCTCACGATGAGCAAGGGTGAAACCGCTCGACTTGAGATTGAACCAGAGTGGGCATACGGAAAGAAGGGTCTCCCGGACTCCAAGTATCCTTTGCTTTGGCTGACTTTTTTTTCCTTTACTGTGTCCATGTCATGTAATTATGCACACTGTATATTAGTCATAGGACTCTAATTTAAGTCCCAACACAGGCTTTCTGTGAGGGAATGTCATTTGAGTTATTACTACTTGTTTTTTCTTTAACCCTAACTTTACCAGAATTCCACCCAATGCAAAGCTAATTTTTGAGGTTGCGCTGGTGTCTGTGGATTAGACTAACAGACTAACAGTGGCCAGCATGCACTACTTTTTATGGAGGGAATAATTACTCATTATAACATCTTAGTTTCTGCTGTTCTTCTTTTGTCTCTCAGCACAGGTTACAAGAAACGTCAGCCTCTCTTTATGCCCACATGTGGCGGCTTGTCAATAATGTATATATGAGACACCCTGAGACCTTATTCTGTATTTTTATTTTGCATGTACAATGGAAATGATGAATAAACCAACTTCAGAGACTAATAGTAATTATTTCTTTCTGGTTATCTTGCAATGAATGGTAAAATTTACCTAGAACATTGCGAAAACACTTCACACAATGTTACATTGCATATGAGTACTGTAATTTTGTTTGTGGTAAAAATTACAACCCCTTGCATGTGTTGGTCCTTTGGATCAACTGATACAAAAAAAATCATTTACAAAATCCCGCCTCACACCCTAAGCCAGCTGGGATAGGCTCCAGCTCCCTGCTACAGTGGACAAAGCAGTTGAAAATGAATAATGTACATTTGACCCCATTATAGAACAAACTGCAAGAAGTTCAGACTTGTCATTTGTGCAACTCAGAATCAGAAACATGATTGTCAAGTTGGATAAAGAGAAAAGCTGATGAACCTCTAGTAACATGTGATTACATTTCAAAATGCTACTGGATTTAAAGTAGTACTGCACATATCACTCTTCAAAGGACACAATGTCATCTTCAGATTACAACTGCTGTATCCGCCGCAGCGGGTCACGGGGAGCCGGAGCCTATCTCTGCGGCATAGGGCGTGAGGCGGAGGACACTCCGGGCACGACGCCAGTGCACCACAGAGCCACACACAAAGACATACAAGCATGCACACACACTCATTCCTACGGGCAATTTGGAACGGCAATCAACCTGAAGCGCATGCTTTTGGAGGTGGGAGGAAGCCAGGGAACCCATGCAGACACGGGGAGAGCATGCAAACACAGAGCGGGACTCGAACCCGGGTCCACCGTGTTGTGAGGCGGCAGCAGTAACCACTGCGCCACCGTGCCGCCCAGGACTTAATGTACCTTTCAGAATATACCACACAAACAGCTCTTTTTGTCCAAGCCAATTTTTATTCTGTACAACAGGACAGCATTTAACTCGGTTAAAAGGGAGGAGCAGACGTCTCCTTTTGGGTGTATAAACACTTAGGAGTTGGCATTGGGTCCCTTCTTCTTTCCAAACGTCGGTACAACATTCACAAAGCGCCTGTTGTACTGGATGCGACGCTTAGCACGGCCAGTCTTCTTCTTTTTCTTCTCCTGTTTGTCAACCTGGATAAGAGACAAGGAGGAGTCTGATATTGATCTTTGATCAATCATGTATTTGTTAAGTTTATACATCATCAAGACCAGTAACAAAACACTGGGACTTGAGGCAGCGCAAGAGATGTAGCTGTTACCTTGGGTGTCTGACCCCTGACTTTTCCAGCACGGGCCAGAGAGCCGTGAACCTTACCTAAAAGGAAGGGTGGGCACAGTGTCAATTGATCTGTTCACGGTAATCTCCAGATTACACACCAACATGAAGTCCACAGTCATAGAAACCTTGATTGTAAATTTACCATTGATCTTCAATGTCATGGCTTATTGTGGGTTAGAGGCAGTAAAAACAAAAATATTCCCAATCAACAATAAAACTAAAAGTGTGATGCATCTTCAGACTGACCTCCCAGAAGCCTGCCGGCTACATCCAGGGTGCACTGCTCTGAGACGCCACAGGCTGCCAGGCAGGCATCATCCTCCAGTGGGCATCCAGCAAGCAACAGCACCTGATCCTCAACCAGGAGACCCTCTAGAGTCTGAACCTGGGCCTGAAACACGTAATCAAATTACTCATGGTGTTTCTATTTCAACACATTACTCAAGTCCACATGCATAAAAATAATTGGAATTATATTCAAATTACTCTTACATCATCACAATGGCATCTAATCATCACCTTGAAGATAATTTACCTTGATCTGCCCAACAGTCTCCTGTCCAGTCACCTCAAGGGTGTGGGTGTTCTGAGCACGTAAGAAGAGCTGCATCTTGATGCTGGAAAGAAACACCCATCAAACACGCGATCAACTTCAGGAAGTGCAGTATTAATATATTCTTGGCGAGCACACGCTTGTGACTGCCAAACAGGCTTGTTTTTCATGTGATCTAGGACGATTACTAGATTACACGGAAACTTATATTAACAGGAACTTAAACCCATAAGGAAAGTGTTAAGTTGGACGTAAGCCCTGCATCCAGAGCTGAAGCTATCTTGCTTTTGAGCTGTTGCTAATGCTAACTAGCCTCGTGGAGCACACGTTTCATTAAATCGCTTAAAAAATACACGAGAAGTGTCGACCTACACACATTTAAGTACGTTTGGTCGACAGTATCGTGAGTGGTGTATTTCCTTCCCAAAAACTAACAGGGTGTTTATCTTTTAGGCTTTTTCTATTACAGGTTAACAGGCCTTACCTCGTTTGATGCTAGTCGTTCAACGCTAAGCATAGAAAAGGAAGTTTTAGGGACAGCACAGCGCATGTGCGGAAATACGTAACCCAACCAAAAGATAACCACGCCCACCACCTTCTGCAGGGCGCCGTTATCAGCAATGGGGGAGGTTTACTATCTAAACTCACAATGGTACATTAGAAAGTGCAATTTTAATGTGTTCTCAGGACGAGGATTATTTTGGCGTCCTCAGCCAAAATTTATTTTTCACTCAATGTCGTGCCGAGTGTATTAGCTCTTCAAGGAAATTGCAGAAATATTACATAAGCTACGAAGTGATAATTTGTAGCGTCCAGTAAACAATAGTGGGAGTCATCTCATGCCTGTGTACGTACTCATTCAGCCAGGTTATGGTTATCCAAAGTTGTCAAAATCAATTTATTGGACCTGTACTTTGATCCCCGTAGGGAAATTTTTTGTTGTCTTTCTTTGAAGTTCCTTGATCACGTTTCCCCTCTAGTCCAATAGTCACAATCGGCTCACAGGTAAATAGATAAAATACAGAAAGAAATCCAGACATAAAATGGAGAAGGGAAAAAGAACAATGGTAAACACTGGAAAATGTATTTAAAAATAGACGTTTCATCTCTGGTTGTGTGATTTTTTTTATGACATTTTCACTTGAGAGTTTATGAAATGAAAAAAAGATTTAATAGAACAGACACTTCTGGATAACAATCTGTTTATTATGAAATCAAGTCAAAATTAAAAAAAAAAAAAAAGGAGGAAATCTTCATTTCTTTATGGGAAAAGAACCATGAAATATTTAAAATCTATCAGTTTGGGAAGAAGTACGAGTCAGAGGTACATCAACAAATGCTTCCCTTACAAGGTTAAATCTTAAACACAAAGAAAGAGACCAAACTAAGTCATCCAATCTAAAACTTAGAAACCCTTCATCACATGGGAAAACTTGATCTGCCTTCACAAATAACATGCATTAAGGAACCCAAAAATGGAGATGGATAAAGCAATTCACATTTTTAAACAAGCCTAATCAACATGAATGCCATGGAGGGCCTATTGTATTTTATTCCAAACAATAGCTACAAAGTGTAACTTAAGTGATTTGAGCACTAAAAAACCCAAAGGAAAGAAAATCAGCTTATGCAGTTGCCTTAAAGTCTCTCCATGGCAACCTGTTGAGTAGCACTGTTTAGAGATGCAGGCAGGTCAGAAAGGATGCTTTCCTCTGAGTCTCTGTCTTCATGTCAGGATTTTTTTCCATCATGTTGGAGGGGGAGGGTAGTACTGGTTATACTGGGCATATTGGTTGTATTGGCCCCAGGAATTCTGTCCCCAACCACCATATTGCTACAACAAAAGAATGGAAAGAATAAGTTAACCAGATCATATTTTAGACTCACTGAAAATGGACATATGTGCTTCATATGAAAGTAAGGAAATGTTTGTGTCCATTGAGCCCACCTGGTACCAGTTGTAGTTGTATGCAGAGTTGCTGGCCTGCGCATCGGTCATTGCATGTGCTGCGGCAGAGGAAGGGTCTTCTGTACGCTGTCTCTTGAGATCAGGCTCCTGAGAGCTGGAAATGCACAGTTTTCCATTAGTAAAAACAATGAATATGGCACTGACTAACTAAAGAACAATTTGTTTTGGCTGCTAATGCTTGATTGGAAAGTAACTTGAAAAACTTATCTGGTCTCACAAACCTGTCATAGCCATTCTCAGCTTTCCTCTTTGTGGATTCACTTTCTGCCTGCAGGTTTTGATTTTGCTCATAAGTAGCCACAAGCCTACATAGATAAAAGAATGCAGGTTACTTACTTTTACTTCCGATTAATTCTCTAATCTTCTGCAAAACAACATGAAAAGTGACACTCACACATTGATGTCAGTGCCAAAGTCCTCCAAAAACTCGACTTTGCGTTGGCAGAAGAGGAGGCGGGAGTCAAGTGGCATCGGGCTCTTCAGGGCTCGGTCGAAACAAGCCAAGATCTCAGTCTCATTCTGCATCACGTCTCCACTGTACTCCAGCTCAAGGAGATTTAGATAGAGCTTGGGGTTCGTCTGTTAAGCCACAAAATATTACATTTAGAAATGGTAAATACAGTGCGCCCTCATTCCTCATGGTTAATGCGTTCCAGGAACCACACGCAATTAAAAAATTCCGCAATTGAGCAACAATTTATCTTATTATTTACGGTCATTTAAACGTTTATGACCCTCCCCATACTGATATTAAACCACCTTCTGTTTTACTTTTCCCACACTCTTCTCAACCGTTTAAAACACTTGTGTCACGTTGAGACTCACGGAACGAAGCGCACTTCCGGATGCCATCAGCCAATAGCATGCACGTACGGTATCACGTGACTGCCTACCAAAAATCTGCGATGAGGTGAAGTCACGAGCGTTAATGCGCGAATGTGCGAGGGCGCACTGTAATACATTTTCAATTGCATGGAATATGACCATTTGTCCTAAAGACAAATCATGATGACTCAAGTTTATCGGCATCCTGGGAGGAATTTATAAAGAGAGAAAGCAAACTGCATAATTACATATTATTGTCCAGTTTTACTTCAAGAAAACAGTCAATTTAAATCAAATTTAAGTATTTATCTGGTCATATTTAGGGAAAAAACGCACTGGTGCATGTGAGCCTATACAGTACAGCAGAAAATCCAGAGCAGAGGCGACTGAGCATGGTAGTACACTGGCTTACAGACCATTCAACCTTCTACTGGCTCCTACAAATGGAAAGGTCATTCATTTGAGTGTAAATAGATGAATAAAAGTTTGCAAAATACAGGTGGTTGTCAACTTACACATTCGGAAATACAAACACACACCGCCATATCAAACTATTGAACTGCAGTTCTGCTTTCTGCCACAACACTCGCAGAGCAACACTGCTGCATTCTAGCTTCTTCACTCGTTTCCCCTCATATTGTTGTCTCTATGAGCATCTTAGAGCATCAGGCTCCCTACTTTGGATACTTTACTGGATGATCAAGCAAAAGCGAACGAAGCTAGTGGTAGTGGGGACAATCTTTCTGATGTCAGCTCTGCCACTCACCGACAATAACTCCACCCTCCTCTTCTTCTTTTGCTCTAAAGGTAAGCTACATGCTACAGTATCGTAGAGTGGATCGTCAACATCGCAGCTGACTGGCTGTTGCTGGATGCGCTTCAAAAACTTGTTGAGACTTCCTTAAAGGGTTTTCTTCTCCTCAAGGATTAAATTATAAGAAGCCAAAGTTTATCATGAACTTATCTGAATTCAAAACAATCATGTGAATCACGAGTCATGCTTAACGGTAGATATTGGAACTATACGTATAGTAATGGCCAGGAGTTTTGAGAATGACAAATACATTTTCACAAAGTCTGCTGCTTCAGAGTTTTATAACGTTTTTGTCAGATGTTTCTATGTTATAATGAAATACAATTTGAAGCATTTCATAATTTTCGAAAGCTTTTATTGAGAATTACACAGAACTCATGCAGTGAGTCAATATTTGCAGTGTTGACCCTTCTTTATCCAAGACCTCTACAATTCTCACTGGCATGCTGTTAATCAACTTCTGGACCAAATCAAGACTGCTGGCAGTTCATTCTTGCATAATCAATGCTTGGAGGTTGTCAGAATTTGTGGGTTTTTGATCCACCCGCCTCTTGAGGATTGACCACAAGTTCTCAATGGGATTAAGATCTTGCGAGTTTCCTGGCCAAGGGCCCGAAATCTTAATGTTTTGTTTTGACTTTTGCTTTATGGCAAGGTGCTCCATCATGCTGGAAAAGGCATTCTTGATCACCAAACTGCCCTTGGATGGTTGGGAGAAGTTGCTCTCAGAGGAGTTTCTGGTACCATTTTTTATTCATGGCTGTGCTTTCAGGCAAGATTGTGAGAGAACCCAGCCCCTTGACCAAAAAGCAACCCCACACATGAATGGTGTCTGGTTGCTTCACTGTTTGCATGAGACAGGACTGATGGTAGCGCTCATCTTGTCTTCTCCGAATAAGCCTTCTTCCAGATGCCACAAACAATCAGCAAGGGGATTCATCAGAGAAAATGACTTTACCCCAGTCTTCAGCAGTCCAGTCCCTGTACCTTAGGCCAAATGTCAGTCTGTCCCTGATGTTTTTACTGGAGAGAAGTGGCTTCTTTGATGCCCTCCTTGACACCAGGCCTACCTCCAAAAGTCTTCACCTCACTGTGCATGAAGATGCCTTCACACCTGCCTGCTGCCATTCCTGAGCAAGTTCTGCACTGGTGGCAGCTGAAACACCTTCAGGAGACTGTCTTGGCGCTTGCTGGACTTCCTTGGGCGCCCTGGAGTCTGTTTGGCAACAATTGAACCTCTCTCCTTGAAGTTCTTGATAATTCGATAGACGGTTGACTGAAGTGCAATCTTACTCGCTGCTATAAACTTCACTGTTAGGCCCTTTTTGTGTAATGCAATGATGGCTGCACGCGTTTCCTTGCAGGTAACCATGGCTAACAGATGAGGAACAATGGCGTCATGCACCAGCTTCCTTTTAAAGTGTCCAGTCACTCAATCATGACAGATTTATCTCCAGCCTTGTCCTCATCATCACCCACACTCGTATTAATGTGTGTGACACCTGTGTGTCATTGAAATTATGGCTGGTCAAAAATGCAGTGGAAATGTGTTCATTTTCAAGGCAAAGACGGACTTTGCAATTAATTGCAGTTAAGCTGATCACTCCTCATAACACTCTGGAGTATATGCAAATTGCCATTATAAAGACTGAAAGAGCAGACTTTGTGAAGATGTAACATTTGTGTCATTCTCAAAACGTTTGGCTATGGCTGTATATTTCAGTATACTATATGCTTTTATTCTTATTTATTGCACAGTAACATGATATGTGCTTTTAACAGTTCTATAGTGATTTGAAGAGTCCAATAATTGATCAGACACAAGTCTTGTACATTGCCATATCTTCAGCCACTTTTTCTACATTATGGTTAACGCACGTTGCTACAGGCTGATATGTTTTTATTTTTATTGTACAGTAACGTGCTTTTAATGGTGATTGTATGATTCCAGTATTTGCCGCAGATATGATTACTTTTAACTTGTATTCATTCATTCATTGTTGATACCCGCGTCGTCTTCTGTCGCGGGGTGCCTGAGCCTACTTACAAACATTTTAACTTAAGAACAACCTCCGGGTACCAATTGTGTTCTTATGTTGAGGACTACCTGTAATTAGTTTGACTAATACGGGTGGCAGTGGCTCAGTGGTAGAGCATCACAGCGGCAGAGCAGGTCATCCAATGTTCCAAGGTCAGCGGTTCGATTCCCACTCCCGCCCAAAAACAAGAGTGTGAGCTGACAGTGGGAGGTGTCAGCTCACCTCCGTAACACTGCCGAGGCGCCCTTGAGCAAGGCGCAGTCCCCCTAACAAGCTGCTCATTGGGCAGCCCCCACAAAGGGGCTGGCCGCCACTCTACCTCCTACTGCATGCTTACAGGCCCCCTTATGTGTGGTTGTGTGCATTACGGGGGCCCGTACACACTAATATGCATGTGCGTGACTGACTAACATACTAAAGTGTGCATTCTTAATTTCCCTTCGGGGATTATAGCAGTTTATAAAATAAATTTTTGATAAAAAATAAAATGTGAAATTTTACACTTTACTGTGGGCTTGGTTACTCAGTCAAATGTCAATGTCCATCATTTATGTTTGCGTCATTCAAAGGCCATTAGTGCTCACCTGGTCTTTTTCAATAGCATCCAGCAGCACCTTCCTGGCTTTGCTTAGACTCCTCTGCACCTTCATTTGTAGCCTGGCCAGCTTCACAGCATAGAATGACGACTCACTAGAATTCCTTGCAGACTCCAAAGCCTCCTTTAAGAGGGCCTCAGCTTCGTCCAAGTTACCACGACGACGCTCAAGACTGACCCGCCGAAGACGCACCATGGCCAGACCTGGGATTGTTGCCTCCAACGACATCAGGATGCGGCGAGCCTCTTCAACATTACCTGGGCAAAGAAGCAGAACACAGTCAGTGGCATAACTCATGAAAGAGTCTGTATCACCATGGAGACATTCAGCCTTGATGCTAAAGCTATTGATTCATAGTAAAGTTATCCCACATTATCTTCCAAGACCAAGTGTGTGTTACTCACCTTGCTG
This sequence comes from Antennarius striatus, assembly GCF_040054535.1. Taxonomy (NCBI): domain Eukaryota; kingdom Metazoa; phylum Chordata; class Actinopteri; order Lophiiformes; family Antennariidae; genus Antennarius; species Antennarius striatus. The sequence goes on along the minus strand of NC_090794.1, from coordinate 10,085,553 downwards.
CTCCTCAAAACCTGCCCACAGCAGGTGGATGGCTGGTTTCCTAGGCAGATGGACGGTGCACGCTTTCTTGAAGACATGTCTCACACCATCAGTGCTGTAGCCCTCTAGATATTTTGCATACTTCAGAGTGAAAAAGAGAAAGCAAGTTGGAAGAAGTGCAGGAGAGGATAGAGAAAAAGAACAGAGGAGAAAAAGAAAGGCAAGAGAGACAACACATTTTTAAACCTAAATTTTCTGTTATCAGAACATGTGAATTTCTTCATTGACAAGATCGTTCTTAGAAATTTTCTGTGTAAACCCATCAGCACCTTCATGGAACCAATTAGATAAGTTTCTGTAAGGTAGTGGGAGACGAAGAAGATGCAACGTAGTAGTTGGCAAATGCTGCAGTCATATCTTGTGTGGCAAGCTGGCCATCCCCTAATACAACAGATACAGTCACATATCAACGTTACACGCAAAGAGAGTGCAGGACGATTTACTGTGTCGACGTGATTATCATCGTGGATGGGGAAGTGCAGGACGGTCGCAGGAGTGACAGAGCGGTTAAAGGCCACGCTACCTTGATCCAGAACTCTTCGTAGAGTGCACAAGCGATGAGGCATCTTTCAAAAAGCACAACCACACGCTCCGGAGTCCCATTCTCAATTTCAAAGTCCAGGTATTCTTTCCAGTTGTTCAGCTGGGTCTTCTCCAAGGCTTTCACGTGAAAGTATGGTCTCTTGATCTAAAACACAATGAATCAATACATTTTGTTAAAAAAATTAAGACAATTTTCTAAGAATTACCTCTAGCATGGACAAAAAAACAAACAAAAGGAGCTACATACCCCCTCCTCAAAGGTCCAACGCTTGCTGACTTCATGTTCATTGTGGTTGAACACCTCCTGCCGAACTTCTATCACTTTGTGGCGCATATTCTCGATCTCTGTCACTCTCTAAAGACATATTCACAAAAAAAAAAACAACAATACTTGGTCAATTTCTTGTCTAAATGACGAGATGTCCACGTGATGTCAAATCTGCTAGTCCTGCAACCAAGGATTTACATCACCATCAGCTGGACAGAGACAAGAAGCCTGTAGATAGAGGCCGTATGTATGCACCCTGCAAACAGCCTCTGGGTGCCGGTTGTAGGCCATGGCTGCTCCTTTAAGTTTAAGGGCGAGTCCCTGAATGGATGCCAACTTGAATCCCCCCAGGTATTCATTGGCATGGCTGCTGACATAAAGACACCTCTCAAACCTGAACAAAGCGTTCTTTCCATCTCATGGTGGAAAAAAGGCAAGCTCCCACTAACCCCTGCAGTGCTTTTGGAATGGTATCTCCCATGCAAGTTTACAATGTTTTTAATACCTTAGCAGGGTCCGACAGGTCCTCTGTACCAGGTGGCAGATCCTCTGGAGGTGCAGGTGTCGCTCCATCTTCACCAACCATGGCAGCTAGGCTGGATTTGGAGAGCTCAAGCCTCAGCATTACAAACTCCTCCTCTGCCAAAAAATGTTTGGGGTTGTTGTTCTGCACATGATCTTTGAACCTAAACAGATTTAACCAGGAAAACAAGATTTAACAACAAGCTACAGTACACTACAAAGAGCACTATTCTATTCAGTGCAATTTCCTCCGGGATTATTAAAGTATCTATCTATCTATTTCATTTCTATCCTACCTCTGGAAGTGTTGGGAATACAACTGTGTAGGGATGCCCAGGATGCGGTCATAGATGGCAGTGACATTAGCCAACTTCTGCTGCTCTGTCTCCCAGTTGATGAAGGACTCCCACAGACGGTCTGAGCGAAAGTCTGTACCTGCTGCGAGCACTGCATGTTCATATGCTCTAATGGTAACAAACAAAAGGAAACATTAATTGCGTGATATTGGCCGACTCATTGACAAATATTCAATTCCAAATTAAGTCAAATAATAAAAACAGATACAGGAACTTTCTGCTGTAATAGAGGGCATGACTCTAAACATGGAAAAGGAAAACCTGTTAGAAAACAATATTTGACTCACGCCCGGATGCGTCCCTCAGTCTCTGGGTCCGTTAGGTCAGAGTTCTCTTTGATGAAGGTCAAGTAGTGCAACCACAGGTCCACACTGAGTGGGATGGCCTGCAAGCCTCTTCTGTACACCTTGGGGGAAAAAAGAAACATGTAATTATCATCTTGTGACTGGAAAAAAATTTTAAAAACCAAAATATGTTTTTAAATTAAGATAATTAATCTACCAACTTTTTCAGTTAAGTTATTCTTCAAATAAGAATTGTATTTCTTCACATTCATTTTACTAAATTCCAATTTAAAATTGGGAATTTATTGGAGCAAGAATATTCCATTACATTTCAAAAACAGACAAGGTTAGCCTATCTCTGTAGCAACATGGGCTGACACACTTTATTTAAAGAAAAAAAAATTGAAGTTTGGCTACTGTACTCTGGTATGCTATTATACTTTGATTGTTTTAATCAATTCTTCAGCCCTAATAAAAACATTGAGAAATGAGAAAAAAATATTCTTCCGTCAACAGACTGATATTCACCTCTTCTGAAACCTGTACATGGCCATGCTTCTTCTCAATATCAGCATACTTCTTCCAGTAGCCATAGCAGTAAGGATAACGTAGAGAAAATAGATCGAACGTCTTCCTAACAGCTGCAAGGACATTCTGTGGGGAATCATAACATCAAATGAATCAGTTAATTTTAATATTGGCAATGACAATAGTCCCATTCATGTACTTCAGTAAAACTAAATTTCTGAGAACAATTTGACCTTTTGTGTTCAACTTTAGGTAATATCTAAAGTGAACACGTCTGCATGTCTGAACTTACCTCTTGCTCCACATACTGCAGCAGGTAGACCCAACCATTGAAGTCATCTGGGTTCTCTTCACAACCTTTAAGAAGTCTTTCAAACTCGCTGGGCAGTTCTGGTTCTGGAGGAACGAGTGGTTCTTCTGCCATCTCTTGGTTGGACGTTTCTTCCAGCTCCATGCCATCCCCTGTTATCTGTGTCGCCTCAGTCCCATCTGGAGAAGTTAACACATAATCAATAAGTATAACTGTCATTTAGTTGACATGATATCTACTTATGTCATGTGAGGGTAATGAGTAATTCATATAAACAGTTGTTGCAATTACCTTCTTGAAATGCAGGCTGTGGCATAACACTCATTTCTTGGTTGTCTTGCTGAGAGCTCCAAGCATCTGCTTTGTATTCTGGTGGCTGCTCTGGCTCTGGCTCCTCTGCGGGTGGAGGTGGTGGTGGTGGTGGAGGTGGAGGTGGCGGCTGCTCCTCTTGGAAGAGCTGAGCACTGGCTAGCTGAAACTGCTCAACAGCCTTTTCCACAGATCCCAGCTCCGTGGAATTATTTTGCTGATTTTTTTGCTGTTCTGCCCCTGTAGCCTCTTGGGACACATCTGAGTCCTCAGGCAAGATGTTGGTTAGTGGCTCTGGAGCAACTTGGTCCATGGACCAATCAGCAGCTTGGCCTAGAACAGGAAGATCAGGCAGAAAGGCATCCCCATTGCTTTCCATGGCAGGGGACTCAGAGTCCAGCATTCCAGTATTTGTGTTTCCTGAAAGATGGAGGTCTGTTGAAAAATTGGATAATCATCAGAGGTGCACCAAGAACTCAAGTGACACTAAATCAATTGGTGAAAGTTTCAAATTTACTGTCAAGTCATTTTCTAGCAAGTGACAAATTGTTCTTGATTTTAATTTCATAAAAGCAGCGATATTTTTTATTTTCTCTGAATCATATCGAAATAAACTGTCAATTTGTAAATTTCAGACCAGTGAGCAATTCTGGAAATCCAAGTTACAAAACCCTGCATTGGCATTTAATGACCACCTCAAAGCAAACTGATGTAGAGTTTGACTTCTAAAGTCTAATATGTTTTAATAAAATATATTAAAATGAGCACAAACATTGTTTGCCAACATTTGCACAACATTGTTTGCCAATGACATGAAAGGTAAATAACCACAAAAAGCGCACATACCAGAGAAAAGGTATTTTCTACAAATTCTTTCGTGGCGTTTGATTGTTATTTGTTTCTATCAAATCGATCTCACAACATGTAAATTGGCCTCTAGCTATTCTGTATCAGCGTGATAGTTTCACAACACACCAAATTATTATAGATGCAAAAATCGTATCGACATTTTCAAAGGCGTTGACGCTTTGAACTTAAACAGTCACCAGATACGAAGCGGTCGCTGGCGAGCGCTACTTCCTCGTTCTAACATTAACATAGACTTGTGCTATCTAAGCCCCCCCCACCACCCCCCGCTAGCGACTAAAGATTATCCACGTGACGCGATATTCTTTACCTCGACAGAGAGACTGTATAGCTAGCTACGTGTTCCGTCGAATTCCAATAATGTTAGGTTCTGTGTTGTTTAACGATATCGTTCACCGTTTGAGACCAGGCCGCACTCTGCAGGTTGTTCGCACAAGTCAAAGTTAAACGACAAGTTAGGCCTAGCCGCCAACCCATTTCCTGAACAGCCTCGGAGAATTAAAGTGCGTCGCGGACGACGCTAACTTTGCATTAATGTTGACATGTTAACGTAACATCGACTGTGAATTCATGTATGAACAATTTTACTCAAACAAGCTACTTCAATACTGTATACCACGCTTAGCTAAGTAGAGCAAATACAACGTGCTCCGCTTTGCTCCGCCATTCCAGGAAGTAGTCGGTACCATTAGCTTCTCCATATTAGCTACCCGGCTAACGGTGGAATTTTCCGAGCGTTAGCTTGCTGTCGAATGGCCAGACTTATACCCAATTTGCCGTAGTTTATGAAACTAAATTGTGTTTTATGATCTTACCAGTTTCGTCCATGAAATATAGGTCAACCTTGATAACTTATGTATAGCTTTCGAAGTCTCTTGTTCAAACTATTCAGCGGAGACCAGACGCGCTTTGCCGACCATTCTCAACTTAATGGAGCGATAAGCCAGGAGCGGGTCTGAGCATGCGCAGATGAGAACCCGCCCGTATGTGTGAGACCACTTCCCATTTCTACAACCCTCTCATTTCCTATACACTAATTACGGAGACATAAAATGCGGAAAATAGTTAAGTTAAATCACTTACACCACATCAGTGGAGTAATTTGTAGATTAAATGTCTAAATAAACGGATCGATACGTGTAGATAGCGTTAAGTAACACAAAGGCCTACATCAGACGTAACTAGTACCCGAACACATGGTTACGGGGTTAGTCGTTTTAATTTTGGAGATGATCAGTCAGCATGTTCATGTGTTTGTAGACATGTAATGCGGACCCGAAGACATGTAGTGATATTGCTTGTCTTACAGGTAGAAAATATAAATTGACAGTACTGTATATGTATGTTTAACATTATAGATAATATCTAATAAAGTGGATCTTCTTAAATTTACAAATGTCCGCAACGATAAATCATAATCATCTGTGATCCCAACCTTTAAACATAGTATATCACGATGAAAGATGACTATTTTCTGATTTTAAGTATTACTTTAACTATATTGATTCTACGTGTCATAATCTACTAAATATATTAGTGTTTTTTATCCATTCCAATCAGCAGACGTAAAACAATAGAGGGACTTTCGTCTACTCCCACTCCCCCCTCACAACCTCCACGTCACTAATTATGCAAAGTCCGTTTTGAATGAATGTCAGACATGTTGGACAGACGAACGTCAAACCGGTCTTGAGGTTAGCGCCACTAAAGCTTCACATCTGCTTGTGTAATGTATAAACTCGTAACTAGGGCGGCAGATATTACTTCAGCTGTTATTACCTTCACAATGAAGGCTAAAATGGCAACGACCATCCACAAACCGGTATGCAGTTCAAGTTTTGAAGCGCGCATGCGAAATGGCGAATAGTGCGTTTGAGTGACAATCGGAAATATTAAAATTCCAGTGATTGCTGTTAACGCGTTTCCCACACTCAACGTGGTTAGTCTTTATAGAGTTGTCCTTTAGTGTTCAGTTACCATAAGGTAGTGAACACATGTATTAAAAACAGAAACAGTTACCAATTAGTGCAACCAAGGAGATGGTGGTGACCTTCTCAAGCACCCGAAGAGCCGTCACCACCATGATCCATGGTTCTCTTGTAGAGGTAGAACAATACCTAGGTTCTATCCTTGACAACTAACTGAGGTTCTCCTCCAACACAGAGGGGATCCAGGGAAAGTACCACGAGACGATGTACACAGTCAGGATACTGAACTACTTTTCTCTTAGCAAGAACATCTTGTTGATATTCTACTACATTTTCATCTGAAGAGTTGCAACTTTCTCCACATGTTGCTGGTATCACTCCATCACCTTACAGGACGTGGCCAGCCAGCACAACATTTTGAAGGTGTGTTCTAGGATTATTCAACTTCCCGCTCATTACTTAAGCACTCTACGAGCAGCAGACAAGTGGCCTGGCTTGTTAAATTCTCAGTGATCAACGCATGTTCTGTTCACAACATTTGATTGGCTGTAATCTGATCGCACGTTCTGCTGTTGAGCCTGTCAGACACAGAGAAGAAGAGCGACCTTTGTTCCCAAAGCTATTCTCTTCCTGACATCTAAGGGGCTGCAATAACATTTTAGGATCTAAGCTTTGTGCATGACCTATTTATCGCTTTGCATAATCTGTTACTTTACATTTTTTATAGTTATCACATAGATAATTATACTTCTTTGCACTTTTATGGACACTTCTGCCTTATTACCTCAGCAGCAACTACTTATACCATTATAGCAGTCCATGATGTCACACAATCTGCTACTTTTGCCAACTCACCTCTTTGTATTTTCTTTTCTTACTCTTTTAATGTGCCACTCCTCACCCTCACTATTGTAAAAATTGCTTTTAAAAAAATTAAACATATAATAACACTCACATTGTAAAAAAATAAACATATTACCTTACTTAACACCCCAAACTGCTTCATTATCACTTTTGGTGGCTTATGGATTGAGTGTTATTTCAAACTATTTGATGACTCCTGTCAAACAGATTGTACAAATGTGCCAAATCATACACTGTATGCTAATGTTGTTACCTACACTTGCAAAACCAATCACTGCATAACAAAGTTTAAGTGTCCCATAAGTAAAAAAGCATAAAAGTACTTGTCCCCAAAATTCTGTCCAGTGTGAGTACACCACAACACAAGTTGTCAAAAAATGTGTACAAATACTGAAGGTGGAGGATTTTAGGGGTCAACAGTCCAGAGCAACGGAGAGTGTGGAAAAGAGGTGAAGAAGTGTGTACAGGCAGGATGGAACGGGTGGAGGAAAGTGTCAGAGTGATGTGTGATAGACGAGTTTCAGGTAAAATGAAAGGAAAGGTCTACAAAACTGGTGAGACCAGCGATGTTGTTTGGTCTAGAGACAGTGTCACTGGGGAAAAGACAGGAGACAGAGCTGGAGGTAGCAGAGATGAAGATGCTGAGGTTCTCTTTGGGAGTGACCAGGAAGGATAGGATCAGGAATGAGTACATCAGAGGGACAGCACATGTTAGAGGTTTTGGAGATAAAGTCAGAGAGGCCAGACTGAGATGGTTTGGACATGTCCAGAGGAGAGATAGTGAATATATTGGTAGAAGGATGCTGAGTTTTGAACTGCCAGGCAGGAGGCCTAGAGGAAGACCAAAGAGGAGGTTTATGGATGTAGTGAAAGAGGACATGAAGGTAGTTGGTGTGAGAGAAGAGGATGCAGACGACAGGGTTAGATGGAGGCGACTGATTCGCTGTGGCGACCCCTGAAGGGAAAAGCCGAAAGGAGAAGAACAGCCTGATGCACCCCAAAACAAAAATTGTCCAGGCCAAATGTCTTCAGATGTGATCAAGCGCTATATAAATAAAAGTTGATTGATTGATTGATTGATTGAATGATTCGAGAGATTAGATTTAAACTGACAGAATCCTCTGTTATGCACAAAACAGGTGGTGCTGTAAGAGAAAAAGAAGAATCATAACATTTTAATTCCAGTTTCTCGTTTTCACTTCTTATTGAGATTATGATCCATCCATACGAACACAAAATTAGATTTTTATTTTTTTTTTCTAGCAGCTGAGATATCCGAGCTGAGAGGGAAGCCCTGAACGCAGCACGAGTGTATGTGAGCGGTGTAGAGGAAGTGGCGGCTGATCTGGGTCCGCACCTTTTCCGGTAACACAGCACCGCCACCGATGTGACTGAACGGCTGGGGAGAGAGAGGGAGAGAGAGAGCGTGGAAGAAGAGAGCGGCTAGAGCGGGGAGAAACGGCTGGGGACCGGGGGATGATTGCCGCAGATGTAAGTATCGATTCTAGTCTTTATATTTTGTGTTTGTATTTCAATATTCCACCAACAGAGTGTTTTTTCCCCGATCCAAAGTTGTCCTCTGTACTAACACCCCTCCCTTATCCGGACCGCTCTTGTGTCACAGGGGGGAGAGAAGAAAGTCGGATGAATCAATGACCCTTTGAGCGCTCTTCCTTTGGACGTCCTGTTGCAGAAACTGACCGGAGATCAACTCTTTTGCTACATTTTGATGAGAGCTCGGAAGCACATCGACAAGTGTGAACAGCCGACAGACAAGGAAGTGAAAACGTCGGGCTTGAATAAGGCCCGATTCATACAGCAGGCTTAAAAAATAACAAGTCCCAGTGGTAGTAAGTGGATTTTTGTGAACTCTGGGTTGTACTTTTTTTTTTTCTTGCATACTAAGTCACCCGATCAAGTATAGTAAATACACCCCCACCCATTTGTGAAGTGCTAAACTGACCCAGCTCCTGCTGAATGTTCACCGCTCAGGTCTGATCATCATAGTTCAGATAAGTGTCAGGATCTGTCAACCAGCTGTCCAAACTTGAAGCCTTTTGACTCTTGACACTTGTGTCAGCCCACCGCTGCAGTCACGCGGAGGCCTCTCGGCGCACAGTTGTAGTCTTTTCTCTCATTGGAGAAGTGTTCGTTTTTATCCTCACAAAGTATTTATGAACAGCAAACAAGATGGGAAAAGTGTTCGCAAAGATTTTTGGCAACAAGGAGATGAGAATATTGATGCTTGGACTTGATGCAGCTGGGAAAACCACCATTCTGTACAAGTTAAAGCTGGGACAGTCTGTCACCACCATCCCCACTGTTGGATTCAATGTGGAGACTGTCACCTATAAGAATGTGAAGTTCAATGTCTGGGACGTGGGCGGCCAGGACAAGATCAGGCCGCTCTGGAGACATTACTACACCGGCACCCAGGGCCTCATTTTCGTGGTGGACTGTGCCGACAGGGACAGGATCGATGAGGCAAGGCAAGAACTCCACCGAATCATCAATGACCGGGAGATGAAGGACACCATCATCCTGATTTTTGCCAACAAACAAGACCTCCAAGATGCCATGAAACCCCACGAGATCCAGGAGAAGCTGGGGCTGACCCGGATCAGAGATAGGAATTGGTACGTTCAGCCCTCGTGTGCGACAACAGGAGATGGACTATACGAGGGCCTGGCCTGGCTTACCTCAAATTACAAGTCTTAATGTTTCTCCTTTCACCAGCCTGGAGGCAAAAGAAGTAGCTGAGAATGAAAATGAAATGAGAATTAGTTAAAAGAAATGCAATCTGAAGCAATTAACACCGTGACCTCTCTGCTGAGTATATATGTCAAAGAGAGCAGCAATGATATATTTTTGTTTGTTTTTTTCTTTTTGATAACATCGACTTTACTATAACCACCAATTTTGTTTGAACAAAAGACAAATTGGGGGTTTTTTTGGCTGGCTTTCATTTTAGTAGTTTTGCTTTAGTTCACCTTCTATATAATCAGTTCTGTTTATACATACAATAAGTTTAACTTTTAACTGTTGTTGCAAATTCTTTTGTTTTCCTTCTTTCATCTCTTTTCTTTGAGGGGACTTTACTTTGGGATACTCTTATAGTTTCTCCCCTGTTATGCTGATATTCTCACGACCGAGCTACATATCCAAAGGATGGGGGTTTCTGAAAACCATCACCAAAATCTGCATATCACTTTCGTGGCTGGAAACTCTGGCCTGTGTCGTGTGTAAGAATGTGCATTATGGGTGTATTAGGAACTTTTCATAACTGTTTGTACCGGGATGATTGAGGAAGTGTGTTTGCATTATTCCCTGTGCAGTGATTACATCCAACATGTCTACTGTGACAGTTTGTTCAAAAGACACTATGTGGACGCTGGATATTCACACACACTGTGATATGGATATATACTTTTGTTGTTTCTGAACCTGTTTTCTATTGTTCTTTTCATCGCCTTTTTGTTTCTCCGAGAGCTTCCATTACTGTTGGGTATTTTTAGTTGCAGTTGCCTTAAAAAGGGACCCAACTTACAGGTGCCTCAAACCCAAGGGAGTTACACGGCAGAATGTGTGCTTGAATGTTGAGTTTGCACTTTGGGATGGAGGGGGGAAGAGGTGGGAGGGGGTACCAACTAGCTGGCTGTGCACATTTACATTTCCTGTTACTGACTTTTGGACCTCAGCAAGTGTCACAACTATCTCCCCCCACCACCGCCTCCAATGTAGGTGCTTGACTGCAATGTTCTTTATTGTTCTGTTGTTATTCATCCTCATCTATTTGTACACTTCATGATCCAGCAGACACACAATATCCTTCTGTTAGTAGTTCACAGATTCTGCTGATTTATTTCCATTCCATTTTCTTGCGATGCTGTTGAAATAATAAAAAATATATATATCCAGATCAGTTCAGAGGTGATGCCTTTTTTAAATAAATGTGTGTGATCGCGAGGGGAGGAGCAAAAGCAAATTTCCACTTCTGAAAAAGCTCAAAAAAAGGAGAAGTGAGAGTTTTTAGGCCATTGAAATGACTGCAAGAGGAGTAAAATGTGAAGTGGTGAGCCTCGGCCTGTTTCCCCTCTGCACTCGCTTGTGTGAGTCACTGGCTGTGAATAAGTGATGAGATCTCCAATTTCAGCGTAGTGATTGTCAGGTAAAGCCCTGCTTTGACAAGTATCACTTTGTCCATGTGGGAGCAGGCTGAACAAATGCTTTGTTTTATATATTTTTGACATTACAAACAAAGACCGTAAAATTCAAAGAGTATATGTGGAACTGGTGCAAATCATGAAGAGCAGAGGGGTAAAGAGGTTACAGAAGAAGCAGGATGCTATCTTGTTAATGGGTAACCTAAAGGGATTCTAAACACACAAAAAATAAGCCAGAAAGCTTCTGCAGCAACATACACCATGATTTATAAGAACATTGTGATTAAGATTTTACTTTCTGGTGAGAAAATGCTCACAAACAAAACTACAGTGTCAAACTGAGAGCTTGATTAAAGTGTCAAGTGTACTTCATGAAAGGTTTCTGACTGCCTGGTCTCTTGCCCAGGGTAGTTTGCCCTAAGGCACGGACTGGAGATGAGATTCAAGCTGGTCTTTTTTTTTTTTTTAATCTTCTTTTACACACTCACGATTGTGTATCTTGTATTTCTAGGCCAAAATAGCTGTGCGTTATATCATATTCCTCTCTGCATGCACGCAAAGACAGATGTGAATTGTGCCAAGTGACATCATCCTGTGATGTCAGGAAATGCTGCAAAGAAGAAAAATATGTCATGAAAATGGATGGCTTAAAGGCCTGGGTGAGCAACCACAGTGCAGTGAGCGTTTATTTCACAACTTTATATTTAATTACAGTATAAAAATTGAGGTGCACTCATCTGGAGACTTGTCCTTTTAGAGGTATGACATTTTTAATAGGTTGCTATAGAGATGTTCCGAAAAGTCCAGGAATTCCTGTGCAGGAATGCTTGCTCTCTATCTGTGTTTGCTCAGTTTGACCATGTGGTGTTTGTACTGTGGCTGCTTATTTGAAGTTTGACCTGTTGCTCTGTTGAAAGCTGCCCCACACATGTGACACGTCCACCGTGAAGGACAGGGGCAGGCACTTAGAAGAGAGACGGGAACACAAATGCCACAGCCTGTTATCTTCTCCTGCAACTGCCGTCACTTTCCAGTATGTTTTATTTAATTAGACGCACTAGTTGCAGGAATTTCCTGTACTGTATTTACTGAGCGTGCGCTCATAACGAAACCACTTTATTTGAATATTTGACGCCAGTGTGAGACTGATAATGTTTGCTTATCATTTATTTTTATTCATGCCAACAACTACTTGTCTGTTCTCAAGTGATGGAACACAGAAAGGGAGGAGAGGTCTGATGTTGCATCCTGATTAGTGATCCAGTGAATCGTGCTGCACATGTCAGACCTTTTGTGCAGCTGTCACTGCACTTGGCAGCGGATGCACCGAACCCCGGCTAGCTTCAGACGCTGTCAGTCTCACCTGTGATACTTTGTTAAAGCGCCCTATTAAAGTAGTTCTGTTAATGCGACTCCATTTATACTAAGACTACCAACAGTTGCATCAAAACTGTAAACATGATTCACTAGAACTGACTATTGTGCATCTTTTCATAGTCATATTCAACTTTAATGTCAAATGTACCACATATGCACTATATACAGCACAGATGAAATTGCAGTCCTCTCAGACCCACAGGCAGTAAAAAAACAAAAACCAATCAAAAGGCTTGAAGTCTCAAACAATACTTTTGAATAGAGCTCATTGGCATTTCCCCTGTTTTCCTTTTTGTACTCAGGCAATCTTTGATTTTCATCTCCCCACAGTTCTTCGCTCAGGAAAGCAGTGAATGTATCACAAATTGCAATATGTCAGGCAATTGTAATCTAAGCATCGGCTTTCAAGGAAATATTAATCTGTTTGCCAAGTGTTGAACCAGCTGTTAATGTAGGTCATGTCCCTGTAAATCTAATCTAATACAATCAGTGTTTATTCTGCAGGACGTGAGAAAGGCACTTATTGTGGTTTTATCACTCATCACATAATGATTTTTAGAGTTGAATAGACACATTTTCATTACTGCTGTAGTCACACAGTAAATGGGTCCTGTCTCTGACTATAGACGGTGCCCGCAGCTGTTTCCATAGAGCCGGGGAGTTTAAACATGGTATGTTCACAAGCTCAACGGCAAAAAATCTACTGCAGCACTGAGGGCTTCACACTCAAGGTTTTTCTCAAGTTTGCTCACATGTGAGTTGGGGGGTAAGCTTGTTTATTTCTTTGAGAAGTGTCACATGATAAGAGATAAAGCTATAGCCACCATAGCACAAAGGCAGGACACAGAACAGAATAACTGCAGTAGCTCTACTATTGTGGAAGTCACAAAATCTGCAAAACAACACTTTTAAAGTTCACTTTTTTACATATTATTTCTCACTACATGTAAGAATAATTTTATATAATGACCTCTGCCAAAAATTTAGTTTGTTTTTTGATGTGTCCATTTCATTAAAATTACACATAAATATCCATAAATTACTTGGTAGAATATCTTCAAACCTGATGGAAGAATGAGACATATGACAAAGTTCAACCTTGACATTTTGTGAATAATAAAGAAGTAGATCCATGAATTTTTTTTTTCTCCAAATACCTTAACCGAAGCCTGAGGGAAGCACTTTCATGGAAGACGTCTTGTTTGGATTTAGATTAACGTTCATTTGAAGGGAGCTGTTGGGGTTTGCTGTTGATTAAATACTTAATTGAAAATCCTCAACGCACAAACAAATTGCTCATCGCCTCTTGCTTGCTGAATGGAGGCTTTCAGCTATTTATTTATCTGTCACTATCCCCCAATTAATCACCATCTTCCCAATTCTTGTTCAGCTGACTGAGGATAAGAATCAACCATGAATTTCTTTTGTTACCACCTTGAAAGCACAAAAATGTCAAGTTTGATTGGATGATTATCTGCAGTTGTCATTTCCTGTCCAACAACCACTGACGTGGAGAAAAGGAGTTTAGGGTTTGCTGGATGAGCCACAGAAGCCTCAGAAAATCTTAGTGTCTTGGTTGTCATGGGGTCCTTTCGAAGCATGTCATAAAAGCAGCATGCAGACATTCAGCTTCCAGGGCCTCATAAGCTTTAGGAGTCTCTTGCTTATTGTATTTTCCTTTGCGTTAGACAATGTGGTAATAATTATAAGGAGCTCTAGGCATGTGCTTGCACTTTGAGATGATGTGCTGTGGGAGTACAGCAACACAGATTCAGGCACACAGATGTAATTATAGGAGGCTGAGGCTGCTTCTCACTTTCTCACAATCTCCTTCTTAAATCACAGCAGGTTGAGAGACTTAAAAGTGTGAGCTAAAACCCCCGGGTCGGCTGCACAGGTTGTTTTGTTCACAATGTTTTTAATTTAGATTTTTATGTTATTGATGTGGTTGCATTTAAGCTCTGTAGAACAATCTCTTATGTAGTAATTTAATAAATGTGAAGAAAGTTAACACTGAGAATAATCTACCTGCAATACTGTAATGATTCTTGTTGACCCAGCAGATACAAAAATAAATAAATAATAAATTATAGTGATCTATATGATGGTTGTTTTTTTTAATTACAGATAGATTTTTTTCCTTGGTAGATAAAGACCGTAACAGATTGGTTTTCATTTGTGATAAGGAGTGTTGTGCTGCAACTTTCCTGAATGATAAATAGCAACCACAGATGTTGATTTAAAGGAAAAGTTAACAAGGTTGTGGGGGAAAAATTCAACATACATGTCTGATGTTGACTAGGACAAAACAGGCTTTAACAATTGTTAGTCTGATGTAAATTATGTGTCTCGTAAACAGCACTGCAATTATCCAGCAACTTTGTGTTGCTGAGATGTGTAAGGTGCAGTAGTTTAAATGTATGTTTGGCCAGGAGGAGGGGAATCAGCATCATTTAGTAGCGTTTAGAGGAGGAAGGATGTAAACACTCATTTATGGCCCCATCTTAGAAAAACTCTGACTATATACGGTATATGTATGTCAGGCAGTTTGTGATCATTCTTAAAACAAAAGGTTTGTTCATTGAATGTTAACAGGTTTGAGTCAGTAAATTGGATTTTCCAAGAAACAGCAACAATGACTTTATACAAGTAGACCCGTGCTCCCGTTTTCCTGTTTAACGGACAAGTCACAAAGATCGTGCAGAAGATGACATCTGTAAGAACGCCACAGCTGAGGGAGCATGACCTGTCAGGAGTCGAGGAAGTCTGCTAGACAGGTAGGAAGGACGGTGAATGCTCAGCTCTTACATTAGTGTGTAAATAACAACCTGTTTGGCCATGTGTAATGACTCAGGACTGACAAATCCCCAGAGCATCAGAATATCAAACAATAGCATGAAATCCTGTTGGTAGTAACCATGATGAGCAACCTTTTTAATACCCAGAACAATATTGTAGGTTGTCCTGAGTCTATCTGCTACGGTATACCTCAAACAGTGGTCAGCTTACAAATATCAATTGAATAGCCAAATACTCAATAGTACAATATAGAATTCATTGCTGCGACCATTATGAAAGTAGGTCAGGTTAAAAATTTTGAATTCAGGGTTGTCGCAGGATGTTGCAGTCTCTGACTGCCTTGTTGTGTCGGCAACCCACAGCTGGAATATTTATAAAGTGGAAGAAGAAGCCTGCCATCGCACAGGATGACATCTTCTGTAGGTTGGCATGTTTAGTAGGTTAACTGTAGGTCAGACGATAAAACATTATTTACAGGTTGTCCTTAATTTAATCATATTTGAAGCAAATCCTTGCTGTTGCTTTTCGGGTGGTGATGAAAATAATCAACAAGTAACCTCATGAACATATTATTTAAAGGTTTGCTGTTAGAACCTGTTGAAGTCTGGTCAAAGACCGCCTCACGTTGTGTAATTATTAATAGGTCTGTGGTGGAACACAGTCAGACTGAGCAGGGAGCCAATTATTCTAAATGTCGCTCTCTTTCTGGTGCCTGTAGGCAACCTCCATCTTACACAAATGCAGAAATAGTGCCACTAATACAACTTTCAAACCTAAATAACTCACAACACTTAATCCATAAATCATCCCCTCCCTCCGTTTCTTATTAATGA
This sequence comes from Antennarius striatus, assembly GCF_040054535.1. Taxonomy (NCBI): domain Eukaryota; kingdom Metazoa; phylum Chordata; class Actinopteri; order Lophiiformes; family Antennariidae; genus Antennarius; species Antennarius striatus. The sequence goes on along the minus strand of NC_090794.1, from coordinate 10,069,563 downwards.
CCCATCTGGCAAACCATCTGCTAATCATGTAAGGAACTTGTGACGGCAGCTGTCAGTGCAGCCTCTGTGTTTTAGTTGTGTTTAAGTCTGACAGGTTGATGGCAGGTGCTCCATGGAGCTCAATGATCTGACATCTGAACTCACTAGTCAGTTTAAACTGAGCTGCAAGTAAGCCATGTTTCCCTGAACATGACAATTTGTGACTGCTTCACAGCCAGCTCCCAATGACAGTTAAATACTGAAAAACCCTATTTTTACTGCTCAAATAACTCACAACAGAGGTTGTGCTTGTTATATGTGGTGCAGATTTATTTGCTCCATTCTAACCGGAATCTGGTTCATAATTTCTTTTTTTATCTCCTCAAATGACCTCCTTGTCTTGTGCTTGTCATATGATCTCACGTCATCTCTTCTTGTCTCACTCAATGATGTAATAATTCTAAAAATGTCACCAATACCCTAAAAGCAGTACATATTTGGAAAAGATTCAAAAAGTTGAAGCTGCACTGAGTATACAATATACTTTGTAAGACTGTGCCTTTTAAAGCAAAATATACAATCAATTGCCACACTTTATAATCCCATTCATTTTCAGTGTTTTGCAACAAACCTGCTTGTGTATGCAATTAGTTTTCCCCGCAGGGAGGCAAAATCACTAACAGTGCCTGTTGTGTCCCAGTATCCAAAGAGGAAGTGAATTTGCTGAGCCATCTGTGTCCTCATTGAGTCGAGGTAGGATGGTGTCTCTCATACAGACAGACAAAACGTTGACGAGCCACATGTGCATTCATTGGAGGCTCAACATGCTTTTAAAAAGGATCAACGTATGATTCGTAATAAAGCGATTTTAGCAACTCAGCTGTCATTTTTTTGCGCATTACATCCAGAATTCTTCACCACTGAAGGGTTTGCTCAATTACAGAATTTTTTTTTCTTTGTTTGCTCTGGTTTCTATGGCAACACTGGCACAACTCAGCAGCAGATGGATGTAGCACAGCTAAGTGGTTTAAATTGACAGTTTTGACTTCATTCCTTACTACCGATAGTTCAACCAAGTATCTATTCCCATCTTTCAAATCCCAACCAGTTAAATCCAAATTGAGGCAGCTTTCCCCTAAGGTGTGTTTACATCAATGATGCAATAATATTCCATTTGCAAATTATGGGAACAAGTCACATACGAGATAAACTCTTTTATGATTGTGTACAGCATGTGACACAGGACACGTTCCTTTTTATTTGTTTATAGAGTTGATTGTAAGAAGTTTTTCGGTCCATCCTGTGCAGACTTTTCATGTTCTCCCATGTCTGGATTTATTTTCCTTTAAATAATCCAGCTTCCCACCTCAGTCCAAAGACACGAGATGTAAGTGGTTTTATGATTTTAAATTGCCAATAGGTCTGAATGTGAGTGTGAACAGTTGTTTTTCTCTGGGATGAAGTGGAGGCCTCAGCCGGAATGGGACCCTTCCGCCCTACTGACCTGCAAAGAATAAGTGGAGAGGAAATGGATGGATTTTAGTATGCATGTTAATGCAATTCATGTATACATATTTATCTTTTGTGTATATGTGACCATATTTGTGCATGTCACGGTTATTTTGTTTTTCTTAGGAGTGAATTTATCGCAACAAGATCCTGATTTGTGTACATTTTGCCTGTTTTGTTTCACTTGAAACTCAGCCAACCAAAAGTACATAATGATAGCAGAGGTAATGCTTTCCACATGCTCACAATTAGGCATACAATCTGATCTGTGATTTCCACACCAAATATGGGTTCTAGATGTCTTGTGTGATGCTACTTTTCAATGTGATATAGAGTCAACAACAAATTCCTTTCCAGCATGGGTGGTTAGATTAAATACGTTCACTGACATTTAAATGTCAAACCTAGCTGCCATAAATGGAGAATTTAAATTTGTAAATGCTCTGGATCATGAAGCTGAACTACATTTTTATGATATTTTGATGTCAATGCTACTGTATACTTTGTTTAACTCTGAACAAAAAGATGACCAGAAGCTGCAGCAACACTTGCAGGCAGTTCAGTGATTTACAGTGCCTTGCGAAAATATTGCCCCCCCAAAAAAAACCTTTTTGACATTTTTCCACATTTCAGGCTTCAAACTTAAAGATAACAAACTGAAAATATTTGTCAAGAATCAACAACATGTGAGACACAATCGTGAAGTGGAACCAAATTTATTCAACATTTTATATTGTGTCTACAAATAAAAAACTGAAAAGTAGGATGTGCAAATGTGAGACCAAATGACACACAGGTGCACTCTGTTTGTCATTGTTGTCATTTAGGTCAACATTGGATCATTCGGAAGTCATCAGGGAACTTCTGGAGTCAGTTAGCTGAGCTGAGAGAACAGGGGGCCAATACTTCTGTGCATCCTACTTTTCAGTTTTTTATTTGTAGACACAATATAAAATGTTGAATAAATTTGGTTCCACTTCACGATTGTGTCTCACATGTTGTTGATTCTTGACAAATATTTTCAGTTTGTTATCTTTAAGTTTGAAGCCTGAAATGTGGAAAAATGTCAAAAAGTTCTTGTGGGGGGCCAATACTTTCGCAAAGCATTGTAACTTGCAAGAAATTGTCTGACTGATGAAGCCGTCATACCGCAGGAGTGAAGTCAGTCATAACTGCAGTCTAAACATCTGACTTGCTTGACGACAGAACTGATATCATGCAATGATCATATAAACTTTATTGCCTGTTTGCAGCAGTGGAGAAGTTCTCTGGATAGAAAAGGGGCCTTTTTGAGCTAATATCAACTCTATAAAGATGAGCACCTTTCCTGGTACAAGTCAAATGAACAGGTTGATTAATCCTTTCATCCTTTGTTTACAGTTAAAATTAATTACCTAAAATGTAGTGTATTTTGTTTATTCCAAGCACTATTTACATTTTAACTTCTTAGTAATACTCAATTGAGTGAACAACCCTGGCGGTGCAAACTGGATCCTGGCTCTACTCATTGATCATTATGGCCATAAACAACATAAATCAAGAAGAGCAGTGAGGTTGCCTCCTGATGCATGGTGGTGGTGGGAAGAAATTGCCTAAGAGGGTGGAAAGTAGGAGAAAAGAGGGAGCAGGAAGATTAAATTGAGAAAATGGGATTTCAAGAAAAGAGAAACTGAGAGAAAGAGGGTGTGGCCTTATTTCAAGAATTGCAAAGAGAGTCACACTTACTGCAGCACAGGTACCCACACATCTGGTCCATCCAGTTTCTACATTTTAAGAAGTATGCTGGAGGTGGAACTTCTGATCAGCATAGTAAAACTTGTGTACTATTGTAACGCTTCATGAAGTGAGCCAATTACTGTATGAGCACACAGAGCTGTTCTTCAGAAATGAAGGGTGTGGTAGTTTACTCACATGGTGACTCTTTCATGAGTCATTACTACTTGCAACTGCCACAATACTCTCCTTGAAGTTCTACTTGGTCTTTGAGGGAGATATTTCCATTTTTAATGTATTGTCATTTCACTCACGTGGTATCCATCAGTGCGCACAGGTATCTTTTCTTATTTGACCACACACTGTCTAATAGGAATGACAACATGACCTACATGCTGAATGGTGCATGTGCGCCTCCCGACATGCAAGCCACTACATGTCACATGAACCCGCCAGAAATCAGAGCAGACTGCTGTGATGGATGAGGGCAGTCCTGCCACCACGAGGGCTGGGCAGATTGTCACTTACACCCACATTTGCAGTCAATCCACAAAACCTGCTTTTCATACTATGTCATTAAAGAAAACTAAATGTGACATAACAGATGGAGTCAACACGCACGCAAACGTTGGATTACAATAAGTTATTGGCCATGTTTTGTATTTTTTTAGACAGGAAGTTTGATTGCACTTGAGTAACTTCATGGAGTGGCAAGTTGTGTTTTACAGCTGAAATGCGCTGCCCTCATGCGGTCACAGAATTGTGTAGTTAACTATCATTCTGTCTCAGTGTGTAGGAAGAACAGACGCTACTCCAGCGTGAGGAGCGCGAACAACCCACAACTCAACCCCAACTCTGTCTCTGCTTCCTGTCACAATCTCTCCGTTGTTCTATACAATTAAGACCACAAAAGAAAAAAAAAAAGCCCCAAAAAATAATGTAGAAAAAAACGTGTGTGTGTGAGAGACAGAAGGACGGGGGGGTGGGAGCGTGGTGTCCAGTCGGCCTGTATTTGTCTCCAGACTCCCAAATGAAAAGCAGATAGGAGTAAAATGAAACGTCTAGTCTGGGGCGCAGTGGTGACCCACATTTTACTTAAGCCACACTCACACCATATCTCATGATGCCAGACTTCAGTATCACCAACATATTCCGAGATATTCGATTTATTTACACACAATGACCTAGTCTTTTACGTTAAATATACCGGTTCCATCTTCTAGAAGACGTGGGCACTTCCCCGGAATTTCGAAATGTTTCATTTTATTTTATTAGTGGGAGCCAGCTGGAGATCAGGACGCATCCATTTCTTATTCCACGGGAAGGTTCAAATTTGAGTCCATTCTTACATTCGACGTTTGATCACTTTTTTTTTATCCCCTCAATGCTACCACAAAAAAATAAAGAAGTTAAAAGTGTTATGAATACTTATGTCTTCTCTGGCAGGCAACTTTATAAACTATGTCGACATATGTTTTTATCGTCCACCCCTGTAGAAGTGGTACCGCCCGCTCCCCTCCGTTAGCTCTAGTATCCTATGCTACCGAACAGATATGATGCGATACTAACTAGCAACGCTAGCATTAAAGCTACGAAAAGATGCGACTTCACGGGATTAAATCAAAACAACAAACTATAAGAAGTCTGGAAAAACTTCAGTCAGTTGTGTCCAAACTTTGTTAGACTACAACCATCACCACTTCCTTACACTTTCGAGTGTGTTAGCATTGTTTTATCTCACCACTATTGCCTTTGGACGCGGTTTTTTTTCTTCTTCTTCTGGAGCAGTTCAGTCTGATGAATTCACCGAAAAAAGACGGAGATGATGATGTGCCCGTTAAAGACCCGGTAAAATACGGCGAATTGGTCATTTTGGGGTAAGTCTCTTAAACTTATACTGATGCAAAATATGTCTTAAGATGGGAAAAGATTACAGCGTTAAAATTAAAAAGGTGAAATTTGTAAGGGCTCCATCAACACATGAACCCAACAGATGACGTGTGGATTGAGCTTTAATCCACAGCCGCCCTCACAGTCGTCGCGTTTCACATAGAAAAATCCATCGTAACAACATATTTAGAGAATTATCTTCTGTGGCGGTAGTAAATGCCACAAACTTACTTTATGCTTCTAATAAAAGCATAATCTTCTCAACTGCGACGCCTGATTGTTCTCATATCATTTGTGGTGCTTTTATGTGTGAAGGATGCTGGATGTGCTGCAGCCGTAGCACACACTGCTACTACGGTTTCATCAATGGTTGTAGTGGGGGAAGCAGCTGGATGGCTCAGGATGAACATTCCAGTGATGTCATACTATGCTGGATCTGAGATTGGTAAAATTAGGATTGAGGATGATATCATAGTATGAAAAATGCATGCATTTTACACAATCTGGTTAGTAATAAAATCCTGTTGTATTACTAACTACTTACTAACTGAGTAACGTAGGAGCTAGATGGCCATTCCTGCCAAGGAAGGAAGGAAGGAAGGAGGAGAAAAGCCCTTTTCATCAGTAGCAAAAGAGCAGGCAGGATGTGCTGATGACAGCCACCAGCTTCCACAGCATTTCCACCCCTGCAGCTCCACCACAGTGTGTGTAGGGTCTGCAGGGAGCCCAAATGGCACAACACACATACACAGTCGCGTCCAGGCTTACACGGGCCTCCCTCTTGCCCTGTGGAGCTTCCTGTGTATGCCAAAGATAACTGACCTAATGGCCTATCTCTTCCCCTCTGGCTCAACATAGAGGAGTCTGTAGCCCGCCTGTATCAGAATACTGATGAGTTACCCTCCTCGTCATCTGACTGTTGGAACAGAGCAGTCCTTCACATACTCATCAGAATAAGGAAGTGATCACGTCAGGCCTGTTGTGAGGTTTTGATCATGGAACTTAAAAGGAAGCATGCACTGTGTGGCAGTATGAAAAGTGTCGCAATGAAAGTTGAAGATGTGTTTCCATTGTGTATCACTTTTTGTGTTGTGATTCTGGTGTGGTTTCATTCTAAGTACAGTATTTTCTGCGCTATAAGGCGCACCTAAAAGCCTTTAATTTTCTCAAAAACCGACAGTATGCCTTATAATCCAGTGTACCTTGTGTATGAAAAATGTTTTAAAGTAGGCCATTCCTTGAAAGTGCCCCTTATAGTCCAGTGCGCCTTATAGTGCAGAAAATACTGTAATGGCCACATGTTTTTATCATCTCTATGGTTTTGCTATAGGTTTAGATCATTCTGGCATCTCAAAGTTCTGTATACCTTTTGTGAATATTATATTAAAATGCAACACAATCTACAAAATGTATGAATGTCACAACAATCTACAGTTGTGGATTGTGTGCTTTTAAGTGAATAAGGAAATTATTACACAAGTGGTAAAGCTTAAGACTCAGGATCATCACTGTGTCGTCTGCCTACAAACAAACTGCAGGTAACTTAAACAGCAGGCACCTTCAGTCCAAGCAGGTTGTTGTTTCTGCTGCTATTTGCCAGTTTTCCTGTCCAGGGTGGTTTAACTTTGCATCTGTCAGCCTTGATGATCACATGCTCCATGTGGTCGATGTCTGCTTCACTGCAGGCAATGTGATCTTTGTAGTGGCTGCCTGCCTGCCATCCCTCATTGCCTTAGTTAGTCAGGGCATCATATACAGCCCAGAAAAGCTAGACTCACTTTCAAACCAGTCCCATCACTATGAAGACACCCTCTGGTTCTCTATTTATCTCCCCCACACCTTTTTTTTATTGTGGGATCCCCTGTTGTTCCTGTCACATTTGTGCATCTCTCATGCAGTCCCATCGATACCACTCTCCCGCCTCTTTGCAGAGTGCTGACTTTACCAGAGGTAGGTCTCCATGGTGTGTTTGGGGGGGGGGGGGGGCAGGGTTCGGCAGATGGAGTGAATATTTCATATCATGCTTTACGATGTGCACACGCATGATGCAGGTCAGAGCTGCCCGTGCAAACACACTTGGTCATGCTGTTCATCTACTGGTATTCCCCTTCAACCCCCTGCCTGGCCTTGACAGTATCTCACAATCTCCCTGCCCTTTACTTAATTTTATTAAATTAGCTTCTGTCTTCTTCTCTGTGTCTGTCAGGACACTACCTAACTCACCTCTTTCCTTAAGCTGATGTCCTGTCCTGTGCCCTCCTTTCTGTGGTCCCATTTCACATCTTATGCCTCTTAACCAGTCCCTTTAGAAACTTGCCCTGGCAAGGAGCAAGGAGCATCCTCAGATTGAACTTACATGAAGATAAAATATCACACGTCACTGCGGCTTGTTTGAAGATTTTGCCGAGATACCGATCTCCATACCAAAGTCCTGCTCAGCGCCAGTTCTCACAAGACATCACAGCTGGTAACCACAAATGCAGAGCACAGTCATTCATTCATCTTCTTGAGGTTGAAACGATCGTAATCGTCTCAACTTCAGCCAAAGTTACAAGTCACATGTTCTGATGGAGCCTATCACATCTAGCTATGGACGAGAGGCTGAATGACGCCGTCTAAGATGTTAGCTCATCGCAGGGCCACATGAAAGACAGACAACCATGCACTCGGACACACACCTACGGACAATTTGGAGTGTCCAATTCACCTAAGCCACATCCTTTTTGAGGTGGGAGGAAGCCTGAGAACCAAGAGAGAACCCACAGAGACACGAGGAGAACATAAAAACTGCACAGAAAAGCCCCAGGTGGAATCAAACCTGGGACCTTCTGGCATCAGCACTACCCACTGTACCACCATTCTGCCTTTACAGAGCAGATAAAAATGAATTGTAAAGATTTTTCATTCTCATGGTCCCCTGTCTTGTTTTCTACAGCTAATAGTCATTTGATGATGTAATTACCTTGTCATTTTTCAAAAGACCATTGATTGTTTTCCTCATGAAATCTCTTGATAAATCGATCACGGTTACAGCTTAATTTTACAAACGCAAAGAAGGCAGTGGTTCCTACAGCCCCCCACCCCCCTGTGAAGCCACAGTGAGAAAGATTTGACCAGAGTCAGACCAGATGCCCTCTGATTTGATCAAGACCCCCATGAGTTTAGCCCTCTGGGTTTCCTCTGAATCATGTTTAATTAGGACCATGTCCTGCTCTTCACTTGAAGACCTAAAATTAACTCATTGCCAAACCGATGTTCAGCTTTGTGTCAAGACTTTTATTAAATGACTATAACACCAGACTGATTTTAACTCATTTATTTTAATAAAATGGGAAAACTGCCTCAGTGTATGAACACAAGCTATACAGTAGTAGTTATATTCTCATGACTGTGTGGTTAATGGTGTATGACATTACTGAATGCCTGAGCCTCATGTACAGGCTGATGAGGGAGGTCAAGTGGTCTTTTTCAGCAGCAATTTGATGTAAATCATGACTGGCTCGTTGTGTTTCAGAAGTATACTTAATAATAAAGCCATATAGTCAAGGTGTACAGTCACATGAGCCTATATTTCTGAAGACATCATGACAAAATCATGGAAATTTTACTCATTACAGATTTCAAAGAAGTATGCAAAAAAATGAGATAACAGCACTTCTCCCACCACAAGGCCTTCTCAGTAAAGCTTGATGAGCTGAGATGATTGAAACGATGTGGTAACATGAGTTGTTTGTTGTTTTCTCAACATTAGTCTGAGTGTGACGTGCTCATGTCCTTGTATTGTCCCCCCTGTCCTTCCTGTTCTTTACTGGTCTCCAGGTACAATGGCTCTCTTCCGAGCGGAGACCGTGGGCGCAGAAAGAGCCGCTTTGCTCTGTACCGAAGGGCCAAGGCCAACGGTGTCAAACCCAGTGCTGTGCACATCCTCAACACACCACAGGACAGCAAGGTGTGTGGGTGTGTGTGCGCTGGAACATTTGCAACGTGTGTGTTTGACAGTGTGTCATGTTCCTTCCCCTGTGACTTCCTCTTGAGCCAGAGGAAGGATAACGAAGCCTGCTGGCTTTTTTTTGTGTATGTATGCATATGTGTGTGTGTGTGTGTGTGTGTATTTCTGTGTGTGTATTTGTGTGTGTATTTGTGTGTGTGTTTCTGCTTTACAAACCAAGATTGTCAGATGAATGACACATGATGATGTTGAAGTAATATTATATTTTTAAGTCAGGTTGCTATAACATTTTTTTTTTGTGAATGCATTATCAGACAATCATTTTAATTATTTAATAATTATTATTCTAATTAATTATTCCTGTAGCTACATCATCATCATGTTTGTGTCACAAAATAATGAAATCTGATGTTTGAGCAGGAAGATGAGACTTCTAGAAAATGACTGGACTCTGCTTGTTGCTGTTGCAGGCCGTACACAGCAGGGGGCAGCACAGCATCTCTTTTACTCTGTCCCGCAACCAGACGGTGGTGGTTGAGTACTGCCATGACAACAACACAGACATGTTCCAGGTAATAGAAAGGAAATCACAAGAACAGAGGGACAGGAAGCCTACGTCAAACACACGGCTCATTTAAAGGCTCCCTGTGCAGCAAAAATAAACCTACATTTGTCTTCATGAGCAATTTTCTCCCAAAATATACTGTTATGTAATATTATCAAAGAAATTTCTAGAGTTGGCAGATTATTTTTGTACACTGGGTTCATTAAGTATTATGAATAGAGACATGTGGAAAATCTCCAGGTGCTGTGTATCTATTTTTGTACATGGTGTTCTGCTCCTAAAATAGTATCAGCCAATTATTTTCCAACATGAGGATGACATATCTGACATCCACGTCTCTATGGCAATAAAAGCCACAGTTAAGTGGGGACAAGAACTGGAAAACCTTTGTACTTGTGTTGTTACATATCAAAGTACTAAAATTTAATACAAAGCTGGTTATTTCAGCCAGTCATTGACATATGATGAACATTCCTCTGTGCTCTGTCCTGCAGATTGGACGCTCCACAGAAAGTCCCATTGACTTTGTGGTGACAGACACCTCTGGAGGGGGGAAAGAGGGCGAGGACCCCTCCATCGCTCCCAGCACCATCTCACGTTTTGCCTGCAGAGTTGTATGTGAACGCAACCCACCGTACACCGCACGCATCTACGCGGCTGGCTTTGATTCATCCAAAAATATCTTCTTAGGGGTGAGTGGACTGACAATACTCAGATTGCATTTATTCAGTCATGGTTGAAATAGTTATAAATTCCTTAATATTCTATTTCTTGTTATAAATCATGCTAATTTTCATCATCTTTTGAATGCCCTCAGGAGAAAGCAACCAAATGGAAAAATCCTGATGGGCACATGGACGGCCTGACCACAAATGGCGTTCTAGTAATGCACCCAGAGGGGTTCCCAGAGGACCCCAAACAGGGTCTGTGGAGGGAGATCTCGGTCTGTGGAGACGTCTACGCCCTGAGGGAGACACGCTCCGGACCCAGCCGGGGCAAACTGGTGAGCTGTCGGCATTTGGTCGCCATGTTCAAGTGGCTGAATCGTACTGTTAGTGAGGTTTCTTTCTGTTAATCGCCTGTCGGTGTCGATGGCTGCAGGCGGAGGGTGAGAGCAGCGCCCTGCGTGACGGCTCATTGGTGGATCTGTGTGGCGCAACCCTGCTGTGGCGTACCGGTGAGGGGTTGATGCGTGCTCCCACACTGCGTCACCTGGAAGCCCTTCGCCAAGAGCTTAATGCGTCCCGCCCCCAGTGTCCCGTAGGCCTAAGTACACTGGCGTTCCCCAGCCTACCCCGCAGCCACAGGTTGGTTCCACAGTCTGTTTCAAAAATATTCATTACCTTCTATCAGGAAATTCTCACACTTTTGATTAATTACTTCAGCCTTGAAGAGCGTCAGCCCTGGGTGTACCTCACTTGCGGTCATGTCCACGGACGCCACGACTGGGGCCAAAGATCCGAGAGAGTGGAGGAGCGGGGCGAGGCAGACGGTTCCACGGCACGTCGAGAATGTCCCCTGTGCAGGAGCGTAGGGCCTTACGTGCCCCTTTGGCTGGGCTGCGAGCCTGCGGTGTACGTTGATGCTGGAGCGCCTACTCACGGTTTTGTGCCATGCGGCCATGTCTGCTCAGAGAGGACAGCCAGGTACTGGGCTGAGACCCCGCTTCCACACGGGACCCACGCCTTCAGACCCATCTGCCCCTTCTGCTCCGCTGCCCTCAGCTCCCCTGGCTGGACGCGGCTCATCTTCCAGGGTCCCATCGACTAGTAGTCACTATTCAGCAACACCGTTCACTTTCACAGTAACAGGAAGAGTCCTGAGCTTCATTCACACTACAAACATGATCAGTGTTCTGTATGGATAGGGAACGGTTGAGTTAAGTATGTGTGTTTTACACTCAGGCCACGTATTCTGCACGTACTGTGTAACAGACGCTCTCAGATGTTGTTAATGAATGCCGCTCAAGGCAGAAGAATCCCAGCCCTTGTTTATCCTTTAATGAATGTTGATTGGTACAGGATTAAACAAAAGTCCAAAAATAGACAGAATATGGTCAACAGGACAGTATTATATATATATATATATATATATATATATATATATATATATATATATATAAAAATCTCTATTGGGAGAATTCTGCTGATTTTTTTTATGCCAACCAAATTCCACACAAGCTGATGTCACAGATGACCCAGTTTTCCCGACAGGCACTTTAGAAATAAAATCTACTCAGGAGTTTAACCAGTGCTGCTTGACTCCTTTTAAAACAAGTATGATCATTCTGTTTTTTAATGGCACCACCCTCAGGCTAATTTTAAAGTCTTTGTCGCCTCATACAGGCTGAGTCATCTTGTATTTAATTGTTTCGGACAAGCAACTGTTTTATTCAGCTGGTCTGCAAGTGTCTTCCATGGATCAGTTTTCTGTGTCCTGACCTCAGTTTAACACCTTCTTTCTCACATTCTCACTTCCTTTTTAACTGACATTGTGCATTTCTGACAAGAACATAGTTTTATTTTGTTTTTATATAAACACTGTGACACCACTTCAATCACCACACATCAGTTGTTACCTATTTTGTGAAATCTATGCAGAGAGAGACCCCATAAATGTGATCCCTTGTGTGGTATTAGCTTGGAATGAAAACCTCTTAACTCTGTTGCACTAGAGGGAAACATAACATGCCATATCTTCTCAACTCCAAGAATTCATCCAGATCCTGTCCAGATTATCGAGCACCGGGGGGTAACCAAGGGCTGGGAATTAATATCGGTAAACTCAGATTCATAACTCTCTACAGCAATAACAGCACTGGCATAGATAAGCTAAATGTTGTGCAATGTTTAGCCAGGTGTTATGTCAGCAGTCACTTTGAACATGGCTTGAATGGTTTTCAGGTTAAAGGTTCAACCAGGGGTGTGTTCGACATCATGAGCTTTCCAAATGCGATTCAACCAAAGCATTGGGTTATAAAGATGAGCTTCATCAGACGGTGATAATTGACTCCATTTATGTAAATGCTCATTTCAGATGCATTAGCTGAAACATGCTGACAGGAAATAAGCATGTTTGGGTTGCAGAGTAGTAGCAGCGGTTGTGAATAAAAGTATCACACAGTTACTATTACATGAATTTGAACACCCCTCTGGTTCCTGATTTGTGCTAAACAGGGTCCGTGTTGGTGTGATGGGGTGTCAAAAGGTGTGACCTTGCGTAACCTCAAAAGTTAACGTTTTTATGTTTCAAAGAAAACTATTTTGTTAGGAAATGGGGAGGGATTATTTTACATGTTGAGTGTAAAAAAAACAAACAAAAAAACCCCAGCTATTTTTCTAAATGATCATTGGTTTTAGTTAACCGTCGTTCCTCCAATGTAAGCAAGTTGTGTATGTTTGTGAATATTATTGTGTGGTAGATGTAGGAGAGCTTGTGAGTGAAAAAATGTTGCCAACACTGTGTCCAACAAACACACTTAACAACTTTTTCCATTTATAAACAAGAAAAAACAAGCATTGCCCAGACAATGAATGTAGCCAAATACTCGGGCTATGTTTAGCCATCTCTGGTGCTCATATTGAATGGTCTATATTGTGATACTATTTTTGTAAATTAATATTATGGTGTAACTTGGTGAACTAGCTAAAAAAAAAAAATCAGATAATTTCAATAATAGCCTCAAGTGTGGAAGATGTATAACCAATAATACACGCTCACATCAAAATCGTGTGTAGCTTGCATGTGTTGAACGTACACATACGGTATGTACACTATACATACTCCTATTGGAAAACTTTGCACGGTTGATTGCAACCTGTTGTTCATGATGACGTCTTGTCCACACCCAGTTGTCTTCCGAGTCTCGGGCTGTTAAAACTGCACCACTTCTGTTTGGGCTGTTTGGTTTCGCAAGACAGCTTAGAAAAATCATCATGAGTGATAGATGTGTGATGTTGGGAATGAAAACTTTTAAATCCTGCTTTGTACTACTATGCTAACAGTTTCCACCAAACTGGTTTTACTTCACAAAGATGTCCGCACTAACACAGGTTTTTCTCTACCATTTAGACCAATCATGGAACATTTCAAATAAGTGAAAGCCAGCACAGTGCTTTCTAAATATTTATTATTTGAGGTCAAAGACCAAGATTTTAAAATCTCCAAAGTGCAGTGTATCAGCTCAGGATATCAGATTGACAGCTGGCAAGGCCTGAAGGAAGCAGGCAGACACTGTAAGAAGGTGTTAGATGTCAGGCAATCATCTAATGCAGCCTGATTACACAGGGTAACAGAAACCACAGTTTTAGTAACAGCTATACATGGGTTTTAAATACAAAAAAGTAGGGGGGGGGGGCATCCGTGAAGATTCTCAGTCACCCAGGTAATGGTAGATCTCTGAAATAAATCAAATGAGCTTGGAAGAAAAGCTCCTTCAGTTCTGAGCTGAAGACGCGTCTTAGAGGAGAGGTGAAGAACTCTTTAAGCATTTCCTCCAAGTCCAGTTGACTTTATTAATTGCAGAGAATAAGAGTCCAAGTAATGTGGTGCAAACTTGCTAGACCCTACTTTTTTTTAATAGTAATAGTACTGTATTAAATAAGTACAGTTAGTTACTTCAAAAGTGAAACACAGTTGTACTGTAAATCCAATTTGCCATGAAAACCTGCTAAAATGTCTACTCGCGTATGAAAACATTTCAGCTGCCCTTTACTAAGCACGCCAAATCAAGTGAATCTTACATTTTCAGATAGTATATATTGCAGCTAATGTAACGCCATTGGCATGTGGATGGAAGAACAGTTACAGCACCGTCATTGGCTTCTAGTTTAGACCATTTATTTAAACTGAATTTTTAGTTTTCGTAGTGTTTGTTTTATTCTCTTTGGGTTTCAGGTGTCCATATGCAATATCCTTCTCTTTCGTTCTTAGATTTACATTTTGGGGAATTTTCTAGATACAGTGTGTTTGCATGGTGTCACTTTGTTTAATACCTCAAATATTGATCATTAGCTCCAACTGAACTTTTCCCTGTTAAAAACTGAAGAAGCCTCTTGGGTGAAAAGTCCTCAAACAACTTTAAGTGCAGTTGATCCCTTTTTCTTTTTTTTTTTTGCTCTTCTGAATCTTGCTTTTTAATTTATGTATCAACCGATCTCCGTTAAATATGAAAAAAAACCTCAACTCATAAACTCCTCTTCCTATAGATGAATGACACGTATTATACAGCATAAAAACCTCACAGTTACTAATGCATTCCTTTGAATACATCTATGTCATGTACAGCTATTTTCATTACTTTGTATCATATTCTTCTGTAATTGTCCGGTGCACAGACAATCGCTATACACATGTCAATAAACCTGTTAAAAAGTTGCAATTCTTCTATTTCTGACTGTTTTGTCTTCTGGTAAAGAAATACAGGAGCAGAAAACTCTGAACCTTTCAAGTATGATTCAGGTGTGCAGTGATGAGCAGCGCATCCAGCAGATGGCAAACTCCACCAGCTCTGAAGCCTGGCAGCAACGCACACAGAGATGAGGTTGCTCTAAGTTGCATCACCTCTTTAAAATAATCAACCGCTTTAATGAGCAGTTTTGGCAGTCATGTTTATCACCACGCAAATGTGATAAGACGCCTCAGAATTAGGGGAAGCTTGGTTTAAAATAGAAATTTATAAGACTTAAGTTTGGAAAGAATTCCTTTACAAAGAATTAAGAATTTCCACTGAGCATGGTGTTATTCGGAAGTTTGTTCAGATATTGCATCTGTCTCGAAACCAAGAGGAGGAGGCTCCTTCTAAAGATGCCTTTCGAGGATTCAGAAGCCAATTTCATGGCTTCCTCAATGCCACATTACGTATAATCTCTACCAAAGCATGGGAGACAGAAAGCCAAAAGCTGGCAGAAACTATCAGGGACTGTATGAACAAAGTCACTTCTGTTATGAGGCCTTATGATTGACATGAGAGTTACATGTCCTTCGTTTGAACATATTCACACATTTTCTGAGATCATCATACTAAAACATTCACATCATAACAAACACTCAGAAACCTAAAGTTAATCTTAGTTGCTTATTCTTGAACTTATGTGTAGGAATAAACAGTAATTCAAGTGGGAGTGCTCATTAGTATGTTATTAGTATTTCGTAAGTATTTCACTTAGCAGCTAAAAGTAGTTTTATGGATTTTCCACTTAAGCCATTTTTTTAGTCACAGTAATAAAATATTTGGAAGAGTGATGTCAAAATCATGACAGCAGGATAAAGGATAAATTAAATGAAGGTTAGATAGACAAACAGCTAAAATAAAGACATTACAAATTTGAATAAAGATTAAATATTTTAATGTGTGTGTACACATTAAATAATTATTTTATATTTTTTTGTACTTTTTTTAAAATACATTTTAATACTTTTTGTATACTTTCTATACTTTCATGATTCCCTTGTAAAACATTTTTTTTCCCCAGCCTTTAATTAGCCACCTAATGCAGTACGAGCAGCTTGTGGTCTGGTGCCTTGCTCAAGGGCACCTCGGCAGTGAACTTAAAGAGTGAACTGGAGAGGTGAACTGGCACCTCTCCAGCTACCAGTTCACACTCCATACTTTTGGTCCATGCTGGTGGACCCTCTAATCCTCAAGCCAAGAAATAATGGACTGAGCTACTGTGTGTTTTAAGTGACCCTATGCAGAAAACAATAGTCTAGCACCGACCCACATCAACCACAGACACCTTCAAAATCACAAAAGTCTGATGGAATCTGCCACCCTCTGATGATGGAGCAAGAGCTTTTTAAATATTGCCTATTTCCTATCAGTGATCAGTATGAGTTAAGCATGAGGAAGGAGATGAGTGGGGAAATTTGCAAAAGGAACAAAAACGTGCCGTGCTTATATTTCTATTAAACAATGAGGATTGTATACACACATCCTTTTAAGATCAATCACTGTAGGGAATGTTTTTTGATCTTTCCTGTTCTTGTCTGATGTTGTTGTCAAGGAAGCAGCTTGATGGTTCACGGGGATGACAGAAGTATACTACTTCTTCTTCTTCAAGTGTGCAGTGCTCACTGTGAAGCACATCAACTGAATTCACCTTGATTAGTAATATATTACATACATCCGGTCCTAAAGGCACGTTGTCAGCTGACAAGATAACTGACATAATAATAGCCACAAAGCTACCTAACAGATCGTGAACAATTACTTAATAATTAATCGACAATAATAATCAAATAATTAACAGCAACTTATAAATAAATAATTATAATAAAGCAATTATCATCCATTAATTAATAGCTAATAGGCATATTCACTTTACAATAACACAATAATTGAAGCGTGTATATGTGTGACATACATGCAAAAATATAGCTGCAGTATTTTGAAATCTATATTCATAATGATATTTTGTACTGAAATGGTAATTAAATGATCTTCCTTGGAGTTGTAATCAGATTATACAAGATCAAATATTCCAGGGCATTTTGTACAACCTGCATCGACAGGAAGTGCAAAAGCACCTCCTTCCTGCCCCGAGGCTCCTAGTGTATGTGCGTGTGTGCGTGTGTGCGTGTGTGTGTGTGTGTGTGTGTGTATGTGTGTGTGTGTGTGTGTGTGTGTGTGTGTGTACCATGGGACCTAGCATAAATGAAGAGGTGGAGTTCAGCAATTCAGTTCAATCCTCAGTGGAGGGATTTGTAGGTTTTGATCCCGGGTAATTAATGTGAAACCCTCCATGGGAAGTAATGGATCTGAGAATGGGATGCTTGAAGGGGACTGTGTACATGCCTTTTTAGGCATAGCGCGCGCGCGTGTGTGTGTGTGTGTGTGTGTGTGTGTGTGTGTGTGTGTGTGTGTGTGTGTGTGTGTGTGTGTGTACACATAAATGCATTGTATGTATAACATTAATAATCGAGTTAGAAGTCTTTGTCTTTGTAGACACTGGACTCTCTCTGAAGGTAACAGGTGATGTTCAGTGAACGTCTCATCCGTCCACCCATTAACCACAAACACTGGAAACCTTTAATGAAGCTGGGGCCACAGACGATTAATTAACTGTAAAACTTCAGCTTCTATTTTCTTTCCTTCTACACATTTCACAAAGTCACTGAGCCCACAAAACTAATTTAGTCATATAATTTACAAATCCAATTAAAGCAAATACTGAGGCTTCACAAGCTGCTGCTAGTCTTATAAGACTGTTTTCCTTTATGCCCATGAATGTGGCTGTGAATACTAGCATATATAAGCTGAGCAGAATGTACTAAGCAGGGGCTAAGTGTTCTAATAACTTTGATTATTTTATGGAGTTTATTATGGTGTGTTATCCTGTTAGGGAGGTGATGTTGTGGCAGGAGGTTGGTAATCCAGACTGTCTTGTGTCTGTCAAATAATCTCTCACTGTGCAAGGTAGGAGGATTCACATGTCACTGTTTGGGAAGGAAAAGACCAACCTGTTTGACAAGGGATGGGAACACAACGGAGGAGGGAACCTGTTCCAACACCCACTACTGTACAGATCACACATCTTCTCTGTGGCATTCAAACCTGTTGATAATATTAGTTTCCACATCCAAGAACACTTTTACACAACTAACAAAGCTAAGTAAGCCATACATATACTTCTTTAAATTTATGGTCTAATAAGTTTAGCAGTACTGTATGATGCTGAGGGACTGGGGTTGCTTCCTTGCATCTGGGCCAGTAAAGGGAATTGGTTTCTAGTTAGTCCTGATGTGACAAATATCAGTTCAGAGTATCCAGCTTTCTTAAAATACTTGGATGTGGTACTGCAGGGAACCTGTTGGGACTTTCTTCCTCTTCTGGGGAAATTCAATACTTGTGGGCAATGATGGTGTGATCTGGAGGGGCATGATTTGTAGGAATGACCTGCCTGATTGATAACTGACTGATGTGTGTTGCTATAGTCACAGTTAATCCATAACAAAACACCTTAAGAATGTTTACAAGTGAACATAAGCGCATATGACACCAGGGGTCATAGGTCACAGATCATGTGTCATACCTGTGACCATATTACCTTGAGCTGTTCACTTATCACCAACATTCTTGGTTGGGCAAGGGGAAATTCGAATGTGGGATGAGTTTTGTTGGGCCATGGAGCATGACTTTCAAAGAGATTATGAACACATGGGAAGGGACTCATTAGTCCCACTTTGTCAAAGATTCTGTTCATATTTTTCATGGACAGACGTTTTCGGTACAATGACAAATACAAAGCTTGTTGGACTCAGGGTTACATCTCTGCTTTTTTGCCGATGATGTGTTACTTCTAGTTCCATCATGCCATGAGCTCCATCTGTCATTGGGACAGTTTGATGATGGTAAAGGAATCAACACCTCAAAGTTAGAGGCCATGGCTCTCATTTGGAACAGGATGGGTTACTCCGTCTTTAAGAAAGGGATGAGTTGAGCCCCAAGTGTGTGGATTTAGGTGTCTTGGGGTCTTTTTCACAAGTAAGAAGGAATTGAGTGGGAGATGCAGTGACAAAGGCAATCTACTGGTCTGTTGTGGTGAAAAGAGAGCTAACACTAAACTATTTAATGGCCTACCCTCCTCCTGTCAATATGGTCATGAGGTCAGGTCATGCCTGACAGAACAGGCTTACCGACACAAGTGGCTGGATGAACACAGGGTGTCTGGCCTCACCGGGGGGGTGCTCAGTGTAAAGCCACTGCTCCTCCACGTCAAGAGGAGTCATCTGAGGTACGGTATTTGGTTAGGATGTCCCCTCAGACGCCTCCCTGGGGAGGTAATTCAGACAGATCCCACTGGAAGGAGACCCGGGGTAGAGCCACCAGGATGTGCAGAAGGGATTATTTTTCTCAAAAAGGTTTGGAATGCTTTGGTGATACCCCACCCGAGGAGATGAAGGAGGTGGATGAAGGAACATTTGGGGTTCTCCACTGAGACAACTGGGATGGCTGCTTATTCTTGGCTGGATCACAGTTTAGTTTTGCAAAAGCGTAAAAACATGGCACAACCACCAATATGAACTCGAGATGCTGCCAATAGAGTCGTTCAAGCTGATTTTATTTTTCTGGGAAAGTTAAGTTATATCTTTAAAAACAATAGATCCAGATCTATCACAGAAGAAAATGATACTGTCACTGATAGTTCATTATAAATAAGGATCTAAATTCTAGGAGCATTTCGATTTCTATTGTCAAGATATGACAAATCTTAAATTAGTACAAAACAGAGTGTATATTAATGTGTACACTGTATGTTAAGAATCTTCCCAAAAAAATTATTTCTGTTCTTTGAAAATTATCTTGTGTCTTCAATCATTGTTAACACATCTCTGAATGCTTCCAAGTTCAACTTCAAGTTTATCTCATTTAGCAGTTCTCTTCATTTTTGATTATGTTTTCCACTGAAACTCAGTTGCTTTTCAAATTTATTGTCTTGATTCATTTGTATTTTGCTGCTGAAACGGAGCTTATTTCCTTTTCACGTTTCCATTTTTAATGAGAGAGGAGGCTCGTACCGAGTCCCTCTGCTGCTTTTAATCCCTGATCTCTCTCGCCGCTCGCTCTCAGCGTGACCAATAACAGCCCCGAGGAGGCATCATCATAATTCCCTGTAAATGACAACTAATGAAGATTGTATTTCTCATTACTTTGTGTCTTTAAGGAAGCAGGGCTGTTAGCAGTACTTTTTTTTAATTCAAGCATGTTTTATTTTTACTTTAATTCCTTGCCATCCCGCCCTGCTTGAAAAATTCCTTCTTAATTTTTTCCTCTCCTCAGCACCTCCATCAGTCAGGGATGAATGAACGCTCTCTTGTACCCTCTGCCTGTATGAAGTACCCTCTCAATTAGAATTGCATGGTAAGTGAGAGCCATTTTGAAAACATTTCTCATTACACCTTATCACTGGGGCATGGGGGGAGGGGGGCGACATGAAGCAAATTAGAGGGTTGAATGACAGACGGAGAGTAAAGGAAGGAGGGAGGGCTGGAGACATCAAAGTGTTTTTGCTCTATTTAAATTGAGTGATCTTGTGTGAAAGATTCCCGTTACATAAAGATTAACCCCATCTTTCCTCAAACACACACACACACACACACACGATGAATTTCACACACCCGCATACACTTGGATTTATGTGTCAAGGGTTAATAGCTGTGAGGATGAGGACACTGTGAGGTTCATGCAGGGTGTTTCTGCAAATACACATCTGTGTCAGCATGTGTGTGTGGAATGTGTTCATATACAGTATGTGTGCATGTGAGGATTTTTGAGTGCAGTAATGGAAGAGAGAGTGCACACGAACAGGAAGGTAGAGCTGACACACACACACACACACACACATACACACACACACTAAAGTGTGAGAGAGGCTGAGTATCATCTCACACCGATGGACTGACACGTTACAAATCCCACCAGCAGAAGCAGTGAACTGACCTGCCTGTGCTACTCTGGAACACACACATGCACTGACACACACACACACACACACACACACACACACACACACACACACACACACACATACACACACACAGGCTGTGTGAGAGTTTCTCTGATCTCTCTCTGGAATACACACATGCACTCACACACACACACTTACACATACACACACACACACACACACACACACACACACACACACACACACACACACACAGGCTGTGTGAGAGTTTCTCTGTTGCCTGTTTTCCACCAGTTTCATCATGTCCTTCAGCTAAATGCAAATTCTGGTCCCTTTCAGTCACTTGAATGTAGAATATGAGCATTGTGTGTGTGTGTGTGTGTGTGTGTGTGTGTGTGTGTGTGTGTGTGTGTGTGTGTGTGTGTGTGTGTGTGTGTGTGTGTGTGTGTGTGTGTGTGTGTGTGTGTGTGTGTGTGTGTGTGTGTGTTAATGAGCCTTTCATTTCTTGTGTGTCTTACTATGCATCTCTCTGAATGTGTGTATAAGTTTCTGTTGTCCCTGTTGTCTACAATATATGAAAGCGACAAGCGCGTGTGTGTGTGTGTGTGTGTGTGTGTGTGTGTGTGTGTGTGTGTGTGTGTGTGTGTGTGTGTGTGTGTGTGTGTGTGTGTGTGTGTGTGTGTGTGTGTGTGTGTGTGTGTGTGTGTGTGTGTGTGTGTGTGCACGTCCTGTGTTTCCTTTAAGTTGTCTTTTTACTGTTTGTGTGTCTGTTCAATCCTCCCCAGTGGATTAGTGACGTTGGCGGAACTTACCCTCTCCCTCTGATAAGGGTGCGTGCTGCTGCTGCCTCCTGTTCTCTGCTCCCCGTGCTCAATTTCAGATAGCACTAATGGAATCTGTCCTACGCAATTGTAATGCGAGCGAGACTCATTTTCCATGGAGCTTGGAGCTGTCAGCTTGGCAGGACTGTTGGGAGGGTTCGGAAGGAGGAGGAGGGGAGAGCCAACGAAGGGAGGGTTGACGGCGGCATGGGGAAAGAGTGGCTGATTAAGAGTGTGTGTGTGTGTGTGTGTGTTTGTGTGTGTGTGTGTGTGTGTGAGTGTGAGTGTGTAGTTGAGTACATCTGACGTGCGTTTTGGTAGACCTCCTCCCTCTTGTCAGAGAGTTGGAGTGTACTTCCTACATGCTGCCCATCTTGGAGCATATTTGCATTCATCCAAACACACATTTCCAGGTCAGCATGCTAAACATATCGTGACTGAGGTCTATTTCACAACAGGTTGGATTATCAGTTCTGAACATAAGTTTCCAGAACATATACCGTATTGTCTGTATTATGTTCCAGCCATGCAGGTTTGTCTTGTCCAGAGATCACAACAGTAGCATGGGAACGTTTTTTTAGTCACCCGTCAGGTCTGTATAGTACGAGTAAAACAGGAGGCAGAAGTTTCAGCTCTCTGGTGGCTTTAATTTGGAACGATAAGACTTAAAACCTTCCTCTTTGAGAAAGCTTATAATTAGGAACAACATAGATTTCTTCAGATAAGCTGCTGTAGGCCTAGGCTGCTGAGGGTGTTTTTCCCTCTCCTGTTAAAGGGAGTTACATTAATTGCATTTGGAGCTTCTGATATTTTCCTTTCTTTCTTAGTCTCTATCTTCACTTTTAATATTAACGTCTTACTCATACAACTTTGAACAAAGAAGTACTTGCAAGATACTGCCAACATTTATGTGCAACTTGACAGGTGGGGAGCAAGTCTAGAAGACAAGAACCTGAAGTCAGTGAACAGAGCCCTGAAAGTCCCGTCACCACATCCCCATTGGGTTATTTTTCCTGTAAAAGCACTTCGAAACATCTGTTGATGTGATTAAACGCTTTACAAATAAACCTAGATTGATTTATTGCGTTGATATCAGCTAATAAGAGGCAGAGTAAGGTAGGGAAAAAAGTACCTAATGCAGCACCAGTGCAGGCATGTCAGCAGAGAGGACAGAATTTAGAGCTCTGACAGACTGCAAAGCAGAGGGATTTATTTGGGGGCTTTATCAAAATTGCTTGGCCTCATTTGGAAATAACTTCTGCACTCTAGCTTTAAGAAGTTCCAGTGAAAACTGCTGACGAATCAGAATTTTGGTGCTGAAACGGAAAATTACAGTAGTATTTTGAAATTTCTATTTTGTCTAATGCTCTGTACGCCACAGACCAAAATTAACCACAAGGGAATTTATGATCCGATGTCAATGAACTAGCGCTTGCATTTATTTCAGTGATGCAAAACGCAGTTGTATACATGTTTGTCATCATGACTACTTTAGAAGTCAGCAAACACAACAGGTCAGGGAAAGACACAAATACTATGAATTCCATAACAATGGCTCAGATGGATTGGTGACTCGTTTTGTGATAGACAGCCCAACAAGTACACTGTTAGTATCATTCATTCATTCATTCATTCATTTGTCTTCTTGACGAGAAAATCAGATTCATCTTGCTTCAGTCGCTTATTTGAGATACGGGTCTGCTGAAGCCTATCGCAGCTGTCTACAGGCAAGAGGCAGGGTACACTCTGAATGAGATGCCAGCTCATCACACAGCCACACACTGGCAGATCAAACTCGCATTCACACCTATGGACAATCCAATGAAGTTGCATGTATTTGGAGGTGGGAAGAAATGGAGAACCCGGAGGGAACCCGCAGAGACACATGGAGAATATCCAGACTCGGAAAGGCTCCAGGTGGAATGGACTCCGGGACCTTCTTGATGTGAGGCAAACACGTGTTTGATTCCACCATGCCACCGTGCTGCATCACTTGTATCGTGAAATGGAGATACCACTCTGTTGGTCAGCCATTATTAGTCATTTTATTATTTCACCAACTTCTTAATGTGTCTTCTCTGAAATCGATTGACTTCATCAAGTGATACAACTTGAGTTTATGCTGTTGTTGACGCCATAACTGATGCCTAACTTTTTTTTTTGAAGGGAGGGGGTGATGCAGTGAAAATAATATCGTTACCACACATGGAAATGAAATCGTGAGGTGCATTGTAAGTGTTTCAGCATTGTATCTGGTTGTAGTTTGTTCTACAGTAATGACTGTACTGTATTCAAACACGTGTTTGATTCCTGGCGTGATGGAGTCATGTCCATGTGACCCACTGTTACAGACACCTGAAGATTTTGTAGATTTTCAACATTTTTTTCTCTTAATTCATGGATAATGCCTACAATATTTTAAATCTACCACACGACACGGTATGATCTGGATCGAGAAATATTGTATGTCTGGTACGTGGAAAAATCATTATTGTGAGATGATGATGATGATGATGATATTAATAATAATAATAATAATAACAATAATAATAATAATAATAATAATAATAATAATAATAATAATAATAATAATAATAATAATAATAATAATAACAATAATAACAATAATAACAATAATAACAATAATAATAACACAGAATAACAACCTAAATCACACTGTGCTGATTCATTTTCCAATGGTATGTTTTCACTGGCATTTCCCATTGTAAACATTTTGCCAAAATGTTTTTAAAAAAAGTAAAAACTGAAAATACAAACTAACATTACAGTCAGGCAAATACATGATCAGGCGGCACAGCAAGGCAGTTCTGGGTTCGAGTGCCGCTCTGTGCAGAGTTTGCTCGGACGGCAAAGGGGATGGAAATGAGATGATGACCTTGACCTTGAGAAATCAAGGTCGCACATCAACGATCGCATTTCACCTCATCACGGATTATTGGAAGGCAGTTAGTTGATACCATACGCGCATTCTATTGGCTGATGGCATCTGGAAGTGCGGCATGTCCTGTGCATCTCGGACTTCCGTGAGACACAAAAGTGCTTCAAACAGTCAATAACAGTCTGGGAAAAGGTCAAACAGATATCAAGTGGTTTAATATCAATATGGGGAGGGTTCATAAACTTTAAAATTACCATAAATAAGATAAATAGTTTGTCGCTCTATCGCAGAATTCATTAATCGCGTGTGGTTCCTGGAACGCATTAAGAGCGATGAACCATGGCACACTGTATACCTTTTTAGGTACACATCTCTGAAACCTGATGAGATATAATCACAAAACAAAAAGCAACATTTTCAGGAAGGCAGAGACACAAAATTGTGTGGGTCAGGGTAAAATGTTGAATTCAGGGGTGTCGCGGGATGTTGCAGTCTTTGACTGCCTTGTTGTAGATGAGTCTGTTTTAGCCTGCGGCCTGCAGGTGGTAGTGTTTGCATGATGAACGGTCCACTGGACCCACTCTTCTTTCTACTCTCCACTTTGTCTGTACCTGCATTTGCACCCACAGGAAAATCCTTCTTTGGTTTTTTTTTCTTTCTCTCGTCTGAGTCTTTGGTTTTTATGGTAGTAATTTTTTAGAGGTGTCTCTTCACATCTATCAGCAGAGATAATATTGAGCTTTTTTTTTTTTTAATGAGCATCCATGCAATAAATTCTTGAAAATTATTTTGACTAATTGTTCTTGGTTTTTTCAGATTTAGTTCAGGTTAATCACACACAAGGCTGAGGAGTGTGAAGCACATTCTTCTTATCCCAGTCTCTGCACATTTACTACAGCTCAGTTCAGGGAAGGGAAGGAAATACCAATTTGGCAGCGCTACAGGGATTACTGTGGAAGTGGGCATTTTTAATCTGGAACAGACTGTAGCATTTGTCTGCACTTAAAGCTGTCATCAGTCCTGCCCTGTCTATCGGTCTGTCACCATGTCCCATCTCCAGTTTAAAAAAAAAAAACATTGCTGGAGCTGATTAAACTCAACAAAATAAATAAATAAAATAAATAAACTGTGCAGTAAATCTCACAGCCAGGGGCCGACACAGCCAGAGCCCCATTACTGGTACTCTACCCCCTGGGAAGAGTTTAGTGTCAACAGACCCTCCTTCTGTGGGGGGTCGAGGAAGGACTCCCTCTCAAACACTGACATGTCTAAATCAAGGAAGGCCATTCTGATGGGAATGTGGGTAAATAAATTTAGACAGGGTCAGACCTGACGCTGTCTGAAAAAAACTTGAAGTGCAGAGAAAACAACATAGAATGACCTCTAATCCAGTGCTGGAGAAAGGAACTGTGTTTCTGCACACACACATAAAGCACATGTGAAAAATATGCTTAATTGTTACTGGAGTTTCCCTGGTAATAAAAAAATAAAAGCCTCTGTGGGTTAAATCCACCGAGCTGAACATTAGAGAAGTGCAGAGTTCAGCTCTTACAGAAAAAGGCAAATCATTATCTTCCAGAGAGAAGGAGAAGAATCAGAGGGGGAAGGCGGCAGGCTGTGATACTGAGGAAGAAAGGCATCACGTTGTGAGGAAGACAGACTGATAAAAGAATGAAGCCATTGGTGGAGGAAGAGAGAAAGGGCCCCACAAATTGGCAAAGGGAAGTCAGGGTCTCTCTGCTTTGCATTTCATTTACATGGCTGGCCGTATCGACCAATCGGATTGGGAGCGGAGCCCATGGCTTAGGAAGGTGAATAAAGACTCCAAATGCCTTCACTGCTCTCATCCCTCTCTCTCATAATACCCTGTCTGCCCTTCTTTTCTCTCGCTCCCTCTCTTTTCTCTCTTCACTGTCATAATACCCTTTCTCTCCTCATTCTCCGCTTTCTGGCGCGGTACTATAAGTAGACCCTGTCCGATGTGATAGTGGGATGAGGAGATGAGGAGGAGGAGGAGGGCAGCATGCAATGATGACTTTTGCTGCTTGCCACCCACTAAAGGTAAGAAAAAGCAAGATTTTGAATGGTTGTGTTTATGTATGAAGGTATTTGCAGGCACACGTGTCGTGTTTTTTTGTTCTCCAAATAAAAACATGACACAAGCAGCAGAACATTTTGCCACTGTTCTCTGTTCTTTTTGTCATGTGAGGTGGTGAAAGGTTCCAAAATGGAAAAATCCATTCAGACCCCATACAAACGACACCCAGAGAGCAAAGATC
The DNA here is from genome assembly GCF_040054535.1 of Antennarius striatus. Classification (NCBI taxonomy): domain Eukaryota; kingdom Metazoa; phylum Chordata; class Actinopteri; order Lophiiformes; family Antennariidae; genus Antennarius; species Antennarius striatus. Next base: position 10,042,551 of record NC_090794.1, on the reverse strand, counting down.
ATTTGCTAATTGATCTATAAATGCTCTGCAATTAAGATCTGTGAAATTTGATATTACACATATTAAATGATGATCAAGAATGATAACTACAAGTCTCACACACACACTTAGACACACAAAATGAGACACTTCCCCTTGATTTCATTTGAATAATAACATTGTGACAGGCACATTAAGAAAACCATGAATCACCTCAGGCATTTCTTTCAGAAGTCATGGAACCACTTAACACATGCAGAGACCTCAAGGGTATCAAATAAGGAATTGAATATTTCACCCTCTCCTCATGGAAGACAGGCCTTCTTCTGAGAGTTTAACATGTTGTGGGAAAAACAGAAACTTCATTCATTCCTATCAACCACGTTGGGTAATTTACACCCTTTTTGTAGAGGAGATACTGCGGTTTTTATTTCAGTTAAAGTAGCAGTACTTCAATTTATGATCTATCATGAGTAAAAGCCATTATTTTATTTCGGTAGAAGTGACGGATGATTGTCCTTCATCTTTGGAGCAGGAATGACAACCCTCCCAATAACTCAAGTCGACTGACTGCGTCAGAATACCGATTGTGTGCTCCCAACCAAACAGGACCTGGAACAAGATATTGGAGTTACATCACAAATCGAGCACAACATCGTTGTTGCAGCAGTTTCTCCACAGGAAGATGATCTCTGGCCATGTGGAAAATGATGGCAAAATAATGTGCATTTCACCCCGAAATTAACAAAAGAGAAAATATCACAAATTTGATGGGGTTTTTTTGTACAAAACAGATTTCCTCTTATTCTTCTGACTCAAAGGTGAAAAGTGACATCAACAGAGGAAAACAGACGGAAAACGGGCTTGCATCTTCATTCATGAAATCATCCGACATTCTGAGGTTAATCTCTGGTAGCACCTTGCTAATCAATATTACTGTATTCATCACCTTTCTATGCCCACACACACACAAGGACACACACACACACAGACACAGACACACACACACACACACACACACACACACACACACACACACACACACACACACAAAGAGTACCCCTCATTGTCGTTAATCATCAATAACAATACCTTATTTGTCGGGGAGGAATGTTTACAATGGGATGCCCCCCTGGGCGTGTGAGGCCCTCCCTTGACACCACAGTGTGCCAGTGTGCCACCAATTAATGAGCGCAAACTGAATGAGGTCATAGCGGGATGGGGTCATTAGCAAAACAAACCCGCTGACCCTCTGGGGCAAAAGGAGGTGAGTGAGAGGGAGAAGACGGTGGCAACACCTCCACCCCAACATTGAACCATGACTGTGGTTCCATCCAACAATAGAGTTGGTGATTCTTTTTTTTTTTTTTGATTGTACTGTATGTACATCATTAATGGAACCCAATTACACCACCTTTCAGTCATTTATTGTAACTGCTTCAGTTCAATCATGTGTGTTATATCAGACATATTAGTCCTCGTAAAACTGTCAAATACTAAACATCATGACTAATTCATGCAAGTTCAGCTTACTTGAAATTTGAAACATCTTTTCCTTCTGGGGCTTATATTTATATATCTGAAGCAAAATTTACTCTGCATCATTCTTGAAAATAAACTCTGAATTGCTTCTCTGTGAAATTTATCTGTGTTTCATTTATGTGGGTTTTTTTAAAAATAATTTTTAACCATTTCCTTTAGCAGGAGAGTAAATTTTATCAATCAACTTTTTTTTTTTGCTTTTGCATTAAGTTGCAGGAAACACTTTTGAGGTTGACAAATGTTATTGGCTAGTCCATAAAAATGCATGGAAGACAAGATGATGATTTTGGCTTTCTAACGCTTTGCATAGTGTTACTGATAATAATGGAAAAAGATGGCTGTGAATTAAATGGGCTTTCATTAAACCAATCTATTTATGACCTCATAATGATCCTCTTCATTGTGCTTTACTGACTCTGTGGTCACTGAGAGGAAACTATCCAGATCCATTTTGCTGTAACTTGCAGTGTCCGTTGTCGGTGAAAGCTACAGGTTCGTGTTGACATCACACCAAAACTCACACTAAGACTCTCGTGAAAAAAATTAAACCACAAACAAGTAAATTCTCATGAAATGCATACAATGGTGAAAAAGTGGACTCCTGTGCACAACAACATGATCAAGGATAACACGTCATCTGTCACGTTGCACCCTGAGTCCAAAGATACTAATTCTCAAAATATCAAAATATTGAAGATGCTAAAAGTGATTAGTGGCGAGGCTGTCCGGGGTGCGTATGTGTGTCTCTTTTGTTAGCCAGGGGCATATTTGTGTTTGTGTATCTCCATTGTGACGCGTGTAATCCACATGCTCTCTAATCCGAGAGCAGGTGGCCAGGCGTGTGGCGACTGTGGGGGTGCATGGAGGGCACACGCCTCCTGCTCTAAACACACACACACACACACACTAAGCAGTATGATTGATCCCTAAACACATCAATGTTTGCCCCACGCCTTCATGCTTAATATTGTTGTAGGGGAGAAGACGCCCTTAGATTGATCCTAAAGTCATATTGCAAGACTCTCTGACAGACGCCTCTTCACAAATTTCCCCACTGTGGGACAATAAAGGTTTATTATTATTATTATTATTATTATTCCCGATGTGTGTGCTCAACAGACACGCCTCCGGGAGTGTTGTTCTGAACAGGTGGGCCAAAAGAAAAGCATCTGGTAGCAAACTCTGTGTCATCCTTTTGTACTGTACTACTGCCCCATCTGCTCAGAGACGGATGAAAACGATGCTGCTTCAACAAAAATGTAGCAGAAATAAGGAAACCACAATTCCTGACTTGTACTTTGAGCGTTACATTCAGTTTCATAGATTAAATCCTGTTTGTATCTGGCTGTTGTAAAGTTGGACATGAATGGCGTTTCAGAAGATTTTCTGCTCTCACTGATTTTCTGACAAGCAAATGGAGGCCCCTTGACCTTTAACCTCTGTATTGTACACCAGTACAGGAGACGTTGGCAGTTGAGATCTCTCTTGTTCATATATGAGGATGCTGGCACTGAGATGAACCTATTTTTAGATATTCTCACACGTGTTTGTAAAAATATAAGCATAAGCAGCGCAGAGCAGAGCAGACAAGAGAAGAGACGAGAAGAGAAAAGAAGAGAAGAGAAGAGAAGAGAAGAGAAGAGAAGAGAAGAGAAGAGAAGAGAAGAGAAGAGAAGAGAAGAGAAGAGAAGAGAAGAGAAGAGAAGAGAAGAGAAGAGAAAATAAGTTTTTGCTTTCACAATAATTACATAACCTCTATATTGCTTTCCACCCGCTGTACTGTATTCATCTGTGATGCTTCACTTAGTATTTAGTCACTCAGCTTTTAGCTCTAGTTTATGGAGGTCAATTTGGCTATAAAATGCATATAATCTGTTATTGCAACATCTCCCTTTTTCTCTTATAAGGAGATTTATGTTTTTTTTTCCTACTAATGGTCTGTTCTCATAAGGACAGGAGTGCTTTGTTGGCTGAATGTCCACTGTGGACATAATCCAGGGTTGTAAGGTCTTGTAGCTAAATGGATGCTTTAAAAACCTAAAGAACACAGTTCTATGGCAGCCACTTATTCTTACATATGCTGGATTTTCTTTAATCCTCTCATCAGCTTTCTGTTGTGTTTGATATGTGTCTAGAACATATGTGTGTTTTTAAAGTGCTGCATTTGCTCAGGTGACAGCATCCCAGTATTATTAATAATTTGCTTTCCACATGTAACCATATGGCGGAGATGTCCAGCTCAAATCCTAACACTGCTCAATCGCTGTTTAGTTTAACATTAGTTATTTTTTCCATTTAAGAGGTTTACATAGACTCATAACAAGCTCAAATCTTTAAAATCAAATAATTCTACATAAATTGGGTTATTATTAGATGGGATTAATGTACAGATTATGATACAAATCAGACACATCTTATCAGTTTACATGTTTATTTGCTCCATCTAGAGATATTCTTAGTCTGCAGTTTTTTTCCATGTAAAACTGTATCAAATGAGATCAAATATGTTCAAATGATTTTTAGAAATATAAAACTATACATAACCTCTGGCCTTTATCAATCTTTGTAGCTATTTCTGCAGCAAATTCCATCATAAAGAGGACAGGAAATAAACAAAACTTGCAATAAAAATATCCCCAGTTTTTATTGACATCAACACCACACTGTTCCCGGGCACCTGACAAAAAGTGACACCGTTAGTGTTCGGCTCATCGTCTCCAGTAATGTTTAGTATTTAAACAAATATACGTGTAAAGCTTAATATGATATTATATTTCATGATACATATGTCACCTAAATACAAGTTCATCTTCTCCACCATAATATGGCAGAAATGCTAAACATTTTTTTAAAAAATTGTTAAAAAATACACATGAGGTTCCTATTCAAGTTTCAAGTTTATCTATTCTTATATAGCCCACATTCACACAAAATGTCTCAAAAGGCTTTACAGTCTGCACATGGACGATATCCCTCTGACCTTTGTGTACTGCGAGCAGTACGACCCTCGCATCGGATAAGGAACAACTCCCCCCAAAACACTTTTGACACAGAAAAACAATGGATGGGAGAAACCTCAGGAAGACTAGAGAGGAGGGACCCCTCTTCTAGGAGGGGACAGACAAAGCAATAGATATCGCATGTACAGATTAACAACACAATAATAATAATAATAATAACAATGACAATGATTGTTGTATTTAAATAAGTAATTATAATTAAATCCAAAAATGCTTCTCATTCATTCACTTTTGGTGATATCGTCAAGAGATAACCAAGATCATCGGGTGTTTCGAGGCCCCATTTGGGAGGAAATCAAAACAGCAAACAGAAATGTAAATTTTTTTTTCTTTTGCGATCCTTTTCCTGGAGTGATCTGTTTGGATCCTTTCAAGACCATTTGGTGACCAATCAGAGGTGATCTGTCTTCTTTGAGCTCAGAAATCAACTATATTAAAATTAGTTTCCTTGGTGGTATTGCAATAAAATGCTGCTTAACCTGTTAGAAGCCATTTTTCTGCAGAACTGTCTATATTTTACTAATACTTCCTGGCAATTCATTTGGAATTCACATTTATTTTCCCCCGTGACAGAATATTTTGACATTGTTCACTCGGGTATTTTTATAGTACAGGATCTCTTTAGATTTTACAACCACTGCTGACTATTTTCAGAGACATTTACAGTTAAAACAGCTTCAGAAACACATTCTCTTCTTGTTCAGGCAGCTCTACTGCACCTTATAAGAAACAGCTCCAAGCAAGCATTAGCTTCATTGAAACCTCAATGGCCTTGTTAGAGTCTCTCCATTAATGGACAAGTTAATTTACTTCAGGCCTATATGCCAAACAGTATTCAAATTAGTGAAAATACTGTATATTAAGCAGCACTTGGTTAAGGAATCTGATTTTTCAACAGCAGTGGAACATAAAATAAGTGCAAAATAACTAGACATATTTTCTTTCATGAAAAAAAGGAACATGGGATAAATGGCCAAATTATATGTGAGAATATAACTGAATTCTTTTGTTATGCATAACTATGTGTCCTACATTCCCTAAGAGACGACGTCGATCACACACACAGTAAGACATACATAATTCATCTGCAACAACAAGAGTCATGGAATCTCATTTAGTCTATTTGAAACAATAGTGTTTCTGTACTCCTGTCAGATGGCGGTTGAGGAATATGGTAAATAAATATGAGCACACAGCCTTAACTCTTTGTGAATATCTGTGTTAATACATGTCATGTTTAGCGTTTTTTTCTTGTCATGGATTATACAATTTGATGAGATTAAACTCAGTTCTATCAGATGCATCTACCGAATGTGACCATGTGATGCCTTAATGGGGCTTAAAGCTAAACTGTTTTTTTAATTGCTCCCCACAAAACTAAGGGTTAACTTTAAAGTAGGTAAGTCCTGTGGATTTAAAAGCTTTTGTTTTTAGCTCTATGCTGTAAATGCAGAGCAATGTTTAACAGGGGTTCCCTCAGTTGCCATTTTCCATGTCTTTAAAATGGTTTAAGACTCAAAACTGAGCAAAAACCTTTTTTTCATCCTCATTAAACATACTCATATGCCTGTCAATGATATTATATGATTGATAATAGAATTAGCCTGCTTTTAATAACTCAGATAGGCTTGTTTAAGACATCAGATGTTCATCGGTAACATTTCCTCATGTTTTTGTCATGCATCTTGTCTCCAGACAATAATTGACACCTCTATTTGTTCTCAATGGACTTGTTGTATTAAGTGAAAAGGCAGTCTGTCTGTAAACTGACTACAGATAGAGCTCTGAAAACAGCTTCTATTATATGGCTTTCGAAAGCTGATACAAAATCAGTCTGACATCATTTTCACATCTAATACGTAACTCATTTAGGTGGATCTGAGTGTTCAGGAATCGATTTTTATTCTTTTCAGCTGCGGCGTAATAAATAAGGTTTCTGAAAAATCATAAAAATACCAATATGTAGTCAATACAGGCAGGATAAAATGTTGACTCATTGTGGGTGCAGGAACTAAACTTTTTGAGCAGTATACAGTTTTATTATTAATTTATACAAAAAAATAGAGTGTCTGTATACAGTGATGTAATTGATCTCCTTGACAAATTAGCATTTTGATTTCTTAATAGATAGAAAAGTTACATATGGCACGTCGTTAGTAGTATAACTTAAAGTGGATTAAAATATATGGGATCACCGGCGGAAATCATCTGATTTCCTCTCCGCTGCGGGGAACGCTGACACGCAGAAAACTGGAGATGCGTCGACGCTGCACGCGAGGCGCGGTTCACACCGGCGGTTCCTGCGCCTTCCCACGAGACCCGTTCAATCCGCAAATCCCCGGCGGCGGTAAAGAGTCGCCGGGGGAGTGGAGGCCCTGCCTCCGGGCGACGGGCGGCTAAATGTGCGGTCGCCTCAGCCTGGAGGAGACTTCCGAGACTCCTTTTCATTGTTAAACTTCCTCAAATATGACGAGAGGATTAATGAAGCGCGTCTGTCGGACCCGTATGTCCCCTTTAGTGCCGCTTGTACTTAATTAAAACCGAATGGAGGCCCCTGGTCGTCCTGACTGAGTGCTCTCCGTTGAAATTAGGATTATTTGACCCGTTGAAGCTTTAAATATGACTCTGGAATCAATTTTTTTAAAATCAACCAATTAAATTAAGTCCACTTGAACTATCAGAGAATGATTTCAAAATTTAATGGAGATTATAGACTTATTTCTGAACAAGTTTTATTTGAATATTTATCTGAACGTTATTTAATCACAAATCACAATCGATATTTATGAGTTTAGAGTTGGTCTATTGGTTTATCATAAATCTGGGTCATATGGATTACACATTTTCTCTACGGATTGTGTGTTTGCTCATCTTCGTTTTATTAGCGTCATAAATAGAATTTTATTTATGACGGTTTTTATGTGCAAATTTAAAATCAGTTGTCATAGTTGCAATTTTTAGGACTTTATTAAAAACTTATTACACAACGTTATGAGTTTTAATGTTTTGATGGATGCCTCCATATAGGCTGCTTGTTCTGTAATTGTCTCCTTTGGTGACAATTGATGTCAAATGGTCAACAAAATTCTTGGAATAGCAGAAACAGTCAGTCAGGGGAGGCCTCTCTGTCACCTCTCTTGTCAGATCCTAATTAGACCAATAACACGTGTCTAATTCTTCTTTCATTCTCACCCTCTGTTTAAAAACCAACAGGCTTTATATGCACACAAATCCATAAGTGCAATGCAGGGCTAATCAGGAACCCCGCAACAGATGCCTGACACATTGATTCTGAGACTGTTGAACTCCAGAGGAGCTCATTTGTCTGGACCAAAGCGCACGGCCATGATTTGAAGCGCAGTGATTTTATTATAGCCTCATATATTAAAATAATGCCATAATTTGTCAGATAAAGTTTAGAGTCCCTTTGGTGGAAATAAAACCCTAAACTACTTCCTGATGTTCTTTTTTTTTTTTTTTTAATTTATCTGGATCATGAAGTGTTTCTGTTTTACTGTCTGCTTATGTTTTCTTCAGGCATGCACGTTTGCTCCTGGACTCCTGAGCAGAGCTCATTCCACCTTTCTCCGTGTGAACTTTCCAGCAGCGCGCTCTAAATCAAAGCACAGCCGTCAATAAAAATGCTGGATTATCCTCTTTGAAAGACGGGATTAACATAACTCTCCCATAAAGCACATTCCACCCAGCATGGGCAGAAATCATGGAATCTGTTGATAAGCAGGAAAAAAAAGTGGGCAGAAGGTGGATGAAATGTGACACATTTTATTTTAGATCAAATTGGTGGCAAACTTGAAATTCTAAAATCTGAGTAAGTGAAATTGGAATGATTTCATCCCATGTTTTGTTGAAATCTGATGAGTTTTGTGCAGGAACAGACAATAAAACTGGATTAAACACAAATGATGTAAATGGGTTTACAAATTCAGCCAGTGTTTGGTCCGGTGGAGTTGTCTTTATTGTTATGTACTGACTTTCTGGTGTCCTCCTCACCACATTTACAGATCAAATTGCTTGTTGCTGGCTTGCTGGCTTACCCTGCAGTCCCTTATTATAATTTACCATTTAACATCCGGTCAAATTCACAGCTGGGTTTGTGTTGAAGAAAAACTGCAAACAAGTTGTACACAGAATCACAATGTTTAAAAAAAAAGAAAAGGAAATGAAATACAGGAAAATAACTCAGACACAAGGACATATATGAGCACACGCAAAGCAGACTGATTGTCTCTTATAACTAGTCTTAAACATATTTCTCATAAATTAATAGTGCATCCAGGTTCACCTCAGAGCTCTATTTCACACTCGTACACATTCATGCACGAAGCTTTGATCAAAGAGACCCTTCAGCAGGCCAACAAAATAAAAAAAGACAAGAGAGGGGAGTCTTTAAGAAGCTTAAGAGAAACCCTGACCTACTCCTCAAACTCAGCCAAGTTAGGCTTGAGTCTTTCGCTCTTTTGATCTTTTTTTCCTTTTGGTCAGCACATTTGTTCCGTGTCCTTGATCAAAGTTGCAGAGAAGTCTGTTTGAATATTCAATAAATTAACCCAGCAAGAGGAGACAAGTTTGCAGTCCTGGTCTGCCCTGCCCGAGGTAGAAGTTGGGGCCTGTAGTCGTGAGAAAACAACTCACTTGCTGCTTCCAAACCTTGGTTTGAATTAGGCTGTAATGTTTGCAGTTTCTCAGAATCGTCCCTTTAAATTCTGCTCTCACAACACTTGGAACTTCCACGCTGTCTGGTCTTTGTAATCCAAACAGTCAGCGTTGAAATTGAGCTTCCAAGAAGAGGCTGTTTGGTCTTTGTAGTCCAGGCAGTCTGCGGCTCCGCTGAAGCCCAGGCCTGCGGCCCCGTACGCGGACGTGGACAGGGAGGAAGCGGGGCTCAGGTGGCTGGACACCCCGTTACTGCCCATCGGGCTCATGGCGGAGCTCGCTGCGGAGAGCTGGTGGTGCATAGGCGAAAGGTACGAGCTGCAGTCCATCCCCGTGAAGTAGGACGACGAGCCCGTGTAGCTCTGGTTGTAGGCCGGCGCCTGGCTGTAGGTCATGGGGTAGGAGCGCTGCATGCAGGAGGAAGAGGAGGTAGACAGCGGGTCGGACAGAGGGGAGATGGACGCCGGGCTCCAGATCGACACCGGCGCCGTGCTGTTGTTGATGGCCGTGAGTGAGGCACTCGAAGGCGGCGAGAACTGTCCGCTGGCTCCGCTCTCTGAGCTGGCCTCCCGGACCGGGGAGCTCTTCTTCTTCAGCGGCTTGCTGACAGATTTGTTCTGCGCGCCAGTCGAGGTTTGCTGGGCCTGCTGGCGATGTTTGGCCCGCCGGTTTTTGAACCACACCTGGAAGGGAAACACGTGCAATTCATTTTAGGCTTTTTTTTAAATAACTTTTTTTTTCTTCTTTATATAAGAGGCGTAACAAAAATACCTCATGAGAAGATGATAATATGACATACGTCAATCCAGCAGTCATATAGTCAGAAAATAATAATTTTAATAATAAAAATCATTGCTCACTTGCTCTATGTTAATAACATTGACTTTATATTGAAGAAAAAGAGCCAGTACTTATGTGAAATTATCATTTAGAAATCGCAGAAGAGGCTCAAATATGACCTCATGAAGTGTCTGTTATCAAGCAACAATGCAAAGAACATTTTCATGGAGTGTCTCTCCTCCCAGAGGCCAATAACGACCCAATCATCATCAGCTCCATTAATCCACTGTTTGATGGAGTTATTTTTTTTTGTTGAGGACTCACTTGCACACGAGATTCTGGCAGGTTGATCTTTAAGGCCACCTCTTCTCTCATGAAGATATCAGGGTAGCGAGTTTTACTAAAAAGGTTCTCCAACACGTCGAGCTGGGCCCGAGTAAAGGTCGTCCTCTCCCTCCTCTGTTTGCGAGGGGTGGCTGGTGAGAAGACGGGAGGGGGGGGGGACACAATGGTTATTTAAATAACAAACGAACTTATTTAGCTGATGGTTTTAAATATACTGTAGGGCACGTATGATGTTATTATAAACACTGATTTCAAAATATTACAAAAAACAAAATTTATTGATTGAAAAGAAGCTCTTAAATCCTTTAGAGATATTGGTTGGGATTTTTTTTTAGTTGTCTGAGAAGTACAAATAGCCATGCGTCATTTGGTCGTTACTGTAAAATACTGTTAAAAAAAAAAGAGTTAACTCAATTACCTTGGTATCCTACTGAAGGATGCAGCAGGTCCACCCCTGAGGTAGATAGACTCAGTCCGTTCACGGTGTACGGCGGCTGTTTCAAATAGGACATCATTCTAGCGGCAGGATGAGAAGAATCCAGGGAGACGAGATTCGAAGAAAATGAGGCAGGAAATCACGGTCTAATCCTCCCACGTCTCCAAAATTGATATTTCACCACGTCCAGAACGACCTGAAGCGGGACACAGAATAGGAAGTTCTTTTTTTCAGCTTTGGAGTTGTCTCCTGGCTTTTACGCACAGCCTTTACGCATCGCGGTGGGTTTAAAGAAAGTGGGCGTCCTCGGTGTAGAAGGGCTCTTAAAGACGAGCGGAGACCCCCAGCTGTCCCTGCTGGACCGAAGATGCTCTGTCTGGGTTGACAGGCGCTTACGCCATCACCCCCTCCACCACACACACACACACACACACACACACACACACACACACACACACACACACACACACACACACACACACACACACACACACACACACACACACACCAACTGCTCGAAAAACCCCGCCTCTCATCACTCCCCTCCTCCCCAAACACTCCTCTCCTGGTTGCACCAAAACAAAACATTGTCGTTAAAATGCACACACTATTGGGCCCCAACCGAGTTTACAATTAGCATATACCCACAGGTTAGGCGAAGCTAAATAGACAGCTGATTGGGGGGCCATTTGCAGAAACAAAGCCCACTGTTGACCGATAAGTAATGCTGATAACAAAAGACTTTAGGGAACAAACAAAGACGCCAGCACTGCAAACTGCATGCCCATTCAAATACTTCTTCGAGCATCTTCATTTCTATATCTCTGGCCTAATGATATAGTTTCCACTAAAAGTCTCTTATGTACATTAAAATATAACTGCATCAAAATGCAAAAGACAATTTTCACAAATAATTGGAAGCAGAGGCAAAATTGTTTCTGACATAGTCCACTCGTCAGGGCGACTCCCCCCCCCATTCCAAATGAATTGCTCCCGGTAATTAGATTTAGAAGGTGAGACTATCTAAAAGTGTTGATTAGAGAGGAGCACCTAATCTTCACCTAAACAAACAAGGAAACAGGCCGCTAAATTTGTCCCCAATTATTGTGAGAAAAACAAAATCTTTGATAAGCGTTCGTTCAAGTTTCATACTTTACTTTAAAATGTCGCAAACGTCTACACTGAAAAAAATAAAAAAATAAACGAGATTTTTAATTTTTTAAATCTACCACAAAAAAGAAACAGTGTAGCTTTGACTATATTTAATACGCTAATGCGACATTTTGTTTTATGTACCTGTAATTTTATGAGTAATTAAAAAAATAGATTTATATTTAACAGCAGATTATGCATGCTAAAATGTTCATTATTTTTACTAATAAAATATTACTGTCTATGGAATATTAAATTATTATTATTATTATTATTATTATTATTATTATTATTATTATTATTATTATTATTATTATTATTATTATTATTATTATTACGAGGCCAAATTCATTGTTAAGCGAGCAGAAAAAAGGTTGAACACATAATGTGCCATAAACCTGAGCATTTTTTCAATAGACTATGCCATCTGAATCTGTCTGTAACGTTTCCAGTGACACCTACCTGTAGAATGACGTTCCCAGGACCTCGGGCTGCTCCTCTTTCCAGTCCAACCCCTTGTTTTTATAGAGCTGATAACTGCCACTCCTAGACCCAATCTGTCACTTTTTGCACCCCCGGCTACCGGTTGCTCCACATCCGTTCAATAATAAGTAGCCTACCCAGCCCTTCCATTAATTATTATTGGCTACAAGAGATTTTTTTTTTCTTCTGTAAGAAATTAACGAGATAATCCGGACGGCACGCGTTGGCCTGATTACAGGACGCCAGCCACGACTCGGCATTCAGGCCCGCTTAATTTTCTGCGTCACGAAAATAAAACAAAGACTGGCATTGTATTTATCAGACCAGCTGACTGCCAGACAACCAACCCCCCAACCCCAGCCCCAACAAACCAACCCCACAACTCACTTTCCCAAACCGACACACACGCACATTATTATTATTATTATTATTATTATTATTATTATTATTATTATTATTATTATTATTATTATTATTATTATTATTATTATTATTATTATTATTATTAAGTTGTTTTTCTACAAAGATTGGGATTTTTGTGGAGTACAATATTAATTAAGAAAATTATAAAAAAGTTTAAATTTTTGTTGACCACCAGATATATCTATAATGACTTTAGAATGTTATAAATGTAGGTTGTTGCCCAGTAAACACTGAGCGTTATCTTTTAAAATTATTCATTTTTAAGGAACATTCAACTGGATTAGATATAGGATACAATTTAGGATGAAACATTCTGCCAACCTCCAACTTGATTTGAGGATTAGGGTCTACCCTCCCTTCTCCATGCCTGAATACATTCAGTCTACAGTCAAACGCTCAGCAATTGGAGTGGATTATAATCTGAAATTGTGGACTCCTCTGCCGTCCATTAATCGCTTGAACGCCCCTTTGCTCCGAGTCTTCAAGGGAGAAAAGTTTTTTCAGACACGCCTTCCCAATTAGCTCCCCGTGGGCTTTTCTGCGTTTCCTGATGGCTCTCACCACCTCCCTCACATTTATAGGAAAATAAGGAATTCTAAGTGAATTAAATCACTTACATCAGTTTTTTTTCCCGCGGTTGTGTTGAAGAATGGTTCCGAGCGCCTCGGTCGGTAACGCAGAGTGTGTGGAGCGGCTCTGAATAGTTTCCCCTCGGCCAAGCTTGTTGATGCGCATAAAGACATTCTCGGTATTTATGGAGGGAGAGAGAGGCTGTGAGGAATTTTATCAGCCAATGGAAATGAGAGGAAATTATGATGAACTGCGGTGTGAACGGATGCAATGTGGCCCATACTGGTGGCAGCATCACCTCCAAAGCACCACAAGCTGTGCTTTTAACATTTTAATTTTAACGTTGAAACACACACACACACACACACACACACACACACACACACACACACACACACACACACACACGCACACACACAACTCCTAATAACAACCAGTCCAGTAAAGCTACAGTGAGAAGATTTAATTGACAAAAAGAGCTGAGCAAGCAAAACTGAAGCAACTTTTTCAAAAGAAGTTTAAAGAACTTCTTGGGGATTTGTCACGGTGTGATTCTGTGTAACCCTGTAGAGGAGATTTAAGGAGCAAAAAAAAAAAGGTGGCTGATGAAGCTGTAACCCCCATTCTCTATTTTAAAAATAAATCTTACGATATTCATATGTTAAGAGAAAATCTATTTCAGTATGTATTTTTGTTTGTTTGTTTTAAATGATTAAATAAACGAAGCATCAGTTCTATACCTGAGCTGACCCACCCATCATCATTCAAAGTGAATATTACAAACTGTTGGTTGATTAAACTTCGGCCTCATTGACCCTGTGAAGGTTCTGTGATGCTCCCAGACCAGCAGGTTAGAGAACTAATTAGGAGGCTGCATGCCAGATGAACAGACTGCGAGGCCGCATCTTCGTAGACAACACTAAAATCAATACAGCCTTCTATACACACTCTGTAATCAATTACAGTGTTTATGATTTAGTGTAATTATGAAGTCACAGCTGTCGGGAAGGAGCTACACGTTTTAAGAATCATTCAGAACAAACAGCATATGTCAGTGTTGTGATGTGGTCATGAGTGGACTGAAGGAGTTGTAATCCCCCCCCCTCCCTGTATGTGCCTAAATGTAGTTTTCCTATTTCTCCTGTGATCATAACAAACAGACCAACCAGGCTTAATATGGAGCCCCTTGTTCTCCCACAGCTATATGTTCTTGGCTCATGCAGAGTCCTTTTCATCCTCGCCTCTGATTTATAATTCATCGGAACATATCTAATAGCCTTGGGGAGCGTTTCAGCTAAATGGGCTGCGGTTGTAAAAAAAAAAAGAAAAAAAAAAAAAGGTGAAGTCGCTTGTTAATGTCTGTATAATATGCCCTCCCCTTGTCTCCGGGCCAATTGACAGAGTCACGGTTTCTCCTGCTGTTACGGAGACGAATTGAAGGCTAAGAATCGTGGGACTGAGATCTCTCGCAGAGTCCTGGATAATATTGGCTGGCATGAAGAAAGTAAGTGTTGCTGCTCCGTCCTCCTGCGGCCCTTTGTCTGCTCCCAATGAGACCGCAGGCCGTAAGAGATTAATTAGAGATAGATTTAACTGATTATTATCTGTTATTCCTGAAGTGGAATAAAATATTTTAACATTTAGGGCATTTTTTTATATCTATCTATCTATCTATCTATCTATCTATCTATCTATCTATCTATCTATCTATCTATCTATCTATCTATCTATCTATCTATCTATCTATCTATCTATCTATCTATCTATCTATCTATCTATCTATCTATCTATCTATCTATCTATCTATCTATCTATCTATCTATCTATCTATCTATCTATCTATCTATCTATCTACACTTTTGTCCATCTCAAGGTCAAATCAATGACCCCCCCCCCGAACCCCATCTGTTCAACACTGTGTTGGACATTTATGACAGCTTTCTTTTTGCCTTCTGCTCTGTCAAACTCAAGCTGATAGATTTATTGATAAGCATGGTGGAGGAAGCGATACTAATATTGATGACCATCCAACAAACTGGCGCGAGCGTTCCTGGGTATTGACCTGCTGTATTTTCAGTGGAGTCTACATGAGCGTTAGACAGAAGGTGTTTGTGTAGAAATCAACAGATAAATGCGTAGCTTCCATTTGTTAAAGCATCTCCATGAGGTCCAGTTAACATCGGAGAGAGAAGTTAATTGCAGAAGGATTATTGATGTGGGGAGTTATTGCAGGCGTTAGTAAAATACAGATGTACTCTGGTGAACCAAGAGAGCTAGCCATGAACTTCCGTTGAGTTTAATTTTGCACGTATCTGTTTACTAATGTTATGCCATCAAAGTCCCTCATGATTTCAGCCGAGAGAAATTAAAATTAGAAATTAAAATTTACAATATCACTGTAATCAATCAAGATTGTTGCTTGATAACTAACAATTTGATAACATAACATAAACAGTTTATTCAAGAGCTACATTTCCAGAGCTGTAGCTGGCGAAGAAGCTGCAAATATTCAAGAAATCATATCATAATATATTTTTTGACATGTACTAACATCCTAAGAGCAGTCAGCAAAAAAAAAATATTTGGGCAAATAAAAAGACTACAATGATCTAAAAATGACATACAGTACCTCTAATCTCCATAAATATACACTGAACACATCAGTAAATAATAAATCCCTCACATCATTGAGAAGCTCAGAGAAGATCACTGGATGAACAGTGTATTAAGTCTTCTTAAAGTCATCTTTCAGTGGTAAAATTAAAACAATAAGATATGCATAAAAATATTAGTGCTGAAAGCAGAACTACATAAAACGGGTAACGTATGCGTCAAGTTTGGTGACAATGGTTTTAGAAATGATCTGAACAAATATGATCAACATATTTTTGATGATCGACATTTTTTTAAAGGATGATAACTGTGTTGTAATAAGTCAGTCCAAACAGTTTGTACTGAAAGAAATTATTGGACAACCTCCCTGCTCAGGTGGATGTGTTACCAACACTGGAAGAACAAAAAATAAATAAATAAATCAAGTTTTGATGTACTGTATGTTATACGTTGAGAGCTTTGAGTGGCAATAATAAATATGTTTGTTGCTTCCATTCGTTTTACCTCCATGTGAACTTTCAAAATCCAGCTCACACTTAACCAACCCCTACTTTAATTTAGATGCTGATCAATTATTATCAATTATTGATCAAGTATCACTCAGGAAGCACCTTATTTTCAATGGTTGTATTTTTTCCACTTAGTACTCATGACTTTAAAAAAACACTGTAGGTAAGAGACACTTTGCTAACTAATGTTAACCACCATAGTGCTCTGGAACACGTGGCCTACATTAGATCACACTGACGCCTGTCACTGAGACACATCCACCACGTGTGATTTGCCCATGGGAGGGTTGAATGTCTTTGCCCTGCTGGTTCCTCGTTAACCTCCCACAGCCCGTCACTAGTGTTATCCACACCGAGAACCCTCATACCTGGGTATTGGTCAGCTGGGACAAGCCCCAGGAGCCCCGGGCCCCCCATCGGGTCAGGGGAGGGAGGCAGGCGGGACAGAGGAGGGCCAAACAAAAACACAACCTGGCATCCCCTCAGCAAACAGCCCACCTACCGTCAGCCAGCATCTGGGGAACAGCACACAGCCCCTCTGTTTCTATTCTGATGGCTGCAAATAGTGAGTAACACACACACACACGCACACACACACACACACACACACACACACACACACACACACACACACACACACACACACACACACACACACACACACACACACACACACACACACACACACACACACACACACACACACACACACACACACACACACACACACACACACACACACACACACACTACCTAACCAGTATTTTTAAATGTCATAGTCTCGTCTCTATCTGCAACAAATACAAATTTTCTTAAAAGTCTGTCAAGTAAATGGAACGTCTGTGGACAGCAAAGTTAGCAGAATGGGAAGAAAGAGTAGCAGAAAGGGACTGGTGGAGAGAGTGAGTGACAGAAAGAACTGGGGAGGAGGAGTGTAAAGTTAATCCAGTCTGAATCGATGGGCCCGGCTGCTGGAGTGACACTGAATACAGTTTTTATTTTCTTTCTTTTCACTGCAAATTTGCACTCCCCTTCTCCCTCTCTATTTGCTTCCTCCCGTGCCTCTCACTATTTTTCTGCCTTCTTATCCTTTTTAATTAGAGGGGCTATTCTGCTGCACAGAGGACCTTAATCCCCAACTGACCAACAATGCAAAAAGCCAGTCTTTGAACAGCCGACCTGGACCCCTCTTGGCCCCAAACCTTTCCCCGTCCCTACCACCAATCACTGCCCTCCTCCTCAAACACTCCACGGCTCCAGTCGTTGGGAAAAAACTCAGCTCTCTCCCTTTTCCACCATTTCCAACATCTTGGACAAGGCTCCTGAGGGACCACTGCAAAGGGAAAGTATCTGAAAGAGCATTTCAATATCCGCACTACATTCTCAAGTAGCTTGGGACAAGGCGGAGGTCAAATGGCAGGTGACTCTGAAAGAAGAAAAGTTCATAAAATAACCTGTAAACATTTGAGGGATGTGGAAAAGACTTTACAATTACCGAGGAAGCATTCTACTTTAAGAAGCAGTACAGAGAAAAAAGATTGCACCTGCGTATTATCAAATCTGTATTTTTTAAAAAGTGTATTATTGATACTATTACTGTTACGATCATTTAAAAACCTTTTTCTCATTGTTTCACACCCTGATCCTTGTGGTTCCTTTTTTGTTGTTTCTTCTTCTAGTATAAAATTTGTAATTTACTATAATTTACTGTGGTTTGCTTCAATGGCTGCGGCTGCAGGCTACTAATAATATATTTTGAGAAATTTACTTCCTTTCCTAATGAAAGAGGAGTTAGTCATTTCTCCAGTAAAATGGAGAGGGGACATTTTATTAATGTGAGTAATTCAGAAAACACTGCGGTTAAGAGGGCGAAGTTATGCAAAGGAGAAATTGAAGCTATTTACCCCACTAGATCTAATTTCCATATGTGACTGTGAAGACTAACACAAGTTGTCCTGGGATTACTGCGTGTGACCATTATTAGCAGATTACCTACAGATTGAGATTATGCATCTGGGGTCAGGGGGTGAACATAATTAGGATTGGGGTAAAATAATCAGAGATAATTTATGAGAATCATAGATTATTCAATGAATCATATCTACCAGCCTGTTCGGTTGCATTTCAACATGCAGTCACGAGCTGATAGTCAGTCGTCCAGATGGGTGGTCCTGATATTTAATCTATAAGGGGAGAAAAACAATTATCCACATAACAATGTCACTGCAACTGACAGGAATACTCAACTCTGTCCAGAGGCAACTGAACTAATTCTCCTTTAATTTTGTTCAAGCTGATTTTCTATCAACATTTCACCAACAGCGTTAGCAGTCTGACAAATTGCCACTGGAACACAATGACAATGGTCAGTCTTTCAACCCTGCCTCGCATGCGGATGACAGAAAAATGAATTTCATTTCCACTGCTGACGACTGCAGTTTGCTGGCTCCAGCACTCCCTTTTTACAGGCTGAGGAAAACAGAGGCCAGCCAAGCCTTCTGCCTGGCTAATCACAGGCCCAATATTTCCATTGCAGGGAATTAGCATCTTGCTTTTATGTGTGAAATGGCTGAAGCGGGAGATGGTGCGAGTCAGAGAGAGAGGCACAGTAAAAACAGAGAGAGAATAAAAGAGCAATTAAGATGTTGGGTGAGCGGAGGACAGAGACAGGCAGTCTGCTGCTGTGTGATTTGCGGCTTGCAGGCCCAGTAATTAGCCCTTCATTGTGAGATAATGGACTTGGCCGATCTTCCTTGAGTTGCCCAGGCCGACTCGACCCATAGACGGTCAAAGGGCACAATGTGCTGCTTGGCTCCTATACGTTTGTGCATGCATGTGTTTGCAACTGCAAATGTGGTACAAGCCATCTTTCAAGACTTGCGTCATCGTATATTATGGACCAAAGAATACAAAGAACAATAAAATAAAAGAAGTCATCGCATGCAAGTAAATTAATCTCTCTAAATCTGCAAGGCTTTTTGGATAAATCCCTGCTCGGCTTTAGCCTTTTTCTGGGGAAGATTGTGCCAGTGACAGCAGCATGAGGCGTTGGAGTCACTCTCCTGGCCTATCGCTCCTTTCTCCCGCCATCTTTAGAAGAGGAGTAATCTGTGAACCCTGAATCATAAGCTTTGGGTAAATCTATGTAATACGGGTAATTCGATGAAGCAGTATTTTCCTGGTAAGTGGCAAAATCCTGTTGACTATTCAAGGATTGAATCATCCAACAGTAATGCCATTAGACCAGAGCCACGGATTCCTCGAAAAATGCTGTTTAATTGCCAGTAACCAGCCATTGTTTGGTGACGGGTAAACACTAGCTGAGATGGGGGGGGGGGTGAGTAAGGAAGCGTGTGAAAAAGATGGCCCCTTTGGCTTCAACCAATCGCCATTGACAGACAGATTTACTCAGGCTCGATGAAGCCCACGCTGCAAAGTGGCGGAGGCACTGGCTTAACTAAAGTCCTCAGAAGTATAAATTCAGAGTTACTCTTTCCTTTTAATACAGGATTTGCTCAACAATGAGATTTAGAGGGTGTCTATTCAGGATAGACTTTTTTTTTTTGACTGGCGATGTTTTTAAGGATCAGGCCTTGTTGCTCACATTCATTAGAACGGGACAGCGCGGCTCAGGAATTGTTGGTCTTTGTAATCGTGGAACAGTTTATCCGTGTTTGTGTTGGCTTTAGGCATATACACCTCGACACTAAGTCCTATTCTTTCCACCTGTGTTGAAGATCTTCAAGAATAATAACTTTCAACATCTAGAGATTTAACTTGAGCCAAGTGGTTCACAATAAACACTTATATTAGCTGTTAAATGAACAAAAACTGATCGAAAGATATTTGAGCAGTCTTTAAAAAAAAACAAAAAACCTTTACTAGTTAATCCAGTTCTCATAAAGCAGAGATGTTTTATGAGAGTTTGAACATCTGAGGTGCATTGTTGTCCCTCGCCGAGGCCCCGTTCTCTCAGGCCCGTCCTGGAGGACGCAGATTGGAAGTGAGAGGTGTGGCGGCCGAGGATCGCCTCGATTGTGAGCCGGTGCCTGGGAGACGAGCAGCGTTGCCAGACCTGACACTGATTGGATTTGACACCACGTCCAGGAGGCGAGAAGAAGCTTTTATTTTGCTCCTTTTTCTTTTTTTCTTTCATAAGTAAGAGAGCTTTTTTTTTTTGTATGAAAGGCTCCTCCTCTGCTCTCCTCTTTCCTCCAACTCCCCCTGGCTCTGTTGTCCTTCTCAGTTCTCTCTTTCACTCCTGTCTTTAGGTTCCAATATTAACTCCTTTATTTTTTTTGGTCCAAGATTAAAACCAGTAGACTTTTGTTTCTTTTGTCTTCCTCCTTTATTGTCTTTCTCACTTGGATGTAAATTTGCTCTTTGGCATTAAAACATAAAATTACTTTTGTCCTCTTCTACGAAAAGCAACACGAGTCATTTCAGTCAAACACTGAGGGCAACCAAATCTCCTTTGCTAAGCCTGCCACATACTGAGCCCACTATATTGTCCTAGGATGGATGTTTTGCCTTATATACGTAGATCCTTAATCATCATGCTTCAGGCTATGATGACACACTTCTCAACGCTAAGTGCTTGTCTAAGCTTGGAGTACTTCACAGAGTTCTTCATTAATTGATCAGTGCAGTTATTTGTGTCAAAGGATGTCATGTTAAAGTAATTTAACATTCATAACCTTCCACAACACTGCAATTTCCATTCTTTGCATTTTAAAAAACACAAAATATTAAAATATTTATTTTAACAAGCGATACGAGGTACATTTTGTTTCTCCTATGGTTTGTTATTCATATAACTATACACTTTAAAGAGTGTATAGACACTCTTTCTTTGTGGTAAACTACCATTTTACAAGGACATCTGAATTTTTTTTGTCAAAATGTGTATATTTTGTGATCTGTTTTTTTTTTTTTTTTTTTTTTTTAACATCCTGTTTCCATGCTGGGTGAGGGATCCTTGTTGCTCCTGCAAAGATGTCCTCCAGTTTCTCCCCAATTAAACGGTTTTTGTTGGGGGAATTTTTCTCAAGGGTCTAAGAACAATGGGTGTACAGACTTTAAAATCCCTTGAGGCAGATTGTGATTTTATATCATGACTATATAAATAATTTTATGAGTCACACTTTCAACCTTGAGGATTATGGGAAAGTGAGCTTGAAAACGACCTGCGACCACTCTAATATGTCTGAATTAGGAGAATGAGGGTAGGTGCTATTGATTAATCTTTCTTCTTGATAACTCAGAAAAAGCACAACCCTCTCGTTCCACTTAACGCAGCCTCTAATGATGAGCTCCATTAGTTTAATATACACTTTTATCGCTCTGCCCTTAGATGACTGTAACGTTTCATTAGACATGTCTGCCTCATATCTCACTTTGCACCCAGAGGAAACTGTGAAGGGATTAATTTTATGATGGACCCCCTGCCTCCTCCTGCCCCTCTCCGCCTCCTCCACCTCCTCTTTACTCCTTCTCTCCCTCCTCCTCTCCTCAGCTCAGCTCCCAGCCATAGCCAGGGGACCCAGGAGGACCAGTGTCTTTGTCGCCCTGCCGTTTTTCGGAGTTGAGGAACAAGAGGAGTTTAATCCTCATTGTCCAGGAGACTGCAGAGGGTGAGGGGGTGGGGGTGTGGGGGTCCTCCGGCTGTAAAATGATCCAACTGGCCTCGACTAATCCCCTTCTAACCCCCACTCCTGAGCCTGACCCCCCTCCCGGCCTTCATTCACACCCCTGTACTACCACAGTATCACATTATAAACATCCAAAAATTCAGAACTGCCAACGGATGTGCACCTTACACACAAGTGAACGTCACCAATCACCCGCAACGGGTTGTGCAATCTTTTCCCTCTATCTCACAAGCACACACACACACATACACACACACTGGATAATGTC
This sequence comes from Antennarius striatus, assembly GCF_040054535.1. NCBI lineage: Eukaryota > Metazoa > Chordata > Actinopteri > Lophiiformes > Antennariidae > Antennarius > Antennarius striatus. Next base: position 10,020,106 of record NC_090794.1, on the reverse strand, counting down.
ATTCATAGCTATGCAGTAAGTGGTTTAGAGGGGTGTGTTTAAGTGGGATTTATCTTAATCACCTACACATAGGCTTAATCAAGCAGTAACCCATCTTCCACTTCGGGGATCTTCACCAGTAAAGGTATCTAATCAACTCACACACATCCTTGCACACACACTTTTATCCATTGCTGTGTGTGTGTGGATTGTAATCTGTGTGTGAGGAAAAGTTGTAGTTGAGTTAACTGAGGAAACCAAACAAAAATGGCACGTTGGTGTAGTGGTTAGCACTGTCGCCTCACAGCAAGAAGGTCGTGGGTTCGAATCCAAAAGGAGACCTTTCAGTGTGGCGTTTGCATGTTCTCCCCGTGTCTGTGTGGGTTCTCTCCGGGTTCTCCGGCTTCCTCCCACCTCCAAAAAAAAAAACATGCACCATAGGTGAATTGGTTGGCCTAAATTGCCCGTAGGTGTGAGTGTGAATGTGGCCAGGGCTCCCTTGCAAAAGAGATCTGTAATCTCAATGGGACTCACCTGGATAAATAATGGTTAAATAAAAATTAAATAAATAAAGAGCAGTTCTAACTGGTGATGTGCGAATGTGTGGGGTGTGTATGTGTGTGTGTGTGTGTGTGTGTGTGTGGGATGACAAAACCAAAAAATAGCCGTGTTTCATTGTTCTTTCCATTAGCTGAAGGATTATTCCAAGATTAGGAAGACATAGCTGGACACATATTTGACGTTAAGTCTTCCTCTAACAAGACGGATGCTCTCCAGTCTTCTCCTTTGAATTTTCCTACCTTGCAGAAGAACTCTCCCTCCCTCTCCATCTCTCCACCATTCTGTCTCTATTTCTCCTCTCTCCCCTCCTCTCTTTTCTTTCTCTGCACTCCTCCCTGAGTGACAGCTCAATACCCCGCTCTCCCAGGCTTATCTAGCCTCAGCAGATGGTTGACTTGGATCACTGTTCATACGCCACGATCTGGGCTGGTGATAAAGACTGTTACAGAGGGAATATATGCTATCTCTCTCTGCTTGCTCCCCCCCCCCTTTCTTTTACTCCTTCTCCTCTCACCTCCTCTTGATCCACATGGTCGTTTTTCTCCTTCCTCACTTGTCTTTCAACTCACTTCTTTCATGACGTAGCCCTGTCCATTTCTACCTGGATTCATCCACTCTTCTCCTTGTCATGTCCTCCACCTGCTTCAGCTGTGTGCTTTGTCCCAACACCCACCCTTTCAATCCTCCCCTCTGTGTCTCCTCATCTCGCTCCATCCCTCCATCTCTGTGCATTGAATCTGGTGCTGCGTGATTGTCTCTGCCTCCCCGCTGGGCTGGCGCCTGTATAAAGGGCCCCGGGACCCTCAAACACTGAGGGTCTCCAGCCATGCCAGAGATGCCCTCTCTCCTCCTCTCTCCCCTCCTCTCCCCTCCTCTCCCCTCCTCTCACCTCCTCTCGCCTCACATCCGTTTATCTGGTCACTCTTCATCTCCACAGGATGGAGGAGAAGGTCAAAGCATCTCTTTCAGCTTTTCTCACTCCTTTTTGCTATCAAAGTAATACGTTAAAAGTCTGTGAGTGCATATTTTCCATGCATTTAAAAACAGCTCTTGTTGTTTGTTTGTTTTATTGTGAATCCAAGCCAAAAGAACAATAAGTAAACAGCTAGCCTTCAAAGTGCTGTAGGCTGAAGCTCTTCTAGACACATCTTCTGATTTAGTTTCATTTAAATGATCACTGCATTTAAACAACTGATGGACACTTCACACACTCATTTGATGTATACTTCACTTGTATGGATTGATCTTTTGATGTCTTCCTTGGATGTTTTTTATTCTACACATCCATAGAAAAAACAGCAATGCAATGGATGCATCAATGGGTATAGCTGCAATGCCTACCTGAAAATGGTATTGAGTGTCGTGAGCGATATGAATGACAACACACAACAAAGACCCTTATACAGCAAAGAAGAAATGCCCTGGCAAAGACCGCATTTCAGTTCATTCTATATTAGATCATATGTGTTTGTCATTTGACAATGTAATGAGAGGAGAAACCAAGTTGAAACAAATACAGAGTGATTTCTTGTGTAAAATAAGCAAGATGTCTGTATGCATAAGGAAACCTTCGTCCACTGTGATTTTCTCTCTCTCTCTCTTTCGACAATACTCCAGACAGTTTGCAGCCAACCTTAATCAGAACGATGGAATCTGGCAACCACACAGCGAACACTTGCATCCGTCCGGCCTGACCCGTTTTTGTTCTTCTCAGACCCTCTAACATTAGCCCCAAAATAAATGGAGAAAAAACTAATTAAGCACACCTCCAGTGGACCAGACACCACAGAGTTATGAAGAGTTGAGCAGGAGAACAGGCCCAAAATGACAGGCAGGAGAACGATATAGAGCGAGGGTGAAACAGAAGATTTAAAGGTTGGCCTGGAGCCCATGAGATGTGTTCAGACAGACAGATAGAATGACAGACAGACAGGGTTGTGTCTAGCATGTTGCCACTCTCCACTGAGCTCCCCACTGCCTACTTAACATGCTGTGGTTTTCGAGATATTTTGGGTTCTTCCTCATAGATGGGTATGGTTGCCAACTTCTGTAATCACAAGCACACCAGTCACATGACGCAACTGATGCCCTGGAGATATTTGGAATAGGCACGATGGGAAGAGTCGTGGAGAAACAACAACAGCATTGAATGAAAGCAGGAGAGGGAGAAAGGAGAAGGAGGGAGGAAGGGAAGGTAAATGGGACAGGGTTGTGAGAAAGAAGATATATAAATATGGGTTCAAACCAGCCAAGTGTATCTGGCAAGACACTGCTGCTCCTAGTCTCAGGCGCAGCTCGCTAAGTGATAGAGAAAGTAATTAAAAGAAGCCTGTTCAAGTAGATAGGCCCGTAAAGGAGATCTGAAGAGGGGAACTGATTGTGCATGTCTGATTCCAGCACTTCAGAGAGTTCTCAGCCCCAAGGCTTAGTTTTCAAAGGGCCGTTTCCCTCACTGTCTATCTCTCTGTCTGTTTCTTTGTAACACATATCTAAAATACATCTGACATTATTTTTCCATCTATAGGAAATAATGCAGAACTATTGCACTTGAAAGTCTATACGGTATTGTTGGCGAACAGTGATCCACCTGATGAGGAGCCGCTAAAGCCAGGCAAACAGCACCGCACACAAACCTGGACTAAAGCCAGGCTGTTCTTTCTGTCAGGTTATTCCCAATCAAGTTTGTTTTGTTCAATATCAGTTGGGAATTTTTTTTGTATTTCACAAGATACATCCAATTATTTTAGACATGTTGTAAGGACACTGACCTGTTATAAAAGAAAAGAAACAATACATTCCTGACAAAACAATGTAACTTATCATTTCATATTTATGATATTTTCATCTTTATTTTGAAGTCAGAACAGCTTTATATGCTCTTTCACACCTCAACATTTATTGAATACAAACACTAGAACATGTTTTCTTCTGTTTGTAGGCTAAAACAAACACTGTTTTTTACGGGTCATTAGTGGAGTAGATTTGGAGATAACTTTATAAAAACTATCTCCAACTCATCAGAAGAGTTTTGCAATGCTATGAAAACAATGGAATTGACAATTGCATTGAAAATATATGATTCATTCTTAAAACTCCTTGAGAGAGAAAAATTGCATATACTGTATATCTTTTGAATGTTTCAGAATAACATTAATGCCATGCCAGAATTTTAAAGACAGGAAGTTGGCAGTGATTTCATCAAACACATTGTGCAATTTCCTACGGGATTAATAAAGCATATATCTATATTTCTATCCATCTACATTTCAGTCCCATTGTCTCAGCCTCTGTCCAGTGTCTAGTGCTGAAACACGTCATCACACTTGAGGGGTTAAAATGAAGTTAAAATGAGACGTAGCATTAAATGCAACGACTGTGTTACAAACTCGTCCTTCAAATAATTCATAGTCCCTTTTGCCAGAGTTGGTAAAGAAAGCAAGTACTGTAGTAATCTTTTAAATAAATGCAGGATGGACTACAGGATGAAGACGACCAAATGAAACTAATGTACAGGCGACATCTGCTGGATGAAAGTCAGTGATGCTTCAAAGGAAAGTAGAAATTCTATCCAGAAACTGTACGCATTGGCGTCCTCTGCTGGTAACCAACTTATCAGTGTTGGCTTAAAAAGTGGTCTCATAACTAAGAGACGATATACACACTGTATTAAACTTTAAACTGACTGAAGTTTATTATTATTATTATTATTATTATTATTATTATACATTTTATTTCGAATGCACTTAACACTCAAGATCTCACAGCGCTCTTTAAAGTTGTAATTAAAACCGTAGAAACGACTGGTAAAAATAAATATTAAAACAAATTGTGAAACAATGTACTAAAAATTACCGAATGTGGTGAAAAGATATAAGATTTACTATTACACAAAAGTTTAACGCTTTGAATTTAAATGAAAACCTAAAATATAGTACAAAGGCTTTGAGGTGCGTTTAATTGAAAAAAAAAAGTTATCGATTGAATTCATGTTAAAAGACAATAAAACTTTTTGGCCACTTATTTAACAGTATAAGCTTCTGTCAGTATTATTATCAATGACACCAAACTAACTTTATTTTCTCCACTCTGTACTAATGTAACCTCTGTCTGGCATATTCTCGAGCCCTGCATCGTAAATTCCGCATCTGCCATGGGTTTACGGCACTGTCGTAAAACGGTACTGACTGCTGTTGCAATGGCGTTTGCTGCGACAGCAGTTTGCGGTAGCAGGGAAATCGAGGAGAAAGCAGTGACAAACATCGCTGGCGGACACATTATCGCCTCAAACCCTGTGGATTTATGTGATCTTCGATGAACAACCGTCTACACTGATTGTAAATCCCTTTGCCTTGTTGATGAGATTGTGTTCTACGTTTTCCGAGTGTGAATCTCCACCTTAATGCGGTGGGATGGCCACAGTGCCGCCTGGGCCTAGTAGCGCACTGCCTGCATCCCCGGCTGAAATTCCTGCTTTCCCCGCGGCTCGGAGCGCGGAGCCGCCCGGGGGAGACGGAGAGCCGGCCTGCCGCAGAGAGGACTGTTTCCCCGCCGACACGGAGAAGACATCGCACGTGGTAAGCGAAGTCAAAGCATCTGTCAAGCATAAGAAAAACATGCTAGCTCATGCTAGCCCGGCGGCGTTGCACCTCAAAATGCCGTCACGGGAGCAGCAGCTAAACGGCTTGGCCAGCCCCTCGGAGGACACCGACGGCCACCAGTACACAGGAAACCGGCCTGACAATGCGAGACCGTCCGTGGGTAACTGTGACAGCAGCGGCAGCAGTGAGGAATCCTCTACCGCGAGAAACAATAGTGAGCATTGCCAACATGAAGGCCACAGCCCCTTATCCAAAAACGGAGCTCTATCTCTGGTTAACAATAGCATGAACGGGGTGCCGGGTTTCTCTAGAACTGAGGCGGCCCGCAGCCACCGCGGAGACGAGACGAACGAGGAACCATTTAGCCACACGGAACCCCTCAGACCGCCGAGTGTTGACACGTTGGATGCTACCAAACCCGTCCGAGAGGAGAGCCCCGCTGACCCGCAGCAGGCACCGAGCGTGGAGCTGGCCCGGCTCGACCTGAACAGCTCTCCGGGCCGAGCGCCAGAGGAGAGCCGCGGCATTTGTTACGTCCGCTACGAGTCTGAGCTTCAGATGCCGTGGATCATGAGACTGATCACCAAGGACTTATCAGAGCCTTATTCGATTTACACGTACAGGTACTTCATTCACAACTGGCCACAGCTCTGCTTTCTGGTGAGTACCAAACTGGAACCATCTCATGACGGAAATGAAAACATTCACACGTGATCACCTCAGAGTCCAGCGTAGACCTGTCGGTGTGTCTATCTCAGCACACACGTGATTCACAGCTGACGTGAATCACATGCATATGTAGATAGAGAGATACTTTATTAATCCCGGAGCAAATTGTGTAATGGTGACACACTGGTTTGGACTTTAAAGGATCTCTACTAGTCTCCACAACACCCCGATTCTGTCACAAAGCTCCCCACCCTGTCATGATTGTGTATTTAAATATGAAGTAGAAATGTCAAAACAGCAAAAATGACATCACAGTATCACATCTGGTTTAACAATAACATGTAGATCTTATACGTGTGACTTTTGGAAAAGCAAAGTTTGACTTCATTCTAAGTTTTAGCAGGAAGAGTTTTGCTCAAAGTTGTGTCTCAATGAAAAGGCTATCTTTTTCTCGTCATGCGAGTATGAAGGTTGTAAACCAACAGTTCCAGTTTGTCAGGGACGCTCTAAGTAACATTAAAGGAAGCGTCATGAAAGGTGGGGGGGGGGTCAAATCAGAGAGCCAGAAGAACTGGCAAGATGACATAACTGTATGGGAACTGTTATGTTGTCAACGGCAACCAGTATAGACATTGGGAGGACTTAACTATTGTGTGTTTCTGTCACAGGCCATGGTGGAGCAGGAGTGTGTTGGGGCCATAGTATGTAAGCTTGACATGCATAAGAAGATGTTCCGTCGTGGCTACATCGCCATGCTGGCAGTAGACTCAAAACACAGAAGGAAAAGTATCGGTGAGAGAACAACTGTGTGTCTCATGTAGAATTGGGAAAAAAAAAGAAAAACATGGCTGATAATGTGGAACTGAGACAGTGTTGTGCAACGGCACCTTTTGTGCTTCTTTTCTCAATCATATCTCTTTTTGCAAATATGGTTTAGAAAAGTTATCCATTCTGAGATGTGACATTGTTAGGATTTTGTGTTCTTCACACTATTATTCAAAAAACTTTATTATTTATTAGTATTAGGATTGTTTATTGGAATTATTAATTTATTGGGATTCACGCCATAAAAAAAAACTAGTCTGTGTGTTTTATGCTATGACTGACCCGGACTTGTCTGTGTCAGGTACTAATCTGGTGAAGAAGGCCATCTACGCCATGGTTGAGGGTGATTGTGATGAGGTAAGTGCCACAGACCTTTTCCCACTGGAAAAAGGTCCAATTCACAAGTTGTGTCTTTTTAAACAGTATTTCAATGATCTGGAGAATCTGAGAGGCCTGAAACACAAATGCTGGCAACAGCGACCCACTTGTGCCAATGCACGCATGACATTGCAAGGGTCTAATAAAATCCAAGTTAGAATGTGCGCTCATAATATAATTGTGGACTTTAAACAAGAACTTTTTGTTGTCCAGATCATTTTGGACAAAAAAAATAGAACAGAAATGCGCTTTGCTCGTGTTTTAATTTTGGTATTCAACACCAAAGCTTCTACAATCATGAGCCGAAAGAAAACTCAAGGAAGAAATATTCTGCTGGCGCTTCAAGGCTCTCTATCTGTCCTTCACTAGTCTTAGTTTGCCAGTAACCTTGGTTTCAGTGTCAGCTGCTTCAAATCTTTCTCTCAGCCACTGTTTAATTTACACACAGTCAGTTCTCACTTTAACCCTTCTGATGTATTCATGCTTGAACATAGGTTCTGTAATGGCTTTTCCCCAAGAACAAAGGAGATTGACACTGGTACACTGCTCTTCAGAGCACAAAGCTATCTGTCAATCAGTCACTGCAAACACCGATACCAAGTATCAATGCTGCGTATTTCACAGCTTTGTTACTTGAGTGTCAAAGGGCTTTTTTTTTTTTAAAAAAAAAGGTTTTTCTATATATTTAGCAGATATTCATATTTGCACTGCAACAGAAGCTTTACTTTTATTTGATCTAATCTTATGCCCCAGAGCTCCCGGAACTTGGCATGGTCTTCCCAGTTTGCAAATGTTTTTTTGTTCACATTTTATCCTCTCTTGCACAAATAGTCAAACAGGTAGGCCTTCACAATAAAGACACAGAAGTTCCAACTTGATCAGACCATGTGAAAGGGGCTAAAAGACTGAGTGGGTTTTCTCAAATTATACTACTTTTTCTAGAGCATATGCTTGACTCAACAAAGTTGTCATTGCGTTGAATTATTATAGTGAAATTGCCATTAATCACATGACAGCAAATCATTTCCAGTAATGTTCCATTTCCTGCTGTAACACATGTAAAAAACTAAAAACAACAGATCTACTGTACCCCATTCTGAGATGGTCATAAACTTGTATGTATTTGTGTCATCAGGTTGTGTTGGAGACTGAAATCACCAACAAATCAGCCCTGAAGCTGTATGAGAACTTGGGGTTTGTCAGAGACAAGCGGCTGTTCAGATACTACCTGAACGGAGTGGACGCGCTGCGGCTCAAACTGTGGCTCCGCTAGAGGAAAGAAGAGGGGACGGGGAAGGATGGGACATCGGGTGCTGTTCACCTCCAACACTATCAGCTTGACAGCCTCAGCTCTGCCCTGGTCATTTTCATTCTAGTATTTTCACCAACACTCATACACACAGGAGTATGCACATAGGTATGCATAGACATGCAATCAAACCATCCTTTTGTCCTTGAACTCTAAACAATTGTTGTTTAGGCCCGACATACCACCCGATATTTAAATCAAGAGGCCCTGATTCTTTCTGTGCCGAGGAGAGGGGGGGGGGGAAGCGAGGGCGGACCCAGGGCTGACTTCGACAAGGGATCAGGTGACCCTTTTGACCTTCAAATTTGGATGCTGCATCGACCGGGGGCCGAGACCTGAGGCAGCTCAAGTGAGGATGTGCGTCCGAAACCTTATGGGGGACGTGGCAGTGCACCAAATCCTCTTGCAGAACGCAAGGACAGACACAGACTTTGGGAAAACAACACCACAAGAAGAAAAAAAAAAGGAAGCAGGTCTCTAAAAACAGACTGGGAAGAATATATTTGTGGAGTTTATTTTTGTGTTTCTTTTTTTTTAACCTTGTAGGTTGGATGATTGGTGGAAAAACTATAGTATGACTGTGTGTTTGTACCACCTCGTTTTTTTTTGTTTTTTGTTTTTTTTTTGAAAGCAGGTTTTTGGCTTGTTTTCATGCGTATGTGGCGTGATTGGATTAACCGTGAGCGAGTGAACATGTCTGTGTGTTTGCAGTGAACGAATGCGTGATTGGAATTGTGCATATTCTTGTATAATTTTTGTATCCCATCCTGTCAAATTGAGCGTCGCCGCTCCCTGCTGCTGTTTTCATTACTTGCCTCAGCGCCCAGGACTGAAGCCTGTAAAGATATGCATGCATTTATTTTAATGTGAGTATGGGGATAAAGCGTGAAGAGTGCCTGTTGATTTACAGTCTGAGGCGAACCATCCCAGCCCCTCCTTGTGTTCGGTGTAAGCATGTCGGTGCAGAGCAGTTGATCGAAACAAATCACTCCATTAGCGCCTCAGACTTTACCCACTGGTGGACCTGTTTGCTTCAGTGTCCTCGGCTAAATTTGTCAACATCAAACCCTCACAGTATGGGTTGAGGAGTTTTTCTTTGGATTTTTCCCAAATGCACTGCCAGCTGTTGCAAAATTCCCATAAAAAGGAGCAGACGGGGTCCCTTAAAGAGACTTCTTGCCAATGCTGGTGTGGTCAGATATGCCCTAGCCATCTCCGTGTACTCCTTTTTTAGATTATTAATTTGTTTGTACTCGTCGCAAAGTGCCACCCAATCTATCGGCATTCTGCATCACAGCTGCGGCGATCCGCTGTGCTAAGGGGGCGTCACACGGCGTCCTTGGACCGGTTCTGCTCTGGATTTGGCGCCAGACCAGGCATAAAGTGTTACAAAATCCTGGATTTGTGTTTGAGTATGCTGTGCAGGAAAAAAAAAAAATAGACAAGTATTCTTCCTCTTGTGTTCTCTTTCAGTTTATTTTAGATGATCTACTTTTACACCTTTATAACCTCACGCTGCTTGCACAAGCAGATGAGTCCACGCTGCACTTCCCGGGTGCCCTAACTAAATGCACAACCAACCTCGCTCACATTTGTAGATCTCCGGTCTGGAGACGCACCTGGATGTGCCACTCCACACTAACGATAGCAAATAAGGTTTTGCTACAGTTGCTTTTGTGTTTTCTTACAAAGTGAAAATGATAAAATCAGCAAAGATAAGATGCACCTCTTTGGAAATTGCTGCAGTGTGTATGTGCATGTATGAATCTGTTCATCTATTGTTAGATTTCTCTCTTACTGTCAGAGCCTCCCCCCCACACACACACGCAAACACATACACACACACAGGAGAATCAGAGCCTTTAGAGCTGCTGTTTTTTACTCCAGCCTTATACGTACAACAGGAAGGTACAAACAAAATTTTCTCTCCTTTTTTTTTTTTTTTTTTTTACAGCATTTTACAATTCAAGACCACCCCTACAGTTCAGTAGAAAGGACACAGGTGATAGTTTTTCTTATTTGGAATAAATTGCAAAAGGAAATTTTAGGTAAACTGCTATTTTCCTTGTAGGTTTTGAAATTATGCAAGCGGTCCTCTTTGTGGTTTTCTCCTGCCTGAGCAGGAAGCACACTGCCATGTGGCACACCTGAAAACCAGAGCGAAATCTGCGAAATGTTGAGGACAGAACAAACAAGAATGTCTAAGAAATATTCATGGTAGATTATTTTAGGATCGACGCAGTAGTTTCAAGTGACACAACAGGCCCGTGTTTGTTTTTTTGGGGGGGGGGTTCAATTCCCCTTTTTGGCAGTTCAGACCTGGAGGGGAGAAAGAAGATGTTTACAGACCTCACATCCACACAACAGCTTGTCTCTAGCTCTGTGTCTGTCTGCGCATTGGACTCAATGGATCAGATTACTTTTATTTCCCCCTTTTTTTCCAGATTTCTGTTTGAGTGTCTATTCATTCAATATATTGACAGCATGTTGTGAATCTTCTGTTGGGAAATGGTCTGTCTGGGTTGATTTATGAGATGAAATTTTAATTTTCTGTGCCACTTAAGCCCATCCAGAGGTGAAATGAAAATGCCTAGCTGTTCATGGAGGTCATATGAAAATACTCTAATCCCTAAACTTTATCTTCTCTGCTCATCTCACGTCTTTCAGACTTTAGCAACCACCCTTGTTAAACTCTTCTTGGTTGTTTTTGAAGAGTTAAATCTGTCCATGTGTTTGACTCATTACTGTCTGCCTTTTCTTTTACACGGTGAGTGATGATGGCTTAAAGGACAGGGTTGCTAACACCTTTAAAAAAATACACCTATGTCATAGCGGTGGTCAGAATGAGGAGGTATTTTAGATCCTGAAGGAAAGGCTTTGTAATCTAGTTCCTTCTGGGCATTCCGAGCCTAAGTTTGCTGTCGACACCGTGATCACAGACTGAAGGGCTTCATCATCATCACCAGTTTGTAGTCATGGATGTGTTGGATAGATTAACTCCACTGTCTCTCTCTGACAGTGCATTTGGAACAACTTTGACTTGACATGCCAGTTCACTGTTGACAGATGTCTGAAGCGGGTTATTTTTCCCATCCTGGATTGTCCGCCTTGGTGTCCAGGTGGCGTCTTTAACAATCACAACCCCAGTTGTATGTCCTTATTTGGGGGGACATCTGCCATCTTTCATTTTTGAGTGTTACAATCAAGAATGTCCCCAAGAATCCAGTTTGGTCAAATAAACAAGGTTTATCTTGGCTAAGCAAATAAAATCTGTGGTCCCGATGACAAACTAACCACCTAACCCCCCCCCCCCCCCCCCAGGGCTCTACTGCAGGCTGTTCGGGGTGGACAGCGCCGCCTCTACCACCATCCAGGAAGTGTGCAAAAGATTATTTTTGCATGTCAGATTTCTGTTTCTTTTTGTCCCCTCTCTTGATTTTGATCTGGAAATGTCCAATAGCTTTTATTTAAAAGAAAAAGGAAAAAGAACACAGAAATAAATTATTTGATTTTTTTAATGCTGTAAACTGGGTTGTGTTGTCGTCATCTTCTACATCATCTATTATCAAGCTGAACGAGAAGGAAAGGTCACAGTCAGACATCTGAAAGAATTCTTTAATCACATGTTTCATGTCTACATAAAGAGACAAAAAGTGTCCACAACAGTACATCACATTTACCCTAAAACGGCATTATTGCATATAAACAGGCAGTTTGACATTAAGTATATCCGATAGCTCATGGTGATACACAAACATTTTCTTAAAAATAGACAGCTTTGTATTTTAATCACTGGCATTACAAATGAGTAACTGTTCAAATATGTCTTTTATAAATTATTACACTTCTCTCATGATGTAAGAATTTGGTTACAACTCATTACATCTCTGGAATATGACATTATTGAGACATTAATGGAGACAAAACATTTTCTTAATTTGTCCTTGCCTCATTGGATTAACACATAAAACATGGGGTAGTTTGAAAACTCTTTAATTCTGTATCTTTAATGGCTTTTTCAGGGATGAGTAATTCCATCCTGCAGCGCTTTATTGTTTTCAATAAAGCGCTGCAGGTCAGAAGTGAGACGCTCTCTGAAAACATTTAAAAAAATAAAAGCGTCACGGGTGCCCAACATTGACACCAAAGTTGTTGTTTTTCCAGTCAGTCAAATTTGGACAGAATTAACTATGCATCAACATGAGGTTCCAACAGTCAGATGTTAATGAACTTTCCTTCTATGATGTCAGAGGGTCATTTAACAACCACTGGCTCAATGGGCGGGAGAGATGGCCATGCCTGTTCCGTACCACTGGGCAGCAGATAATGCAGGGGATGGGTTTTTACCCATATTCCTATTTTTCCAGTTCTAATAGGTTGTTAAAAGGCTCCTGTGCATCAGCATCTAGTTGCAAATAATACATATTTTCTCTAGTTTTATGAAAAGTGTAAAGCACTTTCATTTCTACCACTCCCTTGATATGCTCCAGAGTCTTAACTGTAGATTACACCCTCAGTTTTGTCTCACAGGCTTCTACAAGTAAATCAGGAATAATTTTGCACAAAAGTGTGTACTGAAAATGTTTGCAAGTGATGCAAACACCTAGACTTTCAAAATAATTGTACATATTTTCAGGAGTTTATACCAAATGAGGAGCTTGTGAGTATCTCTGTTTTGAGCTTACAGTATTGATCTATCCATCCATAGTTTGTGCTTTTCCAGTGGATATAAAATACTACTGCATTCTCTGGGATCTGTATATGATCAGAAACACTGCCAGAAAAACAGAGATTTTCTTTAAGAGACTGAAGAATGAATTCATACTGGTGAGTCAAAACTACATAGTTTTGTAAGATTTTTTTATATACACCTCACAGTAACAAATGCCTTTGAACAGGCTAAAGCGTTTACATTTCCACAAAACTCACATTTATAAGACGCATCAGTTGAAATTAACTGCGACACTTGGTTGAATGTGCGGGAATCATGTTGGAAACCAATCTGCCTTCATGTCAGAGGATACATGAGATGATCAATATCACTTAAGCGTGTGTGGTAAACGCCAGCAGACTTCAGTTTAGCTTATTCTGGCCTGCCTTAGGAAACAGCCTGCCTCTATCCATGTGTACCAAAATCTGATAACCTGCCCCTCCCTCTAAAGCTCACTGACTAGCACGCACAGTATCTTGTTTAGCATTTAGCAGTTGTGAGATACCATCAAGTAACTCCACCCAAAAATGCTTCTTTTTTTTTCGTTTTTCACATTTTAAATGGATTAAAATGGTTTACATTTTAACTTTGGACCGATTTTGATCATGTACAACAGAACTAAACTGGCTAATTTTATAACTCTTTCATGGACAAAGTTATTTGAATACATGTTGGATTTTTTTTCTCCCAATTTGACCAATTCACTGTCGTAATGATGGCATATTTTATTGCACCTGACGATAATATTGCAAATATGAGTGAAACCAGGCTATTGTTGTTTTGCAAAACTGTCTTACAATTCCATTAGTTCTCCAGTTTTGTAATATCGATCTTGTTCAAACTGTTTTAAGGATATGAACATGATTTGCTATTGATATGGATAATCATTAGGAGAACTACATTGTTTTCTATATTGATCATCAAATGCAGTTTTCAAATTGTTCCTGTCGTCTGAACACAGCAGGCAAAGACACTGACATCAAGAGCACGAATCATTTCCCGTCTTCAACAGTTTCCAGATGTGAAGTGAGAAATGGAAAGGTATTTACACTCACATGACTGACCCCAAATCAGCGACATACAGTAAACATTTACATTATTTATGCAATGCAACTCTCCACAGCCCTTTTTTTATTACTGGAAAGGAAACCTGCTGGTCCACGCTGTTAACTCCCAAAAGCCAAACCTCAATTTACCAGTAGCACTTTCATCCCATCAATACCCTGCTAATCCTTTTTTTTTTCTTATTTATTTTTGTTTTTTTACAAGCAGCATTATTATTTTTTTCGTCTGAGTGCATCACACCAGCCCTGCCAAGTCATTACAGTCAACATCACCTGACAACATTCTGGAAAGTGCTCACAAACAGGGGGTGCAACACTGACCTTTGTGCAGCCAGTGCACTTTGTGCCCTAAACACTGTTACACTGTGGATCAGATGAGTCATAGCCAAACAGCCCAGGGTGATTAGAGATGCAGTAGTCATGGCGATGGGTTTATTCACTGAGTTCCATTACAGGAGCAACAGCTATTGGTCACAGACAAAAGGAGGCCAGAGGGTTCCCATCAGAACTCATCTTCAGAGCTATCTGCCAGCAGCATGGCCTGGTCCTGACGGCTGATCCCGGGCTCTCCTGGTTGCTGGGGAGGAAAATTCAACATACTACTCAACACAAGAGCCTCAGTAACACGTTGAACAAAAAATAAGTGATAAATATAAGTAGGGTATTGACCTCTGGCTGCCTGACCTTCCTCCTCTTTTGTTTGAAGCTGTTCCTCCTTTTGCGATGAATCACCCTGATGCTGTAGAGGACGCCGACAATTAGCAGGGCCCCAGTGATGCCGATGCCCACAGGGGCCAGCATCCCAGACACATAGCCCGCCTGGCACAGGGTGACACACAGAGGTCAAAACAGAGTCTTTAGATTCTACATTCTTAAATCTAAAATTTTAAATCTAAACTTGTTAATCTAGTTGTTGTTGTTTTTTGCAGTGGTCATGTTTATAATAATGAAACAACAGTTGATGTGTTTTTAATAGTTTTTAGAGAACAATTAAGCTTCACAGTGCAGAAGAATAAAACCCATCTGCATCTGGATTCAAAGATAACGTTTTGGTGACGATAATCAAGAATCATCTGATTCACCTTCAACAGTACTTAAGCTGAGCTTTTCCATTGACAACAGAGGGCAGTCTTACCTTTTCTCTGATTAGTTCAATCCAGCTCCGCACTGGAAGGAAAGAAACACACATTTAGTTGAGTAATATCCCACAAAATTATTTCTTTCATACACTGAAGCAGTTCTAAGGTTCCTGTGTCTCTGTTGCAGCAAATAAAGATAAGACAAGCATCAATTACACTGAAATAGAGCCCTAGACATTTTGAAATAGGATTTAGAAACCATGATGTCGTACTCAGCCCTTGGTTGTGTTGAACCCAGACAGGAGGAGGAGGGATGAGGCTGTATGGAGGCTGTGTTGAGGATGTGTCAGGCATTTCTGTTAGGTCCTCTTCACTCTCATCCTCCACTGATTCCTCAGAATTCTCATCTTCATCATCTTCATCTTGCTCTTCTATTGGAATAAAAAAAATATGATCTGAGGGCATATGGTTTATAAATTATTAAAACACCATAAAACTATTTTCTCTTTGAGTCTTTATTTAATTTATATTATTTAATTTGGATTATTTTTTAAGTTAGAAATGACACTTGTCTTACCGTCTGACTCCATCTCCTCAGACCTGGATCTGGATTGGTGCTGATGGGTTGACATAGTTATCGTTGTTATAACATGTTGAAAGGAGGAGGAAGAAGAAGATGGACCAGCAAAGGGCAAGCTCTCCTTGAGGTTTGGTGTCCTCACAGCACCTGCAGTACGTGTCACAAATCACAATGAGAAACCAAGAGAACTGGAGGACTTAACACACTGTGTGTAGAATAGCTACAACTCACAGCTCTTTTCAACATATAGTGATAAGTTTTAATTTGGTCTCTGGAGCCATAGGTGCGACTCATGTCAAAAAATATATTATCATAACCTTACAATGTTTTATAATTGGTAAATTTATTTTTTAAATCAACGCTGGTAAGAAATTTAGCATAAAACTTTAAGTCACACACAAGGAAGCAATTGGTTTACAAGTTGTCTTTGAACTTCAGACATATAATATGCAAACTAATAAATTACAAATCAATTTTCATATTACTGTTAACAACAGGTTGCTAGGAGGGTTGATTTTTTAAAAACTAAAACAGAAAAGGGTTATCATTTAAATTTTCAAACTGTGTTTTACAAAATTACCATGCAGGAAACAATTCATGGTTGACAGTAAAGTACATTCTGTATGTGATTAATGCAAAAAATATATAAAATCATAACTCATTGTTATGAGTACAGAACTCTGTATTGTCTTTATTGTATTGGTTTGGTCTGTTGGTGTGTCCTGATTCATCACCTCTCTCACTTCTTTCAGAATGATCCTCCATCTCAGTTGGTGGAACAGACGGACCCAGGGAGCTGATTGGCTCCAGCAGCTCAGCTCCAGACGTCTGCCAAGGTGACGACCAGTCTGGAATCAGCAGGGGTGGGGCATTTGAAGCACCGTCGCTGTCTGTTTCCACGGCATCCAGCTGTTCCAGATCTACCTCTGACAGAGGCATGGCAGCAGGAGTCTGAGCGCCACCAGGCACCAGTGTGACCGCTGCCGCTGCTGCCGGCGGCTGCGCTTCTGGTGCGGCATCTTCAGATGGATCAAAGATGAGAGGGAGCGCCTCCGATGACATGGTGCCTTCTGTGGGTTCATCTTGTGACAGTGGGACCATGGTGTTGGCTGTAATTGTATCAACACAAACATAGAAATAAGATGAAAGTCTGGACATGAAGACAGTCTAAAATATTTTAGTGTTCAGGTCTGTGGGTAAACAAGGGTTAAAGGTCTAGCAGTATTTTTTACACATAATTTGGATGATAGCATTTAGGAAAGTTCCATATGACAGACTCCAGCTTTCAATCAAGTGAAGTTTTTCCATTCCTTAGTGCAGCTAAGGCACAATTAAAGAGGGATTGTTTGAAAAGGAGATTCTTCATAGAGTTACACAGAGAGCTGTCAAAAGGAAAACCTGTTACTGCTTATTGTTTTAGCGTTAGGTCTAAAGTAGGCTGAAAAATGCCTATAAAGACTGAACTTGTTTTCTTATGGCTGTTAAGGCCAAATTATTTTTTTTCTCAGGTTCCTCTCTATTGGGAAGAAGCTTCATCAATCAGACAAACTCCCAAAGGATGGCAGGAACACATATTGGCTCAGACAGACTCCTTTAATCCACTTCCCTCTCCTGCCTTTCCTAATAATAAACTGCCTCTTTCTCCACAATAGCCTGGATGGGAAGTGCGGATGGATGAGAAGAAAGAGTGGGGGGAGTTAAAGATAATATATAGATCGAGAGAAAGCAGGGTCCGATCCGCCAAAGGCTTGCTAACACACCCTGTCACCAGCCTTCTCCCAGCAGTTGTGTTTGTTCTTTTTTCAGGCTTGAGTCAGGAATAGAAAGTAATTAGTCTGCCATGGGTCCCAGCTGGGGTTCAAAGTGGAGCATGGAAAAGTGGGTGCATTCTTTGCCAATCAAAAGAAATCTCTGCCATTAGACGCGCCGCTTTCATGTCCTCACTTTTAAAAGCAGCCTCCCAAAACCCTGGAAGCTCCAGCGAGCTGGAGACTTCAGGCTGTTTTGGAATTCTAATATGATGGCAATGACTGCAGATGTTCCACCACGCTGAATGGATTTTGTCATAAGTAAAAAATGGAATTAAAGAAAGTTTGACAAAATAAAAATCCACACCTGAAACGCTTTGGATGACTATTTCCCATCAAGATAAGTTATGCTTATTTAAATGAAGACTTACCACTACCCAGCCTCGCAGCCTCAGTCCACAGGCTTTCCAATCCGTCCTCTCTGGGCATCAGTTTTGGTTCGATTTCTGGTAACAGGGCATCTGGGAGGGACGATATTGTAGGATCGCGGCTCCAAATTGACATAGGTGTAGAGCTCTGGGATGATATAAATACTGAGGGAGGAATGGGACTGTAGAATGCCTGTTTTTCAGTCTGTACTCCAGTATGTGGAAGTTCTGTAAATGATCTTGTTTGTTGGACTTCAGTCTGCATTGAATCACCAAAACCAGATTGTTTTGTTTGGCCCTCATCTCCTTTGACATCAACAATGTCTAACTGCTCCCTCCCACCTGTAGAACTTAATGCAGGCTCAATGGTGAAAGGTGTGTCGTC
This sequence comes from Antennarius striatus, assembly GCF_040054535.1. NCBI lineage: Eukaryota > Metazoa > Chordata > Actinopteri > Lophiiformes > Antennariidae > Antennarius > Antennarius striatus. Next base: position 10,001,792 of record NC_090794.1, on the reverse strand, counting down.
ATTTTTACCATCTGGATCAACAGGCAGGTGAGCTTCTCCCACTTCAGATGTGCTCCAGATCTTCTCTGTCTCACTGTGTTCTTCTCTCCCAGCCAGATTCAGCCCAGATCTTCCATCAAAGATGTCTCCATTTCCTGGTTGCATCACTGAATCAGACCTTGTAGGTCGTCCATGTGGGTCAGCCTCCGCTCCTGCACTTACGTTCAGTATCAGGCCAGTTGCATGTCCAGGCTCCACATGTGTGTGAGTTGACTCAGCAGTGGTTTCTGAGCTGGCACACTGCCTGCCACCACAGTTGCTTTTCTGATCAGTGCTAAAATCTAGGAGGAGGTGGACAGGGTTTCCATAGACACGATGACAGGTTCCAACCAGAAGGAGGAGATGGAGCATCTCAAACATCAACATTGTTTTTGACACGTCTCAATGTCTGCTGAGAGTGGACAGAAATTAAAAACGCTGATCAGATGAGGTGAAGTTCACTATCCCTACCTCAAACATCGTAACATCCATGCAACTCATACTCGACCGACCAACCAAGTACAGGTGGAGAAGAGAAGGAGGGAATATGTGCAGCTGCGGATTACAGCAACATGAGAAGTCATATAGCTTGTGAGGACCACAGCAATTTAACAGTAGAGGTCTGCCTGCATTTATTTTTATAATGCACCATTTTGAATAATTAGAAGGATGGAGAGAAATGGGGAACCTGGCAGTCCTTGGCACCTCTCTGCAACTGACCTATAAATAGCACCAGGTTTCTATATCCTGTAGGATGCTTGCAGACGAATCCGTGAATCTTACATTTACGCATGGACAAACCAGCATCACTCTAAAAACGAAGGCAATCGTCAAATGATATCCAGCCATACTGTCATGTACTAAACTGCTTTTAAAACACGTGTCTGTGTTACATCACATGCACTAATCACCCATGATCAATCGCTGTTGTTAATAGGGTGGCACCCGTTCACACCGACCGAGAGACGGACCGAGAGATCATCGCCCAGTTCTGACGACGCACAGCCTAACCTCGTTACAAAACAAGACACTTTCTGCTTGCGCACCTCCCTTGTGATCAATACAGTTAACACAGTCAGGCATTCAGCTTGTGCAGTCCACCACTTCAACAAAAAATAAAAATTAATAAATAAAAATTCGCTCCAGCGTTTCTGGAGATAATCACAGCCTTTAAGAGGCGAGAATGCGCCTTCTTGTTGCGCGTCATCACATTCTAGCGTTGGAGAAAAATGTAAGATAACAACAATAAGAAGCACCAAGAATAAAATTGCATTTACCTCCTGGAGCTCATGACTGATGGCTGTAGCTGGAGGATGCTGAACCTCTCTTGGTGCATGTATGAAATACAGCTAGTACAAATTCAGGATGATGGAAAGGAAAGCTGAAAGAGAATACTGATGTGCAGCTCAGCGTCACCGGTTCCAAGTCTTCTCTCTCTCTCTGTCCGCCTCGCAAGGGCTGCGACCGAATACCGTTTTTCTTAAAGGGTCACATGAGGCTCTTGTTGGTGCTGAAGGGACAGCTGCCTCACCCCGGGGTTCATGCTGGGAGTAGAGGCGACTAGAAGAAAACAGATCTTTTAATTTTCCTCCTTAAAGAGCTAAACGTCTGTTATTTGAGCTGTGGGTTTTTCCAATGCCATTATTTAAATATATGCGATTTTAACAATCACTGACAAAACTGATGTTTTAAATAATGCCAGAGCTGCCATTTAATACAATTATACTGTAACCATAGCTATCACTTATCACGATTAATCATGACTGATACCTTTATCCACGATTGCATATTGGAGACACTATTCATGCAAAAGCTGATTAAAATTCAATGGAGTGAATTTGTGACTCAACACGTACAACAAGTTGACGTTCATATTCGAATCTGCCCTGTTTATCTTTATTTAAGCAGCGATCCAGGTTCTTCAAAAACTATTTTTAATTATAAACAAAACATCGTCTGAATGGAACTTATTCAAGTTATGTTATTTAACGTTTCTGTCATTTTCAGGCTGGACTTCCATTGACCCCTTGTGTGATCACATCAGCATCAGATACGTATGTATGTCAGAATTCAGAGGAATTATTTTGGATCAGCTTTTCCTTCTATTGGATCCTGTGTCATTTTTATTCAGTTGAATACACGTTCTTACAGATCTTCCGTCATGCAAACTACAAATATACATGAATATACAAAGCAATAAAGAGGATATATGAACAGTACCGCAATTCAAATCCAAATCTTTCAAGATCAATAAATTATAAGGGACACACACAACAGGAAATGTACAATATTTGAAAAAGTACTTTAAACTATTCAAATCCATAATCATTCAAAAAGTTTGTCATATTACACTCACAATTCACTTATTTCAACAATTTTGATCTCAGTCTGGCCTCTCTGACTTCATCTCCAAAACCTCTAACATGTGCTGTCCCTCTGATACACTCGTTCCTGATTCTATCCTTCCTGGTCACTCCCAAAGAGAACCTCAGCATCTTCATCTACACCCAATGCTCTTTCTTCTCTTCTTCTCCCATGTCCCTGTGCTTCCTTCCTTTTATTCTAGGCTCTTCTGTTTCCTGTTGTTATAATTATGTAACAGCATGTAAATAATGTAACTTATACAGCGTTTTTGGCTGTGCCATTACTTTCTGTCATTGTTATGTGTATTTATTGTATCTCTTGCGAGCAGATGTCACCTGAATTTCCCTTGGGATCATTAAAATAAATATATATATATATATATATATATATATATATATATATATATATATATATATATATATATATATATATATATATATATATATATATATATATATATATATCTGCTACTCCTTGGTTTCCGGCGTTTAGGGTTTATTTTGATCAGGCAGCGCTTAGTGACGTCATCGCGTCTGTAAAGACCCAACCCGACAGGAAGACAACAGATTTTTTTTATTCTTGTGATATGATGAAAATGTTTGTCTGACAGCGATATTTAGATTTTCTTTTGCACCTAGCCTTGAAAAATAAAATAAAATAAAATGCCTTTATTTGACGGGTTGGGAAGCGGAGGAGAGAAGACTGCCATCGTCATTGACTTGGGAGCAGCTTACACAAAGTGAGTTTTAGCGGAGCCGTCCTGTTAGCATCAATTGCTACACAGCCAGTGATGTTATATCACGTACATCTTTAAATTAGCCTCCTGTGTTCTGATACTGTTAGAAGAAACAAACTAATTCTCTTGTGGTAATTGTCAGGTACCTTCCATCTTGCAGTATAAAACTGATACTGTTACAAGAAACAAACTATTTGTAATTGTTCAAACAGAAGCTCGATGTTACCATGTTAGCTAGTGAACGCCCAGTCAATGCTAACTAGATCTGTGAATGCTAGTATAAGGCTAAAATTAAATCCAATAATTACGGAAAATAAATAGCATTGAACGTCATTAGCTTTGAATCGGATCATGCTGCTAGTGTAATGTTTTATATAGTCATATAATCTTATGTACGTAACTTTCGACACGTTCAGACGGTTGAGCTAGTTTAAGGGTAAATTGAGTTTAACTAGTTGAATTACCTTGCAAGAAATGTAGGTATTGTGTTGGCATGACTTTTATTATATTCGTAAAAATGGATTAAGAACTAATCATAAGAAGTCCATTGTACAACAGATCCAAATTTAGATTAATTACATAAAATCAGCTACTGAGACCTGATGAGGATGTAACACTGACCTCAGGCAAATCACAAGACTGTCAAGAGAATAGTTCTCTGAAATAGTGACCTTTTTTCTTTTTTCAGAGCTACCATCCCATATTTGACACAGAGCCGTACAGTTTTCTTATTCATTTGCAGTTTACTTATTTACGTACTTAATTATTCCATTTATTTATTTTATATTTTATATATATATGTAATAGGGCGCAGTGGTTAGCGCTGTCACCTCACAACGCGGCGGGTCCGGGTTCGAGTCCCGCCCTGTGTGGAGTTTGCATGCTCTCCTCGTGTTTGCGAGGGTTCTCTCCGGGTTCTCCGGCTTCTTCCCACCTCCAAAAGCATGCGCTTCACGTTGATTGGCCGGTCCCAAGTTGCACGTAGGAGTTAGTGTGTGTGTGTGCATGGTTGTCTGTCATTGTGTGGCTCCGCGATGCACTGGCGTCGTGCCCGGAGTGTCCCCTGCCTCACGCCCTATGTCAGCTGAGTTGGGCTCCAGGTCCCTGTGACCAGCTACGGCAGATGAAGTGGTAGAAAATGAATGAATATGTGTAATATAATTTAATTATACTACATATAATAATGAATTGACTCTGAGGCCTAGGTTTGTTCTGCATAATAGGTAAACATTTTCTTTGCATGTTGTGTTTGCACACAGTCCACTAGTATCTTTTATAGTTTTTATGTGTACCAAATATTTCTTTATGATAATATTATTGAACAATCGTAAATGACATATTCCCTGTCTATATCGCTGTATACTCTGCATGACTTCAGTCAGTTTTGATAGATTCTTTTTCTTGCAGATGTGGCTTTGCAGGGGAAACGGGGCCCAGGTTCATAATTCCGAGCGAGATCCGCAAACCAGGACAGCAGCAGGTGATAATATCACTGTGTTGAGTTGATTTTCATCATTTGGACAGGTATTTGGAAATGGCAGTACATGTTTGTGATATGTCAATTTTAGGCCATCAAGGTGGTTCAATACAACATCAACACAGAGGAGCTTTATGTCATTCTCAAAGAGTTTATCCATATACTATACTTCAGGTGAGACTTTGTTTCGTTATTTATTAATTGAAAAGAAGAATAAAGCAGTATTTTTACACAACATGCAGCCTGTAGACAAAATACTTTGTCTCAATCAGACACCTGCTGGTGAACCCTCGCGACAGAAGAGTGGTCATCATTGAGTCCATCCTCTGCCCATCTCACTTCAGAGAAACACTCACCAAGGTTTTCTTTAAACAGTTTGAGGTAATGAAACCAAACAGATCAGTGTTTTACAGAATCCAGAATACAACCTGTTCAGGTACGGTAAAATGAAGCCTATGTGTTACTGACAAATTTACTTGTTTATATAAACTTAGTTTTGAAAATGTTCTCTGATGTTCGGTTCTGTTCACAGTGTGTTTTGCACATCATTGAAATGTAAATTTGACAATCATAAAGATCATCTTGCAGTATAATTTTATATTTGGAGTTACTGACTATCGTAATGTTAAGTGTGACCACAATATGTGGTTGAGTGTTGTTATTCTCTTGTGGTAATTGTCAGGTACCTTCCGTGCTGTTTGCCCCAAGTCACCTCATGGCTGTCATGACTCTGGGCATTAATTCTGCTCTGGTGATGGACTGTGGCTACACAGAGACACTGGTCCTACCTGTATCCTTTTTCTCTCATGCTGCACTTAATGCGTAATCCTAAAAGGAAAGAAGGATGGGAGAATTTCATCTCACTACATTTTTTTCCACACTCATCAAAAGTTGATTGTGACAAAGATCTCACCGTGTTGATTTAGTTCTGTGAGTTGGTGCTTTGTTGCTGCGTCACCTGCAGTGTTTCGTCCGTCTTTTATTCACCTCTCTGCGAACTTCTGAGCAGGGAATGTGCATTGGATCGTTTGTGAACATTGAAACTATAATAATTAACTTATAAAATTGTCGTGCTATTGATGGGTTGCAATGGTATTGTATTGTTCAATATTTTATGTTGGTGCAAAAAGAAAATGTAATAAACAAAAGGATTTCTGTTGCCACCTTAACTGTTAACTGAGGTTTATGAATGCACTCCTATTTTGCCAGCCTGGGAGGCTTTGCCTTTTGGAGGAAAAGCCATCCATAAGTAAGTAGATCTCTCATTTTGACTTTGCATATTAATGTTAAACAAAGCATATCTATTTCAGGCTTTGACCCTTGTGGATTAAAAAAACTGACTGCGTACTGAACCCATTTTTCTGTATTTCCTGCAGAGAGTTGGATGGACTTCTTGTGGAACAGTGCACTGTGGATACAGACACCACCACTGGACAAAGTGTTCCAGCTGCAATTGGTAATTGCATAAAAATGCTGTATACACAGACAGCCATGTACCCACGATGCATCATCCAATATTTATAAGAACTTTTTAAGTGAATCCCTTCTCAATTTGTGAATTGTGCATACATACTGTGCATAATGTCTATTTTGAGAGTTTCCTCTATACTTTCTGTTGATGGAAGAAACCAATCTTGGTGTTCTGCTCTATAATATGCAGTTACATCAGAGTGAGAGACGCTAAACACACAAGCATCAATAATTTATAGACACATGGCAGGGCTGTTAAATAAACTGCATTTCAGCAGTAAGTACAAAGGGCTGAGGTTTCTGCAATTAACGTTGATGCCAGTCAAAAAGTGAATGCTCACGTTTGACTCAGACCAAATAATGACAAATCAAACATTAAAAAAATGCATAGTTGACCTGAAATAAAATTGACATTGAAGGAAAAGTGGACTTTGTGATCAAAAATCAGGATTTATAAACACTTTTAAAAAAAATCTTTTTCAGGAAGAATCCCAGAGGAGACCGTGGAGGATATCAAGGGTGGGTCTGACTGTTTCTCTACCATGAGGATTATGATCACAGCTATTACAGTACTCTCTTTCCCCCATAGACAACTTTCCCTAAAGAAAACACTAAAAAGAAATCAAGTACAAAAATTTTCCACATTGGCTGCTTTCTCTACACAATTCCATCACGTGAATAGAATTTTAGGAAAACTAACCCAGAAAAAAACATTTCTGGGTGTCTGACAATAAACAGTTTGCAGCTCTTAATGTTGACACAAGAGAAGAGTGATGTTTATTGTAATTAAATTCTGCCAGAAAACCATGTATTTTTCTTAGAATAACTATACATCTCTGATTTTAGTTTGGATCAATGTTTATTGGTTTTATTTTGTTTCCAACAGTCCGAACTTGTTTTGTCAGTGACCTCCAGAGAGGTTTTAAGATACAAGAAGCAAAGTTTAACCTGGATGGTGCAGCGGAGGTAACTTAACTGTTGTTTGGCTGATTATTAGACCGTTAACCTCCTCAGTCTGTATTTTATTTTCATTTCATCATTCCTGTGAATTGTTCTTTAGCGCCCAGCCCCTCCTCCTGATGTTGATTATCCTCTGGATGGTGAGAAAATTCTGCACATCAAAGGATCTATCAGGTAGTTGGCCAAGTAAAGATATGTAAGAGTTATTTTTCCAATATTTCATGGGACTAGAATGATATTTTTACATACTGTATTTTTGTGTCTGTTTTTTCCAGTGTGCTAATTTTTCCTCTTCATCACAGTAAAAGGGTCTTTTCTAATGTTAATGTCTCTAATTCTTTAATTGTCCATTTATGAGATGAGTTTGTCCTTGAATGTGTCTTTTTTTTGTTCCAGGGACTCTGTGATGGAGATTCTGTTTGAACAGGACAATGAAGAGAAGAGTGTTGCATCTCTTATACTTGATGCTCTGGTCAAGGTAAAAAAAAATGCGTTTGTGTACGTGAGAACAAGAAATTAAGGTTATGAGTTCATCCAATTTAGTTTGACTATGAATGATATATCAGAGAGAAAAAAGTTTATGTCAGGACAGGAACAAACCTGTATCAGAATCATTTGCTGAGGAAAAAAAATGGTTATACAGATAGTCCTCAAGATATGAACTTTCGACTTAGAAACATTCGGAGATACGAACAACTGCGTGTCGTCATATCTGACTACTGTAGTTCCCATTTCTGCCACAACCCCCACCGAGCAGCACCGCTGTGGATGAATATCTCCAGCACTCATCTCCTCCCCTTGTGTTTCTCTTGTCTCTGAGCACCTCAGCGCATCAGACTTCTTACGCCCTAGGATACTTTACTTTTTGTAGTGGATGATAAAGCAAAGGCTAGTGAAGGTAGTGTTATAAACAATGATATCTGATGACAACTCTTCCGCTTACAAACATCCTCTCAGAACCAATTGTGTTCTTAGGTTGAGGACTACCTGTGTCTTGCAGGTTTGGTAAGGCAGGGTTTACTTCAAAAAGTCTACTCCATCTGTCTACAATACACTGACACTTTGCCAAAAAACTCATAACATCTCTTTATTCAAGCCTTGCCTTTTTCGGCATCATAGCCTGCTGTTACATGGCTGGTTGTCATCATCTTCTTTCATTTGCATTTTCCTCTCTAATCTCCCACTTTGTTGGATATCATTTGGTTTTTAATTAATCTGCTGTAAGACCTCAGTATATTTGGCAGGAGGACTGGTGCATTCCAGGCTTCTTACCCACATTGGAGCTGAGTGTACAGTTTGACACTGTGGTTGCCATGGTGACACCCAGCTCCATTTGATATATCTAAGAGTTGTTAATACTGTACATTATAGTGAAACTGTTCCAGCACCCTAACTATGATATACTGATGTACTGTGTGATGAAGGCCCTGCACACCCTGGAGAGGAAGTGCTGTAGATATCTACCATTTGTTTACATTTTCAAACTATCCTGTAATGTTGCGGTGTCTCTTCTCTACTGCTGCACAGATATGAAGGAAAGAAGTGGGTGGTGGATGTTTAGGTTTTCTTTTTTTTAATTATTTAAGCAGTTTACAAAAAATGTACCACAGTGTAAAATGATTAAATTACATAGAAGAGTTGCAGAGGGGTGTGAACACACATTCGAGACACTCAAGATATTAATGTAATCGAGTCAGTGTGTGCTTGTGTTTCCCTGCAGTGCCCCATTGATGCCCGTAAGGTTCTGTCTGAGAACCTGGTGGTGATTGGAGGCACCGCCATGCTGCCCGGTTTCCTGCATCGGCTCATGGCAGAAATACGCCTCCTGGTGGAGAAACCCAAGTACAGCAGCGTGTTGGCAAGCAAGAGCCTGAGGTTACATGCTCCTCCTGCCAAACCCAACTGCACCGCCTGGTTAGGAGGTCAGAAATGAGATTATGTTTAAATAGTCATCAGTAACTGCTGAACCAAAGGCTTTCAGAGTAAACTAGGTTTACTCTGAAAGCCTTTTTAAGGGAATGACTTCGAAAGAATTGCTTGTGCGCTTTTTCACCATTTGTGTATTCACATCGTCTGCTCCACAGGGGCCATCTTTGGAGCTTTGCAGGACATCCTGGGCAGTAGGTCAGTGTCACGAGACTACTACAACCAGACAGGTCGGATCCCTGACTGGTGCTGCTTGAGCTCCCCTCCTCCTGAAGCGCTCTACGAAGCAGGAAAAACCCCTCCTCCACTCATGAAGAGAGCCTTCTCCACAGAGAAGTAGATAGAGTTGTAATGTTAGTTGATAAAATGTAAACTCCTTTACCTGATAGAACAGTTGAGTGATCATGTGTGTAACATACTGTTCATGTGTCAGCTACACAAACTGCTCTCGATGTTCATGAAGTCCATCAGTCACACCTAAATACGCAAGGATTTTGGACGAATCAGGTGTGATGGTTTCTGACCCTTACTCACCACAACAGGAATCATCCGTCACACAATGTCCTGCGGGGATCACAGAATTTGAGAGAATTTCCTAGAACACGTACTCCTGTTCCACATCTGGATTTTGTTGACAGTTTAACATTCAAAACACATCAGTCCAAATGTTTCAGATGATTACGCAATTCAACTTAAGTCATCCATTTGTCAGAGAAACAACAGAACATGTTGCAAACCTTTTCAAGAACAGACATGTCAGCTCGGTAGGATACGTGATCTTGTGTAGAAATCTGATGTGAGCACTTCATGTCCCCTAGGTCGTTAAAAAAAATAAAGTTTCACTTATTTATTACTTGGTCTCGACGTAGGCCCTGTTGGCTCCTATAGGTGGTACCATTTTATTCCAGCTTTTTAATGGGTTTTAATGTTGAGGCATGATGGAAGCATCGTGGGAGGCTGTTTTTGTCACAAAATATCAAATCGCCACCACAAAGTTCACGCCAAGGAGAAATGGATCCATCTAGTGATAAAGTTCAAATTGTATGTTGACCATAGCTGTTGTTTAAAGACTTTAAAGACACCCACAATGTTTGCTGTCTTGCTCTGTAACCCAAAAATTCTACCATCACAACAAATAAATGCATAAAGGTCATTCAGATGTGACTTTCCATCCTGTGTGGACTTTTGATTGTTTAGGGTTTGAAAAAAGGAAAGTAAACTCACTCATGTAAAAATAACTCATCATACAGAAGAAGTTTTAGATACCAGTCTGAAATTTATGAATATTTCCATTTCACAAGTCCCAAAATATGTCCTTCCAAAAGTTTGAATTCAGGCAGAATAATTGACAGCCTTTGCAACGCAGCCCACAGAGGTTGGAGTCAGCTCGATTGCAAATCAGATGTAGGTCAAGATAACATTAGAAATGTAGCTGTAAAGTAAAGTTTTTTTCGCAGTTCATACAGAGTCAATGTTTATTCGACTTGACTCTTGAGATCTAAGTTTTCACCAGTGTCAGTGAGATCCGATTTTATCAGGCTTTGCTAAGACCCTGAATTTGTTAACATGCAGGGGGAAACATGAGAATGGACACCAGCATCCCTCAGGCTGTAAATACAAATAACACAATGAATTGCATTCATCTCACTTCCACATTACTTCAACTTTTCCATCATCGTCTCAGTTTTTTCAGTAGTAAATGCAGAGCACAATGTGGGACACCAGTCTAGTTTGTGTTTATTTTTGTACTAAATGTAACATCCACATTGTAGTTATTCCCTCAGCACACTGCTAATGTGTTCATCCCACATTGACGTTGCATCTGTTTGGCCTTCTGGGTCACGATCATCACTGAGTGCTGGTTTGTAAGGCTACTGTATGCTTGGGAACTAGTCAGATTACCCACAATGCACCTGCAGTTCAAGAATGGAAAGAAAAAGGATGGGAAATCCAAAGCCACTAGCACTGAGTGAATCAAGCTATGGAGGAAGGAGTTGTGTTTGTTGCTCATGTCTTCCCTGGTAACAGCTGGACCATTCATGCACTTGTCGGGATGATCAGGGTCATTTTGGGGCTAATAAATCTGGCTATGGTCAAAAACAGATGCACGTTTGGAAATGAATGAATCCCTCAGAGGCCCTTTCTGCAGGCACTCATCCACGATCATGACTCCAGCTGAGCAGGCACACCTGCTGCCTGCTGCTCCAGCTGAGGGAAAGCCCATCCTCCCTGGATGGAGACTGGGACTAGAGCGTTCGAGTGGTTCCCAGGAACAGGAAACAGCAGCTGTCCATCTGATCTCTGAATGTCAGAGTCAGACTGTGAACAAACAGGGGAACCCCCCAGGAAAAACGGGTAAGCCCCGACTGTGAGCAGCGTTGGCAAACCAGTCATTTGTTCACATGCCCCCAAATCTGTCGGGGGCTACTGGAATGCATGACAGCTTGATGTTACATGATCATTTACACACTGTCAGTGATCATATGAGATTTAGTTTGGTATTTTTCTAGGAGTATTGCACGCTACTCAGATCATACATCATCATGTGATAGTATATGGCGACATAAAAATAGATGTTCTGGTATGAGCATCTAGCTGCTCACCATCACAGCGGGCAGGGAGTGGGAGGCCAATGTGGTGGGAAGTGAGGGATCATCCATCCTGGTTATCTTCTCCTCAGAGACTGTTTTCTGACATACAGCTGCCCGATTACCCCCCTAAATCATCCTGGCTGTGAAAACACATCTGAGGTGCCCCCTCCCCTTCCTTCCAGTAAATGTAAGGCACCCTGGTGTTCATCATTTAAGTCCGGCAGAATGAAAAGACACGTACTGTGGCGAGAATAATCTTTTATGGACAGCATCTCCTACTCACAAGAAGGCAGGAATCCATTAATAGGAGGAAAACAAGTGTCCTTATAGCATGATAGAAAGCTGATAGTAGATCTTCATGTGTGTATAGAAATACAAACTCAGGAATGAAGGAGGATCTTCAAGACCTGTTCATCCTTGCAGCATCAATGTAGACTTGCATCACGTCGGAGCCCGAGAACAATATTTTAGTGTCTTTCAGCTTTCTTATTTTTCCAACCTTTTAACCTTTATACTATTTTAATGAAAGCCTTCTGTGTTTTTAAAAAAAAAAAATCTTTGTTGTACTCATATTGTGGACCCTTGGAGTTTGTTTCCAAACCTCAGCAGCCAAGTTTTCAACTCTATGGTTCTGTATTTTTTTCAAATTATATTTCAAAGTAGGATCATTTTCTCAAACCAAAAATTAACATCAAATTTTCAGACTGAGTAACAATTGGTTTCTACTGACGATATGCTTTACAGAATGAAATCACACAGTTTAAATAGAGATTGAGTTGATAAGTAGTGTTTCATAGGCCGTCATAGGGCTCATTACTAATCTATACATTCATTACTGCCATGCAAATCCTGGTATGGCTGATTCCTGCACAGACCAAACGTGTGTTGCTTCATTTCCCTTCTTCATTTTGTGTTGAGAGTCTCCGATCGATCATCGACTGTAGGCCTACATATCCGAGAGTTTGGTGCGCGCTCTCCTTTCCCAGCTCGCGCGCAGTGGGACGGCCAGCCAATCAAAAGCCCGAGCGCTTCACGGCTCTGCTATTTAAACTTGACCCGTCGCTGCTGACCGCGCAGGAGACGAGGCAGACAACCTGTTTGCGCCAACATGCAAAGTTTCATCGGAATCTCGCTCTTCTTATTGGTTCATCTACTGCGACGCATACCTGCGCAGGTAAACACCCGAACCTAGAGACTTAACTTTTTTAAAAAAAAAAAGTTACTAATATAAATACATGCTTTGTAAAATCGACTTTTAATCAGAAATTCGATTTATGGAGGGTGTATGTATGTATGTACTTACTTTTTTATAAACTTACTTCTCAGTCATTTGCCACATGTGTTTTGACTGTTTGTGCCCCACCCTGGAGATATTATCTGCATTTCAAGATTTTGAGAATGAGGATGTTGGCAGCCGTTTGTATGTCCCCAGATGCAACTGCTGTATTTTCCTGATTCAGGTTGTGATACAGAGTATGTGGAGCTACATGCTGAAATCTCACCCAGACATGCGATTATTAATTTAGAGGATATTGATACAATAGCTGGATTGGAGAGTCTGCAGCTCTAAATTCTACTGTGGTTATGATTAGACTGCAATCCTTCTCACCTCTGTTTTGATATAGCAGCTTCTGCCAGTAGGAAGGAAGGGATCTATTCAGCCCCCTGGCAGGGAGCCAGTAAACTAGCAGGGAAGTTTATGAGGAGGATATTATAAATGGGAAGTAGACTGAATAGCAAGTTGAAATCTAAAGATGGTTCTCAGAGGGATTGTGGGAGAACTTTAAAACAACTTTCTTCTGCAGTTCAGTCCAAAGAGCTTCTCTCAGGGATACTGGTATGTGGGGAATTTACCAGCGAGTTTAAAGTCATTAAAATATATTGTGACATGTCTTATTCTTGTTGTCCAGACATTGTCAAGCCAAGACCCTGTGAGTCTGAATTTTTGTTAATAAAATCCAAATTTAGAGTTTAAGGTTTCATTAATAAATGTTTTTCTATTGTTTGCTCTCGTGTCTAGAGTTGGTTCAAAAATGCACGTACTGTATGTCGGTGCCATCAAATTTGAAGCAAAGATCTCAAATCTGAGGAGAGATCTCATCTTAACCCCCAGAAAATGTTTGTTACTGAGGGAAGCCAGCTTGTGTTATTTTTAAAAGAAAACTCAAACAGAGTTCCTTATTCCAGTCTGACAAGACTGAACATTCCCATCAAACAATCCCTCCTTCCCCAAGTTACATTCCTATTTAAATGCAATACTTGTATGGTCTTTCATAAACATGAATTTAGAACTTTGATCTGTCCACAACTACTGTTGAAGATGAAACAGCTGTTCCTGCAGGAGAGTTGATGTAGAAAAAATGCGATCCCCTGCTCCTTTACCCCACAGCCTGTCTCTGATCAGAGTTTCTGCAGATCATTCTAAGAGGTTTCTTAGTTAATGGCTGTCTGCAGAGTTTATGAAAACACATGGATCTGTTCCTTGATCTGGATTCAGTCCAAAACTCAATGGCTCCTTCTATGGGATAACGCCCACTCTTAATAAAGTCTGTCATGTTGTTTCAGCATAACTCAAAAAAATAATTTTATAAAAGGATAACATTGCACCGTCCAAAAAGTAAATTCAATTACATTTTAAAAAGCCCATGGATCCTTCATGCTTTCACTTTAGCATTCAGAGACATGACTTTCCACTTACAAAATTAAAACTGATAGCTGCATATCAGCACTATTTTAAAATGATTTATCCATACATCTTCAACTGCTTATCTGGGGCCCAGGTCGTGGAGGCAACAATCTCAGCAGGGATGCCCATACTTCCCTTTCCCCAGACACCACTTCCAGCTTCTCTGGAGGGATCCCAAGGCCAGGTTCACAATTAATTTATCCTAGAAATAGAAATTTATCTTATAATTTATCTTAAATGGCATATAATGTATAAAATTCATTTCCTACATTATATGCTATTTCTAAGATAGATTCTTTTATGTAGGGATTTTATTTTTTACATTTACAGGATGTTTCTCTCTTCTCTATTTTCATCCTCGTTTTAGCTTATTTTAAAAACATTCATTTATTTCCCATCAAATATGGCTTTTTATCCCTATTTTTCACTATTATTATCCAGTTGTAATTTGTTTTCTCTCACTGACCTCCTGCTCATACAGTGGTTTTATGTGACTCATTTGATTCATGTAATTTTGTTGTTATAGAGCACTATATTTCTTGTGTGGAGGGTGCGTTGAAAAATCAAACTAAATAGTATTAAACTAAGTAAGTAATTGATCATTATCATCATCATTATTACTTTTTATTTGTCAGACTCTCCCTGTTTCCGGTGGGATTTCACTGGTTTTTGGTGCAACAAATCAGCAAACACATCGTTTTCCTTCATGAAAAACTATACAGTAATACAAGTCGACATTTAAAAATCATTGGTAATTCTAAAAAAAGACTAAGAATGAAGGAAAATGTAAACAGAATAACATTTAAAATTGATCTATATTGTTTTATAGGATAATAACCATTCTGTAATGGCTCAGAAGTTCATTATCTGTTTCTAAATTCGAGGGATAAAGAATCCCGAGTGAGGAACAAGACAATAACAAGAAAAGAAACACACAACTTTTTAAATATTTCCCATTTTAAAGTGAAGCAACGGTTTGCAATATGGAACATTATCCTGTCCAAAACCGTGCAGTTTCACTGTCACATTGCATTATTCATTATTGCCTTCATGTTACCTGTTAATTCCTCCTGTTGTGATGCATTTGGATATACCTCTGGATGAAGCAGCACAGACTCTCTGGCTTTCTATTGCGTGTTTGGCAAGTACAAGCTCCCTCACAGCGGAGATCCCACTGTAAAGCCCAGCGTTGCCCCATGAAGCATTCCCTGTGTTTGACGTTTAGAAGACAGTGTTCCCATCAGTGTTCAAAGTGAGAAACGAGGAGCAGAGAGGTGAGGTGTTGATGTTCAACAGCAGAAAGGAGCCAAGACTAACCTTGTACTTGTGTTCCTACTCAATTTGGCATCCAGAAATCAGGATCATTACCATTGTGGATTTAAATTCTGAGTTGTGAGAACGTAGCAGAATTCATGCTGGGCCATGAGACTTTCTAGTACTGCCTTTGTTTTATCTGTGTTTATTGTGGGTAAAACTCCCCGGAGGGAAGTCAGAGACGACTCAGCGCTGTTATTCTTTACATACTCTGAGGGTTTTTGCTTCTTGTCATAATAAACCTTCTGGTGTTTCAGCACATTGAGAAATCAAGTATCCATGGCTGTGCTGACTTGCAATTTGTGTTAGATTCAAAAGTTGTTACTGAATGACTATGTCCGCAATACTCGCTCTCTGCCGCATGAGGGCGCGCTAAACCGGCATAAAAGCCCACTAATATTAGCTCTACACTTAACAGGTTTATGATTGTCTGAAAGCTCTATTTTATTAAGATGAAGTTTTGCAGTGACGTAAAGACTTACCAAACTTAACGCATGGATTGAGCTCAATATTTTTTTTTATTTTTTATTTTTTACAGATTTTACACCCTGCAGAAACGAAAGAATCAAAAGGTGAGGGCTGATGGTGTTCTACTCCAGGTCCTGTGAATGATTTAAAGCCTAACGATTTCACTTGTCTGGCAGTAATGGCATTCCATGAGGTTTGGGCAAAGAGTATGTGCCAGCCCATGGAGCAGTTAGTGGATGTGGAGCAGGACTACCCTGGAGATGTGGAGTACATCTACATGCCTGCTTGTGTCCCACTTTGGAGGTGTTCTGGTTGCTGTGGAGATGAGAAGCTGGAGTGCCTGCCTACTCTTGAACGCAACATCACTCTGAGGGTGAAGGAAGATATCTAATGTCAGAAATAACTGGATTCAGTTTGACATATAATATATTAAATATATTTTTGGTTTGAGTTTTTCCTGTCCGTTTGTCAGGTGATGAGGATTGATCACCTGAAATCAATGGATCATACGGAACTCACATTTGTGGAGCATCGGAGATGTGAATGCAGGTAAATTGTTGTTTATTTCTAAAGAACAACATCCAGTTGAGACTGTTAACTACAAATTGCCTGTTTTTCTGTCAGATTTAGAGCCCATCAGAAAATCTTCAGTAATAAAAGGTCAGTAGATAAACATTTTTCCAATCAGACTGAACACGTCATTGTCCTCAATTGACGTTGCTCTTTGTGCACAACAGCAGTGAGTCAATCAAAAGCAGACCTCGGAGGAGGAAACACAAGAAGACAACAAATGGCTGTGGCAAGTAAGCGATGGATTACCCTCTGTGGCACTCACAGTTTATAACGTTTGGATGTTCAAGGCTACGTCCATCAGTATTTCCTCTATCCTGTCAGACAACCAAGGACAGATGAGATTAGACTGTATCACACTGTCTGACATGTTGATCGTCATTTTGACCTGTTCTTCAGCAGCTACTGAGCATCTGTAGCACTATAATCCAACACTCAAAGCAAAATGAAAAGAAAATTGCAAATGTATTATTCTGACAGTTTCCTATAGAGGAAAGGATTAGTAAAGAAGTCACGGTAGAGACATTAAATGTGTTTTTATCCACTCTAAGTGGTCAATAAACTAAGCTGACTCAGTTTATTTTCAAGTCACTGAAGATGGAGGTGTTAAATAACTTCAATGTGTTTTTTTTAATACCTGTGGATGTTCTTACTGTGCCCTACTCTCGTGTAAATGAAAAAAGTATTGAATCTTGCTCAATAAAAAGTAATAGGAAAGGAATTCAATTTGAACAAGCCATGAATACAAACAGCAGCCGAATGTGCCTTCTACAAAAGTGGAAATATATTTTTCTGTGTCAGTAAAAACATAAACCTTTTTAAACCCAAGCAATTCAGGCTCAGCGAAATATATTTCCCATCATGTTACAGTTTGATCCAAAGGGTTTAGTGATTTTTGTTTGCTTGTGGGCTTCTTTGTCTTCACACAAAGGACTCAAAATCAGTGTTTGTCAAAACTAATCTCTCTGCGCCTTTTTGTGTCTTTTATTTGACAGGAAAATTGTTAAGTAGTGAGTTTGGGAAAAAGTGCACAATGAGACCATAAAGAAAGAACAGCCTGGCTAATATATATCCTATAAAGACTGTATTATGAGTTGTGTAACTCTAAAGCTGCTAACAACAGAGTTACGAAGTGTTTTAAATAGATCAGAGCGCTTGCTAGTATTACAAATCACACAGCCTGTGAAAACAGTCAAGAAATGTTCTTATTGTTTGTGCAAAAACACATTCTGAATAGTGGCTACCACCAATGTGAGGCTGAGAAACATAAATGTAGCAGACGAGCTGTCCTACTTTGTCAAACCGGTTAGGTAATTTGGGTTGCATATTTATAGTACAAATGGGTAACTCTTTGCTTTGTTATCTCTCCACATCAGCATAGCAATAAAGGGATTTCATAAAAGAGAGTGGAGAGACTCTACTTTTTATTTGTATAGCTGAAATTTCTGAAACCATATATTAACCTTGACTTGAGAATGCTTTTTTGTAGGCTAGGAGGAGAAATTAGATTTTGATCCTCATTACTTTGACTACAATAGTTGTAAGAGCGAAACATTTCAACATTCAATTCAAACATTCGATAAAGAGCTTTGCTATCAGTAGTGGGAACATCAGTATTAACTCTGGTATTGTTGTAAATGAATGTTATGCCCTTGGGAATTAGAGAACAATAGCCATTCACTCTCTCCTCTGATAAGAGGAAGAGTGATGGGAAGTCTTATCCAGCAGCCTTAAAATAGATGGAAAATCACCGTCTGAATCCGCCTGCTAAATCAAGACATTAAAACTGAGCTCACTGTAGGATAAGGCTGTGTCTGTTGGCGGTCTATAGGTTTGATGCATTAAATATTTTCTCAAGAGTGTAGGAAGGGATTTGGATGCACTATGATCTGCTCCAACTCCCACTCCTTTGTTAATGATCGTGTAGGGTCCAACATTTCATCTTCAGTGGTCAAAGGACCAAACAGTGGCAGATTTTAATTTCTTCCATCAGAGTTGGAATCTCCAAATTATATAACATTAGTACAGAACATAAACTATGCTGAAGTAAATATCCTACATGTAACCGGAGGGACTAAACACTCCTTCTCATGGTTTCATGGTGGCTTGACTCCTGTGATGACTTTCAAATGGTTGTTGCGATTTTGTTCAGGGAGGTAAGAGGGAAATATTGCACAGTATCAGTCAGCAGGCATATGACCCCAGGTGCCCCGGGGCATTCCAATACATTTTGTAGCTTTGCCCCTTTGCATAATATCACATCAACGTTAATGTTCAATAATAATACATTTCTGGTTACTGTTAGATTCAGTCCTGGTTCCTGGTGAACGATGACTCCATCATTTCTAATGATGGAAGGAAAAGTCCAGCAATAAGACCAGATACATGGAATAGTACCTCCTGAATAAAGTATATTTTGTATATAATAATGAATAACAAAGTCTTTGTTGTCTTATATTTGGCTTGGAAGATTTGAAAATGACATTTGGTGAAGTCCAGAAATAAACACGGTCATATTTCACAGAATGTTGTTCAGATCGTAATTTCCTTCATTGTTTATTTCTATTCTTTCAGGTGCCAGTTCCCTCAAAACAAGATAAATCTTCACTAATTTATGTTTATCCAAAGGTTCATTTGTTGGAATGACTTTGGAGTGGTAAACAATGCATGTCTGAATTGATTTATCCGTCTATTTATCTTCTGTTCATCATTCTTTCCTTATCCGGTGCATCCATCAGACATCAGGCATTCCATCTTGTGTGTCCTTGTTTTCTTTTTTCATTCATTATCAGACCCAATAGTTATATCTGCAAACTCCTCTAGCCATAACTGCTGTTATTTGTTATGATATATCTAACAGGCTGGAATCAATATTAATGTTGAAATCAAGTTGTTTTTGTGTGATGTTTGAAAACAGACGTAAGGATACAACAGATTAGGAGTGAACATAGAGGTAATGAGTTGAATGCTGCCAGGGGAAAGGATTAAGGCCTCTGTTCACCCTAAGGTGTCCCGATTAACTGTCAGATCAATGGCAACATAAACACAGAGGCAAGAGACTTTGTCAATGACTTAATCATCAGTGGGACCACAGAAGACCGGCTCTTACTATTATCATGAACACCTTTTTGAATTGTGTACTCCTGCAGACACTGAAAAAAAATCTGCAGTGAATTAACCTTGCCTTTATATGTTTTGTAAATGAAATAAAGTTATTCCGAATATAATAAAACATGCACTATTTTTTATGAGTAGATCATAATGACCTGAGGACTCAGTGAGCTCTTTATCTTTCAAGATCCTGTAGTAAGGACGTTGTTGACCAAGCACAAGGTTCCCTGTTTTTCACTAATTTCAGATGCATTCACAGCATTTCAGAGGTGAGCTGCAGAAATTCTTTAGATATTTCTCATAACAAGGTGACTGACAATAATGTGAAGTGAAGCTTTTTATTATTATTTTTTTTTGAAAAAAGGGCATATATGACCAGAACCGTGATAACTTTGTTCGCTAGATTTCAAAGTGCAACCAGTAGTTGTAGTACTACTTTGAACAAGCATTCTGCTGCAGTATGTAAAATGCGATTTGACCAATAAATAAATAAAATAATGCACACTTCCATCAGAAGACTCATCAGGTCAATATGTTTGACATGCAAACGACCTGTAGGAACGACAGCAAAGTACACTGGTTATTAGAGGGAACACGTCGGCACGTGATGCAGCGATGTGTTTATTTCTTCGAACACGCAGTACAGTTGCTCTACTTAGGTTAGCTGTAGGGCAGCCAGACTATTATATAATGGCCTACACAAGACATTATGCTCCACACCCGTCGACGTTGGCTCTCAGACAACATGCCTGTACTGTATTGTACACCTCCTGACTGCACCGCATGATGTTCCCGAACCGCGGTCACGTTTTTGAGCTGCTCGCTGAGCCGGCCAATCAGAATCCAGAAGGCCTACGAAGTGGGCGGACGCAGCAGCCAAAATAATGTGACGTGTCCCATACACCAGATATCGACACGCCCTTAACTTCCAAATATGGCAGAAGGTCTGAAACGAAACCCCTGTCGTTTACAGTTTTTGGAACGATTGTGTGTAGCTGAGCCAACGCTCCCTGGTAGTCCGCAGTGGAGGCTTCCTTTTGCTGTTCGCAGACGACAATAAAAGTGGAAACGCTAACGGCCGTGGCCCCCACGCTCTGCGTGTGACTGAGCTGTCAGGGGAGGGGCCGTGTGTCTCGTGTATGGTACCGTGGAACACCGAGTTCCAGGCGGCGTAGCTGCGTGCTGTAGCTTCAGACACACCAGTGAGGAGAGCTGGCCGAGACGGCAGCAGACACATCGACCCGACCACGAGCGAAATATCCTCCAGCTTTTTCAGAGAGCGTCGCTGGAACAGTTCCAGGAACGAAGTACTGTCAGCTTTTTGTGTATCTTTAAAAAACAACAACTTTGCAGTATTTGTGTATCTGCTGCATACTTAAGTTAGCTTTCCTTTTCCGTGCTCAAGCTAATGGAACTACTCTGCTAGCTTCACTGTGTTACTGAAGTGTTCCGATGGTCATCAGACTGCATGTTAAATCGTATCGTAGTTTATACTGTTAGCTTCTTTAAAAATGTTGGGTATCACAAAATATGTTGTATTTATGATATACTGTACATATGACTCACACTAACAATATCCGTTGACGTCATATATGTTGATGACTTACATTTTATGATCCTACTGTGTGTAAACGACTGCTTTGATGTTTGCTGTGTGTGTTCCATTATAATATTGTATAGATTATATTATGGGAAAGTTATAGATCTGTCACCAACTGACGGTAATAGAAAAAGATGATGTTCCTAATGTTGTTTGGTTACCAGTTTTGATTTGCTAATGTAGTTGCAGTACCAAGGACACAATATAACAGGGAAGGAGATGAGCACCAAAAGGAAGGCCGAGAGTAACTCGAGGGCAACGAACAAACCACGAATCATGAAGTCTGGAGGCTTGCGGGCTGATTCTGAGAGAGATTCTGGATTCTCAGGTCTGATCCTACTCTAATATGACGTTAATTGTTTAGATTATAAGGTTTCTTCATTAAATCCCAGTTTTTCTTGTTCTCTAGATGCAAGTTCGGAGCACATGAGCACCATGGACACCACAGACTCTGAGGACTCATCTTGCCCAGCTGTGCAGCAGGGACCACGGACTTTTGGCCAGGGCTCCAAGCCCTCCCAAGTGGCTGTAGTTGGAAGCTCCTACTCTAATCTCTCTCCCATGATCATCATGAACAATG
The DNA here is from genome assembly GCF_040054535.1 of Antennarius striatus. Classification (NCBI taxonomy): domain Eukaryota; kingdom Metazoa; phylum Chordata; class Actinopteri; order Lophiiformes; family Antennariidae; genus Antennarius; species Antennarius striatus. The sequence goes on along the minus strand of NC_090794.1, from coordinate 9,979,921 downwards.
TCCTCATCAAGCAGGTATATTGCTGATATACTGTATGTGTCTTCTTACATCTGTCACACAAAAGGTTGTCTATAGAGATCAACTTACAACAGGGAAGTTGTGTGTCACTTTTGATGCCCTTATAAATGTTTCTTCTCCCTTTAGTCCCAGGAATTTGACACCAAGAAAACCCCACATTGTTATTTGAAGCCTTCCTCATTTCAAAATACGCGTTTGATTTATATTATGTCTCATCTGGAATTAGTTTGTTCAGATTTTTTTATGTTTTACACTGGGGATACTTACAATTGCAAGGTTACCCTAGAAATGAATTAAGTATATAATAAAAAAACAACAACCCTATCCTGACAGATGATGTGAGTCCAACTTAACTGTAAATTATTTCTGCATTTTGTTTTATCCTCCTGCTTAAGGGTTGAAAGCAAGTTTTCAGGCATCTCCACTCAATTATGGAAACGTATTTTTTTGGCATTTAAAAAAACCTTTTACTGCTTTTAGAAATGGAGGTCATACATGAAATTGTAGGAAAAAGTGTAGAAAGTGTTGATAAAAAAAGTCATGAAAAGACATAGTTGACTTGATGACGATTGGAGCTCGATGATTCAATGGTGAAATGTATCAAACTTGACTAAAGACTGATGATGAAGACAAGTGGAGGTGGTCATGTGACAGCTGTCTCATGAATTATTGAGAAAGGTTAAATTTGTTGTCGGGAATACACACAAAAAAGCCCCCACCTGAACGACTCACAGAAGAAATGTGTTTATGTACTGCTTTGTTAGTGATGTGTGTGATGGTGTTTCATGAGTCATTTAATGGAACCTATTTAATATTATTATGGTATTCATCTAAATGAAGGTAAAAGACTTCTGACCTTTTTCAACAATTTTAATTCATATCCTCATTGCTTAATATCATTTGTGACATGAATATATGTGATCATTTTTACAAAAGGGATGGATGAGGAAATTTACTGACCATTTACAGAAAATTTTATTATGGTGGTTAAACAAGTTTGACACATGGTGTAACTTTATGATGTAGTAACATAACAGCAGTGGTGCAGAAATTGCTTTAAATATAGCAGCAAAAGGAAATGTGGGGAATCAATTTTATGTGACAGCTGCTGACAGAAACACATTCTGTGTGTTTAGAATCCTTTTACATCATGCTAGTGTTAAACTAAATAAACTACAAACAGAAATATTCAATCCAGTATATTTTCAGTGTTTTTAACTGTACTTTGATGCCTTTGCAGCCTGGAGAGAAACGTCCTGCTTTGAAGCCCTGGGGGTTTAGTCCCTCGGTGGAGGTGGTCCAGCCGGTGGTGCAGCAGCCTCAGGTGGTCTTCCTTCAGCCTGTGGTCTCTCGTCAGGCGTCTTCTGCCTCCAAAGAGGCCTGCTCAAAACACAGACGCCCGAAGAGTTATCTTCCAATCCTGAAGTCATACACTAAGATTGCTCCATATCCTGGTGACAGCTCAAGTTCCTCAGGGAGAGGAACTGGTTCCTCATCTTCTTCCTCTTCATCTGCATCAGAGAAAGGCAGTAGTTCAACGTCCAACCAACGCGATCACTGTCACAGAGAGAAGCAGCAAAGGAACCTCTCTGGTGGAGCGAGTACCCCAGGTTCAACCGCCAGTGCTTCCAGCGTCGCAGCTAGCCCCACAACCATGTCTCCTCAGCTCCAGAGCCGACTGTCCTTCCACACAAGTGAAGCCGGCTCCAGCTGCAGTCCCGCCAGGGAGAGGCCTTCGGAGTGCACCATCTCTCCATCCTTAACTCACACCACCGGCTCCAAAACTGAAGCTTCCTCTGTTCCCCAGGTGGTCACACAACACGAGAACAGCTCACTAGGAGAACATAACCACAGCAGCAGTGATTCTGATGCTGATACCAAAAGGAAGCGCTTCTGCAACACGTATAACATCCTAAGCCAATCCGGCCTGTTAGACATTGCACTTCGTACCAAGGAGCTGCATCGTTTGAACAAACGCACCCAGAACGATTTGGAGCAGCTAAAAAAACACACAGACCTCTTCCTTCAGGCTCTGTGGAGCGGTGACTCCACCATTTGTGTTAAGCTGCAAGCCTGTCTTCAGGAGGAGGACAGAGAGAAGGACGGGGACAGAGTTACTCAGACCAGTTCAAAATCAGATTAATTCTAGACTAGAGCTGGACAGTAATCCTTTAGACTGGGATTTTGAAAGGATGGTCAAGGAGAATGGGGTTGGAGCTCACAGAGACAGATGGACTGAAAGTAATATGCTCTACTGTACACCCCCACAACAAGAATCTCTCACACACAGTGTGCTGTGGCCTATATTTTGGCTGCCGGCTGCCTTCAGGCCTTGACACACCAACCCAGCCACAAAGACTGGTCAGATAAAGACCTTTTGTTGCCTGGTGTCTTCTGTAAAAAGTTGGATGGGATCAAAACCGAGTTGACTCAGACAACCACACAAAAACTTGCACACAATGCTGCACCTGCGTGAAAGTTGATATTTAATTCAACCCTCTGTTTATTATGCCAAGATAAATAACGAAAAGAAAGGATGTGCAAGCTATTTTTCAACTATTGTGCCACAGTATAAGGTGAAATGATAAAATGATTTTTCATTTCCTTTCTTAAACAGGTTTCATACATATTTAAGTTTCAGTGGTGTCACCGTCTCATCATTAGCTTCAGTGGAAAAAAGTGAAAATAACAAGGAAACCACACTCCATCAATGATTTGCTACTTCATTTAGACCTTATCTGCAATTACTCCAAAAACCCTGAGAACTTTGGATATAAGGAATGCAAAACTTTCCTTTTTTAACTAATGTGCAACGCAAGAACCCACCGAACTGGATATTTAATATTTAAAACTAGTAAAAGAATTTGTGCATTGAAAAACTAAAGATACCTTGTGTATCATGGTGTTGGTTCAGGTTCAGAGGAGAAGATAAAAAAACAAAACAAAGAATATTCACCCTACATACATGCTGGTTTACTTCTGCATGCCGAAATGAGTTGGATACTACCAGAGGGGCGATGCCACTAAATTACTTGCAATTACCCTGATGTTGGCTGTCGTTTGACAACATGTGACTCTCCTGCAAGCTATAACAGGTTGTACTGTATCAGGACCCTGTCTTTGGGGACCTGTATTTACATAGCCCCCACATACCCACAGATAAATACCTTTGAGTTCTGCGCATTGTATTTAAGAGGCCTACACAGACATAATTACTTGTCATTTGGCTTTCCCTACATGCACTAATGTTTTTGGTGGGTGTTCAAGCATCTACATCATCCATTATATGCAGCAAGGAGCGATCTAAGGCGTGTGCATGTTGCTCTGTATAATTCCCTCAACATCAACATACTGCTCATTTTACAGTATTCCGACATGTTAGAATTAGGTTCATTTTGCTGTTTTTGAAACATTTATGATCCCTAAAGTTTAAGAGTTTGTGCTCTGCAGATCCTGATATGCTGCCTAACAGTTTATAGTTAATGTATTTAACCTCAAATATGTTATTCAGCAGTCACATCTTTACTGCCATGCCACACTGAATGTCTTCAGGGTCACCATTTTAAACAGACAAACGTATGCCTTAAGTGTTGTTCTGGTTCCTGCTGTATGAAACTGTGATGTGAAAGATTTGGCAATTTCAAGTGTAGCATTCCCATCCTGCTGATGACGGCTATAAAACATTATGTGCAGCTCATTACAGTTACTAAGACACTTCCCCAGTAACGTCCCAGTGCACAGAGTGCTTCCTAAAGTTAAATGTTATGTATAAGTGGCCTGTATATAACTTGTATCATTTTTACTTTATACTCACAGATTAAATCTAATGTGGAAATATTATCTAACTTAACTTCACACGTCTTTTTTTGAAGTTTCCATTTGTGTGAAATAGTTTTGTTTCAAACAACATGAAGTCTGGTTTCTTCATGAACATCAGTTGTTTTACATCAACCTTGGGTCTCTCAAGATCAGACCTTTATTTCAGATCATTGTCCTTTTTGATTTACAAAATAGGTCATGGCCTTAACATCATGCATATGTCACTTTTGCACTGAAACAGTACGTGAGTAGCTCTTAAGTGATTCCTGTGCAGAGCTGAATGGCAGCTACAGAAGCTGACTAAAAAGTTGTGTAAATTAAAAACATTTGATGTGAATTGTAAGGCAACAGCAGCACACTATTCACCCAATTCATAATGTAACAACATTCAAAATATTTACTTCTGTTTACTTGACATCTTTTTACATATTCTATCTTTAATATTTGATGTGATAATGGATTTGTTGTGCATTTTTTTTGCTTCAAATGACTAATAGAAGCATCTCAGATAAGGGATCATGTACAGTTTATTATTTTAGTCTTGACATAAAGTCTGCTTAAGTCCATGTGCATGTCTGTCGGTCATGTGTTTATAGACAAAATGTAGGTCTTTGTAGCATGAACCCAGATGTTTGGGTTCTGTGAATGAACTGTGTGTGTTCTGAAATAACATTAAAGTTATTTTTTTGAATATATCATATTTTGAAGGGCATGGAGGGTAATCATATAGTTTTATACTTGAAGTTCTTAACAGACTGATAAGCCAGCAGTTATGGTTTTATCAGTCAGAATCAGTCACAGTTTAAGCTCAACACAGATTAAGACGCCATAGCAAATGATGCAATTGTCTGTTTCTACAATAAATACCATGAATAAAGAAATCCCATTTTAGTTTTTAGATATCCCAAAACCAGATTGGATATTTTGCATCTGGGTGAGTCACATTGTAACATTTAAGTTTTCCTGACCTTGGAGTCTTTTTTTTTTCTCAATTCCCAATATGTGAGACGAGGCCGTGTTGCAGTGACATTATAAACATCCATGCATTACCCATGTCATAGTGATAGCGTACTGATTTTAACTGAGTAGAAACATTTGTCTATGGAGCCACCTCAGAGGTTTTTGTGTGTTAACCTTTTGGTAAGGTTTTAAAAACTGCAGCTGACTCGCAAAATGGTTTTAGTATGGAGAATTTAAAATGAGTGTGTCGTTGTAATAGATCTAAACGGAGTTTTAATGCCGTGTGTCCTTAATGGAGGCCTTTTAAAGACATTCCCCAGGATGACATCAGCACAGATGGACGCTAGTTTATTGGTAACTTTTGCCTCAGTCACAAACAAATGCTCAAGTGTTTGGGTTAATTCGAAGGTAAAATCAACACTTTAATACAGATGTGTTTTATTTTATGTTTATATCTTTAAGTACACATTTATGTGGACTTAAAATGTCTAAAACATTACAAGAATAACTGAAAGGCATTAATGTATCCATTCCCTCTCAGATACAAACTCATACTATATTATTGGAATGTAGTCTGAAAAAATAGGTTGATGTTGTTATACTAGTTTATAGTGGAATAAATTATTGTACTGATATATCGTAGAGTGACTTATAATAAAGTAATGATGATCATGTTTCATATTTGCTGCCAATGATGTCTGGTATACGATTTTTCCTTAGGTCCACGTCACTGCAGTTACCCTTTCATCAAACCTGTCTGTGAGATTTAACATGAACTGAACGGTATCAAACCTACAAGTATCTGGTGCCGATATTGTATATGCAATGTATGCTGCATTCTGTTTGATGATGTAATTGTACAATGTTATGTTGCAAATTTCAGAAGAAAAGAAAGTAAAATTATAAAAAGATGTTTTTTAATCTTTAATTCTGGAACACTAGCTAGTATTGCTTCTAAATGCTGTTGTCTTTGTTTCCTCAGTGAATTCCAGTCTGCTTTGTTCCAGTTTACAGACGTACAGACTTTATTTTGAGGGGTGGTGGGGCGTGGGTGGGGAGGGGGGGTGTTCTGATTGTTTTAGTCTTGTAACACATTATCAGTGGACAAAAAGATCATAAATCCAGATATTCTCTTTATCTCTTTAGCAGAATTAGGCAGCCTGAATGTAATATGGCATGCTGGCAGTCTTTCGAGCCTAAAAATGTAAATATAGAAAGGAGTTGAAATCCTCATGGGACTTGTCATTGTGATGGATTTCCTGTAAATTTAATGTGTTGCAGTTTTAAAAATGAACTTCACTATGAGAAATGCCAATTCAGCCATTCTAACATAAGAACTATGTTTCAAGAAGGCTTTGGTGTAACATGATGTAGGGTTTGAACAAATGTCAGGGACTCATGGCTTGTTATATAAATGCTTTGGGTATGTTATGCCTCAGTGTTCGTTGATATCTGCTATCGATGTGTAGAAATTATGACTGTATTTTGTAATTAAGACATTACACTGAAACCTTCCCCCTTCTGCGTGATGTTAACTCCCGCATATCATAACATATCTAACATTTTAGAGCGCTTGTGGTTGACACTTTTAGGACCGCCACTAGATGGCGCTGTTAACGTTGGCTCCTGTGCGCAAAACGCGGAAGTGTACTAATATTGTTTCATCAGAGACCCCGTAGAACAGCTCCTTTGGACACTGTTCTCTTACCTTCACTTTGTATCTCGGTTACACAACAATTATACGGTAAATTATTTACTTTCCACGTTATTAAATAATTAATGACAGTGATTTTATGTGCAGTCCACCGTCAGTGGTCAAGCTTTGACATCTGTCTCCTAACATTAGCCTTGTTAGCTAGTTGAGCAACTGCTAACCTTGCTAGCTAAGTTTACACGCAGTTTGGCACCTCAGTTTAAACCAGCAGGCACAGTTGAGACAGACACGGTGCTGTCGTGTTTAACAACACTACTGACGCCGAAAGGTTCCGTTTTTGTGTTTTACATGTTAAACTTGTAGTGGCTCCCTGTTCACGAGTCAAACCAGGACGCACTCTTCACTATTTGCCGGTGAACCTGTTGTTAGAGATCAGACTGGGCGATGACGCTAAGATGACCTGCACCCTACGTTCGTGACCGACAGCAAAAATTACGTTTATTAGGTCCAAATTAAGGTAAGTTTTGTTTTTATAAAAATAAATTCATTGATAGTAGTAGTTGGATTCACTCATCATTCGTCCTATGATTCTGCAGGTTCCACACAGGGTGACCCATGCTTTCTGATGAGCTTGACTCCAAACCAGAGGTAACCCGACTGTTTCCTTGTTTTAGCAGCAGCAGAATATTTTGCTGTGATTTGAGTTCAGGCATGATCTTCATATCGTTGCTGTCTCTTTGTAGTTATTATACTGTGGCTCTTTTTCTCATCAGCTGCTGGTGCAGTTTGTACAGAACGCGTCCATCCCGTTGGTGCAGGGTCTGGAGGACTCAGAATCCAAACACTCCTGCCTGCCTCTTCTGAATCCGGCTGACAGCTCGCTGTGCGGCCCGTTGGAGCTGACCGGTCAGCAGCTGCTCACATCCTGCTACTGCAGATTCAGATACTAGTAGTGGTATCTCAGGCTTACTCCCTTACAGTGTACTGCATGTCACACAGTAACACCAGTACTGATGGTCTAGAAAGCTTAACAGAATGGTTGTCATGTACAGGGCACAGGGTCATGGTGTCTAAATCAATGATACATCACATCTGAGGAATAATATTCATTTGATGGATTCAATAAATATTACTCCGAACTAAAATGCAGAAAAAAAATAAGAAATTAAACCAGTTCCAACATCAAAATGTCAGCATTGAGGAAAGTGTATATCATCCAAACAATTTCAATCCTGAAAAAATTTCAATCCTGAAAAAATATGAAAACAGGATTCAATGAGTCACTCCCCTACAATGATAAACTGACTCTGCTGCTCTCCTCAGGTCATAACAGGGAGCTTTAGCTCAGTGTTTTTATTCAGAGAATTTTACTCATTTTCACAGTGCAATTTTTATTCTCAACAATCTGCCTGCTTCCAACGTCCTTGGAATGTTTTTTTGTTTTGTTTGATTTGTAGATCTATTGCGCATCAACATTTAAAATGATAGTTTGAGTACATGTGGTACAGTTTTTAAAGCTAAATGCAGTATTTCACAAAGAACTAATATATACCAACAAAAACGCAATTTTAAGGAGTTGTCTTTTGTTTAGTTTAAGAATTGTGTACATTCATCTGCATGCAGTGATATTAGATGTCATACTCGACCCCAGAAAAACATTTTCTCTGTGTATGTGTTTCTCTGTAAATCCTCTATAAAACAAAAGCATTGTTAACAGTGTGGAATGGTCTTAAAAAATATAGTTTTGTATATATTCAGTGTTTTTTTTTTTACAAAATTATATAACAAGCCACACAAATGCATTGAATAATGCTTCATACATTGTAGAACATTATATTTCTATCAGTATTTTAAACCTGCTTTTTTCAAGCATCTACATGATTAAAGATTTGCTGTGCTCTTGTAATACTCACCAAACAGTATAAACCATAGTTTGAATGTTTTGTTGTAAATTTAGAGGAAACAAGATTTATCCAGAAATAAAACTAATTATCAAACAACTTTGTTAACAGATGGGGGCCTGAGCCATGAAGCAGAGAGTTCTCCTTCACTGACAGAGTTTGGGGGTGTGTCGGATCGCAGCCCTTTAGTGGTGCAGACACACACTCATCCACGCACCTCACCCAGCCCTCCACCCATTCTCCATGACCTGCAGCAGTCAGACAGCACCTCCTATGTCCTGCTAAACCTTGCAAAAGGTAAAGGAGCACAAAACAACCAATCCTTATTTACTGACATGGCAAAGTTCCAAATACTGACAAGTGTTTTTCTCTGAAAGTCTAAGTAAAACATGATTCATTCAGGTAATAAAAATAACTTACCATCCTCGCATTCCTGTTTGATGAGACACCCTGATTGATTTCAAACCTTATAAAAGAGTGATATATTGCATATTAATACTCTAAATCAGGTGGGGGTTTTTTGTATTTTGTACCTTTGATAAATCTTTACTCTATATTTCACTAAACAGAAATGAAGTGACACATTTTCATGAACAAAAAGCTGTAATTATTTTGGCTGGAGGAAATGAGCCTCTGTGAGCACTTTGTCTTGGTTTACCAGCCCTTGGCAGAAGTCCCAAAAAAATAGATTTGGTCATATACCTTTTGTGCATCAGGCTGTTCTGTGAAGGTTAGGACAGACTTTTCAGTTGACAGAAATTCTTTCTGTTGTCAAATTCAATTCAATTCTATAATAGAATGATTTCTTTTTTTGCATGTACCTTTTGAACGTGTCTATCTGTATCGCCTCAGCCTTTCAGAATAAGACATAACATTAAATTCAAAATTGCTGAGCACAATGAGAGGACAATATTGAATTCAGAACTGTGACCCAGAGGGGCTCAGACCATTGAGGATCTATCAGAATATTGCTTTGGCTTTGAGATTGTTGTTTCACAGTGAGTCTCCTCATGTCTTTTGTTGCCTCTTAGGCATCACAGCCACTTCGGATTCCCTGATTTTTGCTGCAGATGGAGCTGGGGAGGACGATGATGAGGGGGTCTCATCAGGGGACTACGGGATAGATGGCAGTGCTCCCTGGTATCTGCGAGTACAGGAGCTGGCACACGACAGCCTCATTGCAGCGACGCGAGCACAGCTTGCAAGAGATGCCAAGGCGAGCCAGGATGCCAGAGCTGCATGTGTCAGTAACGGTAAAGTGACTTTCTAATCAAGACACCTTTTGAAAGTTAAACAAAAGTAGTTCTTGAATGCATGAATGAGTTTAGTGCCACTGGTTTATGTGTACAACAGTATGTGACTGCAGAATAAAATTAGCCTTTGTGTGAGAAGCAGCACAGTTTTTGAAAGTTTTTTACTTGCAACTGTCATCAAAGACAAAAAGATGAGAAATACTGTACAGTTAGTGATGAGATGAAAATGTTGTCCAATCAGCGCTGATTAATTTTTTTTTTTTGTAATCACGTCTCATTCAAAGTTAACTTGTAGAGTTGCCTACATGGCATGGCAAGTTTGCAGATGGAGTTGTAAATGCCACATCATTGGGAAACCCTGATGTTTCTGTACTTTATTTGTGTTTGTGAGGATCTGATGTGTGTTCAGTATCATGGTGAACATGGACTTGAGAGAATTGCTGACTAGCTCAGCATAAAAGCTCAAAATTGCAGTTGAAGGAAATTGTTCTGTCGTCAAATGTGTGGAAAGTTTGATAACTGACTGAACAAACATCGGTGTAGGCCTGTAGGTTGGTCTTTAGAGCACCAACACTTAACTCACTAACGAACTTTTGGTATCTTATCCCATTTTGTTGAACCTGAGATGTAACGACATCATCAGACTGAAGTCACAGCCACCAGTAGAGCTTTCTTTTGCTGTCAAAATTAAGCGTCACTTTAAAAAAAAGTGTTTAAAATTTTCTTGTTCCGATTGCCAAAAGCTGTTTACTTCAGATTCCTCAGATGCCAAAAGATTTTTGAATCTTTTGCTTGACTAGTTAAAAGTTTAGCCATGCTTTAATCTCTGCTGACTCTCTTTACCGAAAAGCTTTCATCTCCGATCTGAGACAGACGCTTCCTTCCTGCTGCACGCTGTGTCACAGCAAAGCTGTTGACCTTCACCAGAGTCGGGCATCACAGCCCCTTTTGACTTGCCGCCACAGGCTACCTGTTAAATTGAGATTTTGACCATGAAATTTGTGCTACTGTGGCTCCCAGCTAGATGTCTGATCTTTGAACTCCTCTGAGCTGAATTGCAGCCAGAGGTCCTGTTTACAAAAGTATCACACGTGTGAGCTCCTAGTTTATTCCCTCATATTGATCTGTTTTCTTTTGTTTATAACCACATCAGAGCTGCTTCATTGTACACAGTTGCTTCTGTTTGGCTGTTTCTGAATCACATTTTAAATACCTCGTATCTATGTGAGCAACTACCTATTGTAGATGAAAATAGCCCTGTTTCTTAATGCTGTGTTTGATATACATATATATTAATATATGTTTGAATTCCCAGCATGCTTAGGAATGTTGCCTCAGGGCTCGCTGTCCCCAAGTGGAGGAGATGTGTCATTTTCTGACAATTCTTTTCACAATAGTGAAATGTGGCTTACCGCAGGTGATCATGTGGCCTAGTTTAAGTTCACAATGGTGTTCTTTCCTTACCTCCACTTGATTTCATCACATTTAGTTTGCGCCTCATTCCATTTCTATTTTGTTCATGGAAAAATAGCCAGCAAAGAAAATGTTAAAACTATGTGGATCCAGCTTCAAGACCACGATTAAATGCTTTTTAGTGTCTTGTACTTCCAAAGAGTTAAGAACTGGCTTAAAATGATCTGTACGTCGTTAAATGGACTGTTTGCAGTGGGTTGTGTTTCAGCATGGGACTGAAACTCTTCTGAGTCAGTGTAATAGCTGCCCCCCCACATACTTGCATTACATTAGACAGGTTTCCTTCAGCAGCAGGGCATCTGTTATAGGGTCATTACTGCTGTCATGCCGTAAACGAAATTGAAACAGTTAAAGGCATTCGAAGTGGGGAGTCAGAGCAGGTGAAAAGCAAATGATTGCATTCAGCTTCACGCTGTTTTCTTTAGGCTGCAGTTGTTCAGCAGGTCGCAGTCAGCACCCGATGATTAGCTTTTATACAGCCGCTCTCTAGAGGCTGACTGCTTGGTACTCTTGGATTGTTTTCTGCACAGCTTTGCTCAGTTCCGTCTTCTGGTTGCCTAGGTGACCACACACACGTTCTGACGGCAGACACCGACAAACCTCCTCGGACTAGCCGCCCCCTCTCCAAGCAAACCCTCCGCTGCTCATTTGAGGGCTGCTGCAGGACGTTCACCTGGCCGGCTCATCTGAAATACCACCTGAAAACACACAGGTAACTCTGACACCCAGCAGTGGGACGCGTCTGATCCGCACTTCAGTCCCAGCAAGACGCCGCTGCCACAGTATTCAAATTCAGCCTCGGGCAAATCCTGGCTAATGGGATGCTTTTTCCAAATCTACAAATAATAATACGACCTCGCGGGATGATGATCCAATTTCGATGCAAGATATTACAGACTCTGCCTTTTAATTATCATTTGTGGAATCCAGGCTTTTTTTTTCTGGTAGAAAAGAATTTGTTTCGGGACAAAGCACTTACACAGGGAGGAGATTTAACGCCACAGACGTTTTGGTTGATGACAGTTTGGTAGCTAACTTATCATAATGTTAAACACACAAATACAAGCTTACCAAATAAAAACACAGCAGTCACCAGTGATGTTTGGTTTCAGTAGCTTTTTCAGCTCCAGTGATTATTGGTATTTGGAAAGTGATGATTGAGAGCTGAGCTGCTTTTATTTTAGGCTTATATATTTTCAACTGGGAGGTGCAGCATTTATTTTCTTTCAGAAGCCACATGACACCAACTGGTAGAAAGGCACCGTGGACTCAGGGATTTAGCTGCTACTATGAAAGTTCCATCGCTAGATGTAAAACCACAAAGCCTCACATATGTTTGAAATCTTTATTTAAAGGTATTTTAATGCTTTTGCATGAACATGGTGTTTCCTTTTCAAGAAATATTCCATGAAGTCCTAAAATATGTAATGTATTATTATTAGTAAGGCTGCAAAAAACAATTATTTTTGTGCTTCCTGTTCAGGTGCTTGTGCATCACAGTTGTGCTTCCATGGAAGGAAAGTTCTGTCTTCCTGATATTACATTGTGCACTTTTTTCTTTTGTTTTCCTAAAATGCTTCCACACATTTGAGCTCCGTTGGTAGCCATGATAGCAAAATTTCGAGAAAAAGACACCTCGACTATTAAATTAGTTGTTGATCATTTTAATTGTTGACATAACTGTGACTAGTTGACTAATCGTGGCAGTCCTAATTATTATTATCATTGTCATCATTCAGCCTTTAGAGATAATTTCTAACTTAACTCAGAGTGGTTACATGTTGTTGTGATGTGGTGGATCAGCTCCATGCAGGTGTTTCACAGTTTAGTCACATCGTTCAGAGCGATCACACGGTGTTTGGCTGCTCCGTCTGCCTCCAGCACAAACAACCTGTGGAAAACAGAAGAAAGTCAGCCGAGCTTTAGAGAGAACTTGCTCTGCAGGAGTGCGGGAAATCTATTTGCAGTTGCTCCATTTGACCTTGCGGCTACCTGTCACTAATCGTGTACGCAGGAGACACACACAGCTTTGTTTGTTTTGTGTTGTCTCGGCTCCAAGGAACGACCGAATGTTCAGGTGCGGCGCGGAAGGCTGTGGGAAGAGCTTCTATGTGCTGCAGAGGCTGCAGGTTCACATGAGGACTCACAACGGTGAGAAGCCCTTCATCTGCAAGGAGAAGAACTGTGGCAAGAAGTTCACCACCGCCGGAAACTTGAAGAACCACCGGCGCATACACACAGGTGGGAGGGAGTAGGAACCGACTTGCGTCGTTTGACTCCGCTCATTTAGTTCTTCCTTGGTGCAGCCGAGGCTGGAGATTTGAAGAGTCAGCAGCGCTGGCGCCTCCATTTCTCTGCTGCAATGAATAACAGTAGTCTGTCATATTTTATTTAGGGTGACATTAAGAGTTTGATGGCCTGTTCCACAGTCTGCCTCCTCTATCTAGGAACCTGTTAGCTCTGAATCATCCAAACAGAGTTTCTATTTTGCCCATATGTCTGGAACAGAAGCTTTCTATAAGCTGTAATGTCCTTAATTTAACATTTACATTTGTGTGCATCGAAGTAGGTCAGCGGCAAAGCTGCATTCAACACATTAGTGTTCTAATCCATGGAAGTCACTTTATATTCAGCACTTAAGACTTCATTATTTGTAAGTGTTTGCATTGCAAGGTTCAGCAATGTATGTCTGTGTGTGTGTGTGTGTCTGGTTGGGTGGCCTCCTCCAGGAGAGAAGCCTTTTCTGTGTGAAGCAGATGGTTGTGGGCGATCCTTTGCAGAGTATTCCAGTCTACGGAAACACATGCTCGTACATTCTGGTGAGTGGGACAGATTTTACAGCTGAGCCGAGCATTTTCCTTTTCTTTCTCTTTCTTTTTTTTTTTTCTTCTTTCGCAATTAGAGTGCAACAGATCTATACACTCAAGTGCCTTGAAGAGATTCATCCCACTTCAGTTTAGAAGGGATCACAGGACAGTGTTTGTTTCTCGTGTTCCCAGGGGAGAAGCCTCATCACTGCGGGATCTGTGGGAAGACGTTCTCTCAGTCTGGCAGCAGGAACGTCCACATGAGGAAGAGACACGGAGAGGAGGGGCTGAGTGGTGAAAGCAGAGAAACAGGTCTGTCTTATCACGCGCACACACACACACACACACACACACACACACACACACACACACACACACACACACACACACACACACACACACACACACACGCGTTGTAGTAGGTGGTTATAATAATCCTTGGATTATGTAGCCTCAAGCAGCCCATAGATTTTAAAATCTGCATAGATATGGAGTTGGTTTAAGTTACATTTAGGAGCATTTTTTGAATTATTGATGTCTTTTGCACTTAAAAATTCATCATTCAAATTTTTAGTCTTCAGGCCCAGTAGCTGAATTGTTTCAGACTGCATATATCTGCATATCATCGGCTTCGGACTGGTTATCACTTTGGTGACAGGCTAAAATTCTTCCAAATGGTGTGTAAGCATGAAGTTCAACTGGCATGGTTAATTCAAAGTCACACGTTCTTTGCCTCGGACAAACATCTTTGTATCTTCATCTTAAATGACTGAGATGAATGAGTGGACACTTGAGGTAATCACACTCACCGTAGCTGTGGGGAACGTTCCCCGGCATCTGTTCTATCAATTTCAAGACCTCTTGAGATTAAAAGTGTCAGTCGAGGAGCTCTTTGCATTCCAGCATAGGGTCTAATTGTGCAAAATCAGCTTAAATTATTTATTTTTTTGCGGTGGGATAATGAGAGCAGACAGACCATTTGCCTCCGCATTACTTTCCTTTAGCAGTACGAAGCACAGAAGCTGAATCACCACACAAGAAACGCTGCCAAAGCGCTAATTATAAAGAGCAGATTTATTCGGGTCAGTCTCCCCAAAGAGGCTGGTCTTTTGTAAAAGCAGAGCAGAGGAAGCAGCTTCATAACAGAGGGGTTGGTTTGGATGTTATTTATACCAGATGAATAATTAAATGGATTGTGTTGGAATAGCGGCAGCCCAAAAACAAGCAGAAAAATAAACTTTTATGCAAAAGTCAAAAAGTAGTTTAGAAACTTAACAAATATAATTTTGGGCATCGATTCATCAGACATCCGGTAAAATGTAGGATCTAAAACTCCTTTAGAGATTCTGGGACTGAGTGTTGAATGCGTCAGTGTTCACACCTGTCATAAGTGTGTGTTTTGCTGCTGACAGGAGAGGCTCTGACACACAGCAGCCTGCTGGAGGCAGACGGCGAGAACATAACGACAACCGTGGAGCCCATGAATCTTCACCACGCCATGCTGAGATCACCAGGTAGTTGTCTGCACACACACACGACAGGGAGAAGCCAATACTGTCAAAAATAAATGTGATGCAACCGCTGCCCCACATCCTACGTTCTGTTGGTGTTTGAAGTTCTGAATTCCGTCTTCCAGACAATACTTTTTTTTTTTTTTTGTAATTATGATTTGACCTTCCAGCTTTGTTAATGGGGAAAAAGTTCATAACTTTTCTGTTTTAGACTTCCAAGCCGCAGCTTGTGGGTCTTTGTACTGTATCAGAAAATAATTGCAAGGCTTCTAATAGCTTCTTTTTTTCATATATACATATACGGTATATACACACACACACACATGCGTATAAAAAAATGCAGTGATTGTAGTGTTGTTTATGTTTTGATCGTTATTTTTGACACTAATCATGCGCTTTACCTACCCATCCATTCTGTTTGTGCATTTCATCAGTCTGTTATTTTTCTCGTATCGTATTGTTTGTTTGAAGTCTAAATTTAAACATTTATTGAACAAACAGCAGAGTGGCAGCTCTACGTATGTTAAAGTTCAGCTGTTGTAAGATTTTTATCAGTCACATCTTAGAAGCTTTGGTTCACAGAGAGCTTCCAAATCATCAGCAGGATGTCACTGTCAAAAGGTGTCAGTCAGAAGAGGGGGACAAGATCAATGCCTACGCATTAGACTTGATACACAGTGAAGATAGTCATCATCACATGGAGATATTATGTTGAATCAGTGACATTACCAAGAACTGGATGTCCCTCCAAATTTAATGAAAAGATGAGCATAAATCTACTCAAGGAGGCTGACAAGAAGCTGACAGCAACAATAAAGGAGCTGCAGGAATTCCAGGCTGTGTAGTTCATGTGACAACAATCTCTAATAGTATTCATACGTCTGGGCGATGGGTTAGGGTGTCAAGACGGAAGACTTTTTCGATGAGGAAATACATCCAAACCAGGCTAAAAAATTTTTTTTAAAGTTTCCAAAAACCAAGCTATAAAATGTGTCAGTTTTGGGACAGAACCTTCAGGCTCGTGCTAGAAAGCTGAGGATGAAGAGGAACTTCATCTTTCAGAGCAACGCCCTAAAGCATGAATGTAAATCAACCAGAAAAGGGCTGTGCTCAGAGATACTCGCAATTGGACAGATATGAAGCATTTTTGCAAAGAAGAGTGGGTCAATATTATTAAGTCAAAATGTGTTATTCTGATTTTTTTACATCACAAAAACCTGGCTTTTTTGGTTACTTTTCATATCTGCTCTAATAATCAGCATCGTTTGTGTTGAAGGAGATGGATGGAACAGAAATTTTCCACTCTTTGATGTTTGAGTTCTGCTCATCAATGACTTCATCTGGTTGTTTATTCTGCTACGAGTGGATAATTAAATTATCCTCCAGCTCCACCGATTGTTTCTCTCGAGGTGCTTAACTTTTGGATGAGCATCGCCACGAACATCAAGGATCGTTTAGAGTCAAAAGACAAACACCACAACATCGCTTGGGACACATTTGGGTCTGAAGCAAAATTAAAAAGAAGAGTCCATTGACTGGGAGGAGGTGATGGGTCAAAACGGCTTATATCTCCAATCTAGAAAACAAAAAGGCCATAAGTACAGATCCACTGCCTTATTCATTTCACTGAAATGGGAAGGACTGCTGCTGCTGCAGATCCATCCACACTGCTTGTTATATAGATTTTGTATTTTTTTTAACTTAGATTAGACTTGCATCATAATGGGAGCATTACCCTATTTGAAATTAAATATTATGATCAACTAAAAACCCTAGAAAAATATTGTGTATGTAAATGTTTTATCCAGGTTTGTAAGCATTAAACCTGGATTTTGTGTCTAGGGAGGATTTTAATCTACCTTGAATGTAAAAAAAAGTATTTAATTCAAAAACTTTAAAACCTTTTTAAAAAGCTCGGTATTCAAAGGTGTCTTTGCACGACCTCCAATTTCTCCTAATTTGGCTTGTCAGCATTAAAACCAAAAAAGCAACACCCGGCTTTTAGAACCTCAAGGACAAACGAATCAGTGGAGTTTCATCTCAGGCTGAAGCTGGGCTTTACTGTAGCTCAAAGATTGACACATGTCTCACGACTGGATAACGTTCATACCCCTTGTCATTGTGCTCGTCCCTCCAGGCTCTGCAGACTCGGTGGTAGTTCTCTCACAGCCACACGAATTGGTGACCATGACGACAGAAGGACATGCATATGGAGAAGACGTGGTGGCGCTGCTGTAGTTCGTCACGGAGAAAAATCTCAGCCACTGCCTATTTCAGCAGCTCCGTCACAATGGACTTTAACAGACAACTTCTTTGTAAATAAATTAACTTTCACCCCTGTAGATATTTGTAATTAACAATTGATGGTTTTATTTTCAAGTGTCAAATAGCAGTTTGTACAAACAATTTTTTCCTCATGTTTTTGAAAACAGATGCTCCAAAGAAATAGAGACGGGTTTATGAAAAATGTGATATCACTATTAAAAGAAGTGTGGAGTTGAAATGCAACGATGAGGCAGTATTATGGAAAATGAGTGCATTGTTTGAAGGTGAAATCTAGTAGCAGGTCTGTGTGTTTCCCATTAACAGTAAAACACTTGGCATTAAAAGCGTTCAAGCGCAGTATCTCACACTGTTGTATGTAAACGCTGCTCTTACACAGCAAAACAAGCCAAACCACCTTGTTAATGAACCTGAGAGAAAAAGACCTTATTCTCACACACATAGTTTTACCCAGTGACGCTCAAAGCTGCATTAATTCAGAGTTACTGGTGACGTCTTTCAAATGTCTGCCTCCGGTGCTTCACTTGCTCTGTGAGTAAGGCACACAACTCAGTATATTAACATTTATGAATTGGTTTTCAAAGCAGAGCTACACATGGTTAGTTGTGCCCTTATTAAACAAACTGGGGGCAGTAGATAAGGGGAGCATTGCTCATATCCTTTGGTAATGTTCGCTAACGTCTTCTCAGTGGATCCGTAAGTTTCCAAAGTGATCCAGCGTGGCGCCCAAAGCCCAGCTTGACTCCACGTTGTTCACTTTCTTCGTCAGCTGGGAAAAAAAACGACAGTAAATCACACACATGCCTTTTGTATTTATTGAAATAAAAAAAAGTAACAACTAATGTGTAAAATGTACTTTTTTTATTTTAAGTCAAAGTGAATTGTGCTTTTTTATTTAGGTCAAGAGCGGCATCACTATTACGCCTGTGCTACAATTTGAAATTGTGTTTTCCAAGTATGTGGAAAGCGGAAAAGGTCGGGTTTTTTTCATCGCCGCAGTTTAATGGTCTATCGAGAATCTGTTAAAACACAACTTACACACACTAATTGGAATCTCTGGTTCCCATGTTTTGTCACAGGCTCTGATTCATCCTGCAGTCTGAGCTGCACAACTTTAGACATGGTAGACTGCGTGTTGGTAAACTACAACCCCTGATGATAGTGTTGTGCAAACCAGCCACACCTGCAGCACGGTGCTCTCCTTGAAGCCGAACCCATCCTTGAGCAGACACGTGATGTAGGTCAGGTCCATACACAGGAAAGGGCTGATGGGAGGATACTTAGTCATCTTATTGCACACTGATGAGACAATAGGAAGAATGTTGTGTTAGGCTGGATAATCATTCATCAGTATTCTACGGAGAGGATGAGGACAGTTTCAGATGGTAGCGAGAACACACGTCTAGATTATTGAGATTCACGCTGTGTCTCAAGTACAACCGAGTGCAGATCTGTCACTGTGATGATTCACTGCTTAAACCACCTCACCCTCTTTAGCTCTCCTCTTGAAGTCTCTGACCTCCAGCATCCCTCCATGAACCCCATCTGCAACAGGGAGTGATCGGGGGTCATTTTCCTCACAATTTATATTCTATACCATTCATTACAAGAGCAGATTTACATGAACATTTCCATAATACTTGTATCAGAGCTTATGCCCTTTCAGCATGGACCAGCAGAGGATAGAAATTCCTCTAATAACTACACACCTATTAGACCATCAAATCTACCGAGGCAGGTGCAGATGACTCACATTGTCCTGCCTCTGTCCAGCACTGGGTAATAACATTCTGCTGGCTCTGTGTAATTATGTAATGTGTGTGTGTGTTCACCGATAAGACCTGCATCCACCGCTCTGTCAAAGTAATAAGAGAATGCATAGAAAACATTGCTGTCTTCCAGCTCATACGGCTGATGAATAATCCCCTTCACCACCTTCAGTACTTCCTGATAACAAAGCTTGTATCCCCCATAACCTGGAGAGGAAACAGAGACGAGGTGTAAATTATGCATGTTATGTTGGAGCGACAATAGGAAATGATGTGTAATTCAAATAAGTCACTTTTATTAAGCTATGCTCCAGAGGTTTTCGTTTGCTGTCACGGAGATATTTAGTTTTAGACTTTCTTACATCAATTAATCTGGATTTTTTTGGAGTTTTTAGAAATTATCTGTTAAACAGTTGACGCAAACAAACAGGGGTTTACCATCTGGATCGCCGCTCACTTGATATCTCAGCCCTCCAAAGCTCCATTCATCCCTGAACTTCTTTGGCAGGCAGGAACTCTTAAACACTCTCCACTCCAACCCTGAGAGATCACAGTCACATCTTATTTAATCCTTTAATTGACTCAACAGCCTCACACCTGGACGCCCCAGTCTGAGGCTGACTCAAGAACTCGCCACACAATCTTGTTTAAAGCTTTTCAGTGATTCATCTCAGGCTCCCACTGGAATTATTTATTAGAAAGAAAGACTTCAAGTACATCCTGCAAAAACACTTTTTTTTTTCTGTCAGTGCCTCTTTTACTCTGTGTTTGAAGAAGTAGACAGGATTGAAAAACACCAGAGAGAGCTCTTGGACAACCGACTCACAGTTGAGCCTCTATTGTTAAGGGACGCGCTCACAACAACATTAACCCACAGCTAAACTGTAGCACAAACCTTTTGCTCATACACAGAACATTACCTTCTGCTCCCAGGGCTCCCAGGGCTGCCAGCCGAGCTGCCATCAGGCCGTGTCCGAGGTAGCTGGATGAGGTCACAGTATTGTTTTACAGTTACAAAACCAACCAGGAGCAGGCTGCTGCAAGCCAGTCATTGTGAAAAATAAGCCAAACAAATGTACCCATGATTCACATCCCCATGACTACATAAATGACGGCTGATGATGAACGTTTTTGACTGTAAACAGAAACGGGTGACATTATAACAACTTCCATGGTGTTTGTGAATACGTAAGTGACCTTTAATTGAGCTTGGATTAGGAACTACTTTCATGTTATCAAAAATGATCATCAGTCCGACCACTGTGCATCATGAAATATAATAGAACCTGTTACCTGTGAGTGTACAGGTGCATTGTCGTGTTGAATAGGTCTAATCTGGCGATGTAATCAGCTACAGGAACACTTTCAGTCGTTTTCTACACCAGAAAATTATTTACAGAGATTGATTACAATCAAAATAGGTCCATTTTTATGGATATGTATGAACATGCAAACAATAAAGTAAAAAAAATTTAACAGACCCGGAGTTTAGGCAAGAAAGTGATCTGCGTGGACCCTCCTCCCAGATCCAAGATCCCCACTGATTTATTGGTTTGTGGTCTCAGGTGACCTAAAAACAGTTCCTTCTTTAATCCAGCAGTTCCAACAGAAAAGAAACTAATCAGTTAGACCACGGATGATATCTTCAAAAGGCATCATCGATACACAGCGTGCAACCTGAAAGTATCACGCCTCAACGCTGAGCCTGATAAAGATCATAGCGATCCCCTTTAGGCAATGAACGCACAGTTGTGTGTATTCTCATGTACTATAATAAGATCATTTGAAGACTTTGGATACTATTATCAATTTGAATGTACAGAAGTCATTACAATGAGGTCCATGTTAGCCTTGTTAGGATGTAAGTCACGTCAGCACAAGTGTACATTACTCACCTACTAGAAAGTTCACAGATATCCAAGCCAGAATCCCTTCATTCAAGAGATTAACAAAACAGGCCAGAGACAGAAAACAGACACTTTAGGAACACACAAGATTATTTCAGAAAACTCATAAATGTTCACACACAATATGGTTGCCACACAAACATGTGTACACGTGAGTAAGCGCTATAATTCTGAAAAGAAGGCAAGAAACTACTGCTGACAGAACTAGATTGCAGCACAACACACGATAACAACCTTTCACCGTGTAATTACCGCCTTTAAGGTCAAAACAACTTTGTGGTGAACAGCAATTTAATTTTCTTAAGTGTCATCATAAACAGCACGATAATCTACTGCAATTTAGTTAAATGTCTGTGGTAAACAAGATGCATTATAGAAATTGCAAAGCACATTAAAAGTAGGGCAGAACGATGACGGCTGCCACCTACGACCTGCTGCAGGAGGAAATTAGCGGCTGCGACGACTGACGAATGTGTCGCTGGTCGGGGTAAAAAGGTGGGCAGGTGTTACCTTCGTTTGTGCCGTTCATTATGCTGATGCTGTCGTCTGGGACAAGAAAAGGAGACTCATCAAACACATGTTGTACCTGTTGGGGAAGGAGAACATAAATGTGGGAATAGAGCTGAAGAATGCAACAGAGAAATAGCTTTAATATTATCTACTGTAATGGCAGCTCATTCACAAGCGCACTCCACTTGGAGGGATTAATTAATCCCCACTGGGGATTAATTAAGTATCACTTATCTTCCAAGGTGCCCCAGGGCCATCCATTACTATCTTATCCCTTCCACAAGACCCTTCAACACTAAGCTCACACTGCTCAGATAATAATAATCTTCCTGTTTCTGTGCCACCTGCCACAGCGTGGAGATGTTTCTGCCTTCTTTTCCCCGGATGAGAGGCTGCATTTCCCTTTTTAATGTGTCAGACAATGCAGCGCCTGACAGCTCCCCCCTGAAGAAGAACTGCACTGTACTTAACAGAGACCCCAGTAGTGTGTCAGGGCTCTGAGCCAGTAAAATAGTTGACCTGGTCCAGAAGAGCCTGGGCTTTTTCTGCAGCCAGAAGCCGAAGTCCTGCTGTGGCTCTGAGACATACTGGAGTTCTCTTCCACTCGAGACGAGGCACAGTTTTCTTTGCCACCTTCAGCAACACCCTGACAGTGTGTCCAGCCTGGAAAAACAACAGGGTGGCTTGTTACAGGTTGAGAAAATGGTTCATGGGTTTGAAATCACACTGCTTGAATCTTTGCATTTTGCTCTTGTTAACTCTGACTTCCATTAGCGGTATGATTTCTCCACAGAGGGAAGCCACTGGCTTTCTCTTTGGCTCAGTGTAATAGATTGAACTTGACAATGAACTCACCATTTCAGGAGAGTCGACGTACGCTGACAAACCGGGCTTCACGGAATAGAACATCTCATTGTCCAAAACCGGCAGCTCCACTGAGAAAGTACCAGATCCACCCACATCAAGTATGTAACAGTTATTAAAAGCATTAAGTGGCTTAAATCTGCTTAGCATACATATGCAGAGTATATCCCCTTATTCGAGTCAAGACATGTTGACTTGAATATGACTTAATAGGATTATAACCTAAAAAAGTTAATAAAGTCTCATATAACCTACAAGCTATGAAGTGATTATATACAGTTTTACAGATGTGTGGCGGTGAGAACAGGTAGAAAAACAGACTGTGTGTGATTTAATGTTGTAAATCAAGATGAGTACATATATTACATGACACCTTTGCTGAAGTAATGACAAACATAATTCATCCATAACAGGAGTAAAACAGTGAGATCTAAGATGGTTTTACCTGAGTCCCTGTGGATGAAGGTGTAAACATGGATGCGTGTGCCGGTGCTGCCTGCATCAAACATCACAGCGTAGAAGATGCTGCTGTGGTTCGCTGGTCGGCTGAGGCTGGGAAGGATGCTCCTGATGCTGCTGGTCACATCCAGGATGGAGGTCTTAACCTGGGCTCGGCTCAGCCCTGCGGCAGTGAGCAGGACCGGGACCAGGAGTAGAACTTCCCCCCTCAAGAGCTTCATCTTCACTCTGGAGAATCAGATGAAAGAAAACTCTTACTTGATGGAACTGTTTTGAATAAGCTCAAAAAAGTTGCTCTGTTGCTGACAAGTAACAGAAGAGTACCAAACAGGAGAATTATCTAGACACACGTTTGACCACTCCCTGGCAGGTTCTCCAACCAACCACAGAGACACATCCCAACATCAACCTCTGCACTCTCTGAGTCATTCCTTGTGGTGGTCATGATGACCAAAGAGTCTTGTAATCCCATGTCTCCATTGGTGTCAACAAAACTCAGATAGCTCACATGAGTAATTCTGATTTCTTCAATCAAGAACAATTTTGTGGGAAACACCTAAGACTCTTTTCACACAGCTTACATAGAAAATTAACAACGTAAGACATTTTATGACCCGCAAATCCCTTGTTCTTACTAAATGTTCTTAAATGCAAAATACGTACAACAACATCAGTAGAATCTTTAACAAAGTGCAGTTCATCTACCATCTGTGGTTCTGTTACCGTATGCCTTACATATCTATTAACCAACAAACTGTTTAAGAAACTACATGAATAACTTTCAAAGTTGTGACTAAAGACAAATTCCTCAAGGCTGTATTTGCCTGCATCAACTAGTTCTGTATGACTTTAATGAAGAGATCATTTTGTTCTCGATGTTCATTTGAAGCTACAAAAAACACCCTAATAAAGGTGCCCTCACACTGCTATATGAGCTGTCAGTGGTTTATCCTCTCAGTTTGGAGTGAGGAGTGTGAACCTCTGCAGCTACTGTTGCATCGATGAAGAGTAAACATGTTGTTCCAGAGATGAGAATACGCTGGGAGGCAGAGCTAAAGAATGAACTCTTTCATCTTCAGAGAACAAACAAGAAAATTTTACATGATTTACTCAGATCACTTTGTCCTACTCACATTCTGAAACTTAAAAAAAACAACCCACACATAGAGCTCATAACGCCAATGACAAAAAACTAGTAAAACTGATATGAGAAAAAAAAAGCACCATCTATCAATGTCATTAAACAATGCAAACAATACTAACAGGTGGGATTTATACAGGAATCCATAAAATAGACTGAATCTGAACATTTTTTTGTGTTCATGAGCATTTAATTTCCACAGGGCCGAATAAAAGATAAGTATCTGACACAAATGTAAGGAAAGTCATGAAGCTTTGCTTTTTATTAGTTGTATGAACTGAATTTCAGCAGTAATTTGTCATAAAGGTACTCTTGGGGGTTGTGATTTCTTTCTCATCGATGTTGAATTTAAAAAGTGATTTGCCAGAAAATGGCAAATTTAAAACTAAACACCGATAAATGTACATTTATTGAGCCTAGAACAGATACGTGGCAAAAATATCTGCACAAAAATCTACAGCAAAAAATGTCCATAAAGTTAATAATCCACAGTCAGCAACGCATTTAACTAACAATGTTTCAGTGAGCAGGAGCAGGATGGTTTATCAGCCCATGTCCTCTGGCTGGATGTTCATTCAGTCAATAGATACTGTGTTAAACAATAAACTGCTCCAAAGTGAAGCCTTCAAATCAATTAGGTTTGAAAAACACAGCCCAGCATTGCTAAAGAACACACTCTGAAATTCAGAAGGTTAATTGGGTGTATTTTAGTTATTTACGACAGCCTTTTCTGAATACAAATGATAAGTTAATGTCTTTAGGGTACAATGCGTCAGTGATTCGGTACATTTCTTTTTTAGGATCGTGCTTCATTTACATACTAGCTGTCAGTGGGCAAACATCCGTAGACATCAACATCCTGGAATTCCAGAAAGTGGTCCAAAGCAGCGCCAACGTCATCAGTGTCAAAATAGCAACAACTGAACTCCTCACTCATCTTAGGGAAGTGGTAAGAGATTGAGGAAGTGAGGAAAAATGAAAAATACAATCATCAAAACTTTGGACTTATGGGGTAGAGCAATGTATTAATGGAAGCCTGTTATCCACCAGAAATATGACACAGTTGCTTCCCAACAAGTCTAAGGAGTTGTGGGACCAAGCACACTGACATGGTCATTAGGAGTTTTACTTTGAGTAGCAGAACAACTCGAGGACGTGACCCCCCTCTGTGTCAGTATATCATTATAACGTTCATCAGGCTCCTGAGATCATGTCTTGTCAACCATCTGTGGGGTGTCGCTGGCTGGTGCACAGGACTGCGAGCATCTTGCGGGTTCTCTCTGCAACGTTTGATTTCAGCACATTTTCACTCTGCTGAATTTATGGATATCCTCGGTGTTACACAAATGTTCTCTTACACCTCCTTGAATTTTAACCCTGAAAGGTTATGGTAGTGGATTAATAGACACTAATTTTGTCTATTTACTACGCATGCATGGATCAGAAGCTATATGACTCATATTCTTTATACATTAAGCTTCAAGATTATAAACCACCTAGTAGTGACTGCTCATTAGTAGGTTTAAAATGACAAGAGTTAGTCATCAATAACCCCCAACACATAATGTTTGTCTGAAATGTGCATACTTTAAGAGACATCTGTATACAATGTGATGAACACTATATAATGTAAAATGAGGGCATAATGAAGCTATTAATGTCATCATAAAGCTTAATAGCATTAGCTATGGTATGAAGGTCATCACTGTGAAAAAGCATGTACACAAAAACATGACTAACACTAAAGACAGCAGTGCAGCAGCAATCGGACTCCTGAAATGCAGTATTCCAATCATACAAAAGGCATAATAATAATAATAATAATAATAATAATAATAATAATAATAATAAATCTTTATTGTCCACCGGGGTGGAAATTCATCTTTGGCTCACCAGACAAGACATTTAAGACACAATACAGCAGTGAGGATCACACTATAGAAAGATAAGACAACAGTAATAAAAATAGAAAGCCAAATCCTCAGATCAATAAAAAAAAATTCTGAAAATATTTTATATAATATGAGGAAAGTTATTCATATTTAAACACTGCACTAAGTGAATAACGTGTCTCTACGGTCATAGCTAACATAGCTACAGCAGGAGACACAGCTGTCCACAGAATGTCATCCTGTCGCAACAGAAATAAGTTCTGTCCATCCATTTTCACCCGCTCTCCCCTTTAGCAGATAAAAATCATTTTAATGTCGGTGGAATAAATTTAAGCAGTGCAATAATGTAAAGTTTGTTGATGCAGCTTAGCTTCAGTCACCCAACGTATACCTGTAGTCAAAACGTTAGCAGGAAGCTAGCCGGCAAAGTTAGTCAACAAGCTAGTTTACCGACTCAGGGTTAAATGGGAGGAATGTTAAAGTTATAAAAAAATAATATCACAGCTAAAATCACACAAGAACCACACCAACACTCTGTAGGTAACCAGTGAAAGAGTTCCGTGGACATTAAACAGTCGGAGCTCACCATGATGTCCGAACCCGCTCAGGTCCGCCGACTGGCTACATCATGACGTCATCATGTTGACCACCGTGTCTCGTGCGAGGCAGACGAGTAAACAGTGTCAGGATGGATGGTGACAGTAAAACAAATAACCCACCAACAACAATGATGATAATAATAAAACTAATAATAATAATAATAGTTGTAGTAATAATAATACTTTTAGTAGTAATAATAATAATAATAATAATAATAAAGCTTGTGATCAATGGGAGAAACTTTCAGCCAGCAGCGGCTCGATCTGATGCTGATATTCCAGCATAGACATGGGAACGCCTTCATTCACAAACTGTATCAATGGATCTTTGCAGAATCAGAACAAGGCACTCAGACACTGCAACATCCCGCAACACCCCTGAATTCAAAATTTTACCCTGATCGACACGTTTGTCCCTCTGGCTTCCTGAATACGTGGCTTTTTGTTTTGTGATTATATCTCATCAGGTTTCAGAGATGTGTACCTAAAAAGGTATAAAAGTGAAAATCTGACTTTGACCTAGTTTTCTCAAGGTCAAGGTCATCATCTCATTTTTATCCTCTTTGCTGCCCGAGTAATGTGCTTTTTTTTCATCTTTATATTTGCAACAGTTGTGAAGATATTTGGTGGACAGATGGACAAACACCTCAAACACTGACAATTACATCACCGCTTCACAGGATAAAATCATTAGGGCTCAGATATTATACAGGTTTATTCAGCAAAACTCACAGGCTGTAATTTCAATCTACACACGGTTCTACCAGAGCACTTAAGAAACTAACAATAAAGAAAGACACATTTGAGTCAAACTGTTGTCTTTATTCACAGTGAACTACAGACATAATCACATCTTAAACTTGAACTGCCTGAGAGAAATCGAGATCTTTAGTGTGTGATGTAAAACGCTGCAATTCCACTTCTGTGCCATTTTTGGGCACAAAAAAAGAATCATTTTGACTGTCAAGTACAAAACTGTTGATATATAATTGACAGAAAAGTCAGCATTCCTGGGTGTACAGCAGGATATACATGTAGAGAACGAAAACTCAGCAACCATTCAGTGATGTAACAGGAAATGTTGTGATGTCATCTAATACAGTATCCAATTCATTAATATCTACCTTCGAATGTCCTGATAAACAAAAACCTGCAGGACCACAAGGGATATCAGAGGAAGACTGTTGCTGTTTTATTGCAAGAATATTGATCCTTTTAAATATAACCATTAGACATGAGACCAGGCTGCAAAACAGACCCCAAAAATGATCATATCACAGTCCACCACCCCATTTCATTCATTACATCGGTGCAGACCACCTCCCAATACTTAAGTCAGCCAACAGCAAAGAATCCCAGATGAAAACATCTCTGCAGAGTAAAAAAAGACAAGTAACCTCACATCCCTTCTTGTGCTGCTTAAGGCATTTTGCAAGTCAATGCTGGCGATGGTTAGCGTCCCATGGTTGGCATGGTAACAGCCGGGCTTGTTACGGTGGCATCCTCAGCCTTCCATTGTGAAGTGACAGTCTTGATTTGTGTGTAGAACTGGATACCCTGGATGTGAAGATGCAACTGAAGTGTTAACTAACAAGCACAACTTTTCAGATGTACAGTATTTTCCGCACTATAAAGCCTTTAATTTTTTCCCAAAAACCAACAGTGCACCTTATATCCAGTGCGCCTTATATATTTTTTTAAAAAAAGGTTTAAAAGAGGCCATTCATTGAAGGTGCGCCTTATAATACAGTGATCTTTATAGTGCGGAAAATACTGTATTTAACAGAACACACATAAAACTGCTTGTCACATTTACCTGCTTGCCGTAGAAGTTGGTGTCTCCTCTGAAGGAGCCTCTTGAGCCGGTGAAGGAAAACATGGGGAGGGGGACAGGGATGGGCACATTCACACCAATCTGCACAAATGCATAAGAAATTATACACCGAGATTAAATCTAACCTTTGGGTGACCAAATGTTTGAACACCAGGTGCGACGGATCAACATATAAAACTTTTTAAATCACACACACACTATATGGTCCACTGCTTCCCCTTTAAACTGGCTGCAGATAAGTTTTTGTTATAGCATATCATCATGAAGTAAATGTTGATTGCACAATGTAATGACTATGGCATAATGACACCATCTGCATTTAAATTGGTTCCATATAAACTTCACTTTCACTCAGCCATTCTGTCTGCCACTGGGCACGAAATGTCCCAGGAAAATGAAGGTTGACTCGTGAGGCAGTCACGCCTGCAGCCTAGCATCATTTCCGTTTCCAACTCTCTATTATGGAGTCAACGAATGAATCAAGTCTCACTTTTGTCCTGTGTCATTTGTTGCTACTCTGAGGAAAAGAAATTAATTTTTCTTTGTGACAGCGGTTGTTACAGATTAAAAAGTGTACAACGACTATACCAGACCGAGACTCAATCACAGAACCTGGAACAGACTTAGAACTGATGCAGATTGGCTCTTGATGCAAAATGCAGGTTTGAGATTTTCCCATACTTTCTATTTTTGGTCAGACGATGGCTGACAGGTCTGGAAACATTAAATAATTTCTCTTTTTGCTCTCACATCTAGTATGCCAACTGGTTGGCACATTTGACCATATAGCTACGCCAGTCTCACACTTGTGGCTCACTTAGGACCAAAATAATACCAAGTGTGAATCCCCACCATTAATTCTGAAAACCACAAAGAACCTAAGTGATCTACACGTTCGTGTTCTCAATCCCTTGTAAAAGCATGTCACACCTGGCCAACGTCCACCTCGTGAGTGTATTTGCGTGCTGTGGCTCCGTTGGTGGTGAAGATGGCAGTGCCATTGCCATAGACGTTTCTGTTGATTATTGAAATGGCTTCATCGAGGCTGTCGGCCTCCAGGACCACAAGCACCGGTCCAAAGATCTCCTCTTTATAACACTTCATGTTTGGCTGAAAAAAACAGAACAATTACAAAACAGTACATCAGAGTTTCTGCCAGAATTTAATTCATCAACCCTTATAAGTGCTATTTAATATCAGCCACGACACTCCACTGTCAGCAGAGCTGGCTGAACTATTCCTATATATGGAGATACAATATTCTATATTTAAGTGATAACAAATCTCATCATTCATAAGGGTGACAACACAAGAAACAGTGTGAACACACGCACACGTTGAACTAGTGCACCACAAATTCACAGAAATGTGAAATCTTCAGCCACTCTACTGCTTCCTCTTAATCCACCACAGACACACATTACTCTCAAATGTCAGAAGTGTGCTTATATTTTCTCTTACAACTGAGGTAACGTAAAAATGAATGAAACCTCAAATATATGGAACTTTTTTACACCTCAAAAACGGATAAAAGGTTCTACAAAACCAACTTTTTTCATCTGCTGAAAACAAGTCAACCCAGTGACCACACCACTGATGTAATTATTCCTAAATTATAAGGCAAGCCTGTTAAGCTGTTAACTTTGAAAACAAGTTACTGTTTATTTACACAGTGAAATGTTATACTAAGTGACTCTAGGTTTTGATTTGTCAGGCTCCATTTACCAAAAGTCAGAATTATTTAACGTTTTGATATTGATGCGGATCAATGTTGACACATTTTTGTTATTTCCCGCAAACCAAAAACAAAATAGAGTTTAGAAATCATATTAGATATAAAAAAAACTTCACAGATGTTATTTCTGTAACTTGGTGCCTTGCTATTGCTAAAATTATATTTCAGACTCCTATATTACAATTCTTTTCTAAAATAACTGCCAATATATGCTATAACACTACATTTTCAGAGGAGGTTCTGTGCTACAGCTTATCCCCGCACACAAACCTCACCTTGACATTTCCCAGGATGGTGGGTCCTACAAAGTTTCCTCTCTCATATCCTCTGACGTTGACGTTTCTACCATCCAGCAGCAGCGTGGCGCCTTCATCCACCCCACTCTGTATCAAAGACTCTACCCTAGCCTTGGCTTCAGGAGAGATCAGGGGCCCCACGTCTGCACCGGGCTGATCACCTTAAGGAATATGTGCAGAATTTTTTTCATGAGGGACGGTGTCAGGCTACATTTTGTACTAAAATGCTTAAGAACATGCACCATTTGAAATGCTTAATTTTCTGTGCACAGGGTCACTGATGAAATGAAGCTACCTGCATTTACACGCAGTGCTTTTGAGCGATCCACTAGCTCTGGGAGCCATTCACGTGAATCCCCCACAAATATAGCAGTGGAGAGAGCCATACAGCGCTGGCCAGCTGCTCCGAAGGCAGCCCCCACCAACTGGTTGATGGTGTTCTCTTTGTTGGCATCAGGCATCACCACACCATGATTCTTGGCACCCTAAAATGAACAAAAAAATGAGGACAAGGCTCTATGGGACATCAAACCGAATCACATGCGTTACAAATCTCCATGATTGACAGCTAAGCGCTGAGGTGTTGCCTTAGTAACAGAAAATAGTAAGCCTCATGTGGATTTTTCTTTTTAAGAAGAAAACTGGCCTGGTGTAAAATATAGTACGTTGTTATGTGAAGAGCTTTATATTTGATGTGAGGAAGCTGAAACCTTGCTGTGAGTTTCGGCGTACCATGTTGGACTGCACTCTCTTGCCGTTCTTAGACCCCCGCTCGTAGATGTACTCCCCAGCGGAGTTGGAGCCCACAAAGCTGATGGCTTTGATGGCCGGATGGTCACAGATAAAGTTCACCGCTAAGCAAAAGATATAAACAGATAGTTAATCCTCTCTTCTTTGTTCTTTCTGCACCCTTGAGGCACAAAATAATCGAACGTAGATTCAAATCTTCTTGCTTCACACAGGCCTTAATAACTTAGAGATATAGATTGGGTACATTATGGAAATGTATTCATCTACATATTGCCTGGGGCTTTATGATTATAATCAACCTTGGACCTTTTCCCATTGCTCATTACACACAAAAAAGTGCAACGAACATGAACACACATTCGTACCTGCATGTTGCCCATGGATGATATTGAGTGTACCATCTGGTGCCCCAGCATCCTGGAGCATTTTGGCCAGAAGCATGGTACATCCTGGGACCCGTTCAGAGGGCTTCATCAGGTAGGTGTTCCCACACACCATGCCAATGGGGAACATCCACAGAGGAATCATTGCAGGAAAGTTAAAAGGGGCGATACCAGCACACACCCCGATGGGCAGACGGTAGGTGTAAGTGTCCATGTCCTTGGTGATGGAAGGTAGCGTCTCCCCCAGCATGAGGGATGTGATGCTGCAGGCATGCTCAACCACCTCTGGGAGGAGAGGAAGAGAAAGGATGAGGGTCATAAATACAAACAATAGCTGAATTAATACATCTCTGAAAAGTTAAATGGAAATATGAGTTCTCCAAGACAATGGGCTAAAGACTGAAGTATAAAAAGTATGATATATCATACGATATATCAATATATCGTCTTGGTACATAAAAGGTGTTTGTTGATTTGCTTCCCTTAAAGCACTAGCGCTAAAGGAAATCTCTGCTGTTGGCAGCACTGCGCTAACATACATTTATACAACTGAGGTCAAAAATAAAACAAATTAAAAAATGAAGAATTAACAACAGTATAAAGCACGTCAAATTGGACCCTGATCCTAGCCGATGTG
Organism: Antennarius striatus; assembly: GCF_040054535.1. NCBI lineage: Eukaryota > Metazoa > Chordata > Actinopteri > Lophiiformes > Antennariidae > Antennarius > Antennarius striatus. The sequence goes on along the minus strand of NC_090794.1, from coordinate 9,947,466 downwards.
TGGAGGTGAAAAGAGGAATTCAGGCTTTCATGGAGGCATGGTCAGTAAAAAGGAGTTAGTGTCCTAAACGACCCCTGATCCCAACAGATGTCTGGAACTTAAAAGAAGAAGTTACATCTGGAGATACTAAATCAAATAGATATTAGACGAGACTAAAAAAAATCTAAGACTTTTTTTTTTTACATAAAAAGGAATTGATCAAAAATCATGGGAGGAAAATGACCTGAGCCAGTGTCAGTTCCATTCCATTGTCGAGGGAGATAAACTATGCTACAAGTGACCACCTTTCCCAATTTTATTTTCTAAGAGAAAGTTTGGACTGATCAGAGCCTGCTGTTGCTTAAGGACTAGGAAAACTTTGTGAGACGTCAAACTCACCTCTAAAACAGGACGTTTTGAATTGATCATTCAAATCTACTCTCTGGGTCTACAGACATCCTGAATTACAAGGTACAGCTGATTTTATTGTTTATATATAAAATATATATGCATATATACACAGTATACATCTGTATATTTAATTTTCAATTTAATATACATATACATATATATGTATACTGTATGTCCATATATTCTGTTATTGTATAGATTTATGAATCTATAGTATAAACATATATTATAATTTTATATACATGTATTTTTCCATTTTAAGAAAAAGCATTGTTCTGTTGTTTATGTTTATCAAGAATGAAACAAAACATCTATTTGTCAATATGGGCACAACAAAATCATTGCCCCGTAATTAACTGAGCTACCAATATGCAAATTAACACCTGCACCCACTTAGTACGAGCAGACGACAACAAAAAGGTTGACCAAAATACACGCTTTTCATCAGAGATGCAAACTCGATAAACCCTAGTCTGAACAGAGGAATTTGATCTCTGCTACATATTCACCAGAACTCTAATCTCATCAGGATGTCCAAACCCAATAGCGCACTAGAAGGTCAACTCTACTTACGGAGTCCTCTAAACACATCTCCTTCTGCATCAGCGAGGGTTTTGCCCTGCTCCATGGTGATCATTTTAGACAGTTCATTCTGAAACATCGGAGGGAACATGGCTCACAATTAATTCAAAGCATCAGTGAGCAAAAAGATAAAACAGAAACATGAATAAGCATCAACTCTTTTCCAACAATTTAACATAAAGAACGAATTATAACAAATAATATTAGTAATCATATGAGCAAAATGGCCCATCTCCCTACAATATTATCCTTGATGAGCTGCTGGTAGCGCAGGAAGATCTGCTGCCGGCTGAGGATGGAGGTCTCCGACCATGAGTGGAAGGCTCTGGAGCAGGAGTCCACAGCTGCCAGCATCTCCTCCTGGGTAGTTTTGGGAACTCGTCCCACCACCTCATTAGTGGCCTGAGGGGCAAGAGACAGTCCATACCAGACACGTTGACTGAGAGCAGGGGAAGTCATTACTTTATATTACTCTATGCACATTGCTTCATAAATATTAATAATCTAATGGTTGTTTTCTATCTTTGTAGATTTGATGTCTTGTGACGAAAGTAGATGGTGGTTTTTACACGCTATAATCATCAATTATAGCCCTGCTAGAAGCTTATATCTGACAAGCTAAACTACAGCAAGGGAGGACTTGTGCAAGGAACAAAAGATGAGACTTTTAGTTCTCTCATTAAGAAATCAAAATATTAGAAGTTGGCAAATATTTTCACCTCACCAGTGCGTATGATTTACTATTAAAGAGTCACACCGATTATTTGCACACAGCCTAAAGCAGAGGTCTTTTTGCTGTTGCTGTCTTTTTACAGATTGAAAATAGTAAATCCATGAACACTTACAGGGTTATGAATGTCGAGCCATTCAGAGGTATTGGACTCCACAAACTTGCCATCAATGAACAGCTTGGTGGTGGGCTGGAGGATCACAGAAACATATGACTAATTCCCTCGTTGCCTGGTTACATCATACTTTATTAAGGACATCCATTCATCACCAAACATATGTTTTAATTCTGTCAGCTCTCTGTACACTAGTGTTTTAATTCATTTAAACATCCTGTGCAGTCACACTCTAGGCTGAGTTTTGATGGTGCACAATCTCCTGTGAAACAAATGCTTTTAATATGAAGTTTCTAACCACTTCATACTCAAAAGTCATGCATTATGATATTAGTTACAGGAAAAAATATGTCCATTGATTTCTCATTTTGGGATATTTCTACAGTTTCTTACCTTAAAACAAGTACTGGAAACGTTAAAATATATCATTACCCATTTTGCGTTAATACCACCTTACTTAAACGTTTAGTGGAGTGTGTGTAACTTAACTTTCTGAACACTGTAAAGAAAAAACCTCTTTACAGCACAAACAGGTTTTTCCTGCAAAACCATTTTGAAGTCTTTTTAAACAGTCACAACAGTACAGTTTTCACTCCCAATGACTCTTCATTGCTTTAAACAAACATAAGATACTGTATCCTTAACCTAACAGTATTTTTGTGTAACAAATTTGAACATGCCACTAAACTTTGTATGTTAATGTTCATTTATATTAAAATCATAAATTCATCTCAAGCGCTGCTATTTTCAAATGAGACATGAAAACAGTCATCTTGAAACAATAGAGCTAAGCTCCAGGTTCCATTGAATTTAATAAAATACAGTTGTCAAACATTTCAAAAATCAAGATACTGCAGGGAAATATTGAATCCTACCCAGTCAAACCATGGTAATAAAACAAAAAAGTACTGAAAACTTTAAATCCGACGTTTAATAGAACCTGTGTGCAGACTTTCACTGAGCTGAGTTGGTGAACTCCTTACCACTGAGGCGGAGTAACAACGACCAAGCTGGAGAGGGACCTGCAAGAAAGGAACACCAGCTGCAATTTATAGTAATCCTACTTCACCATGTTCAAATGAATGGAAGAAAAGGCTTGAGTGTTCCACTGCTCGTCATCATTCTCACATGATGCACACAAAAGTGGTCCATACCTAAACAAAACATTGAATGCTCGTAGGTATGGAAGTGGGTTATGCGCGATGTGCATGTTAGACAACGACTGTGCTAGCTAGAAGCTAGTTGTAATAGTTTGAGGTGCATCACCAAGCGTCGCAGGAAAACAATTGTTTCACAAAAAAGAAGCTCGGATATAGTTTACCTTTCTACTCAGAATAGATCGGAGGAGAATCGCAGCCATTGTGTTGTGTGTATCCTGATCTAAAGCCCTTCAACTGACCCCAGTGTAGCGAGCAGGCAGTGGGACCTTTAGCTAGCTAGCACCAACACAACACATTCAAGAGCGGTGGGCTCTCATTCTGCGCTTCAAGACGATTTACAAATCACCATCACACTCAGTCAGAGTCACAGTCTACTGGACATGTGATTGGCTGATCGCTTAAATGTGCGCCAGTGTCTTTCAGCATTCGTATGGGCGGGACAGTGATAATTTAAAAGCCAATCCCCATGCGATATTAACAAGCCGCCCTAGTTTACAAACACCTGATTGGCTGTTGCTGTTGAAACCCGCCGGAGTCGTCTCTCCTACTACAGGACTGAGTTGTTAAAAGCATGCTCGGGAACTTCTAAGTCAAAAACTTGACCCACAGAGTCCGACACTTCACACTGAAACGCTCTACGTTAAATAAGATTTCATGACCAGACAATAATAATTAGTTAGTTCTATGTCTCAAGGAAACGCTCGTCAGCGATTGGTGGCAGGTGACCGTTTCCATAGTAACTTTATTATCAGCAACATGGAGTTCCTGCAGTGGAATTGCGATGATGTGGCAAGATGGATTGAGTCTTTGGGATTTCCACAATACAAAGTACAGTATGTTAACGTCCCCCTGAATCAACAGATAACGTTAACATTATATTTATCGTTATGTTTAATTTTCAGTATTCCGCCCTCATTATTCATTTCTGTCACAGGAATGTTTCACGGGGAACCGCATCACAGGAAGAAAGCTCATTTATGTAACTTGTGCCTATTTGCTGAGACCTGGAATCACAGATTTTAAAGACATGCGGGTTTTAAGAGCCCTCATTAAAGGTTAATTTTATTTTCATCACTTATTTGCATATCAGAGATAGAGGCACACATAGATGTTCAAAGAAGTTTCAACAAGCCGAGTAGCACCTATAATGATGCCACTGTTACAGCAGCTTATATACATACAGTACTATAAAACCTGCTGTTATCTCTTTCTGTCTTAACTGATTTATGAATTATAAGTGAAAATGCTTTTTGCCAAGGAGGTTATTTGTTATTAAGCAGTATATCTCGAGAATATCCATATTTCAATTATATTTTTAATTAAAATAGGACCTTGGTTTTTAGAAAGATTTTAGATTTTGAGGCTGAACGAACAAGATGAAGAATTCAGGAAATCCTTTGCAGTAGTGGAGGGTAGCACCCTCTAAGTGATTACGAAAATACTGACAAAAATGTATGCAATGTTTTCTTTCTCCAACTGAAGTTTGAAGACAGTAGATGGCACTTGGGTGGTAAACAGGTGATCATACTAAGATACATTGACATGTGGATCCAGGAAAGTCTTTGCAACCTTGAAGGAAATATATGCTCTTACAGTCCCCTTGTAGTTTTAGTTATGTAGCCTAATTTGAGCAATAGCAGCACATCGTTCTGTGTAATTTACTATTGGCAGCATAAGGTAATCATAATGATTCATAGACATATTGCATGGTTACCTCCTCAGTTCTACATTACTTGTAAACACCACAAAGCTGGTGTTAAGCCTGTGTTAACTCCATTGCACATCCCATTTGGCACTTGAACACTCTTTCTTTGAACATTTTGGCATCCAATTAAAGCCATCCGTTGTAATAGAACCTCGCTGCCAGCAGACACCTCAGATCATCTGTATCACATATATGCTGTTTACAGTTGAAGGACCTGTTTTTCTTATCTCTCCCTGAGGTCAGAACAAAATTGGCTGAAAGGGTTTGTATATAATCAGCTCTGCTTACAGCAAAAGCAACAAAGCACTCATCAGACAAACTCACTGAACAACTGTCTGCACTGTATTTACCCAAGATTTATTGGTTCAGCCTGTAAATTCTTTGATTCGTTTGCTTTATATGGAATGCAACCCTGTAGCCTTTCTTTCCGTGATGCCCCAAATCCTAGTGAGTTTTCCTAAAGATGAGATCCTATCACTCTCAGTGGACCATTTTAAAATATAGGATATGTTGTGTATGAATCAGATTATCAAAATACTCAAGCCTGCTGTGCACCTCTATAGGTCATCTCTGCTCATGTTCGTGAGCTGCTGGGGATCAGAGAGACCCCGTGGACCCACAACATCGCTGACCCTCTGCGTGACGCCAGAGGCTTGTTTTTGGAAAAAAAGAGCCGGACAAGTGAATGGGAAGACAGGCCTCACCTACAAACAGTTTCTAAATAGCATGCATCAGGCAGCAGGAGCCCACACAACAATAAAGAAGAATAGCACAAGCAAATAACTCAAATGAGACACTCACTGAAAACATCTTCAGATCTTGACTTTACTATCCACCTATAAAATTCAGTCAAATTATATTCACTGAGGTTTTTGTGGAAGTAGCCAACGTTTCCAATCTGAACCACCTCTGAAATAAATCCTTACTGGCCTTATGAGATTTCACAATAAAAGACTGAGGAAGCATTTTTTTCCATGCAGTAGCACAGCCTTTGTGCACATACGAAAACAATGTGTAGTTCTCCATGCCAGTTCTGGATAACTTATTCCCATTGGTCTGAAGCTGATGTAACTGGATCGAGCAATTGATCTGCGGTAGAAATCCTCAGGGTAATTCTACGGATGACAACGAACTCCTATTTCAAAGCGCCAGGACACCCATAGGTCACTGTTCTTGGGAATAAAAAACACTGAGTCTGCAAGAACACTTCTTTGCCTCTGTACTGTAATAGACTTATGAAAATGGGCTACTTTGCCAACTTGCACAAAAGGCCATAGGATCATTGCATCACAGTCGTGGGGTGAGTGCCAAGCAGACCCACGGGGAGCTGGGGATTCCAGTTACAGCCAAGTCAACAATTTCTTGCCAGTAATCTATGTAATCCATACATGCTATAGGCTGTTGTTTGACAAGCTGTGCCAATTGGTTTAATTTAAAGCATTGAATGGATTTTAAACAACATTGTCTCTGTTTATTTGACTTTTTTATTTTCACATCTTGCGTGTCTAAATATGACATTTATGATTTTTTTTTTTAAATTGAATAAAAGAAGAAGAAAGATTATAAAGCAACTACATGTTCGTGCAGTAGAGTTCAATCTCCATGAATAAATTATGATGCCTGCTTGTGAGATAGGCTGGGAGGCACTGCATCTGTCTGTGCACACAAATGGTCTCTGTGCAGATCGGAGCGCACTGATTACAATTCAGCGCACAGTACCTCTGGTCAGAAATGGAGCCGGGTCGGTGGTTGACAGTAGTTCGGGGGGCATAAGGAAGGGAGACGGGGGAGGTGGGGGCATATGATGGCAGCAACCTTTCAGTCAATCTGGATTAACTCGCACTGAGCCCTGCGTCGCCGGTAAAACCCAGTGAAAGCGATAGGAACATCTGGCTGAATTCAGCAGAGCATCAGTCCCCCCCCCCACCCCTCAGCGCTGTGGATATTAAAGCAGCCTGTCGCTTCAAAGGCGTTTTCTCATTTGGAGGTGGATGCAGGCGGATGCGCAGTGGAGGCGATCCCGCACAGCTGCAGCCTCGAAGCCACATCGGGACCCTGCAGGTTTCCTTTTTCCAGTGGGGGTTTTTTTTTTTTTTTTCTCTCTCTCGAAAGGGGGAGTGCTGACTTCCATTTCATCGGTGTGAGGAGATCGGAAAGGAATCGTCCTTTATCTCACAGTCATGGATTTCTTGAAGGGCATCGCTGATTTCGCAGGCCGTCACATGTTATAGGAGCCGAGACGCGTGTTTCGGGACACATGAATTATCTCTAAGACGCACATTCGGTCCCATTTTTAAAAAATTTTTTTAGGCAAGGATGCTCTCAGCTATCCATGGATGAAATCGGCTCAAATTCACCTTCGTTTAACTCGACTTCATGTGTCATCTGCAAGGTAAATTCAATATTTTATAGTCTGCAATTTGTGTCAAATGCAGCGACTGAACTCTTTGGGGGGGAAGTGTCTGTCAAGAGGCGCAGTCCTGACTTGAAGTACTTCTCTCAGGACCCATCTGAAGGGGTTCAGATCTGTCCTCCTCTCGGGTTGTGGCTGGAACCCATCAGCCAAGACCTGCACCGCAAGGTCAAAAAAAAAACCCCCCAAAAAACAACAACTCTCCAACTGCCAAGAAATGCCGTCTTATAGCAAAATTTGTGCATTTTCTGTCCCCCCCTCCCTCCCTCCCTACAGGTGAAGCTGAGAATGACGCCGATTGTGGCCATTATTCATGCGTGCAGCGTGAGATTGGTTTCATATTTGAGATGTTTCTTTGTTTTATCGTGCGTAAAAGTGTCCCGTGATGGGTTTGATCCGTGCTGTGGTTAAACACTATCTGATATGCAAATTACACATCGGTCAATGAGGTGTGATGTCGCCTAAATTAGCCTAAGTAACAAAAATTGATGATAGGATGAGTGTGTGGGCAGATGGGGCATGTTGCCAGGTGACTGACAGAGACAGGTGAACATGGCACCAGTCTTTTTTTTTTTTTTTTTTTTAGAAAGGATGGAGCACAATGGTGTTATGTCGAGTGTTTGTTATCATATATCTTATTATTCATGAGTGCCCCAGGCACCAATGTAACTGCTACATCAGTGAAATCAGGCCCACGCCTCATTTTGCAGCTCCTATTTGCTGTTAATGCTATGTTAATGCACTCAGTGGTGTAGCTTATCTTCTCCTACCTCTCAGTGATAGCACAGGAGTGATGTGTGCTTCCTGAAGGCTGAGGCTGTTCTGCAGACCAGCTGACCCAAATTTCTGCTCTCCACAAAATAAGCTTTTGTTCTCGCTGAAGAAATGCTTTCATTAAGACTTGAAACGCTTCGGAATATTTTGCAGCCACACTTGCGTGAGCTGCTCATTTTGGACATATGTGCATGAGTCGCTTTTGGATTACACAACACAATATAGAAGACTTTGCATTATTTAGATATTTTGTTGCCTTGTGAAGTAGAACACAGGACCTCAGGAGCATCTTAGAATAACAGGGAAATGAATCAATGGACACAGGATGGTGGATTTTCTTTTGGCTGCCCTTATTCCTTCATATTTAGGCTTCAACACGAAAAAAAAAAAAAGCCAGTGTAACAGAGAGTGGTAACTTTCACACAGAGAGCTGTAAGGATTTTGCTTTTTATCTCCTTGTACCTGAAATTTACACCTGGGAATATTTGAAAGTCTACAGACCTGAGGGCCCATACTGTGGAGAATATTCATTTGTGGGGGCCATATTGATATTCTGAGGCGGTGTTCACAGACTCTGCATTCCTCTTTCCGGAAGAAAATCCCTGGTCGTAAGCCCCCAGCATCAGGGGCACGTCACAGTGGAGCAAGAATCAGGATCAAAGTCGATGATCAGAATTCAGATCTGGCCTATTCAGTTGATGTTAACATGAAGAGTCCTCTCTGTGTTTGTTTATATGCTACATGTCAGGAGGTATCTGGTGTATCAAGGCATCGCTGAATTACTTGTCATGATTTGTGAGGGGAAACACTCGGAATTGCAAAGGGGAGACGTAAATGCTGATGAACAGTACTTCTATTGATGCAATAGAATGATGATGGGTCTGCTTAGTATGCTCGCCCCCTGGCACACATGAACACGCAAACACACATCCCCACACAAGCTTGTCTGAGTGCAAAATCATTTCAGCCACATCTGAGTTTTACATCGAGTAATTAATGCTTTCATTATGTGCAAGAGGGGAAAAGCAGTAATTAGTCAGTCACTCCAAACATAGAATTCAGTACAATATTAGCTTAGGGTACAATCTACTTTCCTCTCTTCACATCAGGGTCATAAAAGAAACAAGTCTGTGCTGGTCCACAAGCAGCACCTCAATTGTTGAGGCCCTTTCCTCCAGAGAGGGCTCTTTGTTTAAATATTATTAGGTGAATTGAAAATGAGCCGCTGATTACATCTCACCCGAATCTGACGTTTTCTGTGTTGCCATGGTATCAAGGCTGTCACCCAAGAGCTATCACATTCTAACATTGGCAGACTCTGTAGGAAAAAAAAAAAAAAGTGTCACAGCACATATTCACAATCACAAACACAGATGTGTTAGTTAGAAAGTCAGTAACAGCATCAGTGTTTGTTCAGGATGTTTGGATTGGGGCTACGGCGAACATTTTACCCAACAAAACTGAATTTCTAGCAGCTCACTCAAAATATGATCCACTTCAACAGACGCCGTTGCTCCATTTGGGCTCATAAAGCCGGCAGTCTGAGGACCCATTTCACCGGTTTGTCGATACCATTTTACCATCATGTTGCAGCATCAGTTTACCTCCTTGACACAACAGAGCTTATTTTTGGCAGAAGTGAACGTCTGGCAGCTTTTTCCCAGAGTAACCCAGGTGAGACCCAAGCGAGACATTCCCATGTGCTCCTGCGTTGCCCTGTGTGGAGGAACACTGAACAGACTTCATCTCATTAACTTCCTTTTGCAAAGTTGCTTTCCCTGATTCCCTGCCCAGACGCCAACTGCAGAAGCTTTCTCACATGAGCTCCAGCATAAGTTAGACCATCTGAATACATATCCCCCCTGACCTCGCTCGCCGATTGGCATGTGGTATGCTGCATAAGGGTTTTCTTGGCGAATGCCACCCCAGGGAGACCATAGATATCCTCTCCCACAGCATGCTGCCGCTGCTGCACATGAATGTCTCTCCACTGCTGGGGGTTCTTGTGTTGTTGTGAGCTACCTCTATTAGGCACAAATCCACCCACTGGTGTTCATGTGTGGGGGTGTTCTGTCAGTCTGCTCCGTTTTCTGAGGTTGTAAAGACCTGCTCAGAGGCAGTAAACGAACATTTGATTGACTAAGGAGATTACAGTTAATGCATTAGCAGATGATCTGTTTTCTTGTTTATTTGTGGGTCACCTAAGTTGCCTCCCAATAATGACAGCTTGACATGGAGGGTAATGATTTTCTGTGGGCGTGACATTTAAAGATGAAGTGCATGATTGATGAATGCATTGATTGATTATCTACTTATTTGTTCATGTATCTGATGAGTGCAACCTGTTATGTAAATTACCCTGGAACTACCTAATTAAACGCAAATTAGAGAGATGGTAGCAGATATTTCCTGCCCTATCTCAACAGCAAGGGGTTGTTCTTTTTGTCTTCACAGAATAAATTTGGAGGGATTACTGATGCAACCCTTTTTTCTTGATGTTGGAATGAAATTTCAGCAGTTTAAAAAAAAAAAAAATCCCCTTCTGTATCATGTATCACGTCTTCAGTGTCATTCAAGGCTGGAAGTATAGCACTTCCTCTCTACCTCACTGGAAACCCAAAGTCGTACCATTCAGACACAGAGCAGGTGGTTGGCACACCGATATGGTCAATATGGTACACACACACACACACACACAAATAAAATTGATAGTAAAGGTTCCACATAGGTACTCAGGCGCCACTACTCATTGTTTTGCAGCACTCTTGACATTGAAGTCAACTGCCATCTTTAAGGAGTGTCATGATGACATTTAATTACTTTAATTTTATAATGGCCTCCATAGTACATTTCTCATTGGCCCAAATTGCAGTAACACGGCACCCCAGACTACAATCCAAAGAGCAGGGGTCTTGTGTGCGTCAACTCAAGTTGTACCGTGTAGAAATGGGTCAAGAACGACATGAATTCATTGCTGCTCGATCAGCGATATTCATGAAAATGTCACAGCCAGCGCACTGTTTCCAATTATATCATTCCTCCTTTGTTATTATGGGTCCTTTAAAGGCAACCTCTTTCGCGTCTCGATGTCAAAGCTTTTTCCCCGGCCATTCCTTCCCACCCCCCTCTTTCTCACATTAAAACATGCTCCTGCATGGCAAACATGTCACTCCCATCCAGTCATATCTTTTTTTTTTCAGTCTTTACCTCATATTTCCGTTCTCAAGGTTATTACAATGTGAGCTATGTCACAGCTCTGGTGCAACAAAATCTTTTGAGGCATGAAGGGGCTCATTTGGCAGGACGTTTGCTGAGGCAAGGTTTTTAAGCACACTCTAAGATGGAACGCAGAGGCATTACCAGCAAACCACAGAAAGCTATGATGATAAATCAGCTATTCTCTTCAGTATTTAAAGGTTAGCTTTAGAATTTTTATTAGAGTTGTGGGATTGGATCCCTTGTTCCCTCTGGTTTATTTGATTAGTGTTACTTTCTGTGTACTGTAACGGGACACCCAGAGGGTTGAATATTCCATGTTCAATCAAACTTACACTAAATTTCCTGTCTAAAAATAATTGTTGCTAATGTTGCTATTGCTCTGGAACATTATGTTGTGCACTTGCAGAGCTGTGATCTGATCTCCTCTGTCTTAGTTTTATGATACGCTATATCCCTGACAAGGTCTCAGGATTCATCAAATGGATCCCTCCTTATCCCCCATCTCAGTTTTGTCATAAGTAAGCGTAGCTGCAGAGAGAACGAAGAGAAAATCAATAGCAAGGCATAGCACATCCTTACTGAGGCACTGGGCCCAATCATCCCTTGCTATTGGTGATATGATCCTAGGAGATATCAGTCTCGTCCTGATGAGGTCCAGGACTGCTAGTCTAGACTTTCATCCCTCTGTACACAAGCATAAGTCCTGCGTTGTCTTATTAAAAAAATACCATCAAGGGAACAAGACCTAAACTAATGCTGTAACACACATCTATTGTGAGATGTTTTATCCTCAGTTTTGCAGGTGATTAATTAATTTCATGTTGAATTGGACTGCATTTACTGTTTGTTCAGGCATTAAATTGCTTCGTTTCCCATTGAAACTTTGGAGTCTCTATAAATCTTACCTGTAAACTGACAGAGATGATGCTTCAAACCAGATAGAAGACCTTGCATAGTTGGATCAGGGGGATAGAAGTTCAAGACACAGATATCAAACATGTTCTTTGACTGCTTTATAAATAATGTGCCTCCCTCGCTTTCTTTCTGTTTGCTTTGGTTCTTTTAGGTGTGCTAAACTGAATGAAGACACAAATGGAGTTTCTCTTTGTTTATCTGATAATCCTCGGTGTGGCTGGAAAGTCCCTCAAAGTCCAAATCTGCCCCAAACGTTGCGTCTGCCAGGTTCTGAACCCCAACCTGGCAACTCTGTGTGACAAAAAGGGCCTTCTGTTCGTGCCCCCGAACATTGACAGGCATACCGTGGAGATGCGCCTTGGGGATAACTTTGTAACCAGCATCAAGCGCAAAGACTTTGCCAACATGACCAAGCTGGTAGACCTGACCCTCTCTCGGAACACCATTGGCTCCATCACGCCTCATGCTTTCAAAGACCTGGAGAACCTACGAGCCCTTCACCTCGACAGCAACCGCCTGACTCGAATCACCAACGACACCTTCAGCGGCATGTCTAAGCTGCACCATCTCATTCTCAACAACAACCAGCTCACCCACATCCAAATCGGGGCCTTTAATGATCTGACGGCACTGGAAGAGTTAGATTTATCCTACAACAACTTGGAAAGTGCACCTTGGGTCGCCATCCAGAGGATGTCTAATCTCCACACGCTCAATTTGGACCACAACATGCTCAGCTACATCCCAGAGGGCACCTTTTCTGGGCTTCAGAAGCTCAAGCGGCTAGATGTAACTTCCAACAAGCTCCAAAAGCTTCCCCCTGACCCTGTTTTCCAAAGAGCAGGGGTTCTGGCTACGTCTGGAATAATGGGGCCTACCTCCTTTGCTCTGAGCTTTGGAGGAAACCCATTGAGGTGCAACTGTGAGCTGCTCTGGCTGCGGAGGTTGAGGAGGGAGGATGACCTTGAAACCTGCGCTTCGCCACAACACCTTGCTGGACGCTATTTCTGGACTGTTTCAGAAGAAGAGTTCCTGTGTGAGCCTCCTCTCATCACCAGACATTCTCAGGTATACATGGCAAACGGAGGCCTGTAAGACTTTACACTTGCTGCTATTATATTCTCTGACTCAGGCAACGTATCTCTCAGTTATCCAAGGTGCTTCCTCTGACTGTCAAACCAAATATTAGCTTTGAGAAATCCTACACCACTTCTGGGACTTGACTGTGCTGCTCAGCTACCTGAATATTCTCGTACATATTGAACTTAGTTTTTAAGAAAATGTAGTCAAACTGTGGTCTGTGGAGAGTTTTAAAATCCTTTATTTAGCAAGATTTTCAAGTTGAATGGATCTATTTGTAGGATTTGCAGTGAAAAGCTCATCAAATGCTGAGATCTCGCAGCGATGTAGTAAAAAGTGTTATCTGATCAAATCCCTGCCAAATAACAGCTATGTCATTTCATTTGAATTCAACAGACTTCTTTGCCGACTTGTTCTCCTCAAAGAACAGTAATATTGATTAACCTGTCTTCATAATCATACAAATTTGTTATTATGACACTAATCAATGTTTAATTATGTTTACAAGAAATATACTGTAGCTTTAAATGTAATGTCAACATTATGAAGATTAATTAAAACATTTTAGTTATTCTGTCTTAATTTACCACACAAAGAATAATTATACTTTTTTTCTGTTATGAGATTTGGTATACGATCTAATTACTGTGACTGTGTTCAGGTCTTCACACAAACTACCTTTCCTTCCTCTGATTCAGGAGCTGCGAGCTTTGGAGGGTCAGGGTGTGACTCTGCGTTGTAAGGCCAGGGGTGACCCTGACCCTATTATCCACTGGATTGCCCCTGACGGACGCCTTATGTCAAATTCGTCCAGGGCCATGGTCCACACTGATGGCACTCTGGACATACTCATCAGCACCGTGAAGGACTCTGGTCTGTTTATACCCCAGTGGTCGTGTTTGTGTTGGTCAAACTTGTGTGTTTGTTTTAGCAGAAGACTATTGGATAGAAATTTGATGTCAAAGTTTAGACAGGGGTCATTCAGCTAAAACTGCAGGAGGCCCAGTAAGAATAAGAATAAGACTGTGAGGGGTTTTTTTTTAAACAGCTGCTGATACAACAAACTGGGGTCGTCTGGGTGACGGCTCATCAGTGTAACCACAAGACCGGAGAACATGATACCATTCATTGAATAAATGATACTTCATGTTGTGCCTTCAGTGTGTGCAGACCCGCTGACTGGTTAAGTGCCATCTTAATCCCTCCGATGACAAATTTTAATAAGAGGCTTACTAAGATATCGCCCCTGGTTTGTGGAAAAAAAGGTTTATTCACGCATTGATTTAAGTCAGAGAGAAAATTTTCTGTCAGATACATACCTTCCATCTACTTTATGTTTTATAATTCAAAGCAACACCTTACAAGTTCCTGTGTGGGGTTTGCTCAAAAGATTGATACCTCTCTCATGTCTGTCTGCCGGCAGCCAATTAGACTGTAATCAGAGGGAAACACCGAGCTGGTCTCTGACCAAATGCTGCAAAATCCAGCTGCAAAAATCATATAAACTCAAACATGAACACATCATATCTTGTTTTTAATCCATGCAAAAAACTAATTGCAGTGTTGGTTTAGTATTCTTCGCCATGAGTATCCTTATGGTGAGCTAACACTGTAGTAATACCACTAGTTGTTTTTATACTAACAATTTTATTGATGAGTGAGCTTTTGATGTGTTGACAAGCACATTTTATGCCCTCTCATATGCTAACCCAAGCCAACAGGCTGCGTCTGTAATCTTATATTATTAGATGAGTATTATGCCAATTTTATCTTCACTCTCATGAGGAAAGCAAAAAAAGTAACAGAATATTTTTATTTGAATAAAAGCTGTCATCTTTCAGGATTTGGGGTTTGCTTTTTTTCATTGCAATTTCCTTTACTGTTTTGCCTCAAACATCTAAACATCAACCTGTACATCAGGAAGGATAACGCAATCAGTTTTTTTGCTCCAGGTTCCTTCACCTGCGTGGCTTCCAACCCAGCCGGTGAGGCCCAGCAGACAGTGGATCTGGTCATCGCTAAACTCCCTCATTTCACCAACAACACGGTAGCAGAGCAGGAGCCTGACCCTGGATCATCAGATATCGCCACAGTGACCAAGACGGGGGCCGAGGCAGGAGGGTTGCCACTGGGGAATGCAAAGACAAGCCAAGAGAAGAAAGTAGTAATTGCTGAGGCCACATCCACCTCAGCCCTGGTCAAGTTTAACTTCCAGAGGAGCATTCCTGGGATACGCATGTTTCAGATTCAATATAATGGAACCTACGATGATTCATTGGTTTACAGGTAAGCAGAGAGACAGGATGCGTGTTTTAATATAAATAAATTAAAGGAAAATGATTTTCTTCATCTTCAAATGTTTGTTATTTTTAAATTAGGCAATTTAATATAAGAAAAAACAACAACTATGCAAATGATCCTTGACCTGTGCTTTATCTTTATGATCTACTCTGAATACCTTTGAATAAGTAATTCAGAACTGGACCTGGCTTATTCAGTCTGAACTAAGCAAAATGGAAAAGGACTGTTTTGAAGGACTGCATGAAATCAGTGAATAGAATGTTCCTTCGTCTCTGCCCTCTTTCACTCCATATCTACTTTTTTGTGAAGGAACTTCAACATCATCAGCACATTAAACCCTACACACTAAACTTCAGAGACATAGGAGAATCAACCTCGCAATACAATGTTGTGAACAAACCCGAGTGACTAAACACAACCTTTTATCAGTAATGATGTTGCAGAGAATAAATCAAATATCACTATGGATTATGGCTTGATAGATCTTAATAGCCTCATGTGAGATAAATGATTATCATATAATGTTATCCCCACAAATCAATTAAAAAAAGGATGATGTAATCTGCTCCTGTCTCCTTTCATTTAACCCTCCCTAATGCTTGTTAGAGCTCTCAGTGCTGTTTTTCCTTTGCTGATTTTTCAGGATGATACCCCCAACCAGTAAGAGCATCCAAGTGAACAACCTAGCAGCTGGAACAAACTACGACCTGTGTGTGCTGGCCATCTATGATGATCAGGTGACCTCGCTGACAGCCACTAGGGTGATAGGTTGCATCCACTTCACCACAGAGCCACAGTACCTCAGATGCCATTTCATGCAGTCCCAGTTTCTTGGCGGAACCATTGTGGTGATCATCGGAGGGATTATTGTGGCCTCGGTACTCGCTTTTATCATTTTCCTCATCGTGCGTTACCGAGTGTGTAACCAAGGAGATGCAGATAAGGTCAGTTTGCCATGATTCCGCCCATATTGTTCTTTTGTCTGTTCATTATTTCTATTGATGTTCAAACAGGAGTGTCTAATTGAATTGCTTTCATTCTTCCCTCTCCTCCCATACTTGTGCGCCTTTATTTCAGGCTTTAGAGATGGGAGATATCCGTTCACTGAGCAGCGATGGACAGCTGCAGGGTTGCGGGATTCCCAAGTCTCTCTCCAAGCAGGTCCTTCGTCCAGAAAAGAATGACAAGGAACCTCTTAGGGTCGCCCTGCCGCCTCCAGAGACGACCAAGCAGCGGCCGCCAGTCGTCGTAGCGGCCACCAAACCCTCCGTCCCAGACTGCACCGTCTCTTCTTCTGCTGCTAGCCACAGCTGGCACCCAGCATCCCCCGGCGCGCCAAGGCCCAAACGTCCCGGTGCTCCACCAAAGCCCTCAGAGGGACGGCAAGCCGAAGCTCAGGCAGACGTGGAGCTGGATAACATGAACCGGAATAACTCATCAGAGGTCAAAAAGACCACCTCCGTCGCTCTGGCTGTTCCTGGTCAGCCCACCAAATGGACTGCTGTTCCTAGGGGTCCTCGGCTCCATCCGGCCCCTCAGCATTACATGACTGTGCCCGCAGGGGCCGCGAGGATGAATCGCAGGCACTCCATAAACGCAGACTCCTATAGAGAGCGCTGCTTTGTGGCCTACCCCAAGACCGGGGCCAGTCTGCGCTCCAAACGGAGCCTGTCGATGAGCGGAGAGCTGCCTCAGCTGGAGAGCGCAGAAAGCATTCGCCGGGCCAGGGACAAGCTCTCCAGGTCTGAGTGGCTCCTGGAGAGCACTTTATGATTTGGAGTTTACGATCTACATTCTCACGGATTCTTGCAGCGGATTTGTGGCCCTTTGTGAAACAGACATGAATTTTATGCTGTGTTTTGGGCTCTTTTTTTTTTGCTCTCTTTCAAGGAACCTGTAAGCTCCTCTCGTATATAAAGGGGTCAAGGCAGGCATACAGGATTATGGGAAACATTTCACGTTTGTTGGGTTTTTTTTTAAACCTTATAACCTATCGAAGTCTTCTTTATAATGACGTTTGCTCAAACTTTGAAAATGAAAGGTACAACAATGTATAAAACAAGTTCATGTACAAAAACATTAAGTTGTGTGAGAGACTGTTAATCTCAGTACAACCATAGGTGTTCATGTGGTATTGGATGCAGTCAGCTGGACATTCTGTAATATATACTGTATGAGAGATACGCAGGTGGGGTTATCATACAGACTCATTGCCTGTCAAAGCGATATAATCTCTGTGACTCTGAACGTGATTGTTGTCTCCGGCTCTGCAGACAGACTTGATGACATGTCTTAATTACCTTGGTAGAGATTATGAATGTGCTTTACATCCCAGAGGTGTTGGAACAGAATGTAGTAGACAAAAAAAGTGCTTCGTCTTTTCATCCCAACACTCCCAGACAGCACAATGCAGTATGTTTGTGGCACAAGTTGACTCAGCCTAATACTGCCCTCGGGTTTGAATCAATACATTTTTATCACATAATTACATAAAGACTCAGCTCTGATAGGATTCCTGTCATGACTGATTTGAGCAACAATTGAACCAACACCAACAGCATGACAGGTGCTGGAAGTAATCTGACGTAATGTGTGGAAGAGATTCACAAGAACGGTTCATTTCCATATTTTTTACTTACAAACCTTATCATGTCACGCCAATGACAGCCATTGTAAATTAACTCGTCGATGTGAGAAAAGCGATAATCACCAGTACGGGACGACTTCAGCTCTTGATTTTGCTGTTGTTTCTGTTTGATGTTTACCAGTATAAATAAACCAGTGATAAACTCAGGCTTATTTCATTTCAGCTTGCTTTTTTGACTGTCATAATTTTTTCCAGATCAGAATCTTTGTCTTTGTGCTGAAATGCTGTTTCAGACCAGAATGATAGATGCTTTTCTTAGTCCAGCAAGCTCAACCAGAAGAATTTGGGGTTTCGACGAGATTCTCCTTTCTCCGCATGCGGTGGACGTCTGACAGATATCCGACCTCAGCTCTTGTGTTTGTTCAAGGAAGAACGGGAAGCTGATGATGAAAAGAGGCCATGCTGGTCACAGGGGAGGCGTCTTGCCTGAGCATCTCCTCCCTCATCGCACAGCGCTTTGCCTTTACCCCCGGACAGTGATCTCTGCAGAAACCTGCCGCAGGAGGAGGTTTAATTCAAGCTGCGCACTGGGAACCAACGCATGACTAATTCTATGGTTACAGTAATGTGTCCGTGTTAGCAGGGCTGACATGATATGCATTATCTGCTGGAATTTGAGCTCTGGGTCATCGTGTATTTTGGTGGTTTGGATGGTGCCTGATTGATTTTTTTTTTAATACATGTACTCGTATGCGTCTCGTGGCATGATGGCTCAAGGGAGACAAAGTATAGGGTTGAAAATACATCAGTCTGCAAGGGAAAGCTTTTAAGATCAACTCTACATGCTGCAGGTAAGACGCAAATTAATTGCTGTCACCCAAACAGGTTTGATTCAATCCCTTTTATTCATTATTTCCCACTCATTATGGATAATTAAAATGCTGAGGAGCTTGGCCTCAACCTTGGTTTAGTCTTTGGCGAGAGCCAGAGGTGTATGTTAATAATAGATGCGTTTCTTGGGAGAGAGAGGGAGACAGAGAGAGAGAGACAGAGAGAGGGAGACAGAGAGAGAGAGAGAGAGAGAGAGAGAGAGAGAGAGAGAGGACAAGTGAAGGAGAGGAAGCAAGCCAGAGATGAGTCGACGGAAGGTTTTGTGAAACAAATATGCCGAGGAGGGTGGGAGGCAGAGACTCAGTGGTGAAGATGAAGAAATGGAGAGAGAGGAAAAGTAAGACAGCACAGACAAAAAAATGAGAGAAGAGCACACAGAATGTAGAGCAAAACAGAGGGAGGAGTGCAGGAGGCAGAGAAAGGAACATCTTTTGTAAGCTGCCTCTGGCTCTTCAATATTCAGTGCACCTTCATGGAGGGAAAGGAGGAAGAGGAGAATGCAGCGGTGGGGCGATGGTGGGTGATAGACCTCGGTTGAGGGTCTGGCAATGTGCAGAGTGGAGTGACCCCTGAGGCCAGAACAGAACCACACGTTCCCCTTCACAACGCTGCACAGCCCTGACCTGATTTCCCCTTAAATGTCTTTCCTTTGTCTTTTCCAGTCCTTATTCTCCTCTTCTCAACGTTATCTGATTTACTCCTCTTCCTCTCCGTTGTGCATGGTGCTGACTCAGCTCTCTTGACCACGAGAGCGCCGTGCTCTCATGCGACCCCTTCAACCCAACCGCCATCCCACTCCAGGACTGAACCTGCCAATCTTTTGAGTCTGACCGGCCGTCGACAATCTGACAGTCTGGCACGATTTGAAATGCTGCTCAGACGCCACCGGGGTCAGAGCGATCGTCAGAAGCATTTTGATTAAGCCCCCCCCTTCTTCCTTTCAATCATAGCATCAGTGTTCCGCTGATTAAATTCATTTTCTGCTGTCACCGCTAATGGGCTTTTCATTCCTTTGTGTGAGTTTCAGTTGGTTCTGACAGAACAAATCTCTTTATGGAGCACTTAAACCAATACGGTCTCAGACACCACAATTGCCTGCTTTTAATGACAATCGTGATGCAAGGGAAATCCTATCGTGGCGTTGATGTGGTCAATTGTCTTATTTAAAGAGATGATTGGGCCTGTTTCAACAAACTGAAGAGCCCATTAGAATCATAGTTACAGAAGACTATTATGAATGTTTAATCAGAGAAATCTGAGGTCCTTCAACAAGTGTGTTAGCACCTTGTGTGATCTCTCTGCTGCAGCTTCATGTTTTATTATCTCACCATAGCAGGCCCCCTTAGTCTGAGTCACACATGAGACATTGTTCCTCTGGAGGTACATGTTAAGAAAGCCTGGGGCCAGATAGCGAATCCCTGCGAAAGACCACTGATATCCATCTTGGGGTGGGGGGTGGGAGGGGGTAAATTATACACAGAGGTGGAGGTGGAACGGTGTAAAATATGCACAGGCAATTCCAAGGAGTGTGCATTATTGAGAGGAGTAAATGGGTGCAGGATGAACATCATGGCTCATTAATAGTGAATGTGATTACTGTTTCTGGGAAAACAGCAGTCTGGGCAAGGGGGAAGATAATTGAAATGGTCAAATCTAAACTAAAGACTTCCTTGTTTACTCAGCACCAACTGTTATCATCTAGTCATCCTGATAACTAAGTGTCCTGTTGTCACGGTAATTACTCTTCCAGAAAGCACCTCTACTCCCATCTTGACCAGTGGCCTCTGGCCTCAGACTTTTTCCGAGGGGTTTTGGAGAAAGGCTGGGAGCTATACATTTTTTATGACCTCAGCTTTTGAGTCAACTGTACTTCAATTACCAACAGGGTTTCGACAAAGCCGAGAGAGAAAATGAGTGAATCCCATTAGAAAGTGGCGTCGTCGGCTGAGTGAAGGTCACCCACCGGGGGGAGCTGACGGGGTGACTTCCATTGTTTGACTAAGTAACACAGTGTCCTCCCACAGCACTGTCTCCAGATTTGGTTTGACGTGAACACAGATTATCACGGGCCCCCCCGAGGGGTTCCCACGCTGACTGAACAGATGCTTCCTCCTCTTCTTCGCCTCTCCTGCCACCGCCCTTTTTTTCAGTTACATATGCTCCAGGGTGATGGACGACAAAGAGACTGGCTGCAGTTTACCCCAGACGTACCAGGCACCATTAGGAACCATTTTATGCTCATTTGCCTGATAGCTGCTATCTCTTATGGAAGTGATTTGTTGTCTGTCTGTACATTGAGTGTCGCCAATGATGGATTTCTCATTGATTTGCCAATGTTGGAAATCACTAGAAGTGTGCTGCAGCCAAACAGATGTACCAGTCAGCTCCCAAATATCCATCAAGTGCTGGTGAGTGGGGGGTTGGGGTGGGGTGGGGGGTAGTTTAAGCCTCTTTAAGGATCCCATTCACAGTGACTTACCAAAGTGCTTACGTTAATCATGTTATCACTTCAGACTTGTGGTAATGGAAGATAGGAGGCTGTTGGGAGGTGGTGGATCACCATATTTCACTCACCCTTCGCAAAAGCATGAAGTACTGTAGTCCAAGACTATTACACGATACTGTCTGCGTTTCTCCGGGTGAATAATTTGTTCATCCACAGAACAGACACATCTTGGATGTCTTGAGGGCTTTCATAGCTCGCTCCCACCAGGATTATGAATCGTCTTTGTTTCTGTGTGTTAATCTTATTTATCGCTCAGAGTGATGTCATCTACGGGTGTTTGCTATGTTGAGATATCAAACCACATGTGTCACATTCAGCCTGGTTAATTGGACATATAAAGCATACATGCTAACACACATGGGAATATAGACAGGAAATAACAGTGGAGTGGCCCCGTGGTTATTGTTTGATCAACTGTCTTCCATTGCAGCCAATTGGGACAAAGCCATCTATGAAATTGAGAATGTCAGGTAGCTCTTCATAAACAGGGCTTGTAAAGGTCTTTTGATGTAAGTGCGACCACGATTGATGATGTGGAACCCTCCAGCCAATCACGTCTCTGCACAACCGTACAGTGGCTGATTTGAAATGCAGATGCCATGGGTGTGTGCTTTTGAAGAGGGATCGCCTTCAGTGACCGGAAGGACGTGACGAGGATCCTCAAATGAAGCATTAATCAAACAAAGGTCGATTTGTGATTGATGTTTGGTGGGTGAGGGATTGGGGGAGTGAGGTGCAGGGTAGGGAGAGGGGGTGAAAGGGAAAGTGGTGTTGACAGCAGTGAGACTTTAAATTAAATGGTACTTCAGAACAGTACTTGACAATACAATCAGGGTTGATCAAAAACAGCCAGATACTGTGGTACGAAAGGAGAAACGGAAACTTAAAAATACACAAACCCACTTAAGATATAAATTTAAGAAATTCTAATGGGCACCTCACCACCTAATAATACTGTAATAAATGATAATAAATGATTATGAAATATTAGATACGTATATCTGTGCCTGTATATTAGTTTAGAGAAGAAAGGTGTACAAAACTGGTGAGACCAGCGATGTTGTTTGGTCTAGAGACAGCGTCACTGAGGAAAAGACAGGAGACAGAGCTGGAGGTAGCAGAGATGAAGATGCTGAGGTTCTCTCTGGGAGTGACCAGGAAGGATAGGATCAGGAATGAGTACATCAGAGGGACAGCACATGTTAGAGGTTTTGGAGATAAAGTGAGAGAGGCCAGACTGAGATGGTTTGGACATGTCCAGAGGAGAGATAGTGAATATATTGGTAGAAGGATGCTGAATTTCGAACTGCCAGGCAGGAGGCCTGAAGGAAGACCAAAGAGGAGGTTTATGGATGTAGTGAAAGAGGACATGAAGGTAGTTGGTGTGAGAGAAGAGGATGCAGAAGACAGAGTTAGATGGAGGCGAGTGATTCGCTGTGGCGACCCCTGACGGGAAAAGGTGAAAGGAAAAGAAGAAGGTATTAGTTTAGATGAAATTGTCTGAGGAATGTTTCAACCAGGTACTGCTAACTGTAATGAGACACAAGTCACAATGACTGAGACTTAAATCTTTAACAATTTATTCATTTAATTTTGTTTTGTTTTTCTCAGACATGCAAATATAACAGACTTCTCACCTTCGTCACATTTACAACATCAACAGCAACATCTGAAAAGAAAAGGGCTGACGGGTGAAATTCCCGTCCCCCAGAATCAACAAACATCTCTCCTATTACAATATGTCATCCATGTATTCTGACAAATGTCCATACTCGTATCCACTTCCAGATATAAGCCTTTTAACCTACAGCATAACCATGTTTACATTCTTCCTAGGAACAACAAGGTTTGTTAACATCATAGATAGTCAAAACAAGAAGTTGACTGCTGCTTTTTGGCGCAAAGTCTGAATCAGCAAAGAAATAATACCCAAGGTTGTCAGATAAACTGGAGTAAAAACTAAAATATTTTCTGCATGAATAAAGTAGAAGTGTAAACTAGAATGAATGAATCATGTATGAGTTCCTCAAAATTATTTAAGATGTTTTTTAATGAGCCAAAGAACATCATATATTCAGTATGTTGTTGCATTGATGACCCACATAAATGGATTTAAATAATAGACACATATAATTCCAGACCTAAACTATATATAAATATAAAACTGACAAATAACTAATACTAAAAACATAAAACACATCCATGACCAGAACAATACTCCTATCTTTTGCTTTTGTATAATCACTTCCCCTATGGAGTGTCACTACTGACGTCCGTCTCATTTTCCTACACTGTCACCTTCTCCCACTTGTCTCTCATACACATGCGTCTGTTGTCCAGACACCAAAATTAACATTTACCAGTTTTATACCAGAAATATATTTTTCTTTCACTAATTTGGCATATGAAATAGCACAGATGGCTCCAGGCAGCACCCTAAATAAGATACTTAATTTTAAGGTATACCATCGGTGTTCTGAACCACTGGCCATCGATAACCCAGTGGGCCAATGAGACAATAGCTTACAGTACTGTACACACACACACACACACACGCATGCACGCACGCATGCACGCGCGCACACACACACACACACAAACACACACACACACACACACACACACAGAGGGTCAACTTGTGGGCCCTCAGATGGCTCTAGAGGGCAATCTGTGATCCATTTATTCTTCCGCAGTGTCGGCGGGGGAGAGTTGTGTGATTGACCATATTTCTCTTTCTCCTTGGGGGTGTGTTGCTTTGTTTCTGTGGCGTGGCGGTGTTCAATTGCATGGTGTCAGCACCTCCCTGCACAAATGTCTACCAGGAATACTGTTCTTCTAGTCCAGTGTCCTCTAAGATGCTCTTTGCATGTTAATTCTGTCCAGTGCTGGGCTCGCCATTATTCATTATACTGTACTTGGAGTGCAGGATCTGTTTGGAGAGGCATTCTGAATACACACCAGATATGATGTATCTGTTAGAGTGATGGTGAATTCTTGTGGTGAGGATTCCATTCTTGGCTGCATCTAGACCCTGATGTTTGTACGTCCATCCTGGTCTTTCAGAATCATAAGGATCTGTCGTGTTCCAGAACCAGATTCTTCTCAATTTTTTAGAGGTAGTTCCAACATGCCCAGACAAATTAATTCAGGATGTTGTGGAGGCCTTCCACAGAACATGTAGCGGTGGTGTGTGGATTGTGACTCTGTAATGGTGTTGTTGTTTACTTTAAGCTTAGCCTTGAAAATATAGTCAGTTCAGTCCAGGGATGGGAGCCCCCTGTGGCGTCCATTCGCAATGAGATGGAGCGTAGTGTAGCAAACATAAAGATGGAAAACAACGTGAGTGTGATGACGCATCTCTGTTTGGTCCACTTCTTGTTACTACTACTGCTGTTGCTCAGATATACCGTCATGTACAGAAGAAGTCTTTATGGCAACCCTACTTTGAGAGATTATGTAAATCGTCATTCATCCAGGTCATGGCAATCCTCAAAGGTGGAACCTGAAACAACTGAACTACTGTTTACGGTTTAAAGACACTTCCTTATTTCTGATGAACTGGGGAGTTTTGAGACTTCAAAATCTTGCCAGGTCATCAGAAGTGAAGAAGCTTAATGGACAAGAGGTGAAATTCAGATTCAGCCTTTGCTGAGCAGTACAACAGTATTGTCTACAGAGTCTAGTGATCTGTCAGAGGCCTTGTATGTGTTTGAAATGCTGTCGTGGTGTGAATATGTCTGCTGCATGTGTGATAAGTAGATGAGACACTGTGATTCCTAGAATACCTCCTCAGACTGCGGTGACTGTCGATTTGTATGGCTACATACACACTGTGTTGTTGACAGCGAGTGATATTCCCTGTAGCTTTGTTCCTCTCCCTGAATATTGCCACGATTAGAGCATCTCTGAGCTCTGACAGGAGCTCTTCGATGGGCGTGGCATGGATGTCACAGAGGAACATTGGTCTACCTGTCTGTAAGATCCCACCTGAAATCCCTTGGTTGTCATCAAGTATCCTGATGGCATTTAAACTCTTGACTAAAATGTTAATAATCCCTAAAAAAAAGTCTCCCATCTCATTCAAATAAAGATTGCTGACTATAATTTCCAACTAGAAGTTTAAAAATTGTGCTAGAAAAGTGTACTGGAGGTATTGATAGAGGGTGCTCAGAGGGGGCAGGGGGTAGAGATAGGGATCTCAGAACCATGCCCCATTAACATGGAGAGTTTCGGGGTAGAAGTGATTTTATCAATATTCGTTCAAAAATATTGAGGACCATGGATCACTTATCTTATTTTTAAAAATAAAATAAGTGATCCATGATCCATGGTTTATTAAATAAATTAAAATGAATAAATAAATAAAAATTGAGGACCATGGATCACTTCGGGGAAAGACATTTCAAATACAGTGTAGTTGGACATCTAGTAGCTGAATGACATTAATTTAAAAAAAACATAATATGGGACCTTTAACACAAACCAATTGATGATAATACATCAACTTGAGTTCCTTTAAAGATAAATGCCGTAGTCCCTTAAAAAGGTATATTTCATGTCAATTTTGTTTTTTGACCAAAATTAGAAATGATCTTGTGGTAATGAGGTGGAATGAAGTTTGGCAAAAAATCTTTGATATATGGTGTTGTATATTTTAAAGCGGATATTCAAACCAATACATTTAGAGAAAATGCACTAATTTCACAGCACAGAAATTAGTTGACAATTTGTGCCCAACAAAAACAGCAGCAGAGTATAATTGTCTTTGCTTTCATTATTCACAAGTTGAAGAAAATGTTTGAAATTCTTTCAGGCACACAAAAGTCATTTTTCTTACAGATTTTCATCACATTCATGTTGGTGTTACACAAGGACGTTCTCTCAGCATTATGCAGCAGTCATTTCAGGGCAAACCTCAAAAAAATATCAAGTCTTACCTTTTATGTCTTGTTATAGTAGTGAGTGTCAGATTCATCAGCATTCTCTTCCAGCCAACCCCCTCTCAGAAAACTGTGTGTTGAGTCATAGTAAACTAAAACTCTAAAATTTGCGGTTTTATTTTGAAAAGGATAAACTGACATTTATTAGACAGCAAACTGTGGCTTGTCAAATGTTGATCCCCTCATTTTCAGCGGCTGTACAAAGTGGAGTACATTTTCAGAGCATCACAAACATATTCAATGCAGGCCATGCAACGACAGGAGTGTTTTCAGTTTCTTAGAATGGTGTACATATCCTTGCAATGTGTGGCAGACACTATAGAAGAAAACCAACAAACTGCACATTCTCCATCCCAACCAGGTTCAAGGTCCCTCTTTAAAGGGGACTTACTGCTTGAGAATCCTGCACAATTTTAGAGAGGCTTTTACTCTGACCAGACAATACAAACATGTACAAGATTCATTTCATTGAATCAGCATCTGGATATGCCACAGCTATCAAGATGGTTAAAGAGATGAGATCACCTATTTTGGTTAAAGATAGGTGCTTTCCAACAGAGACAGAATCAACTTTTGAAGAAATATTTCTGAATCTTTTATTTCAATGTGTGAAAAGTTGGAGCAAAAACAGCAGCTGTAAGTGTTTGTAAATGTGTGTACAAAGAGCTGATATATCAGACAACAGTGAAGATTGCTCATTATCACCTCTCCATGCTGCCAGTTTTGTACAAAGAATGTCACAATATTAAAATATTTGAATAGTTCCTATCATTTTATGTTTGATAGAAAACAAATAAGATGAACAACCTCAACTATTAATCCACGAATGACACGATGGTGACTTGTATGCCTCGTACACAGCCGAAGATACGCACCATTTTACAATACGGATTTTTATACCCGATACCTTGTGCAACCTTTAGCAATAGTGTAGTTAATTATTGCCATGCCGATGAAGCAGTTTGGAGTTTGACAGACGGAGGGAGGATGGGAGAGGAGACAGGTATACAGAGAGAGAGTGAAACTGAGGCAGAGGAAAGGGAGAAAGGCAGGCTATATATAGAGGTGGAGACAGGCACTGCGAGAGAAAAGGGAGCTGATAAGGAGACCAGAGGTGAAAAAGAGGGTGAAACAGAGAAAGAGGAGGAAACTGAGACATTCATTACAACTTACTGTTCTTTGGTGTGGCAATTGGGCAAATAGTGACAGAAATAAAACCCAACTGCCTTGACATTTAGAACACTCAGAGACAGCCTTCAGATGTGTAACGAGCGTTGCACACTACTGACAGGGTGGAGTGTAGCGCTCTACGTCTACAACAGCAGTCCTGCTATTCAGGGGGAATCTCTCTCTCTCTCTCTCTCTCTCTTTCTCTCTCTCTCTCTCTCTCTCTCTCTCTCTCGCCCCTCTGTTACCTTGGCAACATATTTTCTGCATGGAAATAGCATCTCTAGCTGTGCCCACTACATAAAAAGGCACTTTGAGAGATTTAAATGTGTCCAGAACAAATTTAAGTTCAAAGATTTGACCTACAGATTTGAAGGAATTGAGTTATGCTGTTCTGCATGCCTTACCATCAAATTAGCCTTGTGAGGAGTTAAGTATAACAGCCGCTGACAGGCGTTCATTATCACAGAGGATGGAGTGGAGGTTATATCCACGTATGAGTCTATTTGTACATGTCAGGTTATACATAATAGTTCATTTAACTTGATTCCACTTACATACCGGAGTGTGTGAAGGCTTAAGCAGGATACATCAAACTGATGTTAAGCATTGCTCCTGCAGTTTGATGTTCACACCATTTGTTTGCCTTAGGATTATTTTACATCCACCAGCCTGGAACTACGAATCTGTGTGAGATTACAGTCCCAGCAGAAGTGTTATTTTTAATGTAAAAATAAATAAACCACAGAGGCTGAAGGTAGATCTGTAAGGATTTCCTGATCTGGTCTCTACTCAGAGATGAAGGGGTTTAGTGCAGCAACTGAGGGTATCTATACCGCCGAGGCTGCATGGTATGCCTCAGTGTGATAAACCTTTGTTTGGTTGCTGCCATTGCAACAGAGCTGCAGATGAACTAGTGCAAGAAAATCCAGGCATCCAGATAGCAGGTGAGATCACACTTGATTGTAAATAAGCCAAGATTTGGCCAAGGCCTATGGAGAAAGTAAGAAAGGGTGAGCATCCAGGTAAACATGCAGCATGGAATTAATAATGGGTAAAAAAACTGAAAAGTATCCTGACTCCTGAGAGAGAGAGAGAGAGAGAGAGAGAGAGAGAGAGAGAGAGAGAGAGAGAGAGAGAGAGAGAGAGAGAGAGAGAGAGAGAGAGAGAGAGAGAGAGAGAGAGAGCATAATGAAATAAGCATCTGAAAGAGAGCAGGTGTTGGAGCCTTGACAGACTTCAGCTGCATAACAAGTAGTGCATTTACTCTCCCCTGCCTTTGTCAATCAAAACAACCAATCCTGTGAATAAATGCTGCCTTAAAAAAAACCAGACGTAGAACCCCAAGTGGAATCATGTCAAAATAAACCTTTACATATGCCGACTCTTCAAACACACACACACACACACACACACAAATACACACACATAAACAAACAGAGAGGAATTGCACATGAATCCAGTCAAAAGTTGGTCCCAGGTAGAAGAAAAAACGCATCTGGTTCTGAATTTCAAGTGGCCTGTCAGATCTGGTTGGAGCCTAAAAATGCCAGGAAGACATCAAGAATGCACCAGAAACAAATCTACGTTTCCTTGCTAGAATCAAGCAGCTCCTGGTTTGTGTTTCCTAAATCCTCTTGCATTGTTTCTGTGACAGGACTTTTCAAAAAGAGTCTCTTCGCAGCATATTTTACTCAAAACGCAGCACCTGGGCGATGCTGCTGTACCCTCCGCCTGGGGATCAGCACCATGGAGAGCACTAGCACCTGGGTAAAGTCATTAGAGTTTAGCACCAGAGGGGGGCAGTAATAAAGAGATGGTGCGTTGAGGGGGGACCAGGATCAGCCCAAAGGGAAGGGTCTTAGCAGGATGCTGAGGTGGACAGTTGTTCTAATCCGGCTGCTGGGGCAGAAAAAAGGAAAGGACTTTATGTCTGAACTCAAAATTTGTAAGAGGAGACCTGAGAGGAGGGAAATTCCTCTGAGCCGACGCGGCTCAGAAAAGTGTTTTATCCTGAGTGAAACATGGATGAAGACTGACAGTCAATCACATTTTTATTACTCACATCTGTTAAAAAAAAAAAAAAAAAAGTGGGAATTTGTCAAGTAAGGGACGGGTTTACAAACCCCCACCATCCCAGGGATGAGGTAGTCACTTTGAAGCAAAAATGTTTTGACAGCTTCGAAACATTTTATTGTCTCCTCAATAAAAGTAAGATCAAACACCAAACAACTGCAGCTGTCATTTTATCTATACCTATAACCTGTAACTGGTCAATTGATTTATTCAATGATTATTAAATGATTACTGGTAAGTGAAAATAATAAATGTTCTTTTTTACCCCTATAATCTTGCGACATTGCATCTTTTTGCACATTTAGTTCAGCGCTGCTGAAAATTTTCCACTCCCTTCTTATATTTTCAACATACTTCATATTGTCATTTGATGGATTGCTATTGGCAGAGCTGAGGGGGCCAAAGCCTCTGATATGATAAGACTATTAATATCTCTGCTGGGTGAGTCCAAGATGAATGAAGAAAAAAGACAGACCACACCAGCCAGTTAAGAAGCAAAAATGAGCCTAGATCCAAATCAAGTGATCAGAAATGATCAGAAACCGTGTTTAAGATAGAAATCATCAAAAATATTAACGATCATTATGCAGAAATTTACTTCCACTTCCAATTATGCATGATCGACTCGATGGATTTTCAAAATGTGTTCGCTTAATAACATTTGAGCTCACAAATGTATAAACTGAGTGTCCTTCTGGTTTTCATCTTCCCATTCCAAGTCTTGTTTCATGTAAAACAAAGATGCTCCCCATTAAATGTTTTTTCCAGGAGAATAAAACATTACAGAAGGTCTTGGGTACATGTACTTATTTTTCATTGCCATGCAGGTTATTAAAGAATCAGTGACAAAGCGTGAGAGGGATCTCATGGCATTTTGCGCTAAAACATTAACAGATTACAGAATGCTTTACTTTTCTGAGCTGAACCCGAAAGTGTAAAAATGAATAATCAGAAATGAATAGTATTAAATATTATCATAGGCTTACTGAGTGTCAGCCATTTAAGGCTACAGCAAATGATTATTTCAATTACTGATTCATCAGACGGTTATTTTGTATGTTAAGGAAATGACTGTATTGTTAGAAAACATCCCAACACAGTGTAAAACTGATGTTGTGATTTCTCAGTGGGATCTTAATTTACATCACCATCGACTCAAATCTTATAGTTATTCAATGAGAAAAAACACCAAAATTTCAGATAAAACAGTAACTTTTCAAAAATACTTGATAAATGTGCTTGACATTCCCAATTTAAATTGTTAAATTTAAAAAATACCTATATTAGATATCTATTAATGGGCAAAACACATGATTTTAGTTGTGACAGATTATTGAACAGGTTCAAGAATATCTACTCAATCAGAAACATACACATAAAACATCACGTATATTTCAACATGATTGGAATGACCCATTTATTGTGGGCTGTTGAGATACATGGGTGTAACTATCAACAAAGGAGGTTAATGGTTCACATCTGTACATTACATTCTAACAAAGAAAGTGATGATCTTGCAGTCAATTCAACGTACGCTTCAGGGTTGTTGTTTTTTTAACTGAGACACGGCGCGAGTAATTCTGATTTACTCATTTATGTGTGTAAAGACAGTTCATAGAAAATATAAAGTAACTCATGACTAAAAGCTTAATTGGTTAACACTTTAAATCACACCTCTATCTATGTCTACATAATTTCAATACAGCCATACAATACAAGTGTACAAGGTTATTTTGTGGTTAGAGAAAAATACAACCAAAAAAGTATGGAAATGCAAACATACAGCTGTTTTTAAACTTGTGAAATGGGTCATTCGAGACCGGGGCCTTTTAAGGTCAAAATGCAGGAAGAAAAAAAATATATATAAATCACAATTTAACAGAACATAGCCTGAGACAAGTGTACAATATGCACACTTGTGGAAATTAAAAGCTATGTGAGTAAATAAAAATACGAATAGATCGCTGCTTCTCTCACTCTGGTAAAAAGAAGTCTGTTAGTCCATGAGTTCCATCTTCTGGCAGCTGGCTGCCACTGGAGAAACAAGAGGGACTGATTTGGCCGGGGCTTTGGGGAACAGTCACTGTGTTCCTCATCCAATGTGACAGCAGAAAAAAGGGGACGCAGGAAAACTAGCTGAATTTCAGTGTTTTTAAGTCTTTTAATCTGTCAGATTTATTTTTTTTATATATAAATCAATGTCTCAAGCTTTTCATTCCATCTTTTCAAGAGGTTTCATTTTTGCCGTTGGGATGTTCTTTTTCTCCCTCTCTCCAATGGTGTGGCATGAAGCCGGCGGATGGTCTCTCATTGGTTGTTTTTGGCTTTGGCGTGTGTGAGAATGTGAGACTTTAGATTGGTCGACTGCGCAAACTTCTTATTGCAGCCGTCAAAGGGGCAGACGTAGGGGCGGTCTCCAGTGTGGATCCGCACGTGTGTGCGCAGATTGAAGTCCAGAGAAAACCTTTTCCCACAGCCTTCGAAGGTACACTAAAACACAGGAGAAGAGCTGTCAGTCTTCACACTGATCATACAGGATGTCTCCTGTGAGTAACATGAAACATCTCACAGAAATTGGCCCCACAGCTTTACTATAAGGCTGGAGTAAGAGCTAAACACGTTTTTAAAAAGAGCTGGCAGCATTTGAAACCTCTTTTAGAAATCAAACCAACAGAGTTGTTACTATGCTGCCTATGTTTATAATAAAAACTTAAATCATCACTATGGATCTGTTATGATCTTTATCGGATTAGACAAAGTTTAGTCTTAAACAGCCTAAGCCAACACAACCCATAATAATGTTTTATGTACCCAACACACTGGATAATGATCATCCTGCAAGCTCTTTGTCTTGTAATGTTCAAATAAAAACACACTAGACTCACATTTCTGTTATCAAACCACTACAACCACTATTAACTTGCTAAATTGTCATTTACGAAAACAAAATTCTCTTGTTCAATCCTGCATTGCGGTCAGTAACATTTTACACGTGAAGCGCAGCTTTGGTCTCAGTCCTTCTGGATGATATCAAGTCTGTAACCATCGAATACAAACCACAAACCGAATCCTGTAATACATTAAAATTGCCTCCAGTTTCAAGGAGCAAAAGAAAATAAAAAATTTATTTCAAACAACCTATGTAGCCACCACCGGCTTAATTAGATAACTACAGCTGTTGGGCGCAGTGTATAGTCTGCTCACAACAGCTGTCATTTCAGCTGGTTAAAATCAACAGCTGTGGGCCAACAGTGAGGAGCCTGTTTTGTCTGCATCTCCACAAAATCAAAGAATCTTCTGTTACTGCCATTGTTAACTACATATGGGCAAAGCAGACAGCTTGACAGACACATCAGTTGTTATTACCGTGGCAGGGCTTGAAGTGATTTATAACAAAAAATAAGAAAAGAAACAAATTCGGTTGATGTGTTGTATTATTTATGATATATAGCGGTAATTAAAGGAATGTAAATTTAGTGTTTCAGGATGAGGATGAGTGTAAAGTTCGTCGAGACGCCAACCTGGAAAGGTTTCTCTCCTGTGTGAACAAGTTGGTGACGTTTGAGTTTAGAGCTCTCCACAAACGCCTTCCCGCACTCTGCACAGACGTGCACGCGCGGGCCGTGGGTGTGCAGATGCTTCCTCATGGCTGAGTTATCCCTGAACATCTTTGTACAGCCCTGGGGACCAGAGAAAATGCATTAAAGAGCTGACAAACGACGCAGACAGGCAAAAAAATGAAAGGTTATTTTCAACAGGCTTGTGAAGTCAAAAGGACGTCGGGGTTATGTGTCCACGCACGCAAATAAAATGTCAATTGTCACATACTGTTTCCTTCAGACAGGTTTAAATCCTTTGTTGCTTCATGATTAGGTAATGGTCTGTTAACAGCTTTGCGCTCCGATGACACGCTGCTCATTGACCAAATAAAAGCCTTCGCATTAGCTAAACATGCAGTGTCCAGATAAGGTTTGATTGCTCTTGTAAGTACATGGAAATCAATATACTCTAGTGCTTTCTTCACTTCTAAATAACCTTTACAGAAATGTTCAATTACACAGGAGGCAGCAGTGTAAGACCATCAAACACTCGTTTTAGCTAAATGGTGGCAAAATTCCACTGAGGAAGTCGTTGAACTCACTTTATGAGGGCAAGCTATCGTCCTCGGGG
Source organism: Antennarius striatus (assembly GCF_040054535.1). Lineage (NCBI taxonomy): Eukaryota > Metazoa > Chordata > Actinopteri > Lophiiformes > Antennariidae > Antennarius > Antennarius striatus. Next base: position 9,913,745 of record NC_090794.1, on the reverse strand, counting down.
CATCATCCTCTTTGACTTTCCTGGGTTTCATCCTGTTCAGAAAAAAAAAGAAGACATTATTGGAGCTTCTAGAAAAAAAATGGGGATCCATTTAAACAAGTAACCATCGTCTCAAACAAGTCAAATTAAATTTTATTGTTTTGGTTTTTTTTGCCAGTTTTTTAATAAGCAGTGCATGCCAGAGGAAGTCTCCTGCAGCTGACATTTCCATCTCAGATTGAACACATTAACGGGGAAGTGAAAAGATTACATGAAGTTATTACTGTAAATAATTATATGTCGCCGCTCTCTGTGAACAATCACTTTTCTTTCTTCCTAACATTTAGATGACCTGCAGTCACAAAGCTGTTAGAGCTGAAAGAGTTGGTCGATTGAGGTCCAAAAATTTAATAACCACTTAAGCGTTTTGCTTTTTTAAAGGATTCAAATTGTCAGTTGTTACCATTTACTGAGGCGTAAACATTGTTATTACACATCATCCCTATGTTTGGATTCTGATGAATGACTGGGAGAACAACCAGAAACATAATTAACTGTTGAAAACTTTTAGTTTCTTCAGATGTCACATGTTAATTATCCAACACCTTAACAAACTATGGTGAACGCTACCAGTCAAAAATATGAAAACACTTTCATCTTCACTCCAATAAGAAATCCTTTGACTGACACTGAACCTTCACACCAACTGTAAAATAATTAATGTTCTATGTTTTATGAATTTTCTGAGCTTTAATTTTCAAGATCTTTGGATTTTTTTCCTGTAATTTTTGTCACATTAAGCTTTTTGTACAGCCCTATGAACATTCTTCTCTTCGTTTAACAGCTGAAAACTGTTGCCTTTTATTATCTAATAAAGATATATTATCCAAAGATGTCCAGGAGTTCGTCTCCAGGGGGTATAACACGGGATGGCCAGTCCTGACACTTACCTGGCGAACTCTGCCAGCTGTTTGGGGTCCGACAAGTCGATCCCAGGAATGCCGCCAGGGGGCAGCTTCTTCCCCGTCATGTACTCGGAGTAATCCGGAGGAGAGTTCTCCCCAACGATCTGCTCCTCCACCACCGACTCATGGTCAATGTCTTTATTGTCATCTAGAAACACATTACAGAGACTGAACCGATAACATAATGATGTGTCCTGAACCACAACTCTGAGGGGAATGTTAACCTCATCCAGCTGCTTTGAGCCACAAGGTTTCACCAGTAGCCACAGCTCTGTTGAAAATTTAATTACCTTGTAATATAACGACCAATTACAGCACACTATTCCCTTTTTGCTGATTATTTTTGCAGGTTTTTATAAGAATAAATCATAATAACAACCTAACTAAAATTACGCAAAAAAAAGAGAATAAAATTAAAGCCACTCATACAATCAAATAACTAAAAACCAAAACAGTCAGACACTGCAACATCCTGCGACTTAGTAAGTCAGGGTACCCTGAATGTGGTACCTGAAGAGTACATATGGAGAAGGCCAGTGTAAGACCATAGATCAAAGATAGCTTTGATCTATGGTCCGTCCGTCCGTATGGTGGACATACGAACGGACGGACGAGCACTGACAATTACAATACATCACCGCTTTGAAGAGGGATGTAATTTACCAAATTGGAGACTTTTTGGCTTTGTTAATTAAGAAAAAATATTTTCACAAAATATATTTTATATAATAAAAATAACAGTATTAATCCTGGTTTATTCTTATTTTCTAACAATTGAATCTGTAAAGCAATATATGTCAGAATAAAATAAAACACGCTCCTGTCAGAAAAGCTGTCAAAGCACACACATCCGGCAGAGCACACCTCGGTGGAGAGTGAGCTAACGCGTCTGTGTAAAACATAAAAACTAGTTCCGTATAAATACGATCAGTTATCTGGCTGCGGTACAACACACACATCAAAGAAATATCAACTTGTGTTTGTCTTACTACACTATATTAATTCATATCGATTATGAATCGTATCGATATCGCCCTGCTCAGCCCCCGCGCAGCCAGACGACTATTCTAGCTGCTAGCTAGCCTGACGCAGAGCCCATCAGTGTGGAGGAGTCCTCCCACCACGAGCTAACTGCTAATCAAGTTGTTAGTTAAACAACATCAAAGCAACCATTTTAAAGCTTATTTAACTTTAACGTGCGTTACCTGACGTCCAGGGTTAAATACAAGCAGCTGAGACCCATATTAGCCACAGTTTTCCGGCCTGGATACGTCTGGTAGCTAACAGTCTCCCATGCACCGCCGCCATCTCTGCCTAACCGCGACTATCGCCATTTTTTCGGGGCCGCCGCCATACTTACTAGTCTCGGGGAATATGGCGGCGCCCATCAAGACCTAAAAACATGGCTTCCCTTCAAAACATAAACATTTCACTTTCGTATAATGGTGTGTTATATCGAAAACCTGCATTATTTGTCGCTTTTCACAACAGTGCAACGGACTACTCCAGGAACTAGTCTGGTGCAGCAGGACAACGCCCTGGCAATGAGGCCTCATGCAAAAGCTAACAACGGATCTAATGGTCAGCTAGCATTACTTACCCGATGCCCACATAGTAACAGAGAATTCCCCCTCCAGTGTCTTTATTTGCACCTGCTTCTGTTCCCATTTCCTTCCACCGGCCTCCGCGCCGCTTAAATAGCTCTTTTTGCCCGATTTCTTTCCACCTGTTCCGCCTCCCCGTTTTACTCGACCCACTGAGCTCTTCCCAGCCACAGTCACCAAAGTCTGTTCTATGTACTCGTCCTCCACCCCGGGAGCCGGTACCGGGATGAGGATTTGGTCCTCGAACCCGCTGCCACCATCCGTGTGCAGGTCCGAGTCATCCTCGCCGACCACCTCCTCCCGGGTCTGGACCAGGATCACCTCCTGATGGTGGTGGATCGAGCTGGGGTCGTCTGTAACTAGCGGCTGGAGCGCGATCATGGGCTGCCCGTCGTCGTCGTCATCTCCACCGACCACCGTGGTCTCGATCGTCTCCACGGGTATCGTTTCCACCTCTATTTCATGCAGCTCCACGATTTCGGCCGGCATCTCCGAGCCGTCCGTCTCGATGTACAGCGTGTCCCCTGATGCCATGTTGAATTCCGCCAGCTTGCCTGTCTCATTCACGCCGTGTTGTGCTACTTTTGGGACCTCAAACACACTCACACACCCCCTGCGCTGCTCCTGCCTCTGCTCTCCCTCTGCTCGATAACAGCTCGCTTCACTCCGGCCCACGCCAAGTCTCGTTGCCTGGGCTCTGTAGCATCGAAATATCGCGAGACTTCGGCTTTGATGACCGAGACGATACCAGGCAGGGAGTTCCCCCAAGTCTGACATGTTTATCCATGCTTGTCTAAAGTGTCACTAATGTGAAAATATTATAGAACTACATTGAGATGATTTAACTATTTTTTCCAAAAGATGATTTAAATTATAACATTAATGATGCCAACATTTCAGCCAAGAGCTTTTTTTTTTTTTTTTTTTTGGAATTGCAGTATGTCTTTACTGGTTTTTAACTGGTTTTCGTTTTAACATTCTTACCAGTAATTCAGCACAACTGGAGTCTTGTACTTTTTATTTAAATTGAAGTAAGTCTCTCCTGTGACCTAAATGCTTATAAAGCCAAGGAATGACAGAATGACCATCTTAATGACCGGTGTGGATATAACTGCACTGAGTGTAGATAAGGATACTTGGACAATCAAAAGAAAAGAAAAAAAATAGCAGGAAAAAAGAAAAACTGCTGCGACTGCATTGCATTCACATTGCATTGAAACAGCTAATGTTGCATCTGTGGCCACACGCCATCCAGATATAAGGTCTGGACAGTTTTTGTTTTTAATTTTATGCCATCCCCATAAATATTTGACAAACATTCCTGTAAATTAATCACATAATTTTTCCCCAAATCATATTAATGTGAGGGTTTAATATGATTCAATGAATTTTCTCATGGGTTTTTGTTTGCAGACAGCTTCTGTCAGATGTGACTTATTCCACCTGCCATATAGTGTATGTAAAAGGGAATACAGTTGATATTATGACCAAGGTAGAGATTTTTTTAAGAATCCACTTTCCTAAAGAAAATATTTGAATCTTCCAATCTTTGTGGGTTAGCCAATTATATCCAGTTCTAAGGTAGTTAAAGTGTTTTGTGTGTTAGAGCTGAAAATGTATTGAATGAAATGAATCTATATACAGTGCCATGAGGTAGACTACTATATTAACAAATCATTAAAATTTGAATCTAATATTTGCAGTTAGTAATCGACATTGTTTGCCACACCTGAATTAAGACAATGTGGTTGTGCAGAAGCTGCTGGAATGTCTAGCATTTCTCTGTTCTGCACAACTGATATTTTTTGGCATCTATTCAACATGCAATTTAATATGTTTAAAAAGAAAAATAGAGTCTGAGAGAAATATGACACAGGCATCAAAAATATACCCAAATAAATGCACAGGAAAGAGACGGCTTAATTATCCAAGACATTGTTCACAGTTTTATTTGAATTTGTTTTGAATTTAATGTTTTTTTTATGTTGTCAAACCAGGAAGCACTTTGTCATAAAAGGAGAGAGTAAAATGAGCAATACTTCACCATATCCTTGCGGCCAATAAACATTTTATTAACAACATGTTCACAAATACTCTGGTGTATTTTTTATTTTTATTTATTTTTTGTTCATAGGATTGCAATATCCAAAGAAATTTATTCTACCCTCAGTTTCAGGTCACATCCTGTTTTTTCCCGCCACGGTTCCACACATAACTGTGTTGGTGAAAAGGATAAAAAACATTTTAAAAATGTTCTACATTAGGTGAGAGAAAACCGTTTTTTCTGTGTTGGTAACTGTGAAACAAAAACAATTGAAAACAACCAATACAAAATATAAAAGGCTTACGTACGTAAAATGATGTGCAATAACAACATGATCATTGCTACCATATTCTCATTATCATTTCCTCATTATTACCATTGCACACACTACACAATTACTACTTATATAAACATTACATTTAGAATCATAAAAATGATGGCAATAATAAGGAAAATGAGCAATGAAAAAAATGTTTTAAAAAAAATGAAAGAAAAAGAGAAGAATTCAATGTCTTCCTTCAGGTGGAGAACAGTGGGGTGAACTAGGCTAACAGACAAACAGACAGTAAGAAATCAGAGTAATCAGTGGGTGGGCGCCCCCCAAACAAACCAAATGTTAGACTGACTTGTCTTAGGAGTTCCAGTAACGTTTCTGTGTTGCTTCAACACCACAGCTGAATGGGACGAGTAGATATCACAGTTTAGGCCTCTGGCCCTGACTCCTCTTCCACCTCCTCCTCTCCTCCTCCTGCTCCTCCTTCTCCTCAGGGCCACAGCAGCTGTACGGGCAATGTTCTGAACAGGTGGGTTATGGTGGGAAGTGGCTCTGAAAGATTATGTCGTGCTAATTCGACTGAGTTCATGTCTAATGGCTGCAGGTAGAGGGGAGAGAACATAGGAACAAAGTTAGACTGTTCTGGACATAGGGAAGGTGTGTAGCATTAACATTTATACCCATAAAAAAGCACCATTGCTCTATTGCTCTTACTGAAAGCCAGAAGTGGAAAGATTAAGATCATGCACTTTTTGAAATTTCATCCAGAAAAGAAATGCTGAGGAAAAGTCAGGATGTATCATGGCCTCTGCAGGTTAAATCACTCAATAAAATGTGTGTGACAGAAACTACAGTGTAAAGTAATTTTATTAAAGCACAACATAATATAATATATTTATTTTTATTATAATAAAATGTATTTGTGTCAGTTATAATAAATATATTTTAAAATATTATAAACATTAAACATATTTGATTACTTATCATTTCACTTATTCTGTAATATAATAGTTTGTATTATACATATACATAATACAAACGTATTGCAATTTGTACAGTATTATAGTTTCTTAATCAATTTTTTTTTAAATAATTAGAAAATTCACATAAAATCTATTTTTTTAGAAGCAGTCTTTGTGTGCTGACATTAATTTATTAATTTAATTCATTATTTATTAATGTATTTATTAATTTCATATTTGTAGGACTAGAGTGCCCCCTAGAGGTCATAGCTCGTACATAACCTCACTCCCATCATCCATCTGGTCAAATCTGTCAAATATTCATTAGCTCTGTTTAGTCTTTGAAAGCAAATCAAACATACCATCGATGATTTCATCCTTCACTTTGTGCAATTCACGAAACACCTCTTCTAAGATTTCCTAATGATGCACAGACAAATAAAAAACAACAGTGCTCATGTTACATTGCTAATTCCCTTTGTAACCAGAAAAATCCTGCTGCACATGAAGCATTTTGAACTCTCCCATCAAATGACTCTCACATGTCTCATAAAAATCTCATCCAATTGTTGAAAGGTGGTTAGTTTTAAGTCTGGTTTCATTTACCTGTTTCATTCTATCAAGGTCTAACGCGTCTGCATCAACACCACCCCCACCAGGTCGTGCCCTGAACAGTGAAAAGATCAGTCTATGTTAGTTATGTTTCATTGATAAAAATCTAGCAGTACTGCTTCATGCTCTCACCTCGAAACCATTGACCTGTCTGCAGAGTTAGCTCGGTCCCACGGCTTCTTTGCACCATCTGCATGACAGGAACAAGTATTAGACAGAATAATCAGCAGGTCTATCCTGATATATAGACAGAAGAGAACATCGACAGATTCAATCGTCAAATTCCACACCATTACAACTAGCACCATTTTCATCATGCTTCATCAGTAGTCACTTTAGCGTTTTCTCCCCTTAGTTTTGTCTCACATCTACGTTAACCTGTGTAGTGGTGGAAAAGGAAGCCAAATTCCCAAAGCAGCTCCACTTCATCCTGAACAAGTACAAGCCCTCAATTCAAAATCCATCCCTGTTCCACTCACAGTTTGGTAAGCTTTACACTCTGATGCTTTACTCTGTATGTTTTAATGACTCAGTCAGGCTTTTATTGGAAATACTCTGAAGGGAAAAGTAATTATTTGATGCTCTAACATCTCTCCCCAAAGTGGGATTGTGCTTCTGTTATCTATGTATAATAGAAGATACACAAACATGCAGAACACATTAGGTGTGATGTTAATGTTAGGGTTAGGGTCCGTTTAACCCACCTGTGGCATTCTGTCCACTCCGGTTGCCGGGTGACGGGGAATTTGGATCATCCTAAACGATAGTGAATGTATTAACAATCAACAACATGGTGAACATTTCTTCATGCTTCCATAAAACCCTTTTGAAAAAAAAATTGTTATTGCTGTAATAAATTTATACAGTTTTATCATTTTCTCTGCAGTCATCACTATGAAAATAATTAGCTAGAAGATCATTAAGTGTAATTATCATCAGTATTATCTTTATCGTTCCCTCAATCATCATCCTAATCGTAATTATAAATCATAGATATTGATCACTTTGTTCATTCTCTCACATTTTGGCTGTCCTCGGGTTTCTCTGAAGCTGCTTTCCTTCTGGGGAAAAGATGAAGCCTCAAGTAAGAACATTTCACTCGCATCCACCATTAATACATGCTGAGCCACACATTGATTAAAGACTTTCATGCCTAATAAAATAATCTATTTGTGGGGGCAGAACATTGATTGTGGCTTGTGGTTTTTCTCAGCTCAGAGCTCAGACCTTCTCGCCAGCAGAGCGTTCATCTCCTCCATCAGCCCTCCGCTGCCTCCACTTGTTCTGTTGGCATCGTTTTTTGCACCTGAAGAGTTGTCCTCAGGCTGAGGAGAGGGGCCAAGTCGAGGGAGATTAGTTAGTCTCTGATATGTACAAATAATTTAACATCTCAAATATGTCAGTCAAGCGTAGAGGCCGTGATAACTTCCAAACTGACTCACTCTTTGAACTCGGCGCAGTTTGGCTCCAGCGATCATTGCGGCCAGACCCGTCTGGGCGGGGGACTCATCGCCATGGATACCTCCTCCCAGGGGAAGTGGAGGTGGGAGAGGATGGAGTGCCACTGGTGGAGGTCCTGGCGGCGGAGGAGGGGGAGGTGGACCACCCATATTCATTGGGGGAGGTATGACTGGAGGAGCCACTGAGAGAACAGCAGGGTGGCCTTGGAAAGGAGAACCTGGAAGGGAAGTGTGACATGTGAAGACAGATTTGTGTCTGTGCGTATTTAAATGCACTTATAACTGTCTGAGATTTTAAAAGTTGATGAAAGTGTGTTTTACTGTGAATAATATGACATGCTTTGCTCCATAAGTTACAGTTATACCTGAGTTGGACGACCTTCGCTCCCGCTCCATGTGTGCCTGCATCTGCTGCTGCTGCTGCTCCATCATCTGCCTGGAAAGAGACAAGAAGGAAACACCTCTGGTCACTTGTGATCTGAAATGTCCTGCCTCATCGGTGAAACACTTTGCCATCCTACAAAAAAAAAAAAAAGGTCTACCGCTTCATGCCAGAGACCTGCAGTAGGAAAGGCGACAAACAATCTATATTACAAAGTCTGATGCTGAGGCTGCTGGACAAACTTCATTTGCCCTGATGTCACCCAAACCTCTGTCGTAGCAGAATAATGAGATGAACATCACAAGTTCAAAGTCGATGCGGATAACATGGGAGCAAACAGTTTTTCATCGCATGCAACAGTTACTGCAATGAAGAGAATGTAGAGTATTTATTTCCTCTGTAGATGTAAATGAAACTTCTGATGGTTCATAAGATAAAATGTAAACAATACAATTAATCACACACTTACACAATATATTAACACACATTTGGCCACTAGTTTGTTAAACAGAAAGCTAATTATGTGCAAATTGCAAATTCACACGTAGTAATGACATTGTGAACGATTAAGGTGAGATAAGTGTGTTTTAATTTTGTATGTTTGCATGAATGACCCTGGGAAAGGAAAGATTCCTTCAGCTCAGGTTTGACCAGTTCTGACACTACGTCTACCTGCTCATTTGTTTGTTTTTTTGGTGCTGTACAGGTAGTGAGAAGCTTATCAGATATTTATTCCTTGACAAAACAAGAAACAAAAACATTTAGAATGCTGTTTGAAAAACTGGAACAATAACAGCTGCTAAAAAGTAATGAAAGGAACCTCCTGTTGGAATGATGATCCTCTGTGGTGGTGAAACTACACACACATACACACACACACACAAACACACACACAAAAAGGTCACTTCCTTTTAACCCATTTAGCTAAAAACATCTGCCTTTTGGAGACAACCCACAGAGAAAAGTTGTAGGCTGTAAAACAAGATGCTAAAATATTTCACTATAATAATGTGTTATTATTTGCAAAATGTTTCACGCTGCATGTTACATTTGTTCCTTTTTTCTTAGAAATATATTGTCATGAAAACATGAAGTAAACATCTTTAACCTTAAACTCATAGCGGTGCTTCACCTCTGGCCAAGTCCACCTTTCACCACATCATCATTATCATCATCATCATCTTCTCTCACATCTTTGTCTTTAATGCGATGAACATATGTATGTCACGAATCAGGAGAAGGAGGGAGGGAGGAAGAGAGAGAGAGCTCATCGAGAGGAAGTGGAAATTTCCAGCTGTACGTTGGAGAGCAGAGATTCTGAGTCAGCAACTCCACCGGTGCGGCAACACGAGGCATGGCAGAAGCGAGGTGTAGAGGAATACAGTACAGATGGGGTGTCGTGTACGCAAATCCAAAAAAATCTTTACAGCTTGGATCCTACTAACTCCATGCACGTTCAATCAATACATGTTTTGATCTATCAGAGATCTTCTCCGTCCGTCCCTTGTTGGGAGTCTTGTGATGGTTCTCTGCTGCTGCTGCTGGATAGAGCTGGGTCAAATTAATTTGTGTCCACTGACACAAATACGTGTGCACATAAACCCAAAATCCGCACTAGTGAACGCACAATCTCTCTCCGCACAATCACAGCTGTAATCCTTTGGGCCAGAGGTCCGCTTTAGCAGACGTGGGATCAGAGGGAGCTGTAACTCCCATCATAGCTGTTTTTTTAAGCCACGACATTTGGATGAACCAACATAAGGAGAGGAAACTGTTTTTTAAAGACAAACAACAAAGACCTGGTTGTGCTTGAGTCTGTCTCTGAGGCAGGAACAATGACAGCCACAGTTTAAGAAATGCAGAGCGTTTAGTGAGCAATGGAAACTTTCAAATGTTTCTGGAACTCAGACACAGAACATCTTTGTGTTTTTACTTTTCTAAACTTCACTATGTTTATCTGACTGTTAACCAGAAGGGTTTGTCCTGTGGGGGGGAGGGGGGGGCAGGAGGCACCTATAGGAGATAAATGAGAATGGGAATAAAGTCACTAACGGCAGCTTTTTGGATTCTAGAATTCATATTCTCTAATCATTTACAACAAGATAACAAAAGGTCACTTCCTGCAACACTTTTCACCAACAATGTCCTGATTTTCTTTCCTCATCTGTTTGGCCATGGGAAAGTTTTCTGTCTCGCCTTCCACATCAATATGAAACTTTTTGTCTTCATGTTTCTTAGCAGTAAAGATAACACGACTTTGCATTACGCTCAGCTGTTAGATATTCTTCTTGACGGCCTTACTCCTTACACCATTTTGTTTCATCTTTTTTCTTCCGCTGCAGAACTCATGGTCTCATCCCACCACCATGTTTCCTTTCTCCAACCTCCAGCGTTCTTGGTCTTAAATACTGCTTCCTACAATGTGTGCCGTGTGTCCTCAATAGAGTCCTCTACTGGCTTGTTTAAGAATAAACTCCTTTGGTTAAGACTAAATAAACACTCAAACGCTCCACTGCTACAGAGAAGAACTTAAACACCTTCCGTTTCTTCAGACCTATTATTGTCACACTTTACCTTGCTCTCTGAGCTTCAATCTCATCTGAAGTCGGTCCATTCTGGACTTGCCGCTGGACTGCTGGACCTGCAGAGGAGAAGGAAAGGAGGGAGAGAGACAGAAACGGACCTTAATAATCCCTTACAAGCAGCATAATGTTAATTAAAATTAGTCCCAGTCAAGAAAATTAACTTCAGACTGATTTTAAGGAGCAGAGAATCAAGCCCTAATGCTCCTCTAATAAGTAACGTGTAACGACAGGCATATAAATCTGTCCTTAAATAGAGGAGCATAAATTGATATATCTATGTGTCAAGTTGAGGCAGAACGTTAAACAAAGGCTGTGGGCTCAGTGCTCTAATAAGGACACATACCATTTCACCGTCTGTGAACGTAAACTTCATAGAGACACGCACAAACACAGACTTTTAGGCGGACTTCTCTTTAGATTAATAAAGACGCGGTGTTACTGTGTGATGGATGCAGCTTAAAAATAGAGCAGAGACGAGTCCTGGAGTCTTTCAATTTTATCATCTGCTGTCTTTCAGCTCATTGAAAAGAAAAGGTTCTTTTGGGGTCAAAGCTCACAGATGACAGAGACATACTCTAAATAAAAAATTGAAAGACTTTTAAATATGGCATATAGATTCAATCATGTTTCATCAAACAGAGGTATAAAAAAAAAAAGAAATGATAAGAAAGGAGGATCTTGGACATATGATGTGATTTGAGCTTGAAGGTGTTTGTTAGGTAATGCCTTTAACACAATGAGGGATGTATAATGAGGACAAGCGATCGGAAACTCAGGGATTACAATAAAACTTTTCTCAACACTGAAGACAGGACACTTTAAGGGCTAACACTCACTGACCACACTCCTCACTGCTCACGTCTCCTCTCTGGCCAGCCGACAGCGGTAATGGCTACCATCGATCAGGTGACAATAACCCAAAAATAACACGGGGCAACAGAAGCCCTGACTCGCCCCGACCGTCAGACACATAATCCCTTACACACACACAATGAGGCTACACACTTTTTTTTTTTTTTTAATGTCAATTCATGTCTTCTCTTAGTTGTAAAGATTTAGCCTGAAGCAGAAAAAAATCCTATTACAGCTTGTTCTGTTTGTCAATACAATATTATAGGCGAGCCGACCACGTGTTGTATGTGTCTGCCTCCAGTGGTAGCTTCACTTCGAGGACCCTTAACTCCATTTTTATACTTTGTGCTGGAGGGAGGAATAATTTTTTTTAACCTGTGACAGACAATCTTATTCCCCTGCTTCTATTATTTGTGCTCAGCCAAGCTTAAATGAATACCTCCTAACTGTAGTCATTTTTAGACAACACAAATTACTGGATTTGACTATTTCTCTAACACAGAGGTCTTTTGCATCTATTCCCCTTCAGTCAGTAACTTCACATCTATTTACACTTTTACTCCATTAGTGACATTTAGCCCATAGTTATCACAGAGGGTGAATGAAGCTGTCCCTCACAACCAGACACTCAACAACCAAGGAGAGACATATTCTTTTTTTAAGTAATAAAATACTAATTTTAAATGGTTTATTTATTAAATAATCTTTAAATATCACTCTCCAATTTGTTTGAATGCCATGACAATCAGGAAATATATTTAAAAGGTCAAAGAGTTCAACATTTCTTGCTGGATTCTAAACATTTACGTTTATCTGAAAAGAATAACTCAACACTAACAGTGATCATACAGAACACTGTAGCCGGTCAGGAAGAGGGGGGGGAAGGTGGCTTCTATTCCCTTTGTTATACATTTAAAGGAATGAACAGCCTTTAAATGCATAAGCCTTATAATACTTGTTGTCACGGAGAGTTTGACACACAGACAGAAACACAGAGCTTTACATACATGACATGCTGAAGAAGAGGAACCGGCTGTAGCAGACGCAGAGGCACTGACAGACCCACTCCCCGCTGACCATCTCTGGCCTTCAGCTCCTCTTCCTCCCCCTCCATCATCTCTTCCCTCTATTCCTCTCTCTCCTCACCTGTATGACTCTCCCCCCTCCCCACACACACACACACACACACAGCCTCGGTATCGCCTGTCATCTTCGTGTAACTCACACCTGCAGGCAACAGCAGCGTGGCGAGCATCTCTGGTTAATGTTTCAAAAGGTCGGGTTTGTCTGCGGGCGGCGCCGCCTGACGCCGCTCTCACACGCAGATATTACAGCCAGATGATGCTTCACATCCAGCCTGGTACACGTAGACTGTCCAGTGAGATCACTGATGAGTCCAGCAGAGGGCTGTGTAGATCTAGGAGCTTTGCTCAGTTTGTATTAAAAATATACCAATATCACCATAGTAACAGCAAACTGCTGGTTTAACACATGGATGCTTTTGATATGAGGTAAAAAGTCTCTATCAACCTTTTTATTAATTTGTCTAATGTTCAAACATCTACAGTACTCATGTCTTTCAATTTGTAACTTTAAGAATCAAAAATCATGTTTTATTATTATTATTATTCCGCATGTACTGCAAAAAAGTACACAGACACAGCATAAAAACAGGTGTGAAAATGGCAGTGTGTTGCAGGATTATTACCCATGGTCCACCACAGGTTGCAGCCTTGAGGGGCTACAATGTGAAGCAACACTGATGGAAAAAGGTCAAGTTTTGTTTGTCTCGCCACAAGAGGGGGCAGACACACCTCGTCATCCACTTCATCTGCGTGTTTGTCTTCACCAGGTGTAAAAGTTTTTATCTGTAACTCGATGTGAACACACCGTCTCCTACTCGTGTGTTTTTGGAGGAGTACAATAGTGTCGGTGTCCCTGAACGCATCCCATCATGCAGCTGGAGTTGCTTCTGTGTTGTCGGCTGCTGCTCTGAGGCTTGGCTTATGTATCTGTCTATCTGGTGTCTCTTTCTCTGGTTTATTTACATGCTTGTCTTCGGCTGCTGTCTCGTCACCCTCTTTGTTCTCATCTTGTGTTATTAGTCAGATGAAAAGAAAAAAAACTCTCAAGCGTGGACCCTGGGGTAATTACCTCAATGACTCATTCTGATTTCAAGGATTAAGGGGAAGATGGGGGCGGGACGACACACGCTGCTGCTGCTTGATTAAAGACTGACAAGCTCTGATACTCCTAGTGTCTCATTCTGTCGCTCTTCACTTTATATGTGACGTGCCTCAAGTCGAAGAGGATTTCTCTCTAGCGTGCTTATTCACCTCTGCTGAGCTTCTGATGTCCTACAGTAGATTTTAATACGCAGGTATTCTTAGCTATGATGGGTTGCAGTGGATTGTGATTCATTTTCATTTCACTTTGCACACACACAAAAAGGCCTGATCTGATCAGATGCCTGTAGAGGGGATGAAGTGTCACCATGATGGTCGCTTACATCCTTATTAGCTAAAGACTGAAACCAAAAACACACTAGAAAAATGTAATGGCCCTGTGTTGAAACGATCCACCCCCACACACACACACACACTATTTCTTATTTTTCCTAATTAGACAAGTCACTGAGGGGTTGACTAACGTCTCCATGACACACTGTTCACCTGCATTGCATCTGCATTGCATTGGGTGGGTACAGTTGTGTATTTAATATCATTATTAGTGGTTTAATGTAATTCCAGCATAGTTTCATCCAACTTTAACCTGAACAGATGTGTAATCAAAAGTGAACACAAGCTCAAACAGCTGTAGCTATACAGTCTCGTATTTCACATGTGTTTATTAACTTCATCTGTGTTAGTGCAGCTGTTAATTCCCATTCTATCTGGAAAATTTAGAGGACAATGTCTACATTATTGTGTAAAAAGATGTAAAAAAGCAGCCAGCTGCAGTTAGCAGCTAACAAAGACGCTCAAAGTTCCAAGAAAAGAAAATCAAATGGAATTGTCCATAAACTTTGAAGACAGCACAAGGCCCTTCAAAGAAGAGGATGAAGTGTTTCTTATTTCATTCAGCCTCATTCTGATGTCATGTGTTTGTTCAGTGTAACACACCTCCATCCTGAGCGCTGAGGACATTGAGGGCGAAAAGCATGGCGTTGGAGAAGGTGGTGGCCTCCTCCTTGCTGGCGAAGTTGAGGCCATAGACCTGCCTGGCGTCCCGCCACTGGTGGAAAGTCGGAGTGGCCTGGTTGTATTTGAGACCCTTCACTATGGAGTAGTTAATAACCACCTGAGGAAGAGGAGGGACGAAGCCGTACTTTAATGAAGAAAACCAAATGTTCCCCAATGGAGCGTTCATCTGAAACAGCAGCACAGCTTCTTAATCTGGAGGATAATAAACGTGTACAGATGGAAGGCTGGGAGATAAATACAACAAGATGGAACTTCTAATAACTCTCTTGTGTTACTGAAAGAATAATAGAACAAAATGACAGATAATTGATGCCTCTGGGCTTGAAAGGGTATCATGATTTGTGTTACATCTCTGTAAAGGCACACACAATATAAAAACACACTCAGAGTCAGCATTCAGCAGCTGAGCTTGTGAATTTTGAAGTTTGTGCATCTGTTTCATGAGCCCAGTGTTGGCACAAATGCAGTTGTGAAAAAATAGTTTTATTTTCTATCACAGCTACTCAATAACATGTCAAAGATGATAAATGATAAACTACACTCTGTCTTTGGCTTTTTTGTTTTTTGACATTATCCCTTCAAATGTTCTCAAATTCTCTGATCTACAAATGCATTGAAATTTACTTTAACAGCAGCAACCTTGTGGTTGATCAACTTTTTATTTTATTTTATTTACCTGATTAGTGAAAATAAAGCCCACTGAAGAAACACTGGTGTTCACTTACACAGAGAATCACACAATCTTTCATCCTATCACTGAAAATTCACTCCTTCTGCAGCATATAGGGAGTAAATGACTGATCCACAGAGTGTCGTGTCGTCAGCGTCTGTCTGTTACCTGCTGGTCCTGCAGTTTGACGCCGACCACTCTGAAGGTGTTGTTGGCAGTGTTGTGGTAGATGTTGATGCGGCTGAATCCCTGCTGTCCCGGCTTGATGGGAACCCATTTCTTACTGGTGTCATCGTAGACCATGACCGAGGCTCTCGCCTGGCAGATGCTCTGCTCGCTGGGAGGAAGAGAGAGGACAGTTGATTATAACAAAGGATTGATTGTACAGACGTTTGTTTTCAGGACAGGAGAAACACAAACAGCAAATTTAAACATTTAAATTTAGGGTTAGGCTCCCCTAAGAAAAATGTGATGGTTTAAATGATAAGGAAAGGAATACCTGAGCAGAAAGTGGTTAAAAAAACGAAAAAAATTCCAATGAAAAGGAGGTTTTTCTTTTCTGGGGGGATTTTCAATGCATTTGAAAGGTTTGGGTTAAAATGAAAAACATACAACTGCCCATCATTTGGGTCAAAACATCAACCATTTTAACTAAATATGCTTAGGAGCACTAATATCTAGTGTATGAATACTTGGTTTTTACTTTAACTTACTTGATGAAGGTGATGAAGAGGTTTAACGGTTATGAAGCAGTTTAACCGGTCCCTGTTAATTTCTTATTGTTAACTACGAATTCTGAAAAAAAGGTTTGAATAAAAAAAATCAAATCAAATATTAATCAGTTTTACAGTCATACCCTAAAATAACACCCTTCAAATGAGCGTCTTTTCACCTCTTCACTTTACGTTTTGCTTTATTAAACAGTTTTCACTTGAACAAACTGATGGTAACGGATGGATGGAACCTTTTTCTTTATTCCTGTCCTAGCTTGGTTCACAGTGGGGTTAGAACGTGTTGTAGAGAGAAATTTTAACAGTAGAATTAAGTCTGATGTCACTACTGCTGTTATTTTAAGGATGTAAGTGAGATAATTAAAGTGAACAAGGCAACAACTCAATCTTCTAATCCCGTTACAACCACACTCTAATCCAAATGTAATCAAGCGGATGTCCAGCATCTGTTGATGTCTTCAATGTGTGTGTGTGTGTGTGTGTGTGTGGTGTGTGTGTGTGTGAGTGGTCTGAACACACTCGTCAGCCTGCTGACTAAGTAACAATAGAGAAAAAAAGGCATGTGCCTGTTTATGAGTGAATAAAAAGGGGAGAACAGATCAAGGTGACATAATGTGAGCAGGAAAAACACAGAGGAGCAACAAAGACGGTTATGACTTGCAAATGAGGTGAAGAAAGAAGAGCCCTATCTGTGTCTCTGCCGCTTTGACAAACTAAAATAAGTGGATTGGCCCCTGAGGGGGAGTGAAAGAGCTGCGTTGGAGAGACAAGGGGGAGAAAAATGGAAGTGAGGAAAGTCTTGGATTGTTGAATAGAGAGCAGCTTTTAAAAGCTATTAGAACCTGGATGGCTTCACAGTTTGCCGTCTTGTGATGATAACACTGATAAACACAACTTGGATGTCGTTTAAAAGAGAGGAAACTTTTATTGCACTACTGTTGTGGGTAGCTGTTTCCTTCAGATAACGCACCACCAGACGATTACAGTAGTCTCGTCTTCAAGAAAATGAATCAATAGAAGGGAATAATTTTTTACCAGGTCTCTAAACACACTCACACGCGAACACACAAACACACACACACACACACACACACACACACACATCATTTTGTACTTCTGGTCTTCTTGTGCAAACACTTGAAGTAATCCCGAGCACTCGCAGGGCAACACTGTGGTTAATTTATATTCTTTAACTCGTCCACTGTGTTAATTTTTAAAAACGACTTCTTGGCAGCACGCTTGAAAATGGCATCGAAGGCCCAGAAGCATGAATAAATGAGATTCTTGTGCTAAAAGAGACTCGAGCGGGAAAAAAAGGAGGAGGCAGGGAAAAGGAGATCAAGTGGTGGAGGAAAAAGAAAGTGAGAGGAGCTGGGAAGCTGGTGAGGTAACAAGAAAACATGCTTTTCTGACTGACAGTTATGGGACGGACACACACACACACACACACACACACACACACACACACACACACACACACACACACACACCCACACACACCCACACACACCCACACACAAACATACTCATACATGCACATGCATACAAATCCAACTACACAAGTTGAAAAATTAACCAATCGTCTGCAGGACATGAATAAATCAGGGACTTGTGAATTGACGTTGCCTGCATGGCCTCATGCAGACACACACACACGGTCTCATACTTTGACTGCCATCCTGATCCAAGCTGACAGGGACAGAGAAATCTCAGGGAGCTTCTCAGGATACACTGAGAATGTCTCATCACAGCGCTATCCTCACTAAAGAAAAAGCTATTCTACATGACGTATGATTCCTGTTTTTTTTTGACATTCAAGATATTTTTAATTGTTGCATTTAAATCCAGCTGTAATATCAACCCTTGATTTGAAACATCAACAACATACGAGTGGGAGCAGGTAGAGGTTCCCACACAATAGGAAATTAAATGCAATGCAAATTTCAAGAGCAGGAAAGCTTTTAGATGTGCAACTGCTGATTGAAATCAATTCACTTTGAGCTGAAATAAATATTTTCTTTCTGAAACTAGAACAATCACACAACACCTCAAAGCCACTGGAACCATTTCAACTAGTGTCCCACATCGGATTTGTAGCTCAAACCATTTAAATGTGAAATAATGTTATCATTAGTAATTTTTTGCCTCTCAAACCTTCAGTTAACATATTTGGATTTGTTTTTACGGTCAGAGTAATGAGGGTGTGATACAAACAGTTGAATTATTCATCCACAGAAATGAATGTTTGCACGGGTGAAAAGCATAGTTATTCCTCAAATACAAACATTTTTCACTTTTCATCTCCCTCTTTCTAAATTCTAAAAACGAGCATCAGTTGTTCTTCTTTGTGTCTTTACCAATATTGGCTTTTCTTGTACCGCTTCTTTTCTAACAGCCAAAATGTAATCTTACCTCTGACAATATACTAAATTTTGTGTACAGTAATTATGAGATGGATCTGTAAAAACGTGCAGATTCTGGATCGCTTTTTTCAGTAATGTGAGCTCCAGCTCCAGCGCTCCCCATTCACTTAAAGGTTTTACACAAACAGTGACTAAAACCTTCCGTTCTTATCAGCCAATATCATGAAAACCTTTACACTAATCAAAATAAAAGATATGCAGATATGACGAAGACATAAGACATAATTAGGTGCAAAAAATATCAAATTAAAATAAATGTTTACACTTATAAGGGGCGATATGTTTTGGGATTTGTGATGTAATTATTCATTTTGAGTCAAGGCGCATCAAAGTAAAGTGTCTTGTTGATATATAGTTAAATGATTGAGTCTAGAAACTGTTTTTGGGACGTGAAGCTCTCTGAGTTCCTTCTCTTCTTGCATGGGTTAAATCTGCTGGTCTTCATTGATGCTGAGGAGACAACCGTCGGCCCACACCTGGACCGATGGTGAGTTGGCTCATTCTCAGCGGTGTCAAAGCGTCTAAACGTTTTGTTCCTGTCACTATTTCTGGAGCTCCTGTCTGCCTGCACTAAATTTACTCGGCCAGCTTCACTGTGATCTCAGACAAACAGCACAGCCGTGATCTGTCGGAGGGGGGGGGGGGGGATTATCACAGACTCATAGAGAAAACACAGGTGGGAAAATCATGCTGTCTGCATAAGAGAGAGACTGATGTTTAAAAAAAACACAATTATCCCTTTGATCCCCTGTTTGGTTGATGAATTACCAAAGAGGGAGGCAGAATACAGATTTAGCAACATATCTGCTTGGTAATGGCATTTTGCAATAAAGCAGAGGTGGAAATTGTCATTTCATTTCCACATAATATATTGGTTTCAATTTGTTTTCCATCTGAATCCATTTAGAGCTTAATTGTAACTGAGAGAGAATGTTTGACTTTCTGGTCAGATTTATTTTAGACAGACGGTGAGTCAGTCAATGAGGAGATTACTGTGAGTAAAGCCTTTTCCTGTTACTCTATTCTATCATTAAAGCCGTGTATGTGTGTGTGTGCGTGTGTGTGTGTGTGTGTGTGTGTGTGTGCATGCGTGTGTGCGTGCGTGTGTGTGTTACCTTCCTGTCAGAGTATTTCCAATGAGTCAGTCTTTGTCTCACAACAATCGGTGCTGTCAGATGACCTCTTAAAACACTACCTTAGAAACACCACAACATTGATGCAGTCATGCTGTTCTACTTCCTGTTGTCGCTAAAGGCAAGGATGTGCAAAACAACAAAGAAGGATCTGGAAATAGAACAACAGAAAAAACACATCTCTCCAACACCCAGAAACAGTTTGACATTGTTCATTTATTCTCCAGCTCAAAACGATTTACTCTAAAACACCGGAGTGAAAGGAAAACTCCATTTATCCTGCATTTGTTTCAACCTGTGTTTTCTGACTCGCTTGCAAACCTGCATCTAAAAGGCTTATAATATTTCCTGTTGCAGTCGAACGCTCACACAGAACGACACAACATGTGTTTGTGCAAAATCTCTGTCAACATCGTTGACACGATGTTCCATGATGTTGAAGTTCAAAAACTATTTAAAAACCAGGAAAAAGCTTCAAAAAGGGAGAAACTACAGAAAACAAGGACATAAAATGGTGCAAAAGGTGAAAAATAGGACAACTGATGACCCACAACAAACTGGCATTCTGTTGGCCGTCCTGATGATGCACCGTCAATAAAACAGTGGAAACACCATGAAAATCTAAGCGACACACAGTTTAATCACCTCCAACAAGGAGATCCTGTTTTCACTGATGTCCGCCGGTTAGTTAGCAGGATTGATCCAGAAACATCAACAAAACCAGAATTTTTTTGAAGGGTTTTGGTCGGGGGAAAGTTGGTCTTAGAAATAGTTTGGATGTGTGGGATTAAACTATTCTTTCTTTATGTATGTCCAACTCCTCGACTTATTGTGCTCTGTTTTCCTAGAGAGGACAGAAATGATGGCAAAACCACTGCCTTCAAACTAGCCAAAAAGGGTGCACAAAGAAATGTCTTGTTAGTGCATTGAAGTGTGTGTTAGTTCTGCGCATGTGAACTTCATCTGCATGAAACATCAAGGCCGCATTAAACAGAAAGAACAGCTGACAGCTTAAACATTTATAAGCGTGCCAGAGCACGGCTACATTAGCAATGAGCCCGAGCTGGAGCTAAACCTCAGCTTTCATAGAAAACGGGATCATTTGTGCTGTTAACTGTTACTGGAACTCAACCACTGGAGCCAGTTGGCATCAGGAGAAGCCACTTTGGCTAAATGGCATTAATTTCAGCTCCCATTTGAGTCTGTCGACTGTTTCTTCAGGGAGGATAGGGAGGATCCGCCGCTACAGATCTGTCCCAGTTACTGCCGTTGCAGCGCCTGTCAAAGCAGAACGTGCTGCTTTGGATGTCAGCCATGTGTGCACTGCAAAAATGTTCAGGCGGCTCACTCTCCTGTAACTTTGTAAAATGATCAAAAAAGTTCTGACATGCAAATGTGTTCTCTGTGCAGAAAAAACTTCCACAACAAGAACTGTGGAGAGGAGTCCACTGGGAGCAGCGCAAAGACGAGGTTTAAAAATATGTTTTTTTTTAAAAAAGTTTATACAACTGGTTTGTGGAAGTGTGAAATTTGAATTGAGTTTGAGCTTATTCTTTTCAGTGATCATCATAAATATTCCTTTTAGGAAGACTACTAAATGGTAGCAAAAGTTATTTGCAGCCTCTAATTCCTACCATCTCCATAAATGAGATCCAATATAATATGGATATAATATAAGAACCCTCAGATCAGTCAGATCTACATTATGATCCAGACGTGGCTCCCGTCGCACATCTTCTGAACATCAAAAGTTCTCGTTTTATTTTTAAAAATAATCTAAAATTTTAAATAAAATAAAAAGCGATGCAAAACCTGCATCGATACCCACACCTATGTCAAAATTCAATCTTTCTTGACCTAAAATCTGCCCTGTGTAGAAATTTAGCAGAATATATTGGCAATTTATCAAGTCACCTTAGAAACAAACAGGAGATCCGACATCCTCCTCCAATTATCGCTGAAATAAAAATACATTATAAATAATTGAGTCCAACATCCATAAAAGAATGAAATTGCAGTGACTTTAGGACAATCTGTAAATTTCGGTAACGACAAATAAGAACTGTGATGGTTCCGTTTGTTAACCTGAAACAACTTTGAAAATAATTCAGCATCAAAATCAGTCCTGTGTGTGTGTGTGTGTGTCTGTGTGTCTGTGTATATTCTTGCACATAGGCTACTTGTGTCTGATGGAATAATCAAGTCGGTGTGTGTGTGTTTATCTGCAGGAACATGTTTATACCTTTATCTGTGAAAAATGGTCCAGATAATATAAACTGTTGGGCTGAATCTTAAAGCCTGGTTTTTGCAGGCCTGTTACATAAGCAGCCTGCTCATGTATTTGAGGTTCTGGTAGTGAAGGAGACGGAAAAAAAAAAAGAGTGTAAGCCGGGAAAGAAGAAAAAAAGTAAGACAGAGAGAAAATGAACCTGTGCTGACAGCAGACTTTCAAACAAACCACAGAAAACAAACCGAATCGGGAAAGAGAAACTCTAAAAATAGCTGACCTCGGCTGAATGATGTTAGAAGCTTTACGTGCGTGGAAATAATGCTCACGGTGCGCTTGTGTTAATGTTGTAGCTAAGGGTAGGCTGACAGAAGAGATGGTCATCAGTCTTCCACTGGCTATGAAGCTATGCTTAATGAGAAAGCTGCAGTCTGGCACAGGTTTAGCTATTATTGGATGTGACACTGCATATCCAGACCCAAATACAGGGAGAGGTCACCTCTACCTCTAGCACAACGTTTGCAGACGACATCTTTTTAGACAACAGATATAGTGAAGGGTCATGACCACAAAATGCATTTTTAAGGTTATTTATTACAGATTGTACTTATTTGTGTTTTGGCTATGCTGGTGGCATAAACAACAACATGTTGTTCTTCGGTTTGTCCATAGGAACAACATTCCTTTTTCTGGAGCCACTCATCTTGTTTGGGGTGGGATCAGGGAGCTTTTCCCAGATGACACTGGGGCGATTTGAGAGTTCATCAGAGGGCCACAAAGAAAGAAAGAAAAATAGAAAGAGAAATATCCAATCCCACGTCTACAGTTCAGTGGTGGAAGGAAGGTGGAGAACCCGTGGCTGTAGGCTTAAAACGCACTGGTTTCAGTTCATTTCAATTATAATAATGAAGTTTTTTCTTTCTCTCCTTCACTAATGCTTTGGAAATTCATTGCTGTTGTGCAGCACCTGAACTCCCTGAACATCTTACAACCACATCCTGGCCTTTGAACGTGGTGTGTGTGTGTGTGTGTGTGTGTGTGTGTGTGTGTGTGTGTGTGTGTGTGTGTGTGTGTGTGTGTGTGTGTGTGTGTGTGTGTGTGTGTGTGTGTGTGTGTGTGTGCTCGTATATCAACGTTTTTGGCTAGTGTGTAAATTTGAATACATGTCAGAGGCTAGAAGCTCGGAAGATGCACACCGACAGGACGTCAGGACACACACACACGTTAACACACACTAGCACACACATGCTCCTGGACTCTAGTGTCAACTGCTCCGACCAAGCAAGAGCACGCTAATCTGCTGGCGTAACAACTGGACTGGAATATGTGCTTGGCCTAGAAAATAAGGCTGTGAAGAAAAGATGAATGAGCAGTGAAATATGGATTAAAAAACAGCAACTTGATCCCTCAGACTGTCTGCTCTTTAATTACAGGCATGAATGTCTGTGCAACAACACTAAACAATGTGCTGCCTCTTCCTCTCATCATCAAATAACTCTCATGTGGCTGCAACTGGGTATTTGCATGGCTGTATGCATCCGTATGAGTCTGAAACAGTGGATGCCCCATTGCCTCGAAGGCAAACACTACAGACTTCACAGACCATAACGCATATTTATGAAAATGTGCAGTGTCTACTGTACATGTTGCCTTGCTTTGGGGTTTGGGTTGTTCTCTTCTCAAAACATTAATAAACCCTCAAATGCTTCTGACAGTCCACTGAGGTCAGCTGGGACAGCAAAAAGTAGAGAACAAAAAATTAAAAGCAATGTCCTGGTGTCATAAAACAGATCTGAATTTATAGTTTAATTCCAGCTGAGAGCCTGCAAAAAGAGTGCAAGGATGAGGTTTTTTTTTTAAACTGCTGTTCCACATGAGATATAAAGCATTTAAGAGTTTCCTCAACCTCCAGTGGTAATACTGAGCCTCTCAAAAGCAGCAGGATCAGGCATTTTAACGTGAGATCAGGTGCTCTCAAGTTTGTATGTGTGGGGGCAATAACTGCATGTTTTATCAATTGTAATGGATGAGAAAAAGATTCATGTTTAAATTATGTGGCAGGGATTTAAAGAAGTTTTAATTTCTCATTGTAGTGTGTGTTTTTTTTTTTTAAACAAGATTTAAAACTTGTAAAAATGGTGTCACATCAGCAAAATGGCTCAAACAGAGAGTTTACAAGCTGGCTTTGGGTGGTCTTAACTTCCTCACATCCTCTTGTTCCCAGCATTATTCTCCCATCACTGAGTGGAAGGACTTGAAATTAAAGACAGGATTGTTTGTCAGACCTGCTTGAAAATACAAGGAGAGTGGAAAATAACTGAGACATGCAGCGGTGGAGAATTTACTCTTCGGATGGTCCTTTATGTGTCTGCTGAGACGGACAAATCCTCTGATATAACAGACACGTCGACAGGGGTGGTCAATAGCTGAATCCAGTCTTAAACAAATAAGTTAATCTGGTGAGAACTCCGTAAACAAAGAAAAGAGAGGAGGTTTCAATCCCTTGGGTACACGAAGATCACTTTAATGGTGTAATGGATGTCTAAATTAAATAAACCTGACAGCACTCAGGGAGTAGAAACCTCTGCCAACATCTGCCAAACAGTCTGTGATATCCCATAATAGTCAGAGCCTCATAGTACAACTCAAGGAAAACAATATTTCACTAATGGTGGCGTGAAGCCTAACTGAATCAGCACCAAGCTGCAGCTTAGTTGGAGGTGACATCAGTGTCATTATGATTTATTATTTTATTGTAATAGTTTTAGACAATGGTTTTATTTTTAGTGTTGTGAACAGCTGTGATCTTCTCTACCTTAGGTTTAGGTTTTTATCCCTACTTCCCATTTAGTTAGTCTGTTGTATCTCATTCAGGCAGAATTAACTTCTCTTCAGTGGGAGTGATCCTGCAGAGAGAAGCAAACAGATCAGCTTCTAAAGGGTTAAACTACTCCTTTTGAAGGAGTTTGGTTCCATGTCTGGTGTTAAAGGCTTCAGGTTTGGATTCATCCTGATTTGAGTTTAATAAGCATTTCCTGAAATGTTAAATACGGAGTCTGTTGCCTCAGGTCTGTCTGCTGACATGTGTACCATAAAAATACTGATGTACAATCTTTGTCTACAGCCAATGGTGTGTGTGTGTGTGTGTGTGTGTGTGTGTGTGTGTGTGTGTGTGTGTGTGTGTGTGTGTGTGTGTGTGTGTGTGTGTGTGTGTGTGTGTGAGTGTGTGTGTGTGTGTGTGTGTGTGTTTGAGTGCATGCACGTAGGTCAGTCATTTTTCTTATCAACCCAACAACTCAAGATGTTTGGACCCCATGCTGAGAGGAAGAGAGAGATGAAGTAAGAAAGAAATCCGGGGTGAAACAGAGGACAGAGAGGAAAATGTGACGAGACAGAGAGGTAGGAAGCATAGAAAAGAGTACGGGTGGATTTAAAAAATGCATGCATCTCCATTTGGCAGAGGGGAAAAATGTCCCAGCAGAGAGAAGACTGTATGTAGGTGAGAGCCTCATCGGAGCATCAACTCATCCTCATCCCTGGAACCAAAGAAGGGAGGAGAATTAAAGGTAGAGATGCCTTGAGGGTGAGCATCTCCTTTCACCACTATGCCATTAAACTCACTGTGGAGCCTCACACTGACATACAAAACACATGACAAGTGCACAGGTAGGTGTCTGCTAAGGGCCGTTAGGTTAAGTGCTTTCCATTGCAGACTATTGCACTGCCTGATAGTCTTTTTGATTCTAAAGGCGTCTGTAATGAACTCCTGCTTGCACAGCGCCACATCAGACGTGGTTTCTCGTAGGTCCTATTTGTGCCACAAATCATCCGTCAGTGCATTCAATGACCCAGAATATTTGCAAATTTTCAGCGGTGGTTTATTATGCTTGACGTGCATGTGATGGACTCCGTCTCTAATCCGTCAGGCTGCATTGCAATGAGGGAACAATGTCTCCTCTGGGAATCCTGGAAAACAGACAGACCTTCCATCATTGTGATATAATCCTAGAGGAATGATGTGCATTAGGATAAAGCAGCTCTTGGGTTTAAGTCAGACGCTTTCAAGGTGAATAAGGAAGGAAATAAGAGGTGGAGAATCAGCCAGTAATGAAAGTACATTGCATAAGTGGGCAGTCAGACAACTGTGTTGGTTTATTTTAGATGACTAAAATAAAAAATTTTACTTTCTCATCAACTTTTGGAATCTCCCATCCCTCTGGTTTAACCCAAGGCAAGGTAAGTAAGATGACCTCAAGTTCACCTTTTAGGCTGATGCAAGTCATCCCATCAATAATATCATCAAATGTCGATCGCATGACCTGAAAACACTCTCTCAATACAGAATTACCTTTCCATACCTCCCAAAACTACAAAAATGCTTTCTAATCGGCTGCTGCTATTAAAGAGATACGAGTTTAAAGAACTACAATATATAGTTATAAAGAAAGAAAGGTTAATTTGAAGAATCATCATTTAAAGAAAAAGATGTCAAAGTTTTGCTTTGACAAAAAACTATTCACACTTACATAAAGTAACACAGGGAAAATATGCGGCATTTCAACTATTTTAAAATTTTTATTATTTTTTGTAGACTAAAATTACTTCAGACTTATGAAAAGAGGCAATATGCTCACTGAAAGGATGCAATATTGGGTTAAGGTACATTTTTTTAAACATATATTATTGCGCAGGATAAATAAATCATAGACCATCCACGTCCAACACATTTCCAAGAAGGCTGGTTTTCTGCTTGAAGCTTCAAGAGGCAACAAAGCAGAAGGTCTCCCTGTGTGTGTTTGTGTGCGTTTCTGTGCATTACTGTATGTGCCTCTGCGCTGCTGTGGATTGGTCAGTGCCGGTTGTCATGGTTATCTGGCTATATTGTGGCTACGATTACTTCCATTACCATGGAGCCCAGGATAGCGCTAACATCCCTCCATCCTTTATGAAGGTTCTTCCAAGACATGCACACAAACAAAACCCACCCAAAATCAGCCCCATAGTTATTTTTGTTTTCTGTAATCACTCCTTTCTTCTACAATTCCATCCCATCCCCTCATCCCGTCTGTCCTTTTGCTTGGCTTGGCTTTTCTCACCATCCCCCCTCTCTCCTGGTATTTTCTCTCCCTTTTATTTCCCTCCACTCCCTCTCTTTTCCCCTCCGTCTCTCCTGTCATTTTTCTTTCTCCAATCTCTCATCTTCTTCCCTGACCACACATGGAATTTTCTTTTCATACAAAAATCACAAATGATTTATTTAGAGTCACATTATAATATACGTATAAGGTATGAGGATTCATTGCATATATAGATCTGAAATCTTAGTATTGTCTTACGGTCTGGATCCGTTTTGTAAAAACACACTGCAATTTCCATCTCTAGAACCTCAGTAAAATCACACCATGGCTGTGGGTGAGAGTTTGCATGTGTTGCTGTGCCTCCCTTGTACACAAGAGGAAGAGGAGAGGTGTGAGGAAGAGCCACAAATGTGTGAGACGGAAGCTTTTTTTTAAATAAAGGCTGCAGTTGACACACACACACACACACACACACATTAAAACCCTGATATTCGCTGACATTTCCTGATGTGCGCTGACGTAGATGTTTCCCAGAAGGTCACTGGTGTAGGGCTGTTGTGGTTCAAAACAGCTTTAATTGTTTACTTGGCTTGAACCATTTTCAAATTTGCTTTTAATCACAAAGTGAGGGAGTAACATGATATTTAGTGCTGCATATTTCTGTTAGAAATGTCATAATTCTGGAGAAACTAAAACAAAGTAGATGCAGGTAGGTAAGTTGGGTAAATAGATACCGTTGTGTCGTTCAGGTGATGTCATGCAGCAGTGATGCCCTTGGACTCCTGTGGAGTCACCAAGGAGCCCGGCCAGCCTGCGATAGTGACACGCCGTCGCCCCATAAAGCTGCTCCAGCCCGGAACACTTGCCAAACTAAAAGCTGCTTAGTGATGAAAAGTCTGGCTGAGTCCCTTAAAGCTGCACTAATCAGAGCTGTTAGCGTATGAATCGCCAATCGTATCGCACACAAGATTACAAGGACGTCTCCCACCACGAATGCAATGGATGGATGACTTGATGGTTAGAGAAGTGAAAAATGTGTATGAATGGAATGTCTAAAAAAAATTTTTTTCCGCTGTGGATGTCACACATCATCAAGTCTGACGTGTCTGGATGCAACAACTCTATCAGGCACAATTACATCTCAACAAGACAAAGAGCAGGGAATCTGTTGCACGTCTGAGCATGCGTCCTGGAGCCGTCTGCAAACAGAGCAGGCGTGGATGCAACAAGCCACCCCGAGCACTTCCACCATTGACTGGAAGGGAAGAGTGGCGGCAAAGAAAAGGAGAGGCGTAAATAGAGAACAAAAGAATCACAGAGGCGGGCAAACAAGAAGACCACAGCGGCCACTGGGCCCTGGATGGCAGATATAACACAACTGCTGCACTGTCACCCCATCTGTCCAAACTTGGCACGCTTGTGCACAACCCATCAATGCCCTCTGCTTCTCCAGGGAGGAGAACTCTTTTCTGCACAGCTAGCTAACACATTAGCATGCAGCCCCATCCCCCCTGCAAGGGCAACCATCCACTCACAGCAGCACTCATCATACACAGAAAGGCTTCTGTGCTGCAGCAACTGGAGATCAGTGGAATCATGATGCTCCAGCTACATGTTGGGTGTATCAGCAGTAAAAAGGTGACACTGTAAAAAAAAAAAAAAAAAAAAAGGGAAATTCACACCTGAGGTTCAGGTGTTTCCACCATTCAGTGGTCAGTAGTGGATCTTTCGCTCTATGAAAGCCTTTCCCATCACTGGAAGCCTACCTGACTTTGAATTCTGTGAGCTGTGGCTGTCCCGGTTCAGCACAGTAGATCTGGGGGAAGTAAAACCGGTGCGACTGCAGGTTGACGTCCATGGTGTCCACGCACAGCAGACACACGCTTCAGTTCAGTTCCACAATTTGCAAAAAACAAACAAAACAGGCCGGTTTTTCCTTTGTCTTTCCTGACTTTGGTCAATGAAGCTGTCGCTTAAAGTCGGAGTTCAGAGGAACATCTCAAGCCACCATCTCCCCAGTTGGTAAGAGCATTACCACCAGGACGGCATCCCCCTCCTCTTCCTCTCCACCATGCAAGAACATTCAATCACCTTTGTCGCCCGGCAGCAAACAGGCACACTAACCTATTTCCCTACTAGCATCCACTGGACCCTCAGCAGCTGTGAGGAACAAAGATGACTCCAGGGAAAGATGGTAAAGACGACAAAAATTAATCCTGGTTACAGATCACTTCTTTAGCTGATAGAGAGGAAAAATTAGAAGGAATAAAAAAATCACTACAAGGTAAAGGGAGGCTAAAATATATGGGAGTAGTCCTCAGCCACAGACAGAGACTGAATGGGTGATGAGAGTCTTTTGGGTTTTTTACGCTTCAGAGATGGGGGAGATGGAGATGGACTGAGATTCCCGGTGCTTTGAGGCGTTGCCCTGGCGCTGCCTCTCCTCTCTGTGTCTCATTGGATTACCTCCTCCCTCTCCCTCACCTCGTCCCTCCTCCCTCCATCCCTCCCATCCTCCCCTCCCAGCTGTGACAAGACCGATGAGCCGCCGGCCCTCGCTGCTGCTGGTCCTGCCCCTCCCTCTCTCCTCTACACGGCTGCAGGATTGGCCAAAGAGAGGATGCATAAGCCCACATGGAGGGATGGAAGGGGTGGGGTGGGAGTGGGGGGGGGGGCAGAGAGGAGGAGCATCAGAGTTTAATTCATCTGATGGCTGTCGTCTTTTCTCGCATATGACTTGAGGTGGCATGCCGGGCTGGGGTGGAGCTCTAGATAAACTCACACACAGACGTCACTGATCTGACAGCGCTCACTGGATGTTCATGAACAGGAAGGAACAGATAGAGACAGGAATATGACCCAACATGTGACAACTATGAACCAGCTGGGTGTATGTAAAGATACATTTACAGACAGACAGACATACAGGTAGACAGGTGGGTTATCTAGCCATAACATTAATCTCCTGAGTCTTTATCTCCAATAAATCCCTGTCAGGTTTATTGTACATCCCAGAAATAGCCCGCTCTGCTAACATCACCTATATCTCTGCTGCTGTGTTTTCCCAGCATGCAATATCATTGATTACACAGGCATTGTGACCCATGAGTGGGGCAGTGGACACTGATGTTCGTGCCATTTACTCACCCACCAGCGATGGATTTTGCCCACATATTTTAAACCTAATAAATCTCTCTCCTTTCCCTTTTTATATCTCTGTCATATCAGTTCACGTATTTGCAAAACCCCGTAGGAAGCACTTTTATTTCAATGACATGCAGATGTGTTCTTGCAGTGACTTGCATCATGAAGTCTTCTTCGGGAAATGAGCCTTCATCACAGCTCCAGCTACATTACAGACTTCAAGGGCTGCATACACAGTTTGTTCACACAGATTTAGACAAGATAGCTCTATGGTATCTTCTGTCAGACTCCCTCTGCATGATGAAGCGCCAATGAAAGGTCACTGGCTGTAGTCGGACTGTGTGTTTTGCTCAGGAAGTTTCCTGATTGACAGAAACTTTCTGAAGTTTTTTTCTTTTATATGAAAGGAATCGTGTCTTAATGCTTCCTTTTGAAAATCTCAGCATAAGATAAACTGAAACGTCCTCTTTTTAAAAAAAAGATTATCGTTTCCCACAATGGCAACTTTTACTCCACCTTCTTTCTCGCAGTTCATGACAGAGCCCACCTTAATAAGATGTGTTGTATCCATCTGATAAATAATAATCAGGGAGAAAAAGTGATTGTCTCCTTCTTGAAAAAGCGATTTGAGTCCAAACCAGTAGCTGTAAACGTAGATTCATCATGAATTAATTGAATCATGCTGGAGTTGAACCTTTTGTTTTAGGACTCGTTTCCAACCGTATCAACTGTTTTAGCAAGAAATACACAACTATGATGATCACAATGTGAAGGGAATTTGTTCATCATGAACTGATGGTACATCTGAAACATCATGAACAGTCAGTGTTGTTAAATAGGTGTGAGCTTCAGGTCAAATCAGGCCCCGTCCACACGATGCCGGAACTTTTTGAAAACGCAACTTTTTTGTAGCGTTTAGGCCTTCCGTCCACACGACAACGCAGATATCTGGAACGTAAACGCAACTTTTCGATAACGCTGGCCGAGGTGGATTTTTAAAAAAACGCTAGGTCTGCGTTGTCGTGTGGACGGTGTATCCGCAACTTTTTAAAAACGCTGACGTCTTGCCTGTGACGAAAACCGCTGTGACGTCATATTTATGGGCCCGTGTGTTGTGACAACAAAACACTGAGGATTCCTATTGGATAAAATTTGACTCAATACTGCCACCACATGGTTTGGCATGCTTATTGCCGTCTTCGAAAACGCACTGGTGCGTTTACGTGTGGACGGAGATTTTTTTGAAAACGCTTTCGTGTGGACGCGAATTGTTTTCGATGTGATTTTAAAAAGTCGCTTTTTCAAAAAACTCCGTCATCGTGTGGACGGGGCCTCACTGACATCCAAATCACATCAACGGAATCCTTCCCTCCCCCCATGACAAAAACACATCATCACTAAAGATACAACTGGTTCCTTCAAAATAAAAGACAAATAACAGAACAAGACCACTTCAAGGGCCAATCAGATTTTGGTTGAAGCCAGTGCCCCTCCTCTGGATCCAATCCCTGGATCTGCCCATGTCCGAGTTTTGATTTAAAAAACTAACAGGAAACATATCTTTGATTGATTGGTTTCCTAAAATTCAAGGACTAAAGGTCTAAATGCACGAATCATTCGCTCAATGTTAACCGTTACTTCATAGATTCATTTTTATTCCAATGAACTGGAGTCAGCGTTTAAAAAAAGAGGCCAAAGGCATGCAGGATGTGATGTGGGATTTTCTTTTTTCTGGATATCGAATCACATGTAATTCTGCATAATCCAATATGACTTCTGTTTCATTTCATCTCCAAAAATACCCACAATCCACCTGTGTGCATTCACAGCATACCAGATGAAGTGCAAAAGCAGAAAGAAAAGGGACTGACTGAAGGTGAGAGGCGTGACACAGAGCAGGTTAAGGATCCCTGACGCTTCCTGTCTTCTCAGTTAACTGTTGGCAGCTCATCGTCTCAGCACCAGGGATAGAATTACAGCTGCAAACAAACACACACACACACACACACACACACACACACACACAGACACACACACACACACACACACACGCACACACACACAGCAACTGTCTGACTCACATGATCCGATCGTTTTAATTACACCACATGCAACCGGGAGCTGATGAGAGGAGCTTCAGAGAGCGGGAGGGGAGAAGGAGAGGTGGGGCGGACGGACAGGGGGGGGGGGGCTCATTTCCCTCTCATTCACAGAGATGTGATTACCTCTCTCTCTTCAACACACAACCATACACACGTTTGCAGATTAAATACAGGGGTCAGACTGTATTGTGAGAAGCATTGAATGCAAGAGTCATTTTCAATGTAGCCGCAAGAGGACACAAGCCAGTGTCTTATTGTGCCGGTCCCAAGCCCGGATAAATACAGAGGGTTGCGTCAGGAAGGGCATCCGGCGTAAAACTTTTGCCAAATCAAAGATGCGAATCAAACCTATGACTTCCATACCGGATCGGTCGAGGCCCGGGTTAACAACGACCGCCATCGGCGCTGTTGACCTACAGGGCGCCGGTGGAAATTGGATTACTGTTGGTCGAAGAAGGAGAGGAGGAAAGTGCGTTCGCTCGAAGAAAGAGAAGAGGAACACCAAGAGTATAGGACTAAGAGTAGGGACGTTGAATGTTGGAACTATGACAGGAAAAGGTAGAGAGTTGGTTGACATGATGCAGAGAAGAAAGGTAGACATACTGTGTGTCCAGGAGACCAGGTGGAAAGGTAGCAAGGCTAGAAGTTTAGGAGCAGGGTTCAAGTTGTTCTATCATGGTGTAGATGGGAAGAGAAATGGAGTAGGAGTTATCTTGAAGGAGGAGTTTGTTAGGAATGTCCTGGAGGTAAAAAGTGTCGGATAGAGTGATGAGTCTGAAGCTAGAAATAGAAGGTGTGATGTTCAATGTTGTTAGTGGGTATGCTCCACAGGTAGGATGTGAGCTGGAGGAGAAGGAGAAATTCTGGTCGGACTTTGATGAAGTGATGCAGAGCTTGCCTAGAAGTGAGAGAGTTGTCATTGGAGCAGACTTCAATGGACATGTTGGTGCAGGAAACAGAGGGGATGAGGATGTGATGGGCAGGTTTGGTATCCAGGAGAGGAACGCAGAAGGACAGATGGTAGTTGACTTTTCAAAAAGGATGGAAATGGCTGTAGTGAATACTTTCTTCCAGAAGAGGCAGGAACATAGAGTGACCTATAAGAGTGGCGGTAGGAGCACACAGGTAGACTACATCTTGTGTAGACGGTGTAACCTGAAGGAGATCAGTGACTGTAAAGTAGTGGTAGGTGAGAGTGTAGCCAAACAGCATAGGATGGTGGTGTGTAGGATGACTCTGGTGGTGAGGAAGATCAAGAGGGCAAAGGCAGAGCAGAAGACGAAATGGTGGAAGCTGAAAAAGGAAGAGTGTTGCATGACTTTTAGGAGGGAGTTAAGACAGGCTCTGGGTGGTCAGGAGGTGCTTCCAGATGACTGGACAACTACAGCTAATGTGATCAGGGAGACAGGTAGGAGAGTACTTGGTGTGTCATCTGGAAGGAAAGTAGATAAGGAGACTTGGTGGTGGAATGAGGAGGTACAGGAGTGCATACAGAGAAAGAGGTTAGCTAAGAAGAAGTGGGACACTGAGAGGACTGAGGAGAGTAGACAGGAGTACAGGGAGATGCAGCGTAAGGTGAAGGTAGAGGTAGCAAAGGCCAAACAAGAAGCTTATAATGACTTGTATGCTAGGTTGGACAGTAAGGAGGGAGAGACTGATCTATACCGGTTGGCAAGACAGAGAGACAGAGATGGGAAGGACGTGCAGCAGGTTAGGGTGATTAAGGATAGGGATGGAAGTCTATTGACAGGTGCCAGTAGTGTGATGGGAAGATGGAAAGAGTACTTTGAAGAGTTGATGAACGTGGAAAATGAGAGAGAACAAAGACTAGAAGAGGTGACTGTTGTGGACCAGGATGTAGCAAAGATTAGTCAGGATGAAGTGAGGAGGGCACTGAAGAGGATGAAGAGTGGAAAGGCAGTCGGTCCTGATGATATACCTGTAGCGGTATGGAAGTGTCTAGGAGAGGTGGCAGTAGAGTTTCTGACTGGGTTGTTCAACAGGATCTTAGATAGTGAGAAGATGCCTGAGGAATGGAGGAGTAGTGTGCTGGTGCCCATTTTTAAGAACAAGGGAGATGTGCAGAGTTGTGGCAACTACAGAGGAACAAAGCTGATGAGCCATACAATGAAGTTATGGGAGAGAGTAGTGGAAGCTAGACTAAGGGCAGAAGAAGAAGAAGAAGAAGAAGAAGACTGTATTGTGAGAAGCATTGAATGCAAGAGTCATTTTCATTTGAAACTGATGAAAATCTGAAATTGGTTCTTTTGTCCTTGTCTGTGTAGGTTCTCAGTTATCCAGGTCAGGGTTAAAGTCAAGTGGATTGATTTAAACAACTTTGGTTTCTTTTGTCTTTCTTTTTTGTTGATTTCCTGGTACTTAATTGTGATGACACATGGAAATTAACAAAATAATATCCTTAAAAAATACTTTCCAATGCTACCTATATTATAACTTCAAGTACAACCAGAGATACGTCCAAATGCACAACAGATTCAAAAACGTACAACGTTCAAAACGTACAACACCACTTGGCAGACAAAACAAACCCACCCAATAGCCAATAGAAATACAGAATACTGGTATCTGTCCTGCAACTGCAGGCGTGAGCCGAACATCTCATATCTAATATCTGATTGGTGAAAGTTTAAAAACCAGCGATTCACTTCCACCATTGGTTTGTGCCGTTCGCCTCTTTTTTTTTTACTCTAACTGCTCTTATAAGCTCAGACATCCGCCCTAGCCTTCTAAAACATCCACAGTGCTCCACAAATGACGAAATGATGACATGTAATGTTTCATGTGCCAAAATGCTGTTGGCACATGAAACACTTTCTGCCATGTGTGTGTTTTTTAGCTCATGTCATGCATTTGTCATTCCATCCTCAAACCGCCCCTGATTCAAACCCCTGCTAGGATACAGATTCACTGCAGAGACACACGACCTCACACCTGACACTGAATGTATATGCTGTGAAATATCCTTCACTATTGTAGTGCCTGTCATACTGCGTAATGACAAAGTGGGCTGCAGCTCTGTGCACCGGCATAAGGACACAATCTGTAGGCTGCAGCTTCTGGAATATATAAATATACACAAATCAGTGACACTCCATTAATTTTCCTCACATGAGCAGAGAAACTGAATAATTTTTCTCTTCTCATCTACTCTTACAGATGTTTGCACATACTTGTTTTAGTCCCACTTTCTTATTTTTTCATATAAATTGGCTTATAATCTTGCCAACAAGTGACAAATGGATCTGAAATTAATGACAGTCAACAAAATGTCATAGTTATTTGATGCTTTTAGCCAAAAGGCCCCACCGTATGTTTAAATACTATACAAGTGAAGCCCATTTGGTTTACTTGGACTCCATGAAGGGTTACATTCTGCTGCTGCACAGAGGTCACAGGGAGGTCAGAGCCTGATTGGATGATGAGCACATCAATACCAAGACAGCAGGTCTGGCTTCAGCTCTGATTCGGCTTCAGATATTTCAGGGTTAACAGCGGAGCAATTCTTTCCATAACCTTAACTTGCTAGAGTTCATACCTCCAGCAAAGCCAAACAGTCGCCTTTGATCAAATTCTGATTCAAATTACAATAAGACATGTGCTTTAAAAATGGCCTCCCTCAAGCGAATGGACGCAGTTTTTGTCTAATCCTGCCAACAGACAAACACTCACCGTGAAAACAGAACCTCCTTGGCAGAGGCAAGCACGTGTTTAGAATTTTTCAAACATGACAAATATGTTCATCATGCTGTGGACAATAAACCTCACTAAGAGTTTTGTAGATACACTCAGTGAGAGCATTTCCTTATGATGCTCACAAAAATGTGATCCAGCTTGTTTCTTTCTTTAATGTGTTCACAGTTGCCAGAAAAAATAATGTGTGAGCTGTGAGACTCGACCAAAACACTGAATAGTCTGATGAAAGGGTTAACAGCAAACATGGTACAACTCTCTATAAAGCAAAGAGGGAGTGGGTGATAAAAATTGTGGTTTCATTACAAGTGACCCCCCCTTTTCACATTAACATAAACCTAGAATTGATATAAAATATTTACTGCAGCAGTTTTGACCATTCGTCAGATCAGCCTCATAACAAGAACTAACATATGTTCAGGACACTAAACTTTGTTAAACCACATCATGTTTATTACATGTAAACAAGGAATGTCGGATGGCTCGACGTTTGATATCCTGCGGCTCACAATTAGAAAAAAATTTCAAACATCCCTGTAACAAAATCTAACTACAATCAATGCAGTCACAGACTGCAAAATCCCATGACCCCCCTGAGTTCCAAATTTTACCCTGACCTACTTGCATCGTTCAAAGATAAAAGCTAGTGCTGTGACCTACTGCCATAGATCAAAGCAGTAGCTTTGATTTATGGTCTTACTCACGCTTCTCCCTCCCTCTTTCGATCTTATCCGGTTCCTTTGTATCCGGAATGTACAAAAGTTAAAATTTGACCATGACCTAGTTTTCTCAAGGTCAAGGTCATCATCTCATTCTCATCCCCTTCGCTGCCCGAGTAATGTGCGTTTTGTTTCATCTTTCTATCTGTAATGGTTGGGAAGATATTTGTTGGACGGACGGACTAACAGACAAACACACAAACACTGACAATTCCAATACATCACCGCTTTGAAGCGGGATGTAAAAAAATACTTCGATCTTAACGCTGGGGCGTAACGAAAAGCACATACCTGTGCAGCTTTGAATGTGGCAGCTGTGTACTGAGAACAACGAGAAACCCGACCTACACCACTAACATGTCTTTAAGTGAGACTAAAAGGCATCATCATAAAACAAGACGTCTTGACTGATTTCAGGTCAGCAGCCAGCTGCACACAAGATTGGTTTACAGTGTAGGAGTTTTATGGAAAAGTTCTCAATGTCTCTTTGAAGCTAATTTTTCTCTAAAAACACAGCAGTACTGCAATAAGAAACCATAAATGGACTTGACTTAAATGCACTTGTATCTGTTGGTTTAAATGAGCATCAGCTGTTTGCCCTCATCCTGCATTAACTTAGCACAGCGTTATGTTGGTATTCATATGGGTCACAAGCATCCCACCAACTGCTCCTGTCAATGCACATTAGGTGACGGTGGTGATGCTGGATCGAAAGCCCCCACACTCCACTTTCACAGCACAATGACATAGAAGCAAGTGGAGCATGTGTGGTGGTGGTGGTGTGTGTGTGTGTGTGTGTGGGGGGGGGGGGCATCGGTAGGCTGAGGCTACGGGCGGAACCACACATCAATCCTTCATAACAGGGTCAGGTTGATCATCAGCAGTGTCATTTACGCTTTTTGCCGGCCTTGATGTGACCACAGGAGGACAGCAAAGAGTCCAAACAACAAGAAACGTGTCTATGGTAGAAGCTTGAAGAGAATACACTCACATCTAAGAGGCTTTTTCAGTTCTGAACAAAAAAAACCCCTCTTTGTTTTACCTTATTTAACCCAGAAATTGGCCATTAAAAACATTCCAATATCTGGAGAGTTTTTTTGTCCTGCTTTTTATCATGTCTTGCTTGAAATATAGCTACACCGTCCCAGAGATTTCCAGGGCACAGTTTTATTTTATCCATTTCTTTAATACCTGTGAGCTGTCAGAAATAAATACAGAAATAATTAACTCAGCTTACAGTGAATGATTTGGTTTAATGAGGCAATATTTTGTTTGTGTTGGCACTGAACAAGTACAGCTGGGCTATAAAGGAATCTCTTTAGTTCTGCTTTTATGTGGTGAATAAACCAACGTAATGAAGGCGTGGATGAAAAGTCAGTGATCGCTGATGTTATTACAGTTCATCCTGAGAGCAGAAGTAATGCTTGTTATAAACTAAAAGTTAGCCGTTTTAGTTTTACAGATATTTAAATTTCAACCAACATATGAAAACAAATTGGTGGTGCTAAAGAAGATGTCAAGGAATTCCCAATAACATGAAGAGTCCTCCAATTCAACTAATATTTATATAAATATATGGGTCGGTATGGAAGTCATTAGAGTCATCGGGTCTGTGCTGTCTCATTTCGGTGGCATTATCTGATGTTCTTGTATCCTGATATCCAGGGGTTTAACACAGAAAAGTGCCTCCTGTCTTTACAAATCACAGCATATTAGTTAATAAGTGCAAGACAGAGAAAGATGGTGGAGGAGCAAAGTGGAAAATAATCAGCCCCCATAAGAAAAATAAACACCCAGGCCCCAACAAAACCATGAATCCTCCTTCAACTCAAATCTAAGGTTACAATCGCAAACCTCAGCTTTACTGTTGTGGGACTCCCCTAACAGCACCTTCAGTCTCTCCACAGCTGGACGCAATTGAAACGAATACAGTAAGTCTAATCGTAACAAATGAGAAACAGATCCTGTAGCCGAGTTGGCTTCAAGCTTCTGACTGGTTCTGTAATTGAACAAGGAAAAACACAAATAGGATTAGATATCCAGATGTATAAAACACAACCTTTGGGGGGTTTTTTTTGGGGTTTTTTGTTTAACCGCTTTCAAGATGATGCATGAAAACACAGAAAATCACATTTCTGATTTGTCTCTGTCGGAAATACGTGGAGGGGACTGGAGTTTAAGTATGCCACTCTATGAATGATCTCTGGACTTTAGATGCACTTCTGCTCTTCATTTTGATACCACAACATGTTTGAACTGCACCTCACAGCACTGAGATCAGTCTGTTATGCACATTGTAAGTCACACAAGTATGTAGACAAAGCAAGGTGGCACACACTGACACACACACACACACATACACTGGGCGGATGTGGTGAGCCCGTCTTTGTTGCCACCTACAGAGGACGTCTGCAAAACACACATTCCCTCACCACAAACCCACAGCCGACTATTAAACCAAACCTAAAACAACCAGAGATTTCAAGAAGCACTTAAACCCACCAACACCTCTGGCAATTAATCAGATCCAATAACCCGTGTCCTTTTAGTTTTCATGATATTAGCTAAATGTTAAGAAGAGGAAAATGAAAAAGTGATTCACAATCCACCTATCCACTCTTTACGAAATGTTATCAGAAATCCCCTGACGACATTTGAAGACAAATAATTAAATATAGGTGACAAAAGGCTCTCATCTCTGAAAAATATAAATGTAGAGTATTTATGAATTGTGGTGATGATTCTAAATTATGTTTCATGTTTCTGACCTGCCTGCTGGTGGCCACCATCCCATCCCAGTGTGACCTTCACACACACTATCACTCACTCACAAGTGAGTGCCAACAACAATCACTCAGCTCCTGTCATTGGGAGCCTTTGCCAGAAGCTGGTGCCACGCCCACCTCCCTGTAGCCGTCAGCCTGCACCTGATTGGCTGTTCAGCTGGCTCCAGCTAGTAAAACCTCTCCTCATAGGTTACAACCAGTCAAACCAGCGCTCACGTCGGTGGTCCCCTGAGACCAACGTGTGTGGACGTCAAGGTGTGTGCGTGCACGCGCATGTCGGCTACGTCTCTGCCCGTGCACGTGTGTCCTGGGCGGAATGAAACCCACGTGTTCGCTTTGAACTCTCATTCATCTCCCTACGCGATCGGAATTAAATACCAGAACGCTTAGAACAATATTGCACGCGCAGTTTCGTTTCCATGACAACCCGCATTTTTCTACGCAGACGAGCTCCACGTGACACACCTCAGCGCCGAGCTGGAGTCAGATGTCAGCATCCGAACGTGTCTGAACAGCTGAGGAGCTGCTGGTTCTGGCGGCCAACAGGTGACCTGCGGGTTCTTGACAGGGTGTTTATCTGCAAACGATGAAACGCTCAGTACGGGATGCTTGTTTTCACCCTATGTCCCTTAACATCCCATAATAAGGGGCAGAGCGGCGATGTGCGCTTTAATATCCAGCAAAAGAGAGACGCGTCTTTCTGCTTACCTCATCCTCCTCTCTCCGCCGTTTGAATGAGATGAATGTTTTCTGTC
Source organism: Antennarius striatus (assembly GCF_040054535.1). Lineage (NCBI taxonomy): Eukaryota > Metazoa > Chordata > Actinopteri > Lophiiformes > Antennariidae > Antennarius > Antennarius striatus. The sequence goes on along the minus strand of NC_090794.1, from coordinate 9,873,344 downwards.
TGCTCAGCGCTTTGTCCTTTAATGTTGAGCTGAGTTCTTGAAAAGGTTCAGATTCAAATCCAGATCCTGTTCCAGATCCAGATCCAGATCCAGATCCAGATCCAGATCCAGCAGCAGATGTGTGTGTTCCAGTGGAAGCAGCGGTGCCGCCGGTGGAGCCTGCAGCTGGCTGATCGGATGCTGAGCGTGGAGAAGGCGACACGGTGTGGGGAATGCTACACGGATGACCACAGTTTCCAGGTCTGTTTTTTTTTTAAAATTCAAAAAATAAAATAAAATAACAGTTCTGTTCAGATGGCTGGTGGTTCGGTCGAGGCCATTTCAGATGGGGGCGCGCCGCTGTCCGCAGGACGAGAAGCCGGGCGGAGTGGCTGACAGCGGCTTCTGAGGTGCCATCTTTATTCCCTTCAACCACTGGGAGGCTGGATGTGGGGGGAGACAGAGGTAGGGAGGGAGAGAGAGAGATAGATGGGGGGGGGGGGGTGCTGAAGTACTCGAGTTTTGATGGTTTTGCTGCACAGTAGCGCCCTCGGTCAGGTGATGTAGCTGCTGTGCAGTGCGCGTAAATAATCTATTATTAATTATGATATTTTTTAATTATTAATTTAATGTCAATAACTCATAATAATAGAATAAGTTGTCTTACACAAGCATATACTGTATATTCAAATTGAATCAAAGCAATAAAGTTGTAAACACATGTTTAAAGACTAGTATATTTCTTCACTTTTCTTTGTTTTTACACACTTTTAGTTTTTGCATATTTGCAAGATGATGTATTTCTTCCTGTTTGTTCTCTGGCTTCCTTCTCAACTTCGACTTTAGCATTTTATATCCGTCTTTACAGATTTATACAGTCTTTAATGTAGAAATAGATTTCGTTTGGTATGTAAAGGGATGGGCAAACATTATCTTACACACACACACACACACACACACACACACACACACACACACACACTCACACACACACACACACACACACACACACACACACACACACACACACACACACACACACACACACACACACACACACACACACACCTGTCAGCAGCCAGGATGGACCGGCTGACATCTGTCTGTGTCTGCAGCAGCCAGCTGCTGTTTCCTCACATAGGAGGATAAACAAGCACTCAAATCTCCACAGAGGTCCTGACTTGATTGTGTCACACAGGGACTCTAAATTTAGTCTCCACGACAGTCTGTGTGACTGATTTCAGAATTCAGGGTTTGTAAATTCACTCTTTTTTAGTATTTGCAAGAAATGAAGTGAGGAATAAAAAGTTGGTAATTTATTTGGGTATTTGTATCAAAGTATTTTCATACAATATTTTATGACAATAGGGACAGCATCTAAATAAAAGGTGTTTGTTCAGCACATAAATTTGCTCTATGTGTTTATGCTGTGAAACATGGACCGCAACGACAGCGGTAGTTTAACATTCCCCAGGACCAAGTTGTGATCACACAGGGTCAGTCTTTCAAACTGATGTCTAGCAGTGCTGCCTTCTCACCAGCAGAGGTCGCCCTCGTGCTCAACGCGCACAAGAGGACACGTCACAGTCCCTCGATCCCCTCTGACGTCAGTATAAACGCACTGAGCCCATACGGCAAAGGACAAGTCATTTAATTTGGCTGATCAGAATTAATTTGTGCAATCTCAACGCTCAATCGATTATACCTTCCTCCAATGACGACTGATCCCAGCCGGACTCGAAGGTATTAATGCACAAATGATGGATGTTGCTGTTACTACATTTCCATACAGGCTAAAAAAGTGTTCCACTGGGACGATTTTGCACTTATTTGGGGGAAAAAACTAGCCTTGGGACATTATTTAAAATGTCAGTGAAACAGAAAGCAATCTTAGACAATATTAGAAAGGCTCTTTTTGATAACATAAATGCAATTAGAATAAGTGTAAATCTGCAAAGTCAATATAATTAAAGTTCAAAGAAACTTTTTAAAAAAAAAAGCAGTCAATATAAATTTAATACAGTAATGCAACGTGTTTAAATAAAGTTGGAACAGAGTCATGGCTACCATTGTGTTACATTACACTTCCTTCTAACAGCAGATAGTTAACATTTGAGAAGACCCTAATGGTTGAAAATTTCGTGAGACAACATTTGGTTCCATTCTGCTGTACGACTACAGACACTCAACAACCTGAGATCTCCATTGTGATATTTGGGGCTTCATTGTGCACCATACATTTAAATGGAGGACAGGCCTGGACTGAAAAATTGTCATTTTCCTCCTTATCCTGGAAGATATAACTTTCATTTGATGATACAACAACAAACTGTGTTTATTGAAAAAATGTTCTCATAGTGTTTCTGAGTCAATCCAGGGAAGCTTTGAATATACATTTCCTTTTTATGCTGTTTTCAGTTTGACTGAACATGCAAAACGGTTCGGAAAACGTCACTTTCTGTTTTATTGAGCTGTTTTACAGAACTTTAGCCAAAGGAATTAAAATGTGAAAGGTTCATCTTGTGGACTTTCTCTAAGAGCACATGTGGAAATAGTTGTACCAGGTATCTGAACCATGATTTTCACCCTGAACATGCATACAGACACATAAAACTTAATGGGAAACAACAGGGAGAAAAGTCACCGCATTAATGATCTTAGTTTTTATTATTTGTCACAAACAAATGAGTCTTTTTAAGTGATTCTGGTGCATCCTGTTTATTAGTTGTCCACAAAGAGAAACATTTACTACTGAAATACAAACATCACAGCACGCCGGCAGGAGACAGATTCACTGACATCAAACACAGATTCCCTCTTCCATCCCAGCCAGCATTCAGAGACACCAGGAGACACACATCCTTACTCACAAACCCAACATTTCACGCAGGGAGTGACAGAAGGAGCGTTTAAACACTGTGAAGTTAACTCCTGACAACACTGAGGCTAAACATGCATCTTTCAAAAATGAATTCTGAATGGAAAATGGAATCTCATTTTGACATTCACTTCTTGCTTTTTTCACCAGTGGGGGGGGGGAGGGCGGGATTATTTGCAGAGCCTGTTTCAGTCATTTGTTAAAGCTTTTAGCAACTGGTTTGGATTTGTTTAGCAGGAACTCATCTGTCAAATTTTCCTCAGTAGCAAATCTGAAAATACTGGCTAGGTGATTTGATGGGGCTCTTGTAGGTGGATGTTTCTTGCATCGTGTTCTGTCTGGTGGCAGTTTTCTGCAGGTTCAATGTGAAGGATGGGGCTGCCTTCCTTGCTTGTGTCTTGTTGCCCCCTTTTGCCTGAGGAGCGGTCGTGGGCTTGCTCTTAGCCGGCACCGCTGTTGCAGATTTGGCTGTCTCAGAAAACCCAGTCCTTCTTGCGAGGGGGCTCAGATAAATCTGCATAGTCACTAAGTGAAGGGCAAAGTGAGGCGAGGAGGGTGAGCAAACAGATGGCACAGAGGGGAGGAAGGTCAGCGGGGAAGGTTTGGTACGGATATTTACAGAGGTTGGATGAAGAAAGAAAATTGGACACACGGGATGGGGGATGCACACAAGTCATGGTGAGAAGCAAAAAAATAATGGATGTTCATAAAATAACAGCTCAAAAACAATGTTGTCAACTTTAAATGCATTACAGATGTTTGTATGTATTACAGTAATATTGCGAGGGATGAATCCTACCTTTGCAGTGTGTCACACGCCTGGTTCCTACAGGAAAATCCCCATGCAAACAGAAAAATAATATTCTTTGCAAATGTACTGTAGTTCATACTGCTATCTTTTTATTATTAGTGATTTAATGAACATCTGTTTCTCAATCGGGCTGATAAAACATGGTAAAAAGTATGGAAGTAAGGAAAACACCTACTTACCTACACTGACTGCAGCTTCCTTGGGTTTATTACTGTGAAAATAAATTATAAAAGTGATTTTGAGAAAAAGAAAGGAGTTGGTACAACATGAAAAGAGAAACAGAATGATCCTCTGTCGCTTGAGGTGTTTTTACATGAAACAGGAAGTCAACGTTGGATATAAAGGATGTAATTTGAGAGAATTGATTCTGACTTGATCGCCAGGAATAACTGAGTCATCCCAAAATGAGTGGGAAGTTATGTATGCATTCCTTTACAAGGAGAGCAGCCTAGGTGGAAAATAAGGATGTTTGACTCAGCAGCAGTCAAAGGAATTCATTTAAAGGTGTGACAAAGATTGAGTTTCTGAACATTGATCCAAACCCACAGGACAGCATATCTTTACTTGTGTAGCTACATCTGTGTCTACTCGCTGAAGTTAAAGTTAGTCAGACAGTTAGTTAGTTAGTTAGTTAGTTAGTTAGTTAGTTAGTTAGTTACAGTAGTTTAATTTGGCAGTGGCTGATTGCCATTCAAATACACGTCAGTTAAAGTCATGAACACTGCCTCTAGAGGTAGAAAGCGGTATTACAAGTCACAACAAGTCAGCTGGTTGGTCTTTCAGTCTGCACAGTATAAAATATCTTACAGACCCAATGCATGCACTAAAAAACACATCTGACCTTTTAAAAGACACATTGTGAGTGTATTTCGAGCAACAACTTCTTACCCTTCCTGATGTTTCTTATAGGTGGAGGCTGCAGACGAGGGTCGAAATTTAGTCTTACATGGACTGTCCTTCACACTTCCTGGTGGGCTCTTCACACTACTGGAGGTGGGGGTGGGGGGACACAAAAATGTTTTAGGTCATGTTTTTATATTGAGTCTTTTTGATTTTAGGAAAATGTCTCCCATCGTCTGTAATTTTGACCCATAAACTACAAATACATACACATAAAAAAATAATCATCTCATCCAACCCAAACTGACTAATGAAAATGTATACATTAGTGTGGACTTTTCCTACTTATTATGTCAAATATTTACCGGAAGATCAAAAATATTTTGCACAGTAAATCTTGTTTCTTTTTAACCATTTTTAATACCTCACGTTGAAATTTATCATGTGACTGTGAAAACCCCTTGCCTGGTATTACATTATATTAATTACTTAAAAAATTGAATTATTAATTAAAGAGTAGTTTAATTGGGATTTAGGAAATTATTATAGAGCCAAATGGATTACATTCTTATGAACATAAAGCACCTTCACCCTCACAAACCACTTCACTCCAGTGCCGAGGGTCTCCCTCAAGTACATTCTAATTGAGATAAATAGTTTTCCATTCAGCACCATGCAGACATGGCTTCCATTTTATTGTGCAATCCGAGATGATTTTATATTCTCACTGGTGTCGAGGAGGGAAATGTGAATATATTTAATTCCGACACATTCCTTCACTGTTCACTCTGACACATTTCTTCAAACTAGCTGCAGACATGAATTTAAAACGAAGCTCTGTGCCTTTGAACCATCCTGCTGAAAAGTCAATGTAATGACAGCTGGGTTGTTTTAACAAATTTTACTGTAAATCTATGTAATTTAAAGGAATTAATACAAATGATGCCACTTCCAGGAACGACTAAGAACTGTGAAGTAACTGGAAGAAAAATATTCGAAAGAGAAAAACGAAAAAATTCCTGACGAGAGAGAGAGAAAGATGGTATAGGGAGTGAGATGAGATTCATTAGTGAAGAGGAACAGTGCTTTGAAAGCTGAAGGAAATGAACCAGCATTTTTTATGATGTTGTGGTGACGGTGATGGTTCCCACTTCATGTTAATGCTGAATGAACAGCCGTAAGTGAACATAGATATATTACTCGTTGCACAATGATATCAGCATGCCCCAGATAGAGAAATAGCACATTAAGGTACAGCAGAGAAAACCAATCATTCCATTTGACAAATGCTCTCTAATGGTAGTATCATTTGAAAGCTAATTGAGGGGAAGACATCTATGAAAGTGGTTTACTGCTTTATTGCTTTGAAATAAAGGTGAGTGTCAAATAATCACCAAGCAGCCATGAATGCTTTTGCCCATTAGATAATGAGGTGAGGTCTGAGGGTAATGCTTCATCGTGAGATGCTTCATTAGAACAGTTTTCCATTAATAACATGAGCAGTAGATGAGTGATGTTAGAAATGAGTCTAGTTTCAATGTGATTTTTATTTTTCTATGAAAAAAATAATGTCTGTTTTTGCTCCAGTATTGACGAATACTTTTTTTTTTTTTTTTACAAAAAAAAACAAAACAAAAACATATTTGCTGCCTGCAGACTGGGTGGCAGTCTTTACCTGCTGGATGGCGTTGGGCTGTAGTTCCTTGCTGTGGCGCTAGAGGGCACCGTGGAGCTCTTCTTCAGGGAGGCCGTGCTGGAGGTCACCGTCGGCGGTCTGGAGGGCAGACCAAGAGACACTGGCCTGGCTGCACAAACACACAGGAGGATGTACAAGTATGACGTTATGGACGTAGATGCCTCCCTAAAAATCAAATCTAAACAATCATGCTTCCAGAATTATGAAAAAGATATGTGGTGAGCATAAAACTACATTAAATGCCTTTTTATCTGACTTATGCACTAACAATCACACAGGTATTCTGGCCCAAATGTAATTATTAATGCTTCTTAAAAGAAAATTGTTCTCAATCAATCTCCTGCTGTTTCACTTCACACCACAATGAACAACACTGGCTTAACTAATCTCTTAGAAATGAGCGACATCCACAGTTTATTAAATGAATGAATGTTTTCTCAGCTATACAGCGCAGGTCTACATGAAGAAAGCTTTATTCCATTCTGCCTCACCCTAAACTACAAACAGGTATGAGGGTGATGCTGCTCACCTTTTGTGCCCAATAGCTTCCTGCCAGCTGTGGCAGCAGCTGCTTGATGCTCCTCAGAGATGTTGAGCCTCTTGAGGACGTCAGTCAGAGTTGATTTCAACAGCTGGATTTCATCCTCCTGCATCTGCATCCTCTGTTCCAGATAGGTCAGGCGGTCAGCCACGTCCAGGCCGCTGGCTGCGGAGCTGCGGTCATCTGAAGGAATGATCGAGAATAATAAAACTACAACCACCTGTTACGAAATAAAGTGTCATTCATCTTTAAGCACAGAAGAAAAAATTGCTTTAGAGAAAGGAATTTGTTCTTTTTAACATCCCCTGATTGTGTCTTACAGCAACAATTAAGCCAATGAGGTCACAGCACAGCTGGACACAGCAGATCAACCCCATTGTCATCAGCAGCATGCTAGAATTCATCTGTCTCTCAATTTCTACTTCACTATTTTCCTGGCCATGTTCAATAACAGTTGAGTTGAGGGATACCATAGCAGGAAGTGGACGCTGATGAGCTGTCGGGCTGCTTCTGCTGGCCGGAGGGGCCTTCCTCCACCATCCCAGATGTCTTCCATTTCTTCCTCTCCTCTCGGGAACACACCCTCTCGCTTCCCTGTCCTCCGGCTCCAGTCAGATCTGTCGATTGTCCTTCCATTTGATTTAAATCCGCTGGCTGGTGTCCTTTAAGATCTCATCTTTTTTTTGTACGGCTGTTTGGTCATGTAAACACAAACTCCCTCGCAGAGCAGCCAGTCTGGTGTTTTTGTCTACCCTGGTTTACAGCATCCAGGGCAGATGTTTTGATCCTGTCACGTTTCCTCGGTGGTTGCCTGACATGCTCTGGGATGCAGTGATGTGTGTGACAACACTTAAAGCCCTGATGCTCAGGGAGTGTGTTCGTATAAAGGTGGGGGTGGGGTTGATAATACTTAAAAACCCAGCAGTCGTCCAATTCAGCCGAAATTGTCTGTGTGTGTGTGTGTGTGTGTGTGTGTGTGGGCGTACAGAGTACAGTGATAATCCCTCAGACTGAGCCTCTTTGACCCCGCCCCCTCACATAAGCCCCATGTCATGATGCGAGATGGAGACACAGAGAGGAAACAGCATAAATAAACCTGAACAGAGGTCTGTAACAAACATCCATTGAGTCAGAGGTAACAGGTCAACCACGTGCAAGTTATAGAGACAAGGAGGAAGAGCTCAAATAAAATCCACCCCCTGCTTCTCTGCTGTTACTGAATGAACAATAAAAGGTGGAGACAGGAATCAGTCCTTCATCGGGACGTTCTGGTTAAAGTTCATTAACACCCAATTTATCATTTCATAAATGCAGGAAAATCATCAGCCACCGGTGCCACCAGTGTCCCAACTCTAGGAACTATATCGCCGTTGCTCAGTGCAAATGTCTTTTGTGTGGCTACTGACCTTCTTGTATTTAGATATATTTTGGTCTGCAGGATTTGAAAAGACCACATCCATATCCACTAAGAATATATTAGGCAAGCAGAAGGTAGATTACCAAAAGCAATCGATTGACAAGTCAAAAAAATAAGATGCAATCATCCTCTGAAAGAGTTTATTTTAACAAACGTATAAAGTTTGAAATAACACACTGAGATTAATAATAAATGACGGTTAAGGTGTTTCAAAAAGTGAAAAACGTTAATGAGCAATAATGAATCATTCAGTGTCAGATGGGATGATTTTTACCCTTCTGTGGTGTTCATGCAATTATATTATAAAGCAATATGAAGGCACTTTGCAGGGTCTAACACTAACAACAATAAATATAGACAAATAACTTGAACAGTATCTCCCTGAATAGAGAATACGTGCAACCAAACATTATTTAATGAACTGAATATTCACAGGAGCCTCCAGCAGCCACTTGGTTTGTTTAGGCGTTGGACAAGCTCTGGTTGAAATGAATGTGCAAATATCACACACTTGAATTTAAGTATTAGATAAACAGTTTCAACATCTGAAAATGAATTACTGGAGTTATGTTTGTATAAATATAATGGATAATTGAAAAAAAATAATCAAGCATTCATGCTCACTTAGAGTGTAGAAGTGAATCTCAAGTACCGATCACAGTGACTTCAACACATTCTGAAAACTATTAATCAAAAGTTAATAATGAATTCAAAATCAAGTCAGAAAATAATAATCAGATCTGAAACATAAAGGAGGAGTCAGTGCAGTAAGGAGTTAATGTAGGTTTAGTGTGTAAGAACCTGTAAAACTGAATTTTTAAAAGCGTTTTCCTTTGTTGACACTGATTCTTGCTGTTCTTCATAAAACGATGGAGATCATGGTTTCCCTGGAGGAACTGAGAGCTTCTCAGCATCGTGACTCAAGCACGCTGTCAGCAGTAATCTGTTGTGTCTCCGTGTAGGCTTGTGATTTTCTGTTTCTCCTCTTGTCCTAGCTGTGACATCATCCACGTGCCACCACCACCCACCCCATATGGGACTAGGATTAGAACTGTACATAATCCCAGCGCTGTAAAAAGGAATTAGCAGCCCACAGCTCAATCTCTGCACTAAACTCACATCCACAAAAGACACAGGCTAGCTCCCTGGATGCCTCTCATGCAAGTGCGAACACAAACAAACATACACAGTAAGTCTGACTCATACGCAGTTATTCACACGTGTGAGCGCAGGCAGGATCCACTAACAGTTTAAACATTCATATGCCTATTATGCATAATCAGAATTAAAATACATTAAGGCATAGAGAATGAGAGGAGTGTTTTAATCTCTGCTTGCAGATGGTGTTTTTGAATGAAGGAGCAGCATCTGCCTGCATACATTAGCACCCTGTACCTTGGCATATAGAGGAAAGGGCATGTGTGCACAATCAGTCCTTTACGTATTATTCCTATGATAGTAATTTCCCTGAGGGCAGAGGGCACTTCCCTAAATCTCTGCAGAGGCACATTCCATTACACTAACAACCGGTCCGTGTGCAATATCATAAACAGGACCCGTCCTCCAGTGTCGCTTGTTCACATTCAGGTTATGTGAGATTTTATTGTGGCAACATCATTGAAGATAAGGCGTGAATAATGTGATGTTTTTACTGAGTGTGTTCATGAGGTTATAAAACAGGAGTTGAAAACCAATGGAGAATAAAAAGTAGTTTACTCAGATGAGGATGTTATAAGGATATTTCTACCCAAACAGGTGAAGGAATTGAGGCTCCTAATAAAATGTTTCTCTTTGCTTAAATTCAAATTATTTTTCAAAAAAGAACTTTCTAGTATGGAGAGTTGTAGTCAACAGGATAATTTTTCAAATTTTTTGATGGGGGTGACATTTCTATGAGAACTCAGGTAAAATATTGATAAAAATTAATGTTATGAAATTTGTAGCAGACACACATGTTGTGGTTTTATAGTCTCCAAAGACATATGAGGTAAAAATGACCCACGGACCATCATTTCGGTCTAAAATGAACTGAGATTAGTATCATTTAAATCATTTATTATTCTACAACTCATTCCTCATCTGTTTAATCCCGCAAACCTGTGCAAACCAGATGCTCACATACACTTTGCGATCAATTCCTGCATCTCACTCATAAGAAACGTTTCATTTATAAAGAGCATATTAAATATCCGGTTGTGTCACTTTTGACACTTGTCTCTAAATATTTATCAGTTAGTTTGGGATTTAATGAAACCTATTTTGAGACTTGGAACTCACAGAATTGAACTTTTCCAACATATTTGCGTTCGTTTATGTTGTTGAGGAGGTAGAATTCATGGAGAGCAAATAAAACTAAATACCCACAGCGACTTTATGGCTGGTTGAGAAATCAGCATCTAGACCTGTTTTGCTCTCTACCTGTGATGAAGTCAGTGTCAGGGGCCAGCAGCAGGTCGCTGTGGTAGGTCTCCTTCAGTGAGGGCCTCCTCAGCGGGCCCTGGTCCGTCTCCTCCATTCCCAGTCCCTGGTCCAACAACTCCTCCATGTGTGTGTCCCGCTGATCCTGCTAAGTCTGCTTCACTCCTGGGCTAATTCATCTCTTGTAAACCAACAGTGGCCACCCCCCACCACCACCACCACCATCATCATCTCCCCCTGGAAGTCCCATGAGGAGCGTATGGAGGGCGCGGGGAGAGGGTGATGTCAGTCAGAGGACAGATTACAGGCTAGTTAAGCTGTCTGAAGCTCAGGGAAGGACGGGACAATGAGGGAGTAAGAGTCCGTCGTGTGTCTGTGAGAGAATAATTCAGGAAAGCCTCACACAGGGAACGAATCTTCATATTAAAGATGCTGAAAAATGTTCCTGGAAGATTAGTTGCACAACTCCTTTCTCTAAACATGCAGCAACAATTTCTGACCTGTGTGCACAGAAAACACACGTTCCTGGTAAATGCATTAAAAAAAAAAAAGCAGCAGGGTGGGACGGCACAATTTGCTGTTGCACGCAAGTTGCATAGAAGCACACAATTAGGCTCCCAAAAAGAGCTTACATCAGGCTAGCATCCGGTGCGGCCAGCCCTGGTGTACTGTAAGGATGATGAGATTCAGAGATTAGGGAGCAGAACTTGATTAATTATAGTCATCAAGAGGACAATAAGCCGGACGTGGTAATTAGACCAACAGAGAAAGACAACAGGAGCAGATGAAAAGCCAGTTAGGCGATTGTGTCGGGGTTTCCCTCTGTGTAAGCTGGCTTTCTGTCTATTTTGCATCCACTGGATTGATTCTTTCTCCAGCAGATGCTTCTCTTTGCTGATTTGTCAGAGCTTTTGTGGACACACAGCCAAAGACCTGCACTCCCTAGAAAGTTACAGAAGTGCTTCGCGCTGCATTTCTTTCTCCTGATGCTTGACAGAATAATAAATTCTAATGAAAGAAGGTAAAGCAGCATTACCACAAGCAGTAATTAGATGCAACATAATGAGACTCATCTTTATGTTCTTCTCATCTTTCATGTGTTCGTCTTCATTCAAAACGAGCAGAGAGGAAATATTTGTGAGTTACACATTAATATAAATTTAGACAATAAGAACAAAAAGACACAACAAAATTTAACAGAGAATATGACTCACAACTCTGGGTACCAAATATGTAAAACAAATCTTTTCTCTCTTCTTTTTCTGAATCTAACTACATAAAGAGAGAACACTAACATCACTCAAAAGCAGATTTCCTGTTTTATCCAGGTGGAGTTGATCCTTAAGATGAAATGTTGGGTCAACATGTAATGCTACATCTAAACAAAGTTAAGTGTTGGTGGTTGAAGTACAGAAATCTTTTATTTTGACATAAAAGTGGTAATAACTCATTGTAATAACTAATGGTCCTGCTTAAATACACTTCCAGTATGTGTCAAATGGGGAGAGAGAGCGAGAGAGAGAGAGAGAGAGAGAGAGAGAGAGAGAGAGAGTGTGTGTGTGTGTGTCATCTGGCGCTTTATTCAAAGGTCAAACAAAATGTGACCCTGATCTGTGCATCCTGTGTAACTACTGACCTCCTGTGGAGATTGTACAACATAACAGTTGCTGGAGGAAATTAACAGACTTATTTTTCAAATACAGACGGAACAATTTCCCTCCTGTTATAATAATATAATAAAACACACCACGGGAACAGAGAGTTAATCAGGACACACACACTGCAATTTCACAAAGGACTTAAAATTTATAAATATTCTTTCAATGGAACATTAAATCAGTAGGGATGTTATACAATTCATCAAAAAAAAAAAAAAAAAATCCAAGAGATTTTTCAGAGAAAATGACAAAGTGACAAGAATCTGATACACACATTGCTTCTAAACTCCAAAAATATCTAGACTTTTACAGAATATGCCCTATTTTTTCCCCCAAATATATCAAAATATATGATGACAATAAGCATCAATACAGAGCACACAGACAGCAGTCTCATGGGTTTTGTCGGGTGCTTTTTGTTTTGACACATGGAGTTAACACACTTCCTGTGTGTCATCAGTGACGGTCACTCAGGCGGCCTCAGTCACTGTGGACCTATGCGTGCAGAAACTTCTCCCGAATGCTGGCTCTACCTTATTGTCATGGTAACAAACAATGCGTCCATGCAAAGCAGCTAGGAAATTAAGCCACATAAATAATTACAAACACTCTAGTCCATGCTTCAAGCAGGGCTGGCCAGCACCTGGGAGGATGACTCATGGCAGCGTCCTGACTGAACTTTCTTCACATCCATTTTCACATCCAGTAGAAGTTCGTCCATCATAAAAGGAAGTTAAGGGGAAAAGGACAGGAAGCTTCGAACAGCACTGGGACGCAGCCATGTGTCAGTTTGCACACAAAGGATTCCTGCCCTCCAGGGGAAAACCACTGTCAATGCACATCTGGGAGAAATGCAACAGTAGCCAGCTGAAGCTGTTCAGTAAATCTTTAATTCAATGTATAAATTAAAAAATTTCTACATTTTCACCAAGCCCATTGTAATTTTTTTTAAGTATTCCTCACATTAAGAAACCATATGAAAATTATTTAGTGTAGAATTAGGTGGGAGTCATAAAAGCAAGCATCCGCACATTTTGTCCCCGACAGATTTAAAAAATATTATTGTTTCCGGGTGGATCAAAGAATCGTTGCTAAAATAAAAAATTGTTAGACTTCTAACAAATATAAATTGCATAATGTTCTGTGTTTTTTTTCTTGTTGCCCCTCACATTCTACTAATTTTCACACAGTCCCTAATTCTTGAATGGAAACTCTCTGTAACGGTGAGCTAAATTTGAAGAAGGAAAACTGATCTCGGATCAGAGTCTAAAGTGATCTCGGAGCCAAGAGTACGTCCTGTCTCAGGTGATTCAGGACAATCAATAAGAGCTCAGGTGACCATGTTGCCATGGGATTCTCCCAAACGTCACACTTAAGGTCAGACAGGTTAGGCAGGGGAGCCTGAAGTCAGAGCCTCCGACAGATCTCAGATCAGATTGAACTATTAATGTATCTTGAATGGGAATCTGATGCGATTTGTGTGTCTGATTTGCAGCTGCTTCTGCTCCCCCGACTGTCAGGGTGTGCTTTGGTCTCGCCCCCCCCCACCCCCACCCCTTACAACTAAATGATATAAACAAAAACAACATTTACATCTCTGTCAACAATTGTCACTCATTTAAGTTCTAAACATATAAGTTACAAATAAATCATTTCTATCCTGGAGAGCAAAGAAACAGGATATATTTAGTCAATTAGAGACAGTATGTCCAAATAAGTTACATTGAAATCTTAATATATTTTATAGTTTACTCCATTTAAATATTTTTTTAACTTTAAATATAATTATTACAGATCTTTAAAAAATACTACGCTGTGCATTGGCTGTCTGCTTGTTTAAAGAGTGCCCGGTGCGTCCTGGGTTCAGATATGTACACTTCATAAGAAATGGCCTAGAGGGGAGTTTCTCACTGCCTGTTATCTACAACCAGAGGTCGCATGACGGCATCAAGTCCCTTCATTCTCCTCTTTTTTCATTTGGTCAGATCTCAAAGAACACTGCAACAGTTTAAAACTAATTTTGAAAGAAATCAAAAATAACACATTTTCTACTCTTAACTTGTTGCGTTCATTTTCCAAAAATAGTAAGTCTAAAAATATATTGCATATGCCATCTTAGGAAACTGACATAATAAAATATTCTTACTAAGGAAAAAATTGTAAAGTAGGAGAATATATATTAACTCTTTGAATGTGGGTGTTAATAGAAATAATAAAACCCAGTGATCAGGATTTTATTTTGTGTTTGGAGCTCAAATAGACAAAAACGTTAAAGATGGCTTTTGTTATTGAAAAATGCATCCAATGTTGCAGGAAGGGGGGGGGGTATTTGCTGGGAAAGAAAGCAATCGGGTACTCTTTATGATTTTAAAAAGGTATACGCATTCCGACACTACTTATTTTCTGAGTGACAGTAAAACACTTGCAGATTGCAGGTTAAAAGGCAATGAAAGAGTGTGGCGGTAAATCAACCACAGCTCAATTAAGTATCAAACGCCCTCCCACACATTCCCACCCGAACAACGCCCGCCCGGCAGATCCTCATCCGACACGCTGCTACGCTCCTCCACACGGCGACAGGCCTCCAGATGCCTTGTTACAAATCTAAGCACATCAACAGTACATACATACATACATACATACATACATATATATATATATATATATATGTATATGTATATATATGTATATATACATCTATATGTATATATACTGTATATTTATAAGAGTATGCCAGAGCTGATTGAAAATTCATATGGAATGACTCTAGTAATATATACTATATATATATATTCCATGGAATTCAACAGGTTGTGCATCAGGTAACAAGGAACAGGCTGGCCAACCCCTCTACTAGTGAAAGAATAGAAATAACACAGTCCACACTGTCAAAAGCAGAAAAGACAGCCTTGCTGTTTCCTTCACTATTACGCACACACACACACAAACACACACACACACACACACACACACACACACACAGACACACAGACACACACACACACGGAAAAAAACAAAAGGGTAACACATTTGTTGTAATTAAAGAATGGATTAGTGCAATGTAAGAAGGGAATGAGGGCAGAAGTGCTGACGGACGAGGAGGAGGAGGAGACGGGTTGTGTGACATCCTTTGGTTTATCTTTAGGGCGACAGGAAATGGAGGAGAAATGGGAGAAGAAGAAGAAGGAGGAGGAGGAGGAAGGAGAAAACATTGGTGTAGATGCTGAAGTAGAATGGACAGAGTAGACTCTTCTGAGATGAGCAGATCCAGCACGGCAAATCTGTAATAGGTTTTAAACCCAAAGAAAACTGCAAGCGAGAGTCGATAAACTGATTTGTCGACTGACTTTAAACTGATATGAAACAAGGTGATAATTGTTTTAGTCCTTTTTTCTTTGTCTTTATCACACAAGGTAGCAAACAGAATATCTTTGGGTTCTGGACGGTCGGGTGGTGAGAAGGAACTTCATCTCACACTGTGGGAAATTTTCAAAGGCATTTTTCCCCTACTTTGTAACTTTATATAGACAAAAACTATTCATCATATTGTTATATTCATTTGTTTCAGCCATAAACCGGCACGTTTAGTCCACTTATCGTGTCTCAAGTTCTACTTCTTAAGAGCTGTCAGTCAGTCGTCGCCTGGTTTACCTCTTCCTACATGAATGTGGTGACACTAGCTGCCTAAAGCTCAACCTAATAGTCATAAGGCAAGTCACAGGGAAAAGCAAAGGTGAACAACAAACAAAAGCAATAAGCAGCTGCCCTCATCTCGAGCATGCTAACTTCTCAGCTCTCTACTGGAACCTCGGGAGACCTTCTTCAAACCAGGAAATCCACAGGGGTGTTTGTCACATGTGTCGTCAATAATAAAATCAGTTTAGACATGTTTTAGCATCCTGATCCAAAGTTGAAAGAGAGCTGAGTTCAGTACAGATGTAGAGTATCTGCCCGGCCCCCCTAAGATACAGTATTTTAGTTCACGCAGAGATGAAAACATATCTGACAGTATCAGTGCACTGTGGCACACAGGAGAAAGCGCGGTGGAAAAGAGCGCTCTGCTTCCTCTAAAGCTGCTTGTTTGGTTTGATTGCCTGAAAGCCTCCTAAAAAAAAACCCCCCATCAAACATACCCACACTCATCCGTTTATCCACACTGACATCACTTGCTCTGTTTCACGCGCACACAAACGAGTGAGACAAATTCAAATCAGGAGAAATAAGACGACACTCTCCATTAGCTGCTCCTTCACCCAGGCTGGTTGAACACCGTTAACATTGAGCTGACAGTGCAGGCTTGTGTTCCCGGGGAAAGCACCTCAGTGCCGGACCATTCCTGAGCCGTTGGCTTACAAACGAAACAAACAGGATTGTTGTGCTAAGACGATTCGGGGTGGGGGATACAGTCCTAGCAGCAGCCCAGTTGGGTCTGGTGTTCCGCGTTCCTGGCAGGAAAGGGTTGGAAGGTGGATGCACAAGCCGGTACGTAACCTCAGAGTGCTGTGGAGACTAAAAACTTCAAACTGATGAATTAATCCTACCCTCCAGGGGAAAAAAATTGGTGCTCTGACTGAGATTCATCTGTAACCTCCCCCCCCCCTCCCTCTGCAGTCAGCTAAAGGGATCTGTGCTTCATAATGTGCCACAAACACTTCTAGTTCCATCTGTCCTCTACAAATCCATCCCACTGCACCCCCCCCCCTCCCCGCCTCCCTTCTGATCACGAGTGTCCCCAGCAGAAACGACAGGGGTGATCATTCCTTCAGCGACTCCCCCTCCCAACCTCTATGTAGGAGAGCCACTTCATGATTCATGGTAGGAATGCCCCCTCCACCCTCTACTGAAGGTTCTTCAGGATGCGTCCATAGCGGAAGTCGTAGACGTGCCGACAGAGATACACCAGCTCGGGGTCGACGTCTATGGGCACACAGCGGTGGGAAGGGGGGGCGAAGTCAGGGCGGCAGGGCACCATGCTGGCACTGCCAGGTGGGGAGCCTTCAGCACGCCGCTTCACCAAGGCACAAAATCTACCCACATACACAAGGAGAGGAACAAAAATCAAAGGTGAGACTCCCACAGTGTCTCTCCATCTACACAGAATCTAAAAAACAAGTCATCAGCATCTAGAGAATAACAAGAAAAGACTCTCTACAACAAATATTCACGACCTTTTGTTGCTAAGAATTCATTAACAGTTGCCCCGTCACTGATGTGTGATCAGAAAATCCGAAAAATCAGGCTTCCGCATACCTGAGAAGCTGAGGTGTTAATTAAAAGAAAACCCTCCAAAGCTTTTAAAAAGACTTCATGCGCTGAAGCATGTTTCTGTGTGTGTGTGTGTGTGTGTGTGTGTGTGCGCATGTACTCACCTGCAGTACTGAGCGAGCGGGAGAACGTAGCATCTGTCTTCTATGCAGGCCACACTATTTTCATCCTGATGCCGAGAGGCGAAAATCTCATTCTGAAACCACAGTGGGTGTACAGTGTCACATCCAGCGTGCGTTCTATTGTGTCGGCTGACGGCTGAAGAAATGACAACACTTTTCAACTGCGCGGACGGTAATTGCTCATGTGTAGAAGTATTATGCCTCTGTGTTTCTACAATAAGTGCCACCCCACACAAACAGCAAAAATACAAGCCTATTCGACACGTCCATTGTGAAGACATTTTTACTTTGAGCTCTTAATCACGTATAAATTGTGCTCGTCTCTCTCTGTTTATTTAAGACTGAAGCGGCAGAGATAACATCAGGGTTGATGTCGCACTTGCTCGGATTTAAACAATAAATTGTTCCTCCCACATTACAACACATTCCATCTTTTCTGGTACACTTTATAGTTTTTTTCCCTGACTTTTAAAAAATAAGCAGTGCTGACAACACGTCACCCCATCCTTTATCCATCTATCTATTATAGGCGACTTCTCTAAGACTGCAAGGGAAGCTCAGCCTTCCCTAAAATATTACTTCTCTTACATTTCCTGTCATCAATCTATTTGCTCATAGAAGTTGAGCGTCCATTCACTTTAATGGGACTGTATGGAACAATTTTTTTCACTGCCACAAAACTCAACAGTCAATGGATAAATACACATAATTTTGTCCTGCCTCCAGACGCTCAGCATCTCTGAGGGAAAATGGAGCAGGGGCCTGGAAGCTGAGCCTCCACATGATGATTGGAGGCTGAATCCCCTTTTGATTGGCAGCTATTTCGTGATCTAGCATCAGTTTAGGATTGAGACTTTAGTCCTGTTGAAGATTGTTCTAGTGAGGTCAATGAAAAAAAAACTGATATTGCATGTTGTGCCCAACACTCTGTCACTGTTCGCTATGTAAAATTCTTCTTTTTATGTCTCTGAGGGACGACACTCTTGTCTTTTTTTGAAGTATTAAAAGAGGAAAACAAGCAGGGCTCCAGTTTTAGGGATAAACCTGTGGTTCAGACATACGATGGGGCTGCTGTCACGGCTTCAGACTTCAATGGTCTCTGGGCCAAAGTGAAGGCAATTGCCTCCAGTGAAATGTTTTGTGGATTGTGATGCACACAGACCTAAACCTGGTGCTGTCACAAGGGGCTAAATGCTTATCTGAGGGCAGAATCTTTTTTTTTGGATCACTCTGGGTTTACCACGTTTTACTCCAAATCTACAAAGAGGACATCTTTTCTTGAGTCTACAAGGCTGCCCAGAAATGCTCCTACTCAATGGAATTTTACTTCACAGACAGTGAACATGATGGAAAACAACTATGATGGCCTCTCGCAGACTTTTATAAATCTAGACATTTTATATATATATATATATATATATATATATATATATATATATATGTGTGTGTGTGTGTGTGTGTGTGTGTGTGTGTGTGTGTGTGTGTGTGTAAATATATGTAAATATGTAAATATGTGTATATGTAAATATATATATGTAAATATGTAATAATACAAAAAGTGTACCAACTGTTCACACCAGTAACCTATATAATTAAAACTCTCACTTTACAGAAAACAATAGAACATTTTCCCTGACAACAGCTCTACCTTGGCTGACAGACTTATGAAATGCAAGTCTGACAAAAAAAAATATTTTTTTCAAGAAATACAGGATAAAAATTCAAAGTCATGGAAAGTGTTTAAATTGCATAAGATTATGTCGGTTTCATGATAATAATATAGATTTATTCAAATGATTAGTCACCTCAAAATGTATCTTTTAAATATTGATTGCTTCTAGGCTTCATAAGAAATGGGCAGAACTAATTAAATCATTACATGGTGGATTAAATAATCATGTAAGTTTAATGTTTTCTATGAATGTCAATAATTCCTTCATTTCTGTACAGATTCAGCTAAATCAATTGATTTTCAAGAGGAGATTTTTTTCAGTGTGGTTCTACTGCTTCCCAGTAAAACTGTCATTTAACCACACAACCATTCAATCAGTGCTCAGATCCATTCCAGCCTCACCTCACAGTGGGTGCTGGGATCTCGGCCCCCCTGGGTGTGCTCAGGTCGGTAGTACCAGAAAAGACTCATCATCAGCTCTCCTGAGGAGGCAAATTGAGACACACAGTGCAAACACACATAAACACACATCCATAAACAACCTTGGCAATACGTCCCCTCCTCCATCCATCCATGCACACAAGCCACAATATCTATTCATGATCTCCTCCTCCTCCTCCTCCTCCTCCTCTCTGCTACCTGTTTTGGGGTCCTCCCACAGCGCAGATATCTTGGCCACATATGGGAGGGATTTTTTCCTGGGGCCGGATCGTAGCAGCACAGTGTCTCTGACACGTATCACTTCACCGTCCCTCTCGACTCCTTCATAGCACTGCCTCAGGGCTGTCTCATCCTCTCCCTGAGACACACACACACACACACACAAGGACACGGGCAGATATTATTCTCATTATGGAGACAAAAATGAATCTATTGCACAAAGCTGTGTCTTCAAAACACAATTATTGGGTTTCTGCTGGCAGGGTATTATCATGTAGTGTAATACAAGAGAACAAAAGTCTCACTAGTGAAGCAACCAGACATGAAGCTCCCTAATCTACATGATTAGGATGCACTCACAACCTACCGCAATAAAGACCTCCCTCTCAGTAGGCATTCCAACCACCCGCCAACCGTTGGTGGCACGTCTGCGGCTGACTCTCTTTTGTTTGGTGCTGCTGAGGCTTGGCAAAGGCGACGTCTGTTTCTGGGGCAGCCTGGTGCGACCCGTGGACAGGGTGCCGTTGGAGGGCTTGGTGTTCTGAGAGCACTCCCTCGCCAGCTTTAACCTGGCCTGGGGCTGGTCTCGCCCCGACAGGGGGGTCAGCAAGTGGGATTTAGTCTGGGTGGAGGTGGGCACGCTGGACAGGGGGCAGCTGGACATGGGCATGGAAGGGGGAACCAGAAGGGAGGGGCTGTGCTCACCCTGAGGGGAGGAGTAACCCTCTGTAGACGGAAAGAGTGAAGGTAACACGTTTAAATAAAACAGCAATGTAAAAGTCACATGTGCATCTAAAGGTAGACAACTTTGGAAAAATAAAATAAAATGTTTAATTCATAAAAAATGTTTTTAATTTTAGGGGGTAGGTTCAGTTATTGCTTTTAGCAAAAGCTACAGAAACTCTAAAATAAACAAATTGTGTGGATATCCTGTAAAGTAGTTTGAAAACTACATCTTAAATCAAAGTACTATATAAAAATCCAACTGTTACTGAAAACATTAATTAACCTGAAGCTCCTTATCATGAAATATCCAAGCTGAAAGCTGAAAGCTTTTAAAGCTCTCAACACCAATAGACTACAAAAATAGGAATGTTCACACTTGTCAAAAGTATACAAGTAGCCTTCAGTGAACATTTAACAATAAGCACTTTTTAGTTCTTATTACAAAATACAAAATTTATCAAAGGCGCTAAATGTTGAGTCTGGAATTCTGCAGAAAATCAAATTGTATTTCAACTCAACAGCAAAACTAATAAACTCCTTCCTTCAGTGCTCCTCCAGAAGCTCAACCTGTGTCCATGGAAAAGCAATACACATCTGATGGTCCTGTAAAGAATGGCGACATTAATGTCACCCGCCCGTACAAACAATTTCCACATCCATCTAAATATCTTTCCACTGTTGGAAACGCTCACCTATGCTAATGCAGTTTTTGTTTTTATGATGGTTCTTCTCCTCTTTGGCTTCGTCTCCGTCATTCCCCTTTCTATTACTACTACCTGGAACAGTGTAAATACAGCCAGGTCTGTGTGCAGACAGCAGGCTCTTTCACACAAGAAATCACAGCTAGCAGATGGAGATGCTCACTGAATCTCACAAAATGATTAAAGCTTTACACCTGATGCTCAAATATGAAGAACTGACATAAAAGCTCCTCATATTTAAAGATAAATACAGTGCTATAGATGGAAATGTGTTTTTTTTTTCTACACTTAGTACATGAGTTGGTTAATGTATATCCTTTAGAAACTTTCCGGATGTCCTCCTGAAATGCATCTGGTAAAAATATCTATTGCATATTCCACTCACCTGTTTTGATGCTGTGTGTGCATCCAGTGCATCCTGCACTGAAAGAACAACCCCTGCTGGTAACAGGAGGCAAGGCTCTGTATGTGTATCCACTGATCCCGCAGGCGTCACCATAACAGGGTGAAGACACTGAGTTGCAGTAGGCAGGGTGGGCCAGCCCAGGAGGGTGGGATATTTGAGGACCCAACAACTTCGAACCGCTCATCCGGTTAGGACATAAACCGGAGGGTGCAAAGTTCAGGGTGTGTGGAGACAGGCCTGCTGACGTTGTTCCAGTGTGTGTCGGGTGGGCGATGTGAACGTAGTAACTGGAGAAGCAGTGATCGGCGGTGCAGAGGCATGGGTGGGGGCTGAGGGTCAGAGCTGTGTGCGGGTGGGAGTGGGTGAGGGAAGGGGAGGTTACGAGGCACTCGCGCTTCACTGGGGGCATGGCTGAGTTAAGAGGCTGATCCTCGGATTCTCCGTAGGGCTGCTGGCCCAGGAAGAAGGCCAAGCGATGGCAGTACTCCACTGAGCTCTCTGACGGGCAGCAGTAGTATGGGCTCAGTTCTGTCTCCAAAGGCTCTTCCTTCACTTGCTTCAGTGGGTACGCCAGCATGCTGCGTGATTGGTAGCCCGGTTTGGTCAGTCGATGGGTGCAGCTGCTAGTCTCCCATTCCACTTTGGGCTCAAAGTCTGCCTTCTTCTTACAGGCGGTGCAGGCACTGTGCAGGGGGGCCATCTTCTTCCCTTTCTGCTTTTGTGAGCGTCCCTTGTGTTTGAGTTTGACTCTGGACTGCTGTTTTGGGGTTGAGACCGAAGCAGGAGCCTTGCAGTCTGATGTGACAGTAGCTGTGGGTGAAGCCTTGACCCTTTGCTTACTGGTAGCAGAGGAACTAGTTAACTTAAGCAGCGCTGCGGCGTTGAGTCCTGCCAATCTTCTGGGGACAGGGGCGTTCAGAATCTCTTGACTCATCCCCCTGCTTTCTTCTCGGTTGGCTTTGACATTCTTGGCCTGCTTAGAACTTTGGCACAGATCAAGTTTGTGAGGCAGGGAGGCTTTGCTCACGTGTCCTCGTGGACACCTGAGGCCTCCAGAGACCCCACTCCTGGTTGGATCTCTGTCTGGGGGTATGCCTCCCTTTGTTGGGTCTTCCTGTCTCCTGGCCTGTTTGGCTGCTGGCTGAGGGTCAGTAGCTCTTTCGAGGAGCAGACTGTTTACTGCCTCAGCATTGAGCGAAGCCAGTCTACGCTTGCGAGGTTGTAGGACTTGAAGACACTCCTGATGACTCACGCTGTTTGACTTTGATTTAGTTTTAGTTGAAGACCTTTTCTCTCTTCCTTCACATCCCTTCCCGGTTTTAGATTTAGATTTAAGAGATAAATGTCGCCGTGCAACCTTTTGATCCCTTTCTTCAGAGCTTTCCCGATCACAGATTTTTTCTTCCAAACGGGTAAGAAGGACATGGCAGCTAAGCCCCTCCCCATCAGAAACTCCAGCCCTCCCCCGTAACGGATACAACTTCCTGTCTCGTTTCTTCTCACGCCGGCGGTCATGTTTTCTGTGCTGATCTGACTTTTCTGTTCTCCCTCTCTTGTCGTTCATCTTCTTTGCACTCTCCTTCCTTTGACTGACGACCTTGCTTATCTTCTTTGTCCTTCCGAATCGTAGAGAGCGCTCAGGCCAGGCATCACCCATAGCGCCACCATGTGGCCGAAGAGGGCAGCTGTCCCACCACCCAGCGCTGCTGTCACTCTGCCTGAGGGAAGCCTTCTGCCTTGCGTGAGTCATCACATGCTTCTACACAGGACCTATAGATAAAAGACCGACAAGTGGTGAAAATTAGTTTGCCGTAGTTTCACCATGTGCTTATAATGTTCACAATCAACAGACCAACAACCAATGATTTAAACTGTAGCTGACATTCCTAACAATCAAAGCTTTTAATTGGATCCAGGGAGAGCTGATGTAGCTCTAAACAAGATGACTTCGTCATAACATCTTTATGACTTTTGTTCTGTGAAATCCCACAGATGTTAAGATCCTTCTCATAACTTCAATTTGTTTAAAGCTGTAAAGAAAATACAAGCAAAGGGACCCAATGAGATGCGAGCATTACAAAGACTATCTCACAATTGAAATCACAAAACACAAACATCCGATGCGATACATAAAAGGTGCTTAATGACGAATATATTCAGCTGAATGGTTTTGTGACTGGACTGAACCGCATCGTGAGCTCCAGCTATTTTATGGTTGTTGGAGATTCTGTCATTATAATGGGTTTGTGTGTGTTTTATGCAGCACAGACAAAACCGATGCGCTCTGTCATTCATTCAACGCACCCCTTGCCTTATCACCAAGCGTGTACAAAGCCTGCAAATGACAGCTTGTTTAGCTTGAGTGTTTCTTTATAAAGAAGAAATGTCACAATGCTGCGCAATAACTGTAAAATACATATTATTACAATATCAAAATCAACTGAGGATGAAACCAGCCAGAAAATGTCAACAGAGTCCACAACAAACAAACTTACTGTGTAAAATCAGTGGCTAGGTGTCTATCATTCACAGAGAAAGGGAATAGTGTGCATACATATACCACATAACATATCATATTCCCTAGGCTGCCTGTGAAACTATTTAGTAATTAAACTCAATTTAAAGCAAACAAGCAACCTGGGAGTATATTTAAAACACTCCCTCAGCCAGTTGTAAAATTGCAACATAAACAACAAATTAATGACTCTTGTATATGTTTAAGTGGCTGGTCTTTAAAATTGCGCCCGCATGTAGACACCATGATTTTGGAGATTACAGAAAAGGTCAAGTAGGATATTATACTGGAGTTTAGGTGACAATAGTATGGACACACTTATAAAGACTGTAATCTGCTCTAAAAGCATTGAAAAAGAAAAGTCAAATACAATTATACCTTTCCCTTGATATTCAAATTTCCCCTTATGAATTTATCCATTCTCATTAGTTCCTATAATTAACTAATCGGTTATTAAATTTGGCCCTGAAGAAGAAAGTACACTCCAAATTGCTGTACAATTCAGAATCTGTCTGGTATGTAAAACTAAATTGTGTGATTTATTCCAACAAATTCAAACTGCTTTGTCTGCTCAAACAGACCATGTGCTTGTCGGTAACATTTGTCTGATCTGAAACGTTTCCCTTGAACATCAAAGTTGTAGTATAGCCTCACCAAGTGCACAACTTTAACACCACTCTGTACTGCACTACTAAGCTAGTCAGGTATCACAGGCCTCCTGACAATTATCTGCACGTTGTTAGCCCTCTCTTTAACAAATTATGTTCTTGCCAGAAATTCTGAAGCCCATAAACTGGACCTAAGGAACCAGAAACATAGCAAACTTAGTGTAAACTCATTGAAGACTAGATTGGACAAACTGATGACCCTTGTACAGTCAAATCGTTTTCTTTAAACCTGCTTGATTTTATCTCTGTTTCTAGAGTTGTACAGCAAAAGGACTTAAATGTGAAGATTAGTGGGAATGATGAGAATGGCCAATACAGGTTGACTTAATTAATATTGAGAGCAATTTCTTGAAAGATAACCCATCTCTATAGTGTTATGGATATTTAATATTGTTTGTCCTCCACTTCAGAAATCACATATTTAAATATAGTGAAAGGTTTTCATTCCGATAACTTGGGATTTTATTTGAATGAAATCAGGTAGTGTGTGTGAGGCCTTGTCTTTGTGTGTGTCAGACGTCTCAGACAGGATGCAATCCATTTGCAGTGTGACCTTGTAGAAACAAAATTCAATGGCAGACTGACAAACTTCAAAATCAAAAGCTGCGAGGGTTTTAACTTCTTTTGTATGGTTTGAGGATTTGCAGTTTATTCCCCAAATCGGTCACAAGAATTACTTGGATCTGTATTTCTTGTGTAAATGTACACTTCCTCACATCAAAACAATCACCTTATTTCTGAGCTTTGCTCAAACTCATAAAGGCGATTTTCCAGCATGAGTTGTGGAGAGGGACTGACCTGTCAGGTAGAAGTTGGCTTTTTAAAGCACAATTTTCATCCTCAGGAAGTAATCTCACATTTAGAGGAGGATCAATGACCCGAAGTGATCATCAAACATGAGGCACACTGGGACACTTTAATGGCTAAAACACACAGGATCGTCTAAGACTCATGAGACAATGTGTGCAAAACAAAACCTCTAATGGGTTTAAATGCCAAAGCAAGATCTGGACAGACAAACTGACAAATATCATTCAATTTGTAGCTTCTAGTCCCCATTCGTCTTTTTGTAGACTGTGGAATTGCAGCATTTATTTTAAAGTTTCTGTCCACTAACCTCAAAGCTGACTTACAAGATGACAAAACACTAAACGTCACCAAATAAATCGTTACACTTACTGAGCAATTCTAAAATACAGTAATAAAAAGTATTTATAGAAATAGCTAAAAATTAACAGGCAGGTATAAAGACTTTACTAGTGCACATGTATATCATTTGATTGTTTGATATAACAATAGGCCAAAAAAATACATTTCTGATTTTACACCCACAGAAGGAAGGAAGGGAGGAAGGAAGGAAGGAAGGAAGGAAGGAAGGAAGGAAGGAAGGAAGGAAGGAAGGAAGGAAGGAAGGAAGGAAGGAAGGAAGGAAGGAAGGAAGGAAGGAAGGAAGGAAGGAAGGAAGGAAGGAAGGAAGGAAGGAAGGAAGGAAGGAAGGACAGAATGAAGGAATAGCAGTTATATCTCTGTACATAAACAGACATACATGATGGGCAAATTTAAAACTACTTCACAAAGTGCTTTGAAAATCTTGAGTCCTGGTTGTGCGTGATTACAAATATGTTTATTGTGTAATCAGGCATTCATGGTTCTCTTAAACCTAAAATAAGTGGGTTTCACAGAAGTTGTGCTGCAGGACTACATCAAAAACTGTCTGAAGCCTCAGGGCTGATCTTTTATTTATTTATTTACTTTTTATTCATCTGCTCATTTAATCTAATATGTTTTGCAATGTCTGCCAATAGCCAGTGTTGTGTGCCCTCCTGTGTTTTAAAGAGTCGGGTCTTGTGGAGTCCGAGTCAAATTCCCTTGAGGATGACTGCATTTCTCTCTATAGCTATTCATTAGCTGTTTGAAGATTGGCAGCTAATGTTGTTAACAGAGACATTCACCAACACAAAAACACGTTTATACCTCTTTACAACAACATCACAGAGAGTTAGAAACATTTAGTCATTAATTATAGCCCTATTATAGACACTGCATGTCAGGGTGCGATTAAAGAGCTACTTGTTCTCTTTCTTAGGACTAAGAAAGTCGCGGATTTCAGGGTTCAATGAATTCACAAGGAAAGACCATCCACATTATACTGATCGTGTCCTAACTGCCTCAAATGAACTGTCTCAACATTATGTTTTTATGTCCAACATTGTGCAAAAAACAGTATTTACGAACAAAGCTGTTGAACATTTTAGCCATTCAAAGGCAATAATTGAGTGACCTGGACACTGTTATAGTTTCACTTTCATTAAGGCTGAAAGAGAAACGCTTGATCTGAAACTATATACTACCCTCCCTTGAGCAAAAATTAAGAAGAGGCTTATTCCCCCGGACCCCGCAAAACAAACCCAATATTTTAGCATGAATAACAGAGCTTTCAGCTTGGCAGTCAACAACAAATATCAAACCCTGCTAATAAAAACTACAGAGATATGTTTTCAAGATGTGCATCAAATCCAAACCTTTTCTTAAGAATGGGATAAGTTGTTGCCATGGAAACACACAAAAAAAAGAAGAAGTGTAAACACTTTTCAACAGCAGAAGGCACCACTCCAACATACGCTTGGTGCGGATGTACAATTTGTAGAGAAAATATGAAATAGTTTGAAAGTTCACATCAAACAAATAGCCCTGATTTTTTTTTTAAATGCACCAATTTCAATCTTTTCCCACCAAAATAATAAAAATAAAAATGTTTGAAATCCAAATAATTATCAACAATTTCTCAAGAAAAATAAACAATTTTCGAATACTACCCACAAAATATTTGCAGATAGACTTCCTGCATTTTATGCCCAGAAATAAAACTGCTCTTTTTCTGACTCACCATGCCTCGCAATCATTTTCATACGGTCCCTATTGATTTTTCTTGTGAAACACTAACCACCACTACCTTCAAATAAAAAACCTAAGGACAAATTACTTTTTAGTGGGTCTGCTCACAACTCATGTCACCATAACTTACAGTAAGGGCTCTGGAAAGGAGGTCTATTAAAGATCCAAACAACAAGCTCCACACCAGACACCTGGCAGAACACAACTCCATCAAGTCAAGTCGTCAATTGTTACCTCACCCAGTTGGTTTTTAAAGATAATCATTCTCCTTTGAACTTTCACTAATTGAACAGAGCATTAAAAAAATGAATAATAAACCATTTGAGGTAATGTTGCCCCATCAGATCAGCTCAGATGGGCTCCTATATTTGACATCTTCCATGTCACACAGCTGGTGCCAACATGCCAGCGAAGGCGCTGGCATGTTGGGCTTTATCACACACACACACACAGAGATAAAGACCAGAAGAATTTGAAACATTAGGTCACTGCTCTGTTTGTTTGTTTTCCTCCTCCAAGTCTTGCACTGCAGCCTCAAGCTCGATCCACCATCCGCTGAGATGACGAGGAAGCGCATACATGCTCCCAAATCGGACATTCATACGTGCGTAAATGTATCTATACATCCAGCAGGATGGGATACAGTAGAAATCGACGTAGCTTGCCCATCTGAAGTAGCCAGCCAGGCTCTAAATATGGGCTTGTGAGGGTGGGAGGGTGGGGGGGCTAGCCGAATAGACACACACACACACACACACACACCATGCAAAAATATATTAAATTAAAAAAAAAAGCAGTTGGCTCTCCTGATCACATTTTGAAACGGATTCCTCGGTACCGACGCGGCGGCTGCCTGATCGCGGTCCTAGTTGAGCCCGGGGAGGATCTGGCACGTAGACGCAGCCTGAATGTCGCTTCTGGTGCACGAAGCGAAAAATGGGTTGTGCGCTCCTCTCTGGACGGCTGGCCAGTCGGAACAACTTCAAACATTCGGGGGCGAAAAAAATCGCTACAAAAAATAGGAAGAGCTGGTAACTTACGGCCAGCCGCCGATCCGTCGAACGAATCCGGGAAAGAGAGTGGGGAGGCGGGGGGAAAGAGGAGGACGCCGGACTGGTGCGATGGCAGAGCTCCGTAAACTGGGAGAGCTGGGGAGGAGTGGAGAGAGGACGATCGGTGGCGCTGCCTGCGAGATGTGTGTGTGTGTAGTGTGTGTGTGTGTGTGTGTGTGTGTGTGTGTGTGTGTGTGTGTGTGTGTGTGTGTGTGTGTGTGTGTGTGTGTGTGTGTGTGCTCTTCCTGGTTGGGCTTCCACCGATCTGAACAAAACTTAATGGGAACCAATTGCCATGCGCTTCACACCTCCTCCTCCAATGACGGACAAACAGCTGCTTATGGTGGAGGGGAGATGAGAAACTAAATATTTGCAGTATCCGAGGGAAGTTAGAACAAGGCTCTACATCACGGTCTGTGGATGTTACCCCCCCCCCCCCCCCAAACAGACAGCCGGCCTCACCCTGTCATTGGTCGTGACCATTCTACCACAGCACTATTAAAACGCGTCAAAGGTGAAGGTGGAGGAAGGTGTCAGCAGTTAAACCACGTGAGATGACATTTTAAAA
The DNA here is from genome assembly GCF_040054535.1 of Antennarius striatus. Lineage (NCBI taxonomy): Eukaryota > Metazoa > Chordata > Actinopteri > Lophiiformes > Antennariidae > Antennarius > Antennarius striatus. The sequence goes on along the minus strand of NC_090794.1, from coordinate 9,843,856 downwards.
TACTGATCATGTGACAAAGTTAGGATTATGGGATGCAAAGGCAAACTCACCTCAAAGTCTCTTTGACACCTGAACCGCTAAGGCCAGTCTAAGGTGATTTAGATGGTGTTATGTGTAGATTACTTTTCATGTTCCGTCGAATTAAATGGGTTAAATAGTATATTTTAATCCATTCTCAGTTACTAGTTGAGATTGGAAACAGGATGAACTAATTAATAAGGAATTACATAGAAGGCCCAACACCTCCCTTTAATTCTATAAACTCATTTAAAGTCAGACTTATAGCTTTAGGAATAAGTTTTAAGAATATCTGATTTATTACAGTCCACCATTTAAATCTGATGAACATTTTTATTTACATCATGCAGATACAACATAACAACAACCCCCTGAAGTGGCCTTTATTTTCCATAAATATCCATGTAATATTCCCTGAGAAAGCACAATTTTTTTTACTGATTAACAAGCAAACAAACGAACAGACTGGGGTATAATCTGACTCCTCACCAGAGGTTATAGCATACGTTCTTCCACCTTGGCTTATACACCTTTCACCTTGGCCTAGCTAACCACTGTGCATTGATGGGATTAGACATAGCGTTTGACATAGAGGTAAACTCAGTAATCCCAATAGAGTAATTCTCAACAGCTGGAAGGTCCTGATGGTGTGCAATGTCGAAAATCATGTTATGTTATAGTCCTGTGCCGTATCAATAAAGATAAAGAACAAGAGCGGGATTAAATCAATTACAATCCATATACGTGTGTGTGTGTGTGTGTGTGTGTGTGTGTGTGTGTGTGTGTGTGTGTGTGTTTACACATATATACAAGCCTTTCCTCTATCTTCCTCTCTGACAGCTAAAGAGGGTCATCCATTCAAATGAATGGTAATGAAAAAAGTGTTATTATTATAAAATCACTTTGTCATTAGTGAAATCCTTTGCACTAGTTAATGACTCAGTCACATTATTTAAACAGTGTTTATAACACTGCTGTCACCTGTCACACTGGAGGACGGTATGTCCACCACATCAAGTTGAGAAAAAAATAATTTCCACAAGATTCTGAGCAGGAGTCGGTCAGCCAGTCAGCCTGTCTGAGTCAGAGCTTGTATTTTTCCCAGCTTCCGATGTGTCATGAATGCAGCATCGGTCTTGCTCATGGTAGCAGAGGAGGATGTTGTTAAGACGACACTAGTTCCTTACTGCTGCATGTGAGATATATCATTAATAAATTATTGAATTATTACCTCACCATTATTAAATTTATATAACTGACTAAGTTTTAAAGTTTAATCAAAGTCAAATGTAATAATTAATTATTGCCTCTTACTTTAGTCAGTGAACATGAGTGGTCAGCCATCAGAGCATCCATATTGTTTTTCACGCTGATCATTTGCTTTTCAGAGGTGGGCAATTCTCATACTGGGACAACAAATATCAGAAAACTGAGTTTAACATTATAATAAACTGGAGATGGATTTAATAATAGAGTCAAACTTACATCTGTACAGAAGAGGATGTGTGACCTTAGGGATGTGTGACAACAGGTGTATTTTTAAAAGCAGATTGAAGCAACTAGCATCAAACTCAAGGAAACAAAAATAGTCCTTTAATTAGGGAGACAGCAGGTCAAAGAGTTCCTCGCCCTTTGAGGAGAGGACAAGAACAGCCTCACTGTCATATGGAAGGTAGTTCATATTTTTGCAATGTTAATTTGTTATTTATAAAGCACTCCTTGGATTATACGACTAATGTCAAACTAGAAACTGACGCCGCTGTTACACATGAACCACCTTTAGCTCGCTGAATCCTGTTATCTCGTCCAAAAATCACACTCTGTCACCCAGACTTTTAATTATGGACCAAGTCTAGATCATTCTAATAGTTTGACATTCAGCATGTTTGACAGACTAAGGACAGGCAGTATAAATGTTTAGATCAGTGTAGATCTCTCAGGCTGCAGAGGTTATAGGTGCTGCTTGCAATCCAGTGTTGCTATAATGTCGACACTGACATTGGGTCTTACTCTGCATCATGTCACAAAACCAGCTGTGATCAAGCATTCATGTTTTATTAAAAATGTGCTTCAGGCTTCATGGTTCCAAATCCTGCCTGCAGATATTGCTCATTCATCTGGTACTGTATATTATTGGGTAATTGAAAAGAAAGAAATTAACTACTCACATTTGAAACGCAAATGCCGCAAAAAATTTTATTTGCATTTATTAGTGGTGCAAAAATGACACCACTAATACTTTCACTTATACCTAAAACTTTATACATCTCATACACACAATCTGCCACCAAAGTCGAACTGCTATGTAAATGGACTTGACAAAATAACTGGCTGTTCCATAATTTATCTGCTTGATGAGGATATTTTGACTGTTTTTAAGCTCCTTCCTGGTACTTAGGCTCCAGAAAGGTTAGAAAGGTACATTTTTCTGTCAAAGGCTGTATAATCTGATGGAATCAAAACCTGCCACAGATGAAAGCAGCCACTTCTCTACCTAATCCAAGCCCCACTATGGTAATTGTATGGAAGGTTTCTGATAATTGACTTAAAGTCATTTGACTTAAAGAGATTTTCAGATCATGTAATAATGAATAATCAAAACCTGCACTTTGTAAAAATGCCAAACCAATCACTTGCACTGCTACTGTAAAAGCTAGTCAGTCAAAAAAACAAGATGTAGGATAACTAAAACTGCACCTAAGAAAAGTCACAGGGATGAAACAGGCTGACAGTCTGAATAACAGACTGTTTAAAGGCAAGTAATCAAGTAATAAATACTATATTCTTCTACACTCCCCACATAAGTTCAATGGTATCCACAAACTTTGTGTTATATTGAATGATTTACCATCTAATGTTGATATTCAGCACCGGTGCAACATATTGTTTGGTTAGAAAGGTTTTGGAGGTATGCATGGACATCATGCTTTTTCCTGTCCAACAATTCTTCATGTTTTATGGAATTAAATACAACCTGTCCAGCAGCAAAAGCCAGACGAAATTAGACAGTGAACATATGGGACATTTACATCAATTCAGAAGCTGATGGAGACAAAAACAGACTTGCCTTCAAATGAAGGCAAATGCAACATTCTCGCCATAGCCTGAAGCCTGCAACCACACATAACTTTCTCATCAGCCTCCTGGTTGTAATTTCCCTTCAGAGATATCTAACAGAAGAGGAACCTGTGGGGAAAAAATGGCTGCAAATGGCTGCAAATTAAATGTAAATAAACTTCAGTACTAACGGGTACACGGTGGTTTTATTTCAAAGGAGCTGTACATCTTTTTGGAACTGGTTTCGGCTGTTAACAAATCACACCAATCACCATCGCAGCTAAAACAGCAAATTAGCAGGTTAGTACTGCTTTTTAATCCTGCAGAGGGGGACTTGTTTCATTTAAACACCATTACTTTCAAGCCCTTATACCAAACGAGTGCACACAATGCAGACTCAGCTTATCTGTTGTGTTCTGTGGTAATTTTCCCCACGATGACACACCATTGGCAACACATTTCATGCAACACGGCAAGATCGGTCAGCTGGAGCTGACCGAACCAATGACATCATCAAACAGCAAACACACACACACACACACTTCATGTTCGTCTAACTGTGCATAGATGCGACACAACGTTGTTCCTGAGCTGCTAACATATTCCAACAATCAGCTTTAAAAGTGATGACCACATTTCCCACATTTAAACCAATCACATTCAGACCCCAAAACTGAACTACACTGTAGTTACCACTGTAGTATGCTAATTATCTACATCCGAGATTACATATTTAAATCAATTATATTACAAGATTTTGAAGTCTGACTGAAAATCAACTATTATTTCACCAGAAAAACCTTGGAGAAAATGGAGCAGAGCAAAGTTATGAACATTTACAAAAAAAAAAGAAAACAAAGGAAGGTCACTGAGGTTAAACCTTAAACAGAATACGTAGATGTAGAGCCCAAAACCAAACAGTCACTTCCACATGTAGAGGATGAGGCATTGGGTTAAACAATAGTATTATAAACTTGCTGGAGAAGATTATTTGGCTGTTTTTTAATACTCTTAATACTGGATGGAATCAATTATAATAATAGAGAATACTTTTTTTTTCTCTATGAAGAAGCAAACTACAGCATTTTATGGCCTTTCTCGTTTCCAGGCATTGAATTCTTCCTGCATGAACAACAGACCCTGAGAGAATTACCACTTTAAAGTTACAGTTTTAGTTTGTTCGTTCAATGATTCACTTTATCTGACAGTCAAGGATGATAGCAGAGACAACCCTGGATTCACCACTACCTGCAGCCGTTACAACTGTAACTCAAATTTCAAACAGCATGTATGGATTTCTCAAAATCTCTTATCTCTGCTAGCCGCTTACATGATGATGCAAGTCTCATATTCTTCAGTCGGTTGTAGGAAATCCCATTGCCTGCTTCAGTCTAAGAGCAGATATGACAGAATCAGAAGACTCTGGACAAAGAGCATGACGGTGCATTGAAAATTCATTCAATAATCACAAGTCTCTTTAGTTGAAGGGCCAACACAGTTTAATTATGAACTGATTACGAACTGTCCTTTCACCATCACGCATGTTGAGACTTCAAGCCCGATCTGCCCATCATTTATTATACATGTAAGTGAAAGGCATTAATAAGGCAGGAGGCTTATTTGACAAAGGTGAACTTGTGTAAACCTGCTGCATAGATGCACGTTTTCCTCGGGACAATAGCAGCAAATAAACTTAAATAAGCCTCTTCCAATGAAACCAAGCAACCGCGACACTAATCTCGCATCTCATCGGACAGAGCGTGGAACTCATGTGACAACCAGTGTAAACACACACAAGCTGATCATATTTGACCAAGTGTAAAATGAAATGAAATTTTTAATCAGTCAGGTCTAGATTATAAATGAAATGCTGATTTCAGACTCTTTAAACTGAGTATCTTTGTGACACGGCCGGCAAAGGACAACACAGACTCAGTAAATGATTAGTAGAGGTGTGCAGTACAATACAGCACCATTCAAGAGATTCAGTTCAACGCAGAACAGAGGTTTAGAAATACACCAATGAGATAATACCTAACAGCAACGATAGAGGAAGTGCTCAAACACAAGATAGTAAAAATAGTCTAAAAATACATTAAAGTTCTGGACTTAACAGATTGTAAATTTTCCATCATCAAAATGTTCCTCATGTATGAAAACTTTTTGGCCTCTCTGATACAGATTTTTTAATATTATTGATAAAACATGGGCGCTGCTAGGCACTGGAATTTTGAATGAAATTTTATCAGCAAATTCTAATTTCGATATAAAATAAACTGTAACTACAGGTGTCTGATAAATGCAATCAAGTAAAAAGAAACGACTGACATGTAATGAAATACAAGTCTTAAGTAGATAGACAGACAGACAGACAGACAGACAGACAGACAGACAGACAGACAGACAGACAGACAGACAGACAGACAGACAGACAGACAGACAGACAGACAGACAGACAGACAGACAGACAGACAGATAGAAGAGTTGTTCTTGAGTAAAAGTACTTTGTTACTCTCCCACCTATGAAGTAAAGAGAGACCAGGGGACAGGTTTGTGATGTCACACCTGTAACAGTGCATCTTATCAATATTTTGTTATTTATGTGGACCATTAGCGTAGTTAAGGCCAAGGTAATGTTAATAATTAGAACAGATGAACAGTGATACACAGTGTTAATTAATTTTTAAAAAAACACTAAAAAAAAGCATGAACACAGATGATTTCAGTGTTCAAACTATGCATCCAATCCAAAATCTATTCCAGTGGCCCATATTTCATTGATGACTTCAGCACTAGATTTGTGTGTTGGCAGCGACCCACTGGTAATTCACTGTGGATTGCTTTCACAGTAATGGCTCAGTTATTAGGCTGGCATGGCTATTTAATGACGGGTCTAGGTGGGAGTCATTAAAGCACTTCTATATCAAGTTTTATGACTTTTATGATGGTTTTGTGAGGTGGGGTGCGGTCTGTTGAATCAGGGGGTAAACGCGGTAAAAAAGTGTTGCGTGGTGAATGAGAAGATTAATGTTCAACTACAATAAAGTTTGTATTCAGGAGTTACATGGCAGATCAGCTGTTTCACTGAAACTACAAGACAATCTCATTTACTCAACATAAACACATGAGACAAAACAAGTCATTTTTGATAGTGTGAGCAGGAGAGGACGTGTTTGATGGTGACAGGTGATAATTAATTTAGTGACTATTAAATCAAAGAATGAACAAAGCTTCAATGAGTGACTAGCTGAGGGACATGTCCTTTAATCCTTTAACTGACTACTGTACTATGGATATGTGTGTGTGTGTGTGTGTGTGTGTGTGTGTGTGTGTGTGTGTGTGTGTGTGTGTGTGTGTGTGTGTTTGCGTGCGTGCGTGCGTGTGTGTGTGTGCATAGAGAGAGAAACAGAGAGCATAAGAGGGAAACAGAAAGGCTAATTATTCACTATAATAATACTCTATAAATAAGTAGTAGTTTATAGTACTCTATAAATAAATAGTCTAACTTAACAGTAATAGATACCCTGCTGCCATTAAATGTTAGCAAACTGGACTTTAATTATTTGATTAATTACGTGAAAGTTGTCACAAGTTTTAAAATATCAACCAAATTCACTGCAATTGAGAACACAAGTGTAATGACAGGTGTTTAGTTACACAAAGACTTTGATTATTATTTAAAAAATTGCTGCCGTGCCACTTCTGATAGAATTAACTCTTGTTCTTCTTCTTCACCTTTCGGCTTTCCCCTTCAGGGTTCGCCACAGCGAATCAGTTGCCTCCATCTAACCCTGTCTTCTGCATCCTCTTCTCTCACACCAACTACCTTCATGTCCTCTTTCACTACATCCACAAACCTCCTCTTTGGTCTTCCTCCAGGCCTCCTGCCTGGCAGTTCAAAACTCAGCATCCTTCTACCAATATATTCACTATCTCTCCTCTGGACATGTCCAAACCATCTCAGTCTGGCCTCTCTGACTTTATCTCCAAAACCTCTAACATGTGCTGTCCCTCTGATGTACTCATTCCTGATCCTATCCTTCCTGGTCACTCCCAGAGAGAACCTCAGCATCTTCATCTCTGCTACCTCCAGCTCTGTCTCCTGTCTTTTCCTCAGTGACACTGTCTCTAGACCAAACAACATCGCTGGTCTCACCACAGTTTTGTACACCTTTCCTTTCATTTTAGCTGAAACTCTTCTATCACACATCACACCTGACACTTTCCTCCACTCGTTCCATCCTGCCTGTACACGCTTCTTCACCTCTTTTCCACACTCTCCATTGCTCTGGACTGTTGACCCTAAGTACTTAAAATCCTCCACCTTCTTGATCTCTTCTCCCTGTAACCTCACTCTTCCACTTGGGTCCCTCTCATTCACACACATGTACTCTGTCTTACACAAGTTGGCAAGACAGAGAGACAGGGATGGGAAGGACGTGCAGCAGACTAGGGTGATTAAGGATAGGGATGGAAGTCTATTGACAGGTGCCAGAAGTGTGATGGGAAGATGGAAAGAGTGAGGAGTGGATGAACAAGGAAATGAGAGAGAACAAAGACTAGAAGAGGTGGCTCTTGTGGACCAGGAAGTAGCAAAGATTAGTCAGGATGAAGTGAGGAGGGCATTGAAGAGGATGAAGAGTAGACAGGCAGTCGGTCCTGATGATATACCTGTAGAGGTATGGAAGCGTCTAGGAGAGGTGGCAGTAGAGTTTCTGACTAGGTTGTTCAACAGGATCTTAGATAGTGAGAAGATGCCTGAGGAATGGAGGAGAAGTGTACTGGTGCCCATTTTTAAGAACAAGAGAGATGTGCAGAGGAATAAAGAGGAATAAAGCTGATGAGCCATACAACTGAGTTATGACACTCAGGTTGAAAACGATCCAACTTAATTCAAAGAAATTGTGACACAAATTCAGCTTTAAGTACAAATAGAACAGAAATCTCCCCTCCAGAATTTTGATTCTTTTCTTCATTCCTACTTCGTTCATCATGTCATGAACCCACGTGACCGTCGATGGGGTTCCATCTACTGCACGACGTCACACCAGCATCATCATGATGAGCTCGTTTCTTTTCGAACCCTGCTGGTGAAGTGTCATGTGTGCTCAAGGCGTTTCGGACGGTTTTAATTGTCTTTTTCGGTGCACATGTCGGACTTGTTTATTTCCAGAGCGCGTTAAAGGCCTGATTTCAGTCGTGCGCTGCGTTAAAACCCCCATAAAGTTTGCGACCCCTCGTGCACGCGCATACTCAACCTTGACATCTATCAGCGTTATTAGTGGACTCGCGTGCTCGCGCTTCTTTATCACTGACCTTGTGTCAGGCAAACCCGTGTGTGTGTGTGTGTGTGTGTGTGTGTGTGTGTGTGTGTGTGTGTGTGTGTGTGTGTGTGTGTGTGTGTGTGTGTGTGTGTGTGTGTGTTTAGTGGGGGGGGGTATGCTAAGATACACGGCCCGTCCGACTCCAGGGAATCTACTTCATCATCGTGGCCATTATGCGCCTCCGCAGCGTCCTCCAGACGCGACTAAAAGCACACACAAAAGAAGAAAGCTGGCCGAGCGAGCCCGGAATAAAGAAAAGAAAGCTTAAGAAGAACACGTAGTGTGGAGCAGCCGCCACTTACCCGTAGCGTGGGGGCTCCGTGGGGCTCCGTTGGACTGGCACTTCGGTCTGATCTCCAGCGGAGCGGAGGGGCCAGTCGGAGCACCTTGTTTTCGCTCCGAACGGCTAGGTAAGACGACTCCACATCGTCCGAGGAAACCAATGCGGCGCAACTGGAGGAAATCCAACGCGAATATCGTCACGATTTCGCCAAACCGAGTCTCTTTTTATTAAAAAAAAAAAAAAAAAAAAAAAAAACCCCAAAAAAAAAGAAACCTGACGGAGGCGAGGAGCGCAGCAAACAACTCCCGAGAAGCGCGGCGCTTTACTCCGTGTTTGTTCTCCTATCCCATCCAACCGCTCCAAATTGCCAACACGGCTGCGAACCCAAGTGTTGCTGCCGGAGATGCCTCGCACACACACACACACACACGCGCACACACACACACACACACACACACACACACACACGCACGCACGTCGCTTATATCCGTCACTTGTACGCAGCTTTCAGTTTACGCACCAGTCTGCGTGTTGCTGCTCAACAACAACCAGCAGCTCCACACGACCGCAGCGCTGACAGACTGGGGTGGGCCGGTCACACACACACACACACACACACACACACACACACACACACACACACACACACACACACACACACACACACACACACACACACACACACACCACGCCTTCCTGCCGTACAAGTGAAGAAACGCTCCGCTGAAGTCCCTCGGTCGTAGATTACAGATCGCGAAGGAAACAAAAACGTTTTTTTTGTACCAACAACAACAAAAACATCCTCATCCGACTTCAGCGCTGGAGCGTGTGATGGCAAAATGGTGAGTTTTTTAAAGGGGTATCCACGCGTGACTGCTAAGGGTGGCTTTTTTATGGATCCACCCCGTCAACTTTTTTTTTTTTTGGAGGGATGCGCTTGTGGCGTGAAATTACGCGGAGGTGTCTGTTAGGGGGTCCACGGTGGCGCAGATGTTACCAGTATGGTCACAGCAAGAAGGTTTTGGGTTCGAGTCCCATCAGAGTTTCCACGACCTCCTCATGGCGGTGATGGACCCCTTATGTAAGGACATTGGGTGGACTGGAGGACTGCCCGTGGATGGATTACGGGTTCGAAGCTCCAGAGGAACTGACTGTCAGTGGTTTTTAAGCATTTTTAGAACAACTTTACTGAATACATGATTAAAATGCAACAATATACGTCCCTGATTAAATTTATCTTCCTTCTTATTGTCTTCATTTAAGTTTAATTTGTTCACATGGAGCCTATTTACACAAGTACTGTACATAATTCTTGGTGAATCCATATTTTTACCAGTGTTTAGTAAAAGTTTTGTCTGCATTAAATGTTTTACAGCACAGAAAATTTCACAGCACAAAAGTTCCCACTGCAGGTATTAATTGGTAATGGCATTATAATGGTGGCATTTTTTAAGTTAAGTGCTCTATTGGTGCTTTTCAGATTGTGATGACCCAAAATGTAGGAGAAATATTTTTTCTTAGTGTTACAAAAAAACACAAGCAAACAAAAAACCCCAAGTAGAATCGTTGTAAATATCACTGCAAAAGATTATCTTAAAAGAACAAACAACACATTGAAAATGTAGCCATGGATGGATTTTCTTTCAGTATTTTTTAACAGCCCTTTCACACTTGCAGGTGTTTTCATTGTGATTAGATTTCTAGTCTGGCTGAATTTGGGCACGAAGAATTATCTGATGAAACCAAATGACATAATCCAATGAGATAGAAGTGGAGCATCTGCCACTAAACTAATAGAAGGCTCAGAGCCATGAGAAGGGCGGCTGTGGCTTAGGTGGTACGAACATTGTCCACATATTGGATGGTTGTTGGTTCAGTTCTCCTAGTCCTTGAGCAAGATACAGATCACCATCTTGCTCCCTGGGCGCCATCAGGGCTGCCCACCGCCCCTCAGGGATGGGTCAAACGCAAAGAACAAATTTTACAACAATAATTTACGTGTGATTGCGCTTTCTGTAATTGTATACTGTGTATAATTGTACGTAACAATAAAGTCTGATCTGGTTATAAGAGATGAACCTAGCTGGGTCTTTCTTGATTGATCCCTTTTAGCCACGGTAGCATCTTAGCATTAGGGATGGTAATGGCAGATCAATAAGAAGATAGGTTCATGATTTTTGTCTGATATATCTTCACAACGGCTGAATAAATGCTAACTATATTCTATACATAGGAAACTTTCGATGATCTCCCTCTGATCATGGAGGACCCTCATGAGGTTGACACCACCACAATCTTAAAAGTCTGCCTCTCCCCTGTGTCAGAAAGAATAACACAAACACACACACACACACACACACACACACACACACACACACACACACACACACACACACACACACACAGTTGATTAGCTCCACTGTCTGCTATTTGGTCGTCTACTGCTGTCTTTGACAGGCCAGTCTTTGGCGGCTGATGGAAAACACATTGCTTCCTGCGAGCCAATGTTGGAAAGTTTTTAAAGCTGGACACCAGGTTTAAAAACTCTGGTAGAGTGGGAACCACAGTGAGATATATCTAGCAGTAATACACTGAGTCATAGTAATGTGATAAGTGGTATGTGATATGTTCTAATGTTCATTTTTTGTTTACTTGTGAAAGTACCAAGTTTTTTTTAAGGTTGACAACCACATTGCATTTACAATTTGTTCTTTACTTCAAAAGTGGATTTCCATTCTCAACCAAGCTGTGTTTAATGAACAAATTTACAAATGTTGGAATATGACAGATATTGATCAAAACAACGAGTATTAAATGTTAGCAAGTTAGCACTACCAATGTGAGCATGTAAGTATTACTGGCATGGGTTTTATTTTATCTGTAGAGAGATGACTCATGTTTTAAAACACTTGGATTCAATGTCTTACAGAGGTGTGGCCAAATTAACATTCCATTCCATTTTGGTTGTGATGTAAATCATCTTGAAGAGTTACTAAAGGATTTGTTACTGTTGGAGGAGCAATTAAGAGATTTTTGCTTCCACCCTGAATGATGCTTGGACAAGGTTTCGCAATGGCATCCTCCTAAGATCTAGAACACACCTGCTTCTGATCCTAGTCCAAAAAAATTCCCCTAATCTGGTTATTCAGAACTTTCACATCTATATAGTGAACCACTGTGACTGGTAATTCACCACTGTGAGATAAGAAATAATAATAATGCATACTTGCAACTAAGGTTGAATTGCAGATAAAATTATTTTGATTTATGTTTAATGTTTGGTCATATCTTAAAAGGTTATATCACTACTAGAACCTGAAGAAAATTACCATAGGAAAATATTGTTTTTATCAAACTAGTAACTATTCATATGTGCTTCCAGCTACTTGGGGCAGGTTGTCACGGTCAGAATCACACTATGGTGGTCAAACGATCATGTTGCTATGACTTACAGATGCGAGGACAGGAAGGGAAACTGAGATAGATGGTGGTTTGTGCTCTCTGGTGTGTTGTCCAGTTGTTCATAAGTGCAAAATATTACTGTGCCTGTAAGTGGTACCATTTAGTGTTCTGTTTTTGTGGTTTTGGGTGAAAAAGTAGTGTTTCGGCTTAATAAGGGTGTAGTTTTTCAAAGACACGGTCCAGTGAGTTCACAAACCAAACAGATTGGGATTTGTAGAAAACACCAAACACATCTCTGTGCATTTGCGGCATTCTGTTGGAGATAAAATGAAAAAGAATAGGGTATTTAAAAGAGCTTGAAACTAATAAGTTAACTATGCTGCACCCTGACAGGATGAAATACTGGAATCAGTGGTAAGTGCCATCTGATCACGTCTATGATAAATACTGGATGCTGAAAATGGACTACAACTTTCTGTGCTGTCCAGACTCATTACATAACACTTACTTTACCCATTTGCCTCCAATGAGCTTATCCTTCATTACACACACACACACACACACACACACACACACACACACAAGCACACACACAGTGGGATTCACAATTAAGCTGAATCAGGATGCAGGTCGGTTGAGGAGCGTCTGCTGACTAGACAGCACACTCCAAGAGGAAAAGAGACAAGCTGTGACATGAACTAGCCTGATCTGAACAACTGGGTCCAGAAAGCCCATTATGTCGTTGTTTGTCCACTACATTAACACAAAACAACAAAACACAATTTACAGTTATTATTATATCATTATTACTAATGATTTACTCTTACAATTTAACTAAACTGAAAGAGTGAAACAAATATGCTTCTCATTCAAATCTCATCAAATCAATTGGCTGAGGATGCCCATTTTTAATTCTTCTGTTTTTCTCTTTTGCGTTCTTCCAGTTTGCTACTTGTAAATTACGTTTGGAGATACAGCTGAAAGTGTACATGCTATTGATGTTTGGGCATCACTTGCAAACATTTCCACTATCAATACAAAATCTGATGACGGAAAACAGAATTTTCGAAAGTAAATTCCATAAATTCTATAGATAGACAGACAGACAGACAGACAGACAGACAGACAGACAGACAGACAGACAGACAGACAGACAGACAGACAGACAGACAGACAGACAGACAGACAGACAGATACAAACTACTTGAGCTGAGATGCTATCTCAAGGTCAAATTATTTATTTCTCTATGCTAATCAACAATGCTATCCTATCTCAGTATTTAAATTGCATCTTATGAATGGGTAGATTTAGAAATGTGTCAGTAAGTACATTTTTCATTCACAGAAATGTGAATGACAAAAAAATATAAATCTGGGGTGTTGGTAAAAAAAAAAAACCATGATAGAATTAAGACAAGCGAAGTATCAAAGAATATAACTCAGACCTTGCAGAAAAGCGGAAAAACACGTCACTGCTGTCAACCAATCCCTCCATCGGTCTCAAGATGAAGCTCTGAAAAGCTCAGAGGTAAAACTTTAATGATTCCCAGCGTTCAATGTTTCCAGCATCCTCTTGTTTTTCTTTCTCTATAATGAGCACAGCCAATCACCAATCAAGATTCTTGCCACCTTTGAGAACTGGATAACAGGTTTTTGGTTGTTGATGCATCAAAGAGAAAAGACGGGAAACACACAAAAGCTTTCCTCCATGCTGGGAACTCATATCTCAGCCTATTTCTATAGAAAGAAGAACACAGAATATTTTGCTGGATCTTATTTTTAAGAATGATTGGTTTCTCTCCCCATCTCCTCAGCATAAGAATATTGATTTCTGTTGTGGGACTTGTGGGTAATGTATTTCTCATATTTTCCATCATTCAAACTACGAACTCCAAAATTAAATCGTTTGAGTTCTTTCTTTTAGGACTGGCTTCAGCAAATTTGGAGGAAATTGTTATTGTCAACATCTATGACATCGTCCTCCTCCAGACTTCCTCCACAACCACCAGCATTTGGTTGTGTAGCTCACTCAAGTTCCTAACCATGTTTGGGGAAATTAGCAGCATTCTCTTCACTGTCCTCATCAGCGTATACCGCTACCAGAAGCTGAGAAATGCCGACAAGAGGGCCAACCTCCAAATCTACCTCGACAGCATCAGGTCAGCCAAGATGATGATTGGGGTTTGTGTGATGTTCTCCGTGCTACTAAGCATCCCTGTTTTTGCCATAAGTGCTAAGGACTCTGCAGAGAATGGCACTGGTAACAGCACTGGCTGCCCTCCAGACTTCTTCCAGTGCGATAGATATAATTGTCATTTAGCTAATGGTATTTACAAGTACCTGTTCATCCTGCTGTGCAACCTGCTGCCACTGATCATTGTTACAGTCACCAGCTGCCTCATCATCTCAGTGATCCTGAACAAGAGAAGGATGGTGACACCGGTAGTGAGCGTGAGCGGGTCAAGCCAGTTAGTCAGGAGCAGAAAGGATCCAAGGCTCCAGCGAAGTTCGATAGCTGTGCTGGCTGCGATGGGATTGTTCCAGGTGGACTGGACTCTTTACCTGATCTTACAGTTGACTTTTAGCCCTCACGACTTACCTTTTTGGGCAGAGATGGAGTACTTTATCTCAACCTCTTATACATCCATCAGTCCGTACATGTATGGGATTGGGAATAACCTGTTTTCTTTCAAGACCCTGTTAAAGAAGTGACTTAAATCTTTTCTTCAGACCATTCATCATCATAACACAGCAGTTCAGGAATTAGTCTGAAAACGTTCATAATATAAGAATATTTTATGATATAATAACATAATCTTTGTCGCTGACTATCTTTTGTACTTAACTTTCTTTGACGGAATAAAAACATGTATGTACAGCACCAAAATTTGCCGGGAAATGGTCAAAGTTAATAATCACGTACAAAGTCTATTACTGTCCACCACACTAAGAATTTAGTCTGTGCTTAGAACTTGTATTTTTGAAGTTCATGGGATTAAGGCTATACAATTTAATCATTGATATTATTGTATTATTTTTGAAATAAATAAAAAAAAAGACAATCTTCGGGATTCATGGCATGAAATTTTTATTTTTAACTCACGCTGTCACAATATCTGGACAATTTGCACTCAAAGATCATCACCATTTCACAAATTGCTATACTTGACTGCTTGCATTTGATTGACTTTTTTGCCTGCCAATAAAACTGATTTTTAATTCTATGTTATTAACTAAAAATACCAACCAAAAATATGATGTACCTGAGATATGATGACTTGATGATGTGTTAAAATTTGATTTAAAATTAAAGTGAACTTAAAAAGACCATACAAAAATTTTGCGCACTATTCATCATCTGTACTGTACTGCTGCCTCTTTTACATCAGTGACACCAGGATGTCGCAGCTGTCCACAAATAGTTGATTTTTAAGAAAAATAAATCCACACTAATGTTTCTGATGGGTTTTTTTTTTTAGTTGCATACTGCAGATTTTTATAGTGCACGAATATCATACACTTCAATATTTATTATAACAAGAATTTTTTTTTTGTAGGACGATTGTCAAAATTAGATTTTAATTAACAATTTTTTAATCTTTCAGAACATGTTCTGTTGTCACTTCTTTCCTGTGTGCAGAAACGTGGATATGTGACGAACATTCACCACATGTCACTCAAACACTAAATGTAGATTATACAAAAGGGGTGGTGGGATCAACAGCCTACCGAAGGTGTGCGACAGGAACGAACTGACGCACGGCGCCACGAGCTCCTCACGTGAGCACAAAGGATGGGTCGGCTCACGTGGGCTTCTGTCCCACTTCCTTGTTTGGTTAGGCCCCGCCCCCACTGACGTTAACTCCCCACGACGTGAAGTTGAGTCCGGTTGTTGGTGGAGGAGACGGGGATCTACTGACACCAATATAATTATTTATATTTTTTTAATTATTTTAACACCATAAAACTCCCCAGAAACATGTTTATTATTCAAGTGGAGGTTTGTGTAGATGTAATATCTACAAGCAGACAACATATTGTCTATTATTTCTAGGTTTAATCATTTATTTTGCTTGCACTATGGATTATAAACCCTACAACTAATTCCTTCGAGATTAAAAAAAAAAGTAAATATCAACTCCACGCTAGTGATTTAAAATGGGAGTGGAAATTTTACTTATAGACAATCAATGTCAGTATTATTCTGAAAGAATAAGAAGTCATATTTTGGAATCATTGCATTTTAAATAATCTTGAAGTAATAGGTGTCAGAGTGGATTTTCTAAGAGGACATTATTCAGAGTGTGGGTAGAATCTACAGAATTAAGTCAAATGTGTGCATGCTATTTAGCTTTGCTCTGTACTGTGTTGTTGGGATTATTTATTAATTGACCAAGCACATTCTGTAGTGAAATTAAATATAGGATTACGTTCTAATCTGAAGACGATAGGCTATGGGTTTGCTTGATGCATCTTTAAAACCGAAACTTTTGTGGCTCAACATTAGCAATCGCCCATCATTCTCCAACCTTCAATCTAATATCTAAACAAAATTCAGGAAACTCGTGTAGGAATGATAAAATAATTACAAAAAACCTTGTACTTTGATATCTCAGGTTAAATACCAGCCAAATTTTTTTTATAACCGCAATACTTCACCACCATCTTAGTAAGCCGGTTGTTTTGTGTGTTTTGCGACGTGTAATTTCGCACCTGTAAAGACGAGTTAATGTTTTAACTGCGGGCAAAATTTGATGTATTATCAGTGGATTGAAATAAACCCACTATAAAAATGTCTTCACACCGGGTTGTGTGTAGTCATAGTTTTTTGAAGCCACTGAAGCCCAACCATGGAACACATGGCCAGCGAGGTCTTCCGCTGGGAGCTCCGCCGCCATGGCGAGCGTGTGACGTCACAGCATGAGAGCGCGGATGTGTGTGTGTGTGTGTGTGTGTGTGTGTGTGTGTGTGTGTGTGTGTGTGTGTGTGTGTGTCTGTGTGTGTGTGTGTGTGTGTGTGTGTGATCGCGAGGAGTAGAGTCATTGGAGGGTGAGAAGATGAGATAAAGGTAAGAAGTTAAGCAACACAAAGAAGGGGAGACGAGAACAACTCTCTGGATTCTTTTTTTTTTTTTTTTTTTTTCACGCAAAGCATTTCCTCGTAAACTTGCGGGGAGTTGCGCGTGGAGCAGCGGAGCTACATAAAAAAATAAATAAAAAAAATAAAAAAATAAAAACCGGGATGGAGGATTCCCGCGTCCTTCGCGCCGTCGGTGTCACGCGCCATTGGTGGGGGTGATATCGTGCACGCGCCACCGGCTCCACCGGCGTGCACGCGCGGGTCGTTTCGATGTAAGCACCCTGGCGTGGCGCTCGGCCTCCATTTGCCAGTTTGTGTTTATGTTCGACGGATCCGCCGTGGCTCTGTACCCACGAACACGACGCGCAACAGTTGGGAGTTCCACCGCGGAACCGGGAGTTCCGTCGCTAACCGAAGCCCACGAGGAATTACCACCGATGGCGAAAGGTGAGGCGCTAGTTTAACCGCCCAACTTTTTCTTTTTTTTTTTTTTTTTTTTTTGGAGCGGTGGATCAGGCGGCATTCCTCTCTCTCTCTCTCTCTGGTGTGTGTTCGGAAGAAAGAACTGTTTGTCATATAACTTGGATAGTTTTGACTTGCTTCTTATTGGAGGTGATAAACACGGTTGGACGGATAAAAGCAGGGCTTTGTCGGTGTGAACGGGTCCGTCTGAACCCGGGTTAACACCTCCAGGCTCCAGCATCTGTGCGTCGGACGAGGCGGCAGAACCGGTTTGTGAGGTCCACACTGAGATCATCGGTCCTGGTCTGTACAGATAGAAGCGTTTGATTTGAGTGTTCCGATCACACTTTAATCCATCCCCGTTGAACGTTTGAGCCATTCCACCCCCAGGAAGGCTGATGGTCTCTCACCCCCCACCTCACCGAGTCAAAGTCCACTTCCCTGAGACCATGAGGATAAATTCTACAGTATGAATTTAAAAAAAAAATCACCTCACACCTCGTGTTCTGATGGATATAAATCAGGTTGTTGGTTTGGTAGGGGTGCACCTACCTTTTATGGTTTTAATGTATTTATTATTGATTTATTGTTAGATACTGCTTTATTTAATGGAGACATTTCATCCAGGTTCTTATTCTAATTCCCGATAGACTCGTTTTTATGAGTTTGAATTTGAATTGTGAAGATGGCATCTGATCATTTATTGAATGCGTTTTAATTTTGAATGAAAACGATCCTTCCGGTTGGGAAACTCTTCCTGTGTCTTCATCGGTGTTGAGGAGAAGCATCAGCAGCCCCTCCATCCCAGAGATGCTGCCATCACCCACGCCTGAAATAAAACAGCTCAACCAGGTGTTTGTTAGTCTGGTGATCATATCTGTCTTGAAAGATTGTTGTGGTGCCACATTGGATTTAGTGTTAGTAGTAAATGTTTAAGTACTTAAATTACGAGCGTTTTTAGGTCTATCTGCTTCTTAAAGAACACAATGTGTGGGATTATAACTTTAGTTCTGAGGAAGTGAGCATAAAACCACTGGATTCACTTGATATTTATCTAGATATTATGCCTTTTGTTGGCTTTTCATTATGACAAATTCAACATTTATTTCTAAATGACTTCTAAACTTCGGTCAAACACATTTTGTGTTGCACGGGATGACAAACCATTTCCAGATGGTTCTTGTTTACATTTCTCTATTCAACTTCTACGGCCCTCCTTTCTTTTCCACCAGTATTTGCTGTGCTTGAATGATCTGTAATTGCTTTTATTTACGCTTACCAGCATTGTTTCATTCTGTTTGTTTTTTTAATTTTCTATCATCGTTTTGTTTGATTTATTGTTCACATTCAGATCAATAGCCCTGAAGCGTATGCTTCGCTCTACAGTAATAATTAATAGTATTGTACTAATTTTCTGTCAGGTATCAAATGAAGTGTGATGACTACAATCGCTGATGATGCCCGCCACAGACGCTGAAGCTGCGTTAATGGAGGATCCCCAGGCATTAGAAGATAAGGAGGTCAGCTTGAATGGCCTCTCTTCAGTTCCTCCTATTCCCAGCCCTTCCTCGATTCCTCTTGTTCCGACTCCTACAAGACCAAATTTCACTAGTGAGACCATGATTGAGACAAGAGCTGTCTCCATGGCCAGTAATGACTGCAGCTCGTCCGTTGCTTCCCCTGCTGAAGCTAGCCCAGCTAAGCCTGCCGTGACTCCTGTTACGATTGACGGGACAGCGGAAACAACCCCAGCTACCTCACATATAGCGTCAGCATCAGACTCCCTAGGATGCACAGGGACCACTCTGGTCAGCGTGTCAGAATCATCACCATTGTGGCCTGAGTTGCCATCAACCACATTTGGCGGTCCAGATCCAGAAACGGACTCTCCTAATGTGTTGATCTTCAACGGGGTCAGCGTCACTCTGGAGAATAATAACATGTGGAAGCAGTTCCACAGCTGCGGAACGGAGATGATTCTCACCAAACAGGGGCGCCGCATGTTTCCGTACTGCCGATATCGCCTGGCTGGCCTGGATCCTGACAGGAAGTACAGTCTGGTCCTGTCCATCACTCCGTCGGACCACTACAGGTACCGCTGGAACATGCCCAAATGGGAGATTAGCGGGCCAGCAGAAAACCAAACCCAGGGTCTGATGCGAGCTTTCAGCCACCATCACTCACCCTGTCGAGGCTCAGAGTGGATGAGCTCCTTAGTGTCATTTTATAAACTCAAACTGACCAATAATTCCCAAGATCAGGACGGTCAAATCCTCCTACACTCCATGCACCGCTACATTCCGAGGCTACACGTCATCCCTGTCCCGGATGGGCAAGAAGCTGGCAAGCCTCTAGTCAACTGGCTGGAAAGCATCACCTTTACTTTTCCACAAACCGAATTCATGGCAGTAACGACGTATCAGAACTTCCGCATCACTCAGCTGAAAATCAATCATAATCCTTTTGCGAAAGGCTTCAGGGAAGATGGGAACAACTCACGTTTGAACAGGGTCTCCACACTGCCTCCGCCCGAGACGGAGACGATGGAGACGGAGCCTTCTCCTTTAGAACCCGAAGAAATTAAGGAGGAAGCTGTGGATCTTAGGCAAGTTTTACATTTTAATTTATTTTTAACAGGATGTTCTGTCGTGGCCCCTTTTGTAGCCACATCCATACAGTCTGATGGAAACCAATCAAATCGTTTAACTATCTTTGTAAAAGTTTGCCAACTGCATGAAAACCTGAAAGAAAAGAGAGACACATTTTTAATTTAACGGAGTTCATTAACGTTAGAACACTATTAACTATTTCCATTATGGAAAACCCCCCCTAAACTTGCAGCCAATAATGTCAGTGTTCCTGAAGGTAAATAGTGAAGTAGGGGGTAAATGATGACGCTTTTTCCCGCTAAAGAAATTTCTATATAAGGTGGAGGAACCTGAGGTCAATTCCTGGTATAAAGGGAAATCATTAGAGTCGCTATAAATGGAATAACATTCTCTTTCTGGACTCAGGTTCTTACTTAACACTTACATTTTATACAATCATACATCCATTTTCGGATTTCTGGGAGTTTAAAAATGCTATGCAGTAAGTACATAGTCGTAAGCTAGGAAATGGAGGGACTTTCATCTGTGGTTGAATGTGTTATCTCATGACAATCATGACATTATTCAAAAGCACTCGTCACTACAAGGAGCACCTAAAAGCCTTTAATTTTCTCAAAAACCGACAGTGCGCCTTATAATCCAGTGCACCTTATATATGGAAACGGT
Source organism: Antennarius striatus (assembly GCF_040054535.1). NCBI lineage: Eukaryota > Metazoa > Chordata > Actinopteri > Lophiiformes > Antennariidae > Antennarius > Antennarius striatus. The sequence goes on along the minus strand of NC_090794.1, from coordinate 9,822,956 downwards.
TTAAAAATAAGCCATCTATTGAAGGTTCACCTTTTAATCAGATGCGCTTTTTAAATCCAGTGTGCCTTATATGTGAATAAGGTTTTAAAATAAGCCATTCATTGAAGGTGCGCCTTATAGTCCAGTGCGCCTTATAGTGCAGAAAATACTGTCGTTACTTGACATCTGTAACCAAAATCCCTTATTTTTGTGATATAGTATGAAGCGCACCACCTCCGCTCCTGCCCCTCTCTCAACTGAACAAGAAACTAGAATCATCCTGAAGCCCATAATGTCTTCCCCTGGTGGCGGGGATGAATCTTATGTTCCCTGTATCGGAGGCAAGCATGCCCTCGGTGAGCTCGTGCTTGTCCAAAAGCGTCCGCGTTTGGAACCAGAGGGAGAACCCCAGCCCGTCAGTGATGTGCGGAAGGAAAGAAAAACACCCACAGATATGTCTGTGAGTCCTGCCTCCACCACATCCACCCCACGATCCTTACGTGGCTACCGCAAGAAGAGGAAGAGGATCAACAGGCGCTGGGCAAATTCCAGGGGGAAAGTGTGGAAAGCTGCAAAGGCCTCTCAAGCTGTACTCCACTGCCCATCGTCATCTGTCCCCATGCAGGATGATGTGGAAGGCCTGTTGTTTCTGTCATTCAGCTCAAAGGTAAAACATGGATAATCACTGCAAATAACACTGAAAATATTTGTTTTCAGCCTAATTCCAAGTGTTGAGTTTTCACTGAAACTACACACCGTCTTGAAATTGTTTTTTTTTTTTTTGCATTCCGTAGTGATTATAGTTGAAATCTTAAAGCTTTAAATTTCTTCTCTGAAACAGGAAGCTCTTGAGTTTCACGTCAGTGACAATCCAGACAAGAACACGTCACCTGCAGCTCCAGAAACGACACAGATGAGGGTGAATCACAAAGGTGAGCAATAAAAAAAAAAGTCTCTTTTACTTTATCCCTGTAACAAATGCTTTCATGCAGCAGCGAATATTGAATGTTTTGAAAGGGATGCATTAACTGCATAAATTAATTTTAATCCGCTTACGATGAGTGTGATGCTATACCACTCAATCCTCTGAAAACACGTTGCTGATGTTTCAGTGGAGGAGATTCGAGAGATGGAGGAGGAGAAGATAGCTCGTGTGGAGGCCGTCCTGCTCCAGGACTTCCAGGTTCTCAAACACAGACAGGTCATCCATCCGGCGCTGCAGCAGGGTGAGTTCGCACAAACACACGTGAACATCCCAGTGGTTAAGTAGCTTTTACTAAAGTAATTTCACACCTTTTTTGTCCTTGCTCTAGTGGGGTTGAAGTTGAGCTCTTTAGACCCGACCAAATCCGTCGACCTGCAGTATCTGGGGGTTCTTCTGTCGCTTCCGCCCATGGAGCTGCCACAACAAGGCCACGCCACATCTCCCAGTATGTTTGAGTCATTTTTGGAATTTCTTGTATGCCTAACGGCATTCAGTTTGGACACAGAAAGGTTTTTGTTTTGACATAAAATAAAGATACATGTTTTATTTGTTTAAAACAGTTATTATTCAGGTGACAGGCAGTGGAAAAATAGATTTTTCATGTGAAAATACCCCCTTGTGAAACCTGCCACGGCTGTCAGTGTTATTGTATTTCCATCATGCCCGGTTCATTTAAAACATTAGTCGTGCAGTTTCAACGATGTGGAAACACTGTTTTAGCTGTAAAAGAAAAATAATAAAAGTGCTGCGTTTTTATCCTCCTGACAAAGAAATGATGGAGGATAAAAATATCAACACGTCCATCCGTTAGAACTTCTGTCCAGAACCTCTCCTCCTAATAGTTTATATAGCAACCATGACAAATAGTTTGGCATTCCAGCATTTTAAATCCAACTTTTTACTGTTTCCATAGAAACACTTTTTTGTGGGGGGGTTGGCCATTGTCTTATTTATATCCAAAACACTGTTCACATTGCAGTTTATAGAACAGGTCCTTTTTTTTTTTTTTTGTATGTTTGATGGACACGGTTGAAAAAAAGTCTGTGGGTATAAAGCAGGAAGCCCCCTGAATATAAGATTCCTTCTTAGCTGGAGACTGATGCATGTTTTCTTCACAGACGGGGGGTTGCCGTTCGTCTCCCGCACAGGAAAGACGAGTGACGTGACAAAAATAAAAGGATGGAAAAACAAGTTTGTAAGGAGTAAAGAAACCTCTCCCTCCAATGGTGACGGTAAGCTGCAGTCTTCTCTGTATCATTCAGAGGGATTTATGTCATCTAATTACGGAGATATTAATAGCACTGGAAGCGACTGAATGTGCTTGTGTCTGATTCATTACTCCTCACCGATGAATTAAAGCCTCTTTATTGTTTCTTTCCCGTAGGACCAGAAAAGAATCTCTCTGCTTTCTGCAGCAACATGTTGGATGAGTATTTGGAAAGCGAAGGCCAGTACATCAGCGAGCGTGCTGCTGCCTTCTCCACCAGCCCCGAGGGCCCCGTGGCCTATCAACTGCCTACCAGGAGCTCCAGCTATGTAAAGACCCTGGACAGCGTACTCAAGAAAAACGCTGCCTCCAAAGGCCCCACGAGAACCAACAGACCCTGTCCCCTCTCCCACAAACGTCCCTCCTCCTCCTCCTCCAATGCGATGACATCAACGGCTCCTCCTCCAGCTCGATCCATACAGACTTCTGCGTCTCCACACATTCAGTCTGAAGCTGCGTTGATAGGAAATATTGCTGCTGGGTCTGTCAGCAGTAGTTCGGTTACACTGAGGTGAGGACATGTTTAGAATTTGTCTTGATTTTTAAGGGTTTTGGATGCTTCTCAACATAGAATCACATGAAGTTCCAACAATTCATATTATTTCTGTTATTGTCTCTTTATTGTCTCTAATCTTTCCACAATTAATTGTTTGGTAAAATGTTTATTATTATGTTGTTGTGATGTGTTCTTGTCCAACCACCAGTCATAAACTGAATATTTTCAATTTGCTTTAATTTAAGATTAGTCAAAGCAACAAATATTCACACCCATCATATTGTTAAGAATATTAGCAGACATGGGATTGAAATGTTAATACATTTAATAAGTTCTTAGTAAGATCTTGAATGACTCGCAAACATGTGATTCTTGTATCTTGTACATTCATGTCGTGACCATCCATACGTAAGTCACAAGTGTTTAGTATTAGGGTCATTTTCAGAAATGTTTTACAGGCTTCATTTATTTTTAAAGAAAAGCTCATGTTTGAATAAAAGGGATAATTTCATCACACTTTGCAGGCTTTGAAAAGCTTCACATTCCTGTTATTGAATTACAAAGAAAAACTTTACTTCACAAAAACATTCAAATTAACAACATTGCTTCCTCCTCAGATTATTGACGCCAGAAGCCAGACGGCCATTGATCTCTGGGCTGAGCCATGGACCAACACACAAGCCAACAGGCTTCACTAAGGCCCAGTTAAAACTGTTAGAGATGGAGTCTGGAGCCATGAACACGGGTCTGAACAGAACCAATCTGACCCCGGAGCGGCTGGAGGTGGCCCTGTCTGCCATACTGTCCAAAAAGGTGTGCATCTAGAGAACTGTATGAGTGTACCAGCAGGGATTAGGACTGTCTATTACTTTAGATAAATAGGACTCCTTTTAAAATATAAAATTGTAATCTATAATCAAGATGTTGTGATAACACTCGTTAAAATGGTTGAAATTCCCTTTCATGACTCTCCTTTCCTTTGAATTAGATGCTGCCCAGTCAGTTTATGAAGGTACCCCAGTACCCCAGTTGTAAAGCTGAGCAGCCTGACTGTGGGAAAGATTCCTGCCGGCTGGGCTGTGTGTGTTCTAGCCTGCTCCATCTGAACTCAGGTCCCCTCCACTGCCGTCAGCCTGAATGCATGTTTGGCTGCGCCTGCTTCAAGCGCAGGAACGCAGAGCCGTTGTCGGCGGGGAAGAGTGGACAACAGATTCAACCTGCTTCCTGTAAGAACGAACCGTTTGATATCATTTGTGTGTGTTCTTTGTATTCTGGCTGCTGTATTTCTACTGTGTTTGTTTTTCTTTGACCTCATTTCACACTTCTGAAGCTTTGTGATAAAGGTTAACCAATTAATGTCATTTAAAGAACTTCTTTTCCGAATTTTCCTCCCCTTTTTTGGGGGGGGTAACATTTTAATGAAATACTTTTTCTATCCCCAGCTTTGGCTAATTTGGATCGTGCTGTCCAGCCGTGCCCTTGGTCACGTGTTCATAGACTGTGGAACTGCAAAGCTGATGAGGATCCTGAGCCTCTCTTTGCCCCTAAAAGTGCTGTTGTTTGTTCTGTCCCTGCAAAGACTGTAAGACGCAGCACCAAATCCCATCCGCCGTCAATGGTAAAATAAGTCTCTCTCTTGATGAATTTAGGAGGCTGTCTCAATCTGCCCAAATTTTTAGTCTGAAAACTCTGCCTATATTTATATTTGTGCCTTAACATTGCAGATTCGAGAAGAAGATAAGGATCCGGTGTATAAATACTTGGAGAGCAAGATGACGTGTGCACGTGTGAGAGAGTTCAACAGCAAACCTCCTCCTGAAGTCACCTTAGAGCTCGTGCCCAAAACACCGCAAAAACAGGCCAACATGACAGCTGACAGCCATCAGCGAATGTTCCACACTGTATGGTCACTTAAACAAGCAGGTAAAGAATCAAGACGGAGGCATTTTTTAATTTGTGCTGTCAGTGTTTCACCAGGTACTGAGTTCTTTCCTACTCTTGTCTGATTCACATTCTGATGTTTGACGTTATGTCCTCCAGCAGGCGGAGCCTCTCAGGCGACCACAGTCAGTGAAACACAAGTACGGAAGCAAATCGAGATACAGTCTACATGTCAGTGGTCGAAGGACCGCAAAAAGATCCAGGATACATTAGGCCGACGCTTGAATCAGGATAGGCTCGATCGGCGTTTCTGTATAGGACCTTATTGTATCAACCCGCTGGCCAAGATCGTCATGAAGAAACCCAGTGACTCCGTCATCACCTACAGGGTAGGTCTCTGTGTGCTGTGATGCTCAAAAAGTTTCACTATAAGGCACATCTGATTATAAGGCGCACCTTCAATGAACGGCCAATTTTAAAAATGTTTTTTATTTATAAGGCGCACGGGATTACACTGTCGGTTTGAGAAAATTAAAAAGCTTTATAATACTAGTATGGCTTTGCTAGTGGTTTGACTAGTCCACCCATCTGCCAACCTGACCCATAGAAACACAATTTTAGGAATACCATAAAGTAATTTCTCCAAAAAAAAAAAAAAGAAGAAATTTCTCAAGAATATCTTCTTTTCTGCTCCACCTTAAAGATACACATCAGTAAAGTGTCCAAATCCACCGATAATGAAGAGTCCGATGACACCAACAAGGCAGATCTGAATACAGAAGAGGAAGGTAGCCAAATTGAAAATTCAAACATAATTCCAGGGGTCACACCCTTCCTGAGAGGAATTTTACCTTCAGGCATATTGAGAACCATGACCAAACCTGCTGGCTGCCAAGAGGCGCGTGGACTCATACAGGTAAAAGGTTAGGGAATGACTTACGCACACACGCACACACACACACACACACAGACTGAAAAGGCAAAAGTAAAGAACAACTGAACTAAATATCTTTGCATTTCTTCTTCTGTAGGTTAATGGCAAATCTTACAATCATGCCAAACTGTTGCTGGGGAGCATGGGATCACTACATCCAGCCAACCGCCTTGCAGCATACGTCACCGGCCGGTTGCCTGTGTCTGCTGGTCTGTGTCTCAAAACCTCACAGAAGCCAGACACTGCTGACAAAATCAACGCTTCTGGCACTCTGCACATAAAAGCTGCTGGTACCGTCGTCCCTACAGCCAAACCTGAAAGGAAAACCACTGAGCAGAAGACACCGGCACACCCACCAGGTAAAAGGGTCTTTCTGGATTCAGCACATTTATTTTCTAGCTCATCAAAAGGAGGAAAATGTGATCAACCCTCCATAAAGTCATCAAAGGAAACAAAACTAGAACCACCTCATGACTAACATAGTGAAACCAGGGCTGGCAGGCGAATCCTGAGGAGATAATTTAATGCTCTTTTGCCTTTGTGTTCATTTCTTGTTATACTTGAAAGGTATAATCTGTCTCACCTCTTGTCTCCCCTCTCTGCTCTGCATTTTTTTTTGGTATTCAGTTCAAGCATCCCAGCCAGACTCTTTGAGGAAAGTATGCATCACCGTAAAACAGCAGTCACAAAGCCCACCGACGGTCAGCCCCGCCAAACCGTTTGTCTCAGGTCAAGGAAAAATTGTCTGCCCCTTCCAGACATCCTTCACTACCTCAAACATCTCTCTCATAGTGTCTCCATCCCTGAAAACCCCCAGCTTCTTAGAAAAAAATGACACCTATTCATTCAGGATCTTCCCTCCAGCTAACAATGTCCCCACAGGCCCAAATCCGCCTGGAGTCATCCTGCCTGGGGGCTTCACCCTCATTCAACTCCCCAAAAATGGAGATGGTGGAGTGACACAACCATCAGGGAACACTGGACACGTGGCTGTTGTAGACAAAGACTCGCCACCAGAAGGTGGTTTGTGTAAGGCTGACCACTTATCAGCTGATTCAGATGCAAATTGTGAAGGTTTGGACACGTCGACTAGAGGAGAGGACCGGCTGAGCAGCAGTTCAGTGGAGTCCGGCTCCTCCCCTGCTCTGACGTGTAATGAGACATTGGAGGAGAACAACAAAGACATCAGGAAAGTGGACTCCAGCCCGGATAGCTCCTCAGAGGATTTGAGCTCGGATTCATCAGACTCCTGTGAGGAGGATGACGAAGATGTAAGTTACTCGATAAGGAAGCGGTGGAGCTTTCAATGAAACCTCTGTAACTGAAGTAAGGTTAGAAAAAATTAAAAATGTAAAATATGGATTAAAAAGCATAAGCGCAATGTGCACTGTATATATTGGGTCTCATGTATTATTGGTCAGTGATTATTGGGTGGTGAAATCATAGCTGACCAATAGAGGTGATTATTTGAACCCAGATCATTTTCAAAAATAGCCAAGTTTCGAATACAGTCATGAATTTCTTTTTAAAAAATAAAAATGCAGAAATATTTGATCTCAAATCAGTATAATGCAATTGATTTAAAAAATTGTATATACTTGCACACTTAAAATGTATTTAATTTTGTCTTTAGGAGGACTTGGTAGATGTTGAGAATGTAAAAGAAGGAGAGCAAGGAATGGCCATCATTAAAATGAAAGAAGACCTGAAAGCTTTGGGGGAATCATGGTAAGACATATGTGTGTGTGTGTGTGTGTGTGTGTGTGTGTGTGTGTGTGTGTGTGTGTGTGTGTGTGTGTGTGTGTACATTAGCTTTTCTGCTATTGAAAGAAAAGCATTACAAGAAAGACCCTCAACGTTAATTATTTTTATTTTCCAGCAATGCTTTGGAATCGACGAGGAAACTCAGCGAGGTAAGTCTTCAATCTGTAGTGCTTTTTTCTCAAATAAGACATTATTTTGATGATTACCTAAACTGACCTGACTTCATTATCCTCGTTCAATAGATTTTATGTTGTTGGTCCTGTTTTGAGTAGAGCTGTCTTTATCCATTCTAGGATCAGAAGAGAAATGAACACAGTCTGGATAAGGAGAAAAAAAGGCGCAGCAGTCATACCGTCCTGGAAAGGCAAAGACGGTCTGCGCAGCGCCACCTCTTCAACAACCTCCAGCTGGTCCTACAGAGCAACCCCAACGCCGCCAGGCTCCGCGTCCTCGCACTGGTCAGTTCCTCATTCTAATCAGCCAGGATGTCATCGTGTTATTGAGTAACGCTGGGACATAAAGTACATGACAGCTGCTAAAGAAAAAAAAATTAGTATATTAAAAAAATGTCTTTAATAGTAGATGTAGCATTAGGTGTAGCAAGTCCAGGCCATAACACTACTTCAGCCTCAACTCAACAGTTGTCATGAATACCAAAACAAATAGCAGCCTATCGGTAAACTTGATTCAGAATAGTAGAGACTTCCGTTTAGCAGTTACCTAAAATCAGGAGACGGATGAGCAGGGAGTGTGAAGGAGCCGTATGTTCACACTTAGGGGGCATTTTTCTCCTGCTCTTGAGTGATCCAGGCTACATCCATAGCATTGTTTATGTCTAGCCATGGGTCGGTTTTTCATTTCCTGGTTGGACAAAACATTTTTCTCAGGGATTCTTTTTCAATTTTATTTATGTTCTTCATAACACATTAGAAACAGACGCATGGTTTCAGGGGTGATAAACTGCACGAGTTGTTATTGGTCGCTTTAAGAGTGCTTTAAGTCAAAGAAACTATCGGTACTCTTTGCTGTTCATTCAAGTTCAACAAGTTTTATTCAGAGTTTTGCATCTCTGATCTTTATTCTGTTTTACTCCGATTGCAGGCCCAGAGTGAGATCAAGAATCTGGTTGACACATGCAAATTTCTTGAAGAGCAGAAGAATAGGCTGATGCACATACAGTCTGTTTATGTGGATAGACTTTCTGTTTTGACTGGTGTGTATTTGTTCATTGTCATTTTGTCATTATCTCACTTCCTGCTGATTTATGTATTATTTAAATTTGTACAGTGCAGTTACTTGAAGCTTAATTTGTATTATGCTTGTTAAATCTTTAATAATCAGTCAAGTAACTGATGAATAGTAATCCATTTCCAGCTTTTGTTGATGTAAACATTTAAGACCAAATCTTTAATTTTTGTTTTGAATTCCCACCTTTTCAGGAAAATCTGTTGCGGCAATAAAAGTCAAGCTGATGGAGATCTATGACAAGCAGAAAATGAGAGAGAAGAGCAGGAAGTGGGTGCCATTCTATTCCCGTCTGCTCCAGTCTAGAGCTGCGCTGCTGGCGGACGCTAACCCTGAGTCTGACCCTCAGCCCCGCCACACACCCCTGCTACAGACTGACCCCTGCAGGGACACATTTCCCCCTAATACACACACAATTACAGCCCAGAACAGTGTAGAGCAGACACCCAAACCCCCAGACACACACATTCCGGCCCATGAAGAGGGTACTGCACCCTCACTAGAGATAACGAATGAGCCGGGTGGACCTGAAGCGCCAGCCAAAGAAAGTATGTCCAATTCCCAAATAGAGAGCGATCCTCCAGCCCCTTCCGTAGTTGAACCTGAGGTTACCACGGCCCAGGACACACACTTACCTGAATTCATGGAGCTGCCCAAAGCCCCTCCCATTCAGCCTCATCTGACAGTGGCTCTTCCTTTGGTTCGCTCCAAGGACGGCAGAATCATACTTCCCTCTTCTGTCAAACCAAGTAAGTTTAAGCATGCTGCCCTTATTGTATTTAATCCAGGAGTTATTTATGTGTGTCATTACGCTCTAACAGACGTTCTTTTTTCTGTCAGATTCTCAGGGCTTATATACATTAATGGTTGTCAATCCCAAGCAGAAGAGAGAGAAAACTGAAGCTGACATGCAGCCTCCTGATGTGGACCAACAGATGAACCTTGTTAATTCTGACCGCCCCACAGAAAGCAGTCACGTTTCGGACGAGGAAAAAACTGTCGCATTCCCAAACTCAAGACAAATTCTTTCAGACAAAAACTCCGCCCTAGCTAGGCTTGTCCAACTCAACAAATCATTGTCTGCACCTTCCCCAGTTCTAGACTGTACATTGAAAACCCAGGAGGGCACAGTGGTGGGTTTAAAGAAAAGTGCATCCCAGAGTTTTAATAATATGTCTGAAGTTCCTACTTCTATTGATGCGAAGCCTAATGGGAGCCCCACTGTGGCCCACCGTGCCAGAGGCAGGCCCCGAAAACACCCCATTAGTAAAAATGGAAGATCTGCTGTGGTGCGAGACTCCAGAAAACGTGTCAGTGACAGTGACACATCCTTGGTGGCTGGAGAGGACCAAAGGCAGGCGACCCGGGGAGCGAACACTGAATGTCCGGTGCCAGTCAAACGAGGCAGAGGAAGGCCGCCAAAGAAAAAGCATGGCGAAAGTCCCAATCAGTTTAAATACGAGGAGGACATTTCTTTCAGATTGCCCAAGCATCTTGAAAGCACCGATAACAAACTCACACCAAATCTCACGTCAACTCCCAAGGCTGGAGAAGGGAAAGCGTCTCGACCTTTAACCCGAGGTTCTTTAGGGAAGGACTTCCCCAGTGAAAAGAAACGCTCCTGGATCGACGTAGAGAAGACACTGGAGCCTGATTTTGATTCTGATTATTCCTCGTAGCTCCTTGTCTCTACACAATCCATGCCGTCGAATGACCTCCATCTTTAAGATGATACTCCATCTTTGTTTATGCTAACACAAAACTCAGTGGATATTTTTCATAGTAAAGAAAAACAGTTGATTTTCATGAATAGAATATATGAAGAAAAAGTTATAGACCCTATGAATATATGAATGAGTTGAAAAATTACTCCAAGGCTCAGTTCTGAGAACATGTTTTTCATGCCTTTTTTTAAATTTGTTGTTTGTTTGCTTTCACCCACATTCATTGTTTACTGCATAAAAGTGTTGCGTAAAAGTTTGTTTTTGCAAGCTGGACAGATTGAATCCGGTATGTTGAGCGTTACAGTGAATAAATATGTTTATCGCAAACAGGATCAGAAAATACACTGCTCCATGAACTCTGAAATATTAAGTTATGGCTTTTTTTTTATCAAGAGAACTGTTGATACTTTGGTCCCTGTGAGATTTTTTTCTACACTAACTCAGTGAAACATCTTCGGTAGTAGATTTCTGGCTGAAACCACCCATGTCTGCCCATGTCTGCTATAGTTTGTGATAACATTAATGATCTGCACTCTGGGGAGTGAGCTCAGTACTATGCATATAAAGATAATGTGTCACAAGCAATCAAGCAGGGTGAAAGCTATTAGCCGTTGATTGTAGCTCTGAAATGATCTCTAGAAATATTTGAGTTTGCTTTTTTCCCAATTGCAAGTTGATTTATGGAAACACTGGTTTTACTGTTACTTCAGCTGAAAATGTGAAAAAGTTATGCAGTCTTTAATATCAATAAAAACCGTAATAAATTTATTATGGTCCCCCTTATCCACCCCCCCCTTTTTTTATTTCCTGATTTCAGGAGTTCGTTTTTTTCCACAGTTGCAGCTAAAAAAAATGGGTTAAAGAGGAAATAATTTTCTTGCACATTTCAAATGAATTCTATCAGCTGAATTTATTGTAAAATGCTGTGAGAAGCGCTGGTACTGTCGCTACTCGTGCATGTTATGATTACTGTCACGAATCACTTTGTTTTTTTTAGTTTTGTTATTTCACTACATATGGAAATGAGAGTGAATCACTACCTGCCTGCAAGGTAGAAACAAAATCAGTTTTGAATTAATTGGTATCTGGTAAAAGAGACTGCAGTAACTACGGTCTATAGAATGTTTCATGTGGAAAGAAACTGAATAGAACCTTAAGAGCTCATTTAATCTTTCTGCTTCATTATTATATTGTAGGTCTTCAAGTACTTCTCACTGCTGCTCAGTTCCACAACGCATTATACTGATGTATTGTTTAAATTGTAACGTCAGCATTACGTTACATCTGGTTGTCATGAGGGGCGTGCTGAGGTATGAAATGTTTGTGCATGCAGAAGTTTTTTGTTACCATGACTGCATGAGATGAGCTAAAAAGCACATGGGAGGATATTGTGCTGACAAAATTGGCACATAAAACATTCCTCACTCCAGCATTCCTTCGTCCAGCCTTCTGTAGGCCAGTAGCAACTAAACCCACCAATGATGCCTACCACGCATGGACACTTTGGCACGATGACATCCTATTGCTATTTGCCATTTAAGTCTAATCTTGACCACTTAATATTTCAAATCTGTTGCTCCACAATCTAAAAAAAATATGGATCTCAGATTTAAAAAAACGCTGCAAGATAAAAAACAAAATTACTACCAAGGATTGAAACAAAAATATAATCACATCTGAAACTGCTTAATCTTTTAGGAGTTTTGTGAGGAGCATCTGCATTCTATAATGTGAGTTGTTTTTGCAGTAGGAAGAATTGAATTTTAGGAAGATGTCCACTTGATTGACCCACAGAGTCTCCAGACTGGGTTTATCTTAGTGGCACAAATTAAATAATAATAATAATTTGTCATGCCTTCGAGATTAGCTGTATGGCTTGAATGGTTTATAGGCAGTAAATTCACTTCATGTTTGCTCACGTTGTCTACAAATGATTGTGATTGGTCTGCCTCATTGTTGGGCGTGGTCTGTTGATCTGTACAGGAAGTGAAGCGGCGAGAGCACGTGATTGGTTCAATGCAAATGACATTTAAAAGTGAGACGCTTCCGAACGTAAGTCATTAAAGATGTTGAAGTACCACATTTATTTGTTGGGATAGAATTTAATAAAAGAGAGAACTTTGAATAAACTTTAAATGTGCTGATTTTTGTATAAACGGCTCTGAATATTAGCCAAATCCCACTGTAAAATTGATAGAAAATCCCTTTAATTAAATTAAATTTGCACATAACAGTTCTGTTTAACTTTCATCGCCCAATCAGCAGGTACAGTACACGACCCCCCGCCGTGCATCTGAAAACACACCACAGCGTCTAATCCTAATCTAATCAAATTAGGTAGAGCAAACAAAGTTCCCATTGATGTGATCACGCGTCCAATGCAGGTTTGAGATTATACACGTGACGTCATCCACACGGCTAAATAGTGGATTTTTCTCTTCTGCAGTCCACAAGAAGCGCTTAACGTGAGTGGAAGAGGACAGTAAACCCACTCTAGAAATTTGTGTTCACGTGATCCGACAGCAGTGACGTCATCCCGGTGTGTGCGCCTCTGGAGCGGAGGTGCTGGACGAGCGGTAACAGACACGCATTCCCTTCTTCACCTTCCACTTGCCGGGTGTCCCAGAGGTGGAACACGATGCCGGACGGAGTGACCATTAAAAGCCGCATCAGGAAGCTGCTGCGTTCCCCGTCCGCCAAGCAGAAGACGGACAGGAGGGAGAGTCTGACCAGCCAGGTGCGTTCAACACCCGCAACAGGTTTCCCGCACAATGCGTAGATCCACAAGACACGTTGTAGTTGTGTGAAGGATTTAAGGGATGAGAAGTTTTGAGAAGTTTTTTGTTTTTGTGGACAGACAGTGATGAAAACCACTTTTGGGTTGGTGAAAACATATTTAGAATGGTATATCTTAATATTGTTACTAAGGGTAATTTAGGGGTAAAGCTAAATTTATGATTGCGTTAAATAAATACATGAAGTAATTAACTACTCGAATGAGTTACTCGTTCTCAAATTTCTTTCTATTTATTGAAAAAATTTGTTTCCAACTTTCTATAAAAATGGGTTCATAATTGAGTCATAATCACAAAAATATATTCTTTAATATATGAACCTAATTACAAACCATGCTTATAATTCATTTTTATAATGTTATAACTGTTTTATATCTTAGCAGACTCAGACGTGCATCTTCCTTTTACAAAGTTAAACCTTATGTTAAACATATCCATAAGGGAAAGTTAAATTTATATCATACCAGCTAATTTGTTTTGATTTTGTTTTACCCTTTCATCATAGAATTTTATCCTTTCTGCATGTTTTAGAGAATAATTCTGCATGTGGTTTTAAATGATTTGAAACTCATTTGTGTTTCTCCAGGTGACTTTAGAGAAGGTTCTCGGAATCACGGCTTTAGGAAACTCTGGTCTGGCCTGCGACCCCCGGTCTGGACTTATTGCCTATCCTGCAGGGTAAGAGGAGAGAGAAGGGGACTGTATCTGCATCCTTATCTTCTCATCTGACCTATGACACATCAAATCACCAAACACACACAGTTTTCTTATCATATCTACCTTGCGCGGATGTTAAGTGAGCAAAACTGTGTGTGTGTGTTTTATCACGTTCTAATCTCAAAGGAACTGAGGAGGGGGAAGCCTGTGGGCTATCTCATCATAGAATCACCAAAGCTCCTTTTTATCCCTTCCTCAGGGAGGCTTCCTTTAGCTCCCCCAGTTATGTTAAGAGTGTTATGTAGTATCATTAATTCTCTGCAAACAGTGACACAGGCTGTGTTAACTTGTTTATTGTAGAATAAATAATAATTGGACATGAGTGCTGCAGGTTGGAGGATTTACATCTGTAGTGGCAATGCTGAGAGTTCCTGCACCACCGTGATAGAAGCAGAGTTTATAAAATGTGTGTTCCTGGATCCCGTGGGGCTCGAACAGAAACGACACACTGAGCCTCTTTTGTTTTGTTTTAAATCCTCTGACACAGCTGAATTCATACTGAGAAGGTCAACGGCTGACTATTTACTGAATTGTTGTGTCAAGGAGTGTATGCCTGTGATTGTACGCTTGAACAATGTGAGTGCAAGAGGTTTGTGCACTTGTGTATGCATGTGTGTGTTTATGTGTGTGTGTGTGTGTGTGTGTATTATTGTTTGTCTGTAATTTTTCCAGGCTTCATACGTTCCAAAGTTTTCCACGTCTGGTGAATCCACCTGCTATCTGACTATAAATCTACACAAACTGTTGTCCTGGGAACGCAGTTTCATGGCACGGTGCTGAAGAACAAGCAGCTCACGGATAAGTGAGCCTGTGCTGCTCTTTTATTAGCAGGAAATAATATGGTTATGGCTTGATTGTTTGAATATGGAAAAGCATGACCTCATGAATCATGGATGAATCATTGGGAGCAGGTGAAAATATAAATACCTCACGAACACAGACAAGAATCTAGATTTGAAGCGTTCACATTCCACTCTAAACACTGATACTAAGGTGGGCAATATATATTATATACATATATATATGTATATATATGTGTGTGTGTGTGTGTATACTGTATATATACATATATATACATATGCACATATTCGTCTGACCACTTTCTTTTTTTGTTCAACATAGTTACTATGAATTACGTAAGCAATCAGATGACGTACCATCATGACAGGCATAAATCGACTACTGAGGGCGCAAAATCCCATGTAGCACAGGTTGGCTAATTGATGTAGCGTCACGTGATCACCTGCAGCCAGTGACGGCTAAGGATTGAGTTGAATCTCAAAACAAAAAGCAATATTTTCAGGAAGCCAGAGGCACAAAAATGTGTAGGTCAGGGTAAAATGTTGAATTTGTGGGATCTTGCAGTCTCTGACTGCCTTGTTTGTTAAGTGTGTGTATTTTTGTAGACACTCTGAATAAATACAGACAAGGCATTAAAAATATTCCACTCAGCCAAACAGTTACCTGAGTACAAGGAATATGCATGCCAGGCATTAGTGACTAGATGTGTTCTTAACATATGTGCAAACTCAGAATGTTGATTTATTATCATTTAGGTGTGTTGTTGTCTTGCTGAACTCCAGGAAGAACAGACAGCACCACATTATCGCCTCAAGGTAAGTTAAAGAGAAACACTCTGTATTTAGACTGACAACATATAATGAACTTAACACACACTGAACTGTCCTGTCTGTCCTCTCACAGGAAGACGATCACAGCTCTATCCTTCTCCCCTGATGGAAGGTACCTGGTCACAGGAGAGGTGAGCCCATCAGTCCGCTCTGTTCTCCGGCTTGGACTAGTTTTTTCACATAAATTTAACACCCTCTGCAACATTTTACTTGTTTGGACACTGCATTCAAATGCACATTAATATCCAGACTTTTTACTCTTATTTTTTCCCAAGTTTTATTTATTTATTTATCAAATTGAAATTAGAGTGGAATCGCTATATTTACCCAACTGGAATACTCTGTGCTGCACGTGGACACAATATGAGGAGTCAGCATGTTTCATTGACAACATCCCAGCAGGATTTTGGGCGATGGTGAAGACCCAGAGATTTACTTCCCTCATGTTCCATGTAATGTGTCAGTCAAGCATCTGCAGTGTTGTTGTAGTAGTACATCAACACAACACACCACCCTAATCCGCCTCAGCCAATCAAAGCCGATTAAAGACTTCTCTGTGTAAGTGGATGAGAACACAGTAGTTGCCATGACGGCAGAGAGTAAAGTTCAACAGACCAAATACCACAAGGAAAGGTTATTCTAATTCTTTTTAAAAGGAAACAAATGCCAGATATTTTAGGTGACAGATCACAGCATATTATATTTTTAAATCCTTATTGTAGCCGAGTTCACAGGTCAGTTTTTCCAGTATTCACAAAGTTTTGATATTATTGTCCATAATAAGACTAACTGTGGCTCTGTTTTTACCAGCGTTGATCAAAACTTCACAGCTCAGTCTCAAGTAAACAAGTAAGATAAGAGAGAAACATCTGATAGGAAATGTCCCTGACACACACTCATCGCCCTGGTCTGCAGCAGATGCTCACATCTCCATGTTTGTTCCTCTTTTTATCTCCTTGTTCTTTGAATCTTTAGTTGAATGTCATCCATTTCAGCATCCTCCAGACTCGCTCTCCTCTGACCTACTAACTCTCACCTTTTAAAGGTCATTATACCACATTAGAATAAGAGACTGCACAAATAGCCTGCTGACCTTTTCATCTCTGAGAGAAAGTTATGTGAACAGGTCAAGGGAGAAGTGACATTAGAATGAGCCTTTTCTGTGATGACGATCAGAAGCCGATTCTTACTTAACCTTGTTAATCCTCCCTTCCTTCTCTTCTCCCGCCCCTAAAAAGAGTGGTCACCTTCCTGCGGTAAGGCTGTGGGACGTGGCAGAACGAAAGCAGATCGCGGAGCTTCACACGCACAAATATGGCATCTCGTGTGTGGCTTTCTCTCCCAACGGCAAATACATTGTCAGTGTGGGCAACCAGCATGACATGATGGTCAACGTCTGGGCCTGGAAGGTACGTCCCACTCTGCAATTTAACACACATTTACCTCTCAGTAGCTGGTTGTCATAACGTGGTATAAATTCTTGATATAGGGAGAAACAACTAGGCGGGATCTATTATGTAGTAAAATCAGAACGTGTTAAAGCTCACACAAGGTTAGAATTTGAACATGTAGTGTGATGATCTCTTGCAGAAAGATGTGGTAGTGGCTGCCAACAAGGTGTCCAGTAAGGTGACAGGGGTGTCCTTCTCTGAGGACAGCTCCTACTTTGTAACCGTGGGCAACAGACACGTCAAATTCTGGTATCTGGACCAGTGCAAGGCCAGCAAGGTATTTAAACATTTACATGCACAGAAAGAAAACTGTTAACAATCATTGTTGCTATTTTCATTGTTCCCATAAATTTAAGAGGACTTCACATTACATCTACTGAACTCACTCCGTAATCAAATAAACACTTGTGGTGTGAAAAGAAGAATAATTACCATTTTTAGTCACAGATCTTTGACTCCTCATTTGAATTGTCTTTGTTGTTTTTTAAAAAGCCTTTTCTCACATCATTTTTGAAATAAAGAAAACAACCCGTGCATACACACATTTTAAAACACAGATTTAGGGAGTAATGTCGACGTACAGGGAAATGAATTCAGGCCTGTTTGTAACCGGTGTTCCGTGTTGGGTACACCTCCTCTGTTGTGTTTAGTCCAGTGCGCCTGTGCCTCTGCTGGGACGCTCGGGGCTGCTGGGGGAGCTGAGGAACAACTTCTTCTGTGATGTGTCCTGTGGGCGGGGCTCTACGTCTGACTCCACATTCTGCATTACATCCTCTGGCCTGCTGTGTGAGTTAAACAGCAAGAGGATACTGGAGAAGTGGGTGGACCTGCGGGTAAGGAACACCGAGGAGAGGTTGTCTGGGCCCTGCCATCACTATTTGAATTGTTCATAGTGATTAGGCTATGATTTATGTCTTCTGTCCGTGCGGTAGTTACTGAGTGTGGTGGTGCTTATTGTTAGCATCCAGCTGTGGTGGAGATTAAGGTGTGTGGGTATGTCGCTGCCTGCTGTCAGAGGATCAGAGAGGGATTAGCTACACAAACTAAGACACGCACAGGATGTATTTAGAAGTTTGCCAGCAGCTTTTTTTCCGCAGGGACAGGGTGGCACGGTGGTGCAGTAGCACTGTTGCCTCACAGCAAAGAGGTTCCAGGTCCAGCTTTTTTCTGTGTGGAGTTTCCATGTTCTCCCCGTGTCTGCATGGGTTCTCTCCAAGTTCTCCAGCTTCCTCCCACCTCCAAAAACATTTACAATTCTGATCATCTTGTCTACAAGAGAACGGACGGATAGATATCTTACCCATCTGTAATATGAAAGCAAGGAAATGACCTGACTCTCCATTGATGTCCTGCCTCGTAGACGGGTCTGGCCCATTCTCTGTCTCTGTCTGATGACGTGATCTTCTGTGGCTGTGCTGATGGAACAGTACGAGCCTTCAGTCCCGTTGACCTGCGGTGTGTTTGCACGCTACCGCGGCCACATCCACTTGGCTCTGATGTCGCTGCCGTCACTGAGGCCAGGTAAGCAAGACCTCAGGACTCAGGTGGTCTTCAGACTTGAATAATTCATATTTACAGTGCATCACAGTCCAAATGGATGTTTGTTATGTGTAAAGAAGTCAGTTGTGGGATTTGTGAGAAAAGTGCAGTGTTTACTGATTCATTCATTTTTATTTTAAAACCATATAACCATATAAAAATTCACCACTGTAACCTATACCATTTAATCACAGCTCAGCTCAACTCAACTCAAACTTAATTTGTAAAACACGTTTAACCAACGAAAGTAAACCAAAGTGTTGAGTTTAAAATAAAAATAAAATAGAAGACATAAAAATGCTGAAAATCCAAATAAAAGATTCCTGTCCAACCCCTTGTCAAAATGATATTTTAATTTTAAGAAATAATCCACTGACTATCCCAATCTCTCTTCCTCTCATTAGTCACCTATTTTTCACCAAGACGGACACCCATTACCCAGATGCCATTGCTGTCACCTATGACCCCGTCAGCTTCCGGCTCAGCTGTGTATATAGTGACCACAGTTTGTATGTGTGGGATGTGAGAGATATCAACAGGGTGGGGAGGGTCCACTCTTCTCTCTTCCACGCTGCTTGTGTCTGGGACCTGCAGGTAAACACTCAGGAGGAAGTGAATAATACACATCTCTGTCACAGCAATGCACGTTCTTCACCAGCCTCTGGTTCAGTGTGTGGCTAATAGTTATTCACTCTGTTCAAAGTTGGGGAGTGACTGGGCTGCTGATTTGGAGATTAGGGGATTGATCAGTACGACAAAACTTTGGGCACTGACCGCTATCATTTTTTATTGTTATTGTCATTATTATTATTATTATTATTATTATTATTGTTATTATTATTATTATTATTATTATTATTATTATTATTATTAGTATTATTATTATTAGTAGTAGTAGTAGTAGTAGTAGTAGTAGTAGTAGTAATAGTAGTAGTAGTTGTGTAGTAATTACATTACATTTCCCAACACATAAACCTACATAACTGAAGTTTTCATTTGGGTTTGTAGTTATATATGTATCATTTTTCATTTTGAAATCCAGAAATCCAGATCTGATGATGAAACTGATTTCTCCATGATACTAATTACAGATTTACATATGGATGTATAATAATGGCAGTACAGTGCGCCCTCGTTCCTCGCGGTTAATGTGTTCCAGGAACCACATGTTAATAACAAATTCATTGATAGAGTGACAAACTATTTATCTTATTATTTATGGTAATTTAAACCTTTATGAACCCTCCCCATACTGATATTAAATCTTCTCCTATCTGTATTACCTTTTCCCACACTCTTATCGACTGCACACACACTTCCGGACAGCATCCGGAAGTGCATTTTTGTGCACTTCCGGATGATGTCAGCCAATAGAATGAGCGTACGATATCACGTGACTACCTACTAAAAATCCGCGATGAGGTGAAGTTGCGCGTATTGATACGCGAATGTGCGAGGGGTTACTGTATTTATTAGCAGTGTTCTGTTCCTGCAGGCAACTTTCCTCTCTTATCCTTCCTCAGATGTTCCCAGATGTTTCTGGGGAATTGGGTTCTGGTTTGTCCTCAGGTGCGTTCCTTAGCTGTTCGGCTGATAACACCATCAGAGCATGGCAAATGGATGATTGCACACATTTTCGGAACATTCTCAGCAGTGTGAGTTTGGCTTGTAGCACCATACATCCTCCCATCAAGACAAAATGGTGACATTTTCAAATGTTAACTTTCTTAATCCACCATTGTTTGCAGGATCTCCTTAATGTAATCTACATAGATGGAAACGTGAGCACCTTGCTGGATCCAGATTGTGTGACAAATGGGAATGCAGACAAAACAGGGGATGGACAGACAGCAGAGAACAGGATGGGCATCAGGACCATCTGTGTGAGTCCAGATGGTAAACACCTGGCGTCTGGAGATCGCAATGGGATGTTGAGGTATGCCAAGAAGGCACAACTACAAGAATGGATTAACCTGAGGTGGAGGTGACCAACTTGAAAAAAAAAAAAAAGGACTTTATGTTCTGCAGGGTTCACGATCTCAGCAGCATGGAGGAGGTTCTGAAAGTGGAGGCCCACGATGCTGAAATCCTCTGTCTTGAGTACAGTAAACCAGAAACAGGTCAGTTTTTGCACATGTGAACCCATTAATACTTGTGCATTTGCTGTATATATGACATGTGACTCCATTTTTCCCATCAGGTCTGAAGCTGTTGGCAACAGCTAGCAGGGACCGCCTGATCCATGTCTTGGATGCAGAGGATGACTACAATCTGTTGCAGACTCTCGATGAGCACTCTTCATCCATAACAGCCATCCGCTTTGCTGGTGAGCTACTTGAGACATCTGAAAGCTAATCCTCGCTTTCATCTCCATTCATTCACACATAAATTCCCACTTTTAATTCCCCAGCACATGTTTGTTTACATAAAATATGTTGACTGTTCAGGTGCGGTCAGATGCAGGGTTTTGTTGCTTATTCTTGTCTGTAATTTCACATTTAATTTTTATTTTTAGTTCATACATGAGAAAATCTTTGAAAATTATATTATTTTATTTCATGTAAGCATGAATAATTTTAAAGTTTTGTTTCATTTCAACAAAGCATTCAGTAAAAATTAGTCTTTGTTTTTCAGCAAATGACAACAGTGTGAAGGTAATTAGCTGTGGAGCGGACAAGAGCATCTATTTCCACACTGCGCATATGGTAAGACAACATGTCTCAGAATATTCATGCTGTTCCCATGAAGGCTGTTATCCCAGTAATAAATGTTTTAGAATTTCCAATACTTGAAAATCACATTTTTAATATGGGAAACAATATGGATTTGATTTTTCATATCAATAACCAATCATGCTCATATCAATAAAGCTCAAGAACATTAGTTGAAAACTATCAGCATGTTCAGTCTGACATGTTCCATACATTCATAAACTATGTGATACACAATATTTTTATTGGTTGAATTTCTGCTTGAGTTTCTTGGTGGCATCTGTTTTATAATATTATACTCATGGGCACATATGTGATCAGACAAATCCCCATTATGTCCTCATTATGTCCCTAAGCATTAACTTTTGTGTATTTTGTCTTTCCAAAAAAAAAACAAAAAACGAAGAAGTTATCTTCTAATAACCAAAACTTGTTTCCAAAAAGTTAGTAATCCTCTCTGTCTATAAATGACACAGTGAGAAGCTATGCTTGGTTCAGCTATCTTTATTAGTTCCTTATATTAGGAACCCATTCTTTTCAGCACAGCTGTGAGACATTTAGCTTTTATTTGTAAAACACAAAGGGAACATTTGTGCAAGGTTGTATAACTAAATACTTTTAAGGAGAAATCCAAGTGCGGCTGTGATTCTAGATCCGCTTTTGGGTTACTGGGACAGCGTCTCCTTCAATCAGAATTGTTGCATGTTGCAATATTCTTGCTAAACTTAAAGCAGGATTCAGGCCAATGCAGTGACCCGTGATCGTCGCAGAGTAGAATAAACAATAGGTTGTTAGTTCCCAGTTAAACCTCTCCTGAGCATCCAGACATTTGTTGAGTAACCATTGTAGAAATGTGTTGTGACAGGTCTGTGCTCCTAGAGAATAAATGCTATCTGATATCACTTCATTTGCTGCTTTGTCAAACGCATGCAATTCTTTGCAGCCACTGTTTAACTCTGTAAAGCCAGCGGCAGTGAGGTTTGCTTGAAATATAGTACTATTACATCACAATTCCTGAAATATAATAGTAGCTATTATTAGGGACTGTCATACAGTATACTGTTTTACACTCTTACTTTGTCTAATAATCCTCAGCTCAGCTGTAACTTATTGCTGTTGTTGTTGTTTGTTTTGTGTCTCTTTTTGGTTTAGCGTCGGTTTAACTGATCCTGTTTTTTTATTTAATATATATATATATTTTAATTTTTGTTCAGCAAATTAATGTGCTATAAAATAAATTTGCTTTATAAACACACAAACAAACAAAAATAAATTTGTGCAAGCTATGGTAGTCATTTTGAACATGAAATCATGGCGGATGCTGAAACAGAATGAGACATTCTGCAGGCAGTCAAATCAGGAAGCTGTGAGCCGCTGTTTTGAACGGTTCTCTCTTTAGTATCAGACGTAGGCTTGAGGTTTTGATCTGCAGCTCTCTCTCTAACACAGCAGCCTAGAGAGAGAGCTGCAGATCAGCACCGAATTGATGGTGTTTATATTTTACAGACTGACGGAGGAACTGAGTTCAGGCGTTCTCATCACCTGGTGAGGAAGACAACGCTGTACGACATGGGCATAGACCCCACCTGCAAGTATGCAGCTGTTGCTTGTCAAGACCGCTGCATCAGGTGTGTGTGTGTGTGTGTGTGTGTGCGTGCGTGCGTGTGCAGGTGTGTGTGTTTCAAAGTCTGTGAGGTTTGTGATGAAAAATTCATCTGAGGAGAGAGGCTTTCAAATTTTAAGGTTTCTTTTCCTTCTGACTGCAGGATTTTCAACATCAGCAGCGGCAAACAGAAGAAACTCTACAAGGGATCCCTGAGCGAGGACGGCAGTCTGCTCAGAGTAATAACCCCCACCACAGACTGCGCTCCATGCACCTTTTTCTCCACGTATATACCGTGTGTTTACTGTCAAGTTATTTTGTTCAGGTCCAGCTCGATCCCTCGGGTCAGTACGTGGCCACCAGCTGCTCTGATAAAAGCATCAGCATCTTTGACTTCCACACTGGCGAGTGTGTCGCCACCATGTTTGGTCACTCTGGTAACAGAACACACACCTGCAGCTAGGAGTAAAAAATTTTCACAGTGCAGTAATCCCTCACTTGTTCGCACTTCAAGATGCACGTCCTCACTGCATCGCAGATTTTTAGTAGGTAGTCATGTGATACCGGACGCCCATGCTATTGGCTGACAGCATCTGATTCACGGAACGCAGCGCACTTCCGTGAAACACAGAAGTGCTTTAAATAGACTATCAGAGTGTGGAAAAAAGTAATACAGATAGTAGGTGGTGTAATATCAGTATGCGGAGGGTTCATAAATGTTTAAATTAAAGTAAATAGTAAAATAAATAGTTTGTCGCTATATCTCAGAATTTCATTTTTCGCATTAACAGCGACAAACGAGGGATTACTGTACACTTTTTTCATAGTAGGGAATAGAGTTGATCATTTATAATACCAGGGAGCCTAATGTATCTGATATATATATATATTTTGTTTTGCAGAGATCGTCACTGGGATGAAATTCACAAATGACTGCAAGCGTTTGATTTCTGCATCGGGGGACAGGTGGGAGATTGTCCTCTGTAGATTCACTGGAATGCATTTAGAATATAACCGTTCAAGTGTATTATTTTGTATTACTTCTGAATTCAAAAAAAGAAAATTTTAACAGCATTGAGGTATCAAATATAAGTGGTACATCAGAATAAGACTAGCATGCTAAACCAGGACTGGAGCAGTACCCACATTAAAATCATCTTCACCTTCTGTTGCCAGAGGAAATGAGCGGGGAAATGTGTTTGCAGACAGTTTCCTCAATAGTCAGGCTGAAATGAAATGTTGAATTTTTAATGCTTGAATGCTTTTATCTCCCAGCTGTATCTTTGTGTGGCGACTGGCTCCAGAGCTAACAATCAGCATGAGAGAAAGGCTTTGTCAGCTCAGACAAAACCCAAACACGCCATCCCACCAGACCTCCACTCTCAGGTTACCACGCACACACACCAATTTCAGCTTCTATTCATTCACTACATAAATTCCCTAATTCCAATGCTGATGATGAAGGATTTCAAAGAAAGTGCTCATCATTTGACCTGTCTTACTCCAGGAGAGAGATCCACAGTGCCCTCGTTCTAGGCGGCCTGTCCTCTGACAGCGACCGCGAGCCCGAGGAGGAGGAGGAAGGAGCCGACAACGACGAGCGCGATGACCCAGACGTCTCAAACAATACCTCCTCTGTCAGCAGCCACGGGGACACAGGTGCCATTCCATTGTGATGCGAATGAGAATCCAAACGAAGCACTGACTCTGATCCAGACGTTCTTGGAAGGAGTTACTGTAACTGTGTAAAAGCATTTCATTCTCCTGCTCTGCCTCCTGCAACAGGTGACTCACATCAAGGGCAGGACTGGGAGCCGCTGAAGGTTGGTGGTTATGTTCACTGACCGTTCATCAATTCCTGCTATACTAATAACAGCTTTGACTCCATTTCAGAGAAAGACAACATTGGCAATGGTTTTATAAAAAGATAAATATGAAGACGTATTATCAGATGTAATGATCTCATCAGGTTTGCATCTTTGTGTTACCATAAAAACAACCTGGGCAGTGTCTTTTGTACAGAATGTGATAGACGGCTAAATGTCAAGAGGCACAAAAACACTTCAGCAATTCCTTGACAGAATGGGACTTTAATCTAACATAAGTACACAAGTGTGTTTTTACTCATTTTGAAGGCTTGCTTATACTTAAATGTTGATGCATAACAAAGAATGTAATGTTTTTCTTGGGTATTTTTTACGTGTACAATATTTCAGGAATAATTAAGCATCAATTACACTACTGAAAGGAAAATTTCTTCTTAATGCACTTCCTGAAACATACTTAATACGTCATTTACAGCAGAAAAGGCCATTAATGAACCCTTCACTTAATGCTCTACAAGTACTTCTTTTAGATATCTGTCTTCAGTTGCGCTGCAGCAGCTCAAGGATCTTTGCTGTCACTCTGCCACACATGAGATTAAACCCTCTGCGATATTTCAGAGGAGAATTACCCTCCTACTGAGCCTGAAAAGTGATAAAAGCCATATGAAATCCATTGTCATAAACATAGCTGAGTGGGAGTGCTAAAAAACGAGACATAAACAACCTCACCAGAAATGTGCACATCTGGTGTAGAACTGGCACATTTAATTATTGTCTAGTTTAACTTCTAGAGCAGCTGTCTGATATTTTTTTATTCATACATTATTTTTTAATGCGCCTCCTGTATTTCCTTTCTAGCATCAGGCTCTCGGTCAGGTCTCTCCTGACTCCTTTAAGCGTCCTCGGAGGCGCTGGTCTCGTCGCATGAGTTCTCTGGAGGTGATGGTGAAATCCATGCTGGACCTGAGGCAGCTGGAGATGTATTCTCAAAAGAGAAACTCCAACTTCCGTTGTCATGACAGACAGCTTCAGAGCACTTCCAGCCTCCAGGAGTCCATGGTAAGCATTGCTCTATGACTGACGGAGAATGAGGAAGTTGTATGCATGGTTCCACATATGTGTCACGTTTTTTTAATCTACAGTTGGAGGACGGAGCAAAGACACATCATCTCTGGCTACATTCACACCCATCCAAAGGCATCAAGGGGACTGATGGGATTGTTCTGTACCCAGACGAAAACCAGTGTGAAACGCATCTGCAGGAAAGGTGAACCCCCACTCATGGTTTCACTCTAATAGAAGTGCCTTTCTATCTTTGGTTTTGCTGTCCTTCCACCCCTGTTCCTCAAAGTGCTCGTCTCTCTCTGCCTTCGTACAGCAGTGATCACACGGTGAAGAAACAGCACGGCTGGATGCAACGGACGGGGATTCAGAGTCGCAGCACGGACAGTGCTTGCTCTCTGGGCTATGACAACAGGGGCCCCAGCCCAGACAATGTGGTGGATGGTGAGGTGTCACCATGACAACAACAGTAACAGACAAAAATAAACAACAAAAACCTAAAACACTAGTTCTACAAGTCACTTCTCTTTGAAGGAAAGATTGGTTTGAACGTTCTTCTTTAGCACCTCCTTGTGGACACAGACTGAATTGCTACTTCTCGCTTTGTCAAAATTTGAGTTGCATTGTTTTATTGCCTCAGATTATCTCTTTTATTTAAACGTTACACTTATTGGCTTTCAGGGAAGTTTATCCTTAACATACTAATGGCAAAGGAATTTTATATAGACACTGGTGTGCTGTAGTTCAAAATTTCTGTCTGCCTGTCAAATTGCACATTCTATAAATGTCTTCTCAAAGTGACTGAAAGCTAAAACCAGTATCTATAAAATCTATTTCTATGGCTGAAAATCCCTGCATATGGTTAAGCTGGTTCCCACTGAGAGGGATTTGAACAGACAGTGGCCAGGATTTTTTTAGTTTCAGAACTGACAGAAATAATTCTGATAATAACACCACGTAAGGCTGCTCATTTGTTAAGGATTACCTGCTTCCTACCTGCTGGATGGAGAAGCAGTTCCAAGGTCAAGGGGGGTTTGGAAAGGCCTATTTCTTTGTCCCTCATGTGCTTCAGCGGCATACTTGCTTCTTTTGCATTTTGACATTCTGCAGATGTGGAATCCCTTGGCCAGGAGAGCTCTGACTCGGAGAATGAGGAGGAGGAGGGGAAAGTGGAGCAAAAGGCAAAACTGACGAGTATGGATGAGGCTCTGAGGACGGTGACCGGAGCGGCTGACCTCAGTCAAGAAAACTTCCTCACACAGAGCTTTGAGACGCTGGCAGAGAGCTGTAGCACCGGTAAGAGAGGCCAGCAGTCACTTTCAAGTTACAGACACAGTCAAATACCTCAATCGCTCCTTCCTCGCGGTTAATGAGATCCAGGACCCTGTTTTATGAACCCTGTTTATTGCACAGTTTTTCGGTTAATAGCATGTGCGTACGGTTTTTACGTGACTACTTACAAAAAATCTGCGATGTAGTGAAGCTGTGCATCTTGAAGCGCGAATAAGCGAAGGATTACTGTATTTAGGAAATATTTACCACAATAATTTCAGCCTTGTGATTAACTGGCGACTTATCCAGGATATACCCAGCCTCTGCCTGCAGTTGGCTGGGATAGATTCCAGCGTAAACCTGTGACCCAGATTCAGTCAGTTTTTTTTTTATATATACATATACAGAAATGATCCCCTTGGGGAAATTAGTGGCACACTCAGTATTAGTAATTCACACATGCATATATTAGTGTGTACAGGCCCTGAACACACAAACACACACAAGGGACCTGTATGCATGCAGGAATCCTTGTAAGCAGCTGAAGAAGAGGAGATTACTGTTTGTCTTGTCTTCA
Organism: Antennarius striatus; assembly: GCF_040054535.1. Classification (NCBI taxonomy): domain Eukaryota; kingdom Metazoa; phylum Chordata; class Actinopteri; order Lophiiformes; family Antennariidae; genus Antennarius; species Antennarius striatus. Next base: position 9,795,497 of record NC_090794.1, on the reverse strand, counting down.
AGAAGACAAGACAAACAAAAATATGAAGATGAACACAGGACGTTTTTCTCAGAGTGCGAGAGTTTATATCTTTTGCTGAATGTCACAGCAAGCCATTCTGCCTTATATGTCAGGTGTCATTAGAGCATTTCAAAGCTTCAAACCCTCCAAATGCACCACTTCAGCTCCCTCCATGCTAACATCGACCAGGAATTTCCAAAAGGCTACTGAACTTCGCAAGCACTAGTTGCTCACTTTGAAAAGTCAGGCAAGAAAAGCAAATACGGTTTTTCCAGAAAAATCATGAAGCAGTCGAAGACCGTAACTGTGACCCGGTTCCATCATCTACAACTGAAAAAGGCCCCAGATTATATTCCATGTCGACTCATTTAATTTAAACCGGACTGTTTGAAAGCCCCACTAGTGGCGGATGAGGCTGCAGCTGAGTTAGAGAAGATTGATCTTCATGAGGACGAGCAACTGAGGTCTGCTTAAAGGGAAGAGACCACTGAGTTGTGGAAAATGCTGCCAATGGAAAAATCAAATCATTGATGTGTTCTGAATGACACACGTGTATGAATTGCTTTGAATGCCAACAATGGAAATCCAGCCAGATTTGAAGAGGATTGTTCAAGATAAAGAATGCCAGCGGTCCCGCTACCAAAATGCGTTAAAAAAAGCTGTTGTAAATTATTCTATTTTTTGTTTTTGTTTTTGTGGACTTGGTTGAACTGAGAGTCTGTGAGAGTTCCAGGAGTTTTGACTGATCAACCTGGAACTTAAAGGATATTCCAGCGTCCATCAAAGAAGACTAAATGTTTTTTACCTCAGAAATGTAAAAAACTGATTAGGCTTTAATGTCCACTTCCTGTGTCTCTTTCTCTACGTCTCTGTGTCCCTCTGTCACTCATCTCTCCCTGCTGTTTTCTAATGAAGGCTATCCGTCCACAGCCGAGCAGAGCAGCACCTCGACGCTCAGTATGTCTTCACGATTCCTGGCCGCAGGACATAATAGCAGGTACTGACCAGTGTTTACTCGGTTATTATTTAGAACCCATGTGGATTTAGTCTCTGTTAAACTCAGTTTCTCATCCAGATCAAATCAAGCTGTTTGTTCAAAATTATACTGTTGCAGGAAATCTTTTACCTTTGAAATATTTCTCTATTGTATTTATTTTACAAATGAATTTACTGTGAACCATTGATTTTTTTTTTCAAAGATGTTTTGTTTTATTTATTCACTTTCTTTCATAATCTAACTGCCTGGAGGCAGCAGGCAGTTAGATTATAAATAAAAACTAAGTAACACCAACTGGCTGCTCCCTGAAACCACATATATAACACAAGAGTGTCAGCCATCACCACAATTTTGCACTCTAAATTCTTCTATTGTAAGAACCGGTTTGGACGCAGCCTGAACCAATCCAGAAGCAGCAAAATTCCACTTACTTACACCTCCAAAACTCACCGAGCAAAGCTTTTTATCCTCCTTTCATTCAAAGCAGCATGTTGCGGTTTTCAGGGGTTTAATCGCTGGGTAGCCAGGCTACTGGGCATGTTTTCCCTTTTTGTGTGAGCATCTGGCTTCAGCTTTATATTTAGCTCACAGAATGAATGGCAGAGATTGTTAGTAATGTTCTCATCTCACCCTCTGCAAGAAATACATTGCTAACAATATTTCCATCGTGTGTTTTATCCCTTGTGAAGTAGCATGTCTCCCTTTGCCAAAATGCATGAGAAGGAACAAGGCAACATCTCTGCTAAGCCCCCTGTGTCAAAAGTACGGCCCTTGATTCAGGACTGCAAAGGAGGCAGGACCCCCATCTCCCCCGGAACGAGCAAGGGGCCAAAGTAAGAACTGCTTGGGTTTTGTTTTTTTTTAGACAAGTGCTGCTTTGGCAGACTTAGATTAATAAATCATAAATGCAAAAGTTAAAAAAAAGCATAAAAGGTGCAGCTTGCATGACATTATCATGCAGTATTAATAAGAGCACATGGAATACAGAGCAACAATGGAATACAACGCAAAAACAAGACTTCACACAAGGTTACACTGTTTATAACCAGTGTTTGCCATTGTTACTTACAAATTAATAATACAGTAACGCATTAACCGCGAGGAACGAGGGATGACTGTACATACAAGTAAGTCAGAGCAGAGTAAAACTGCTGTTCTGTATGCACATGCAAAGTAAAGCAAAGCTTAATGTTACACAGACAAAACTACAACCTTATACTACAACATATGTACTTCTGATTTATTTTTCCCATTTCCAAAACCGAGTTTATGAAGTGATTTTAAAGCTGCTGTGTTGTCTATCAACAGGGCAGATGCTCCAGAGGGAGACTGTGCTCCCGCTTTTAGAACCTCGAAAAAGAAGACGTCTTCGGGAACCCCCCCATGGAGGTTGCTCAGTCCTCCATCAAAAACTCGGCTGGCGCTGGAGAGAACAACAAGTTTACAGAAATCCCACTCTGCCATAAACCTGGCCTCAGACTGTAAATTTAATTTTTTTATATATTTTTTTATTTATAGTTATATTTGTGATGCCACTCCTGTAAGTTTTGAGCCGTCTTACTCCATAACTCGCTTTTATCTCATCAGGTGTACACGATCTCTGAAGTGCAATGAAATGTGATATGAATGGGGAAATATGCAAATTAAGTTGTCTGACTTTAGAAATGACATTGAATTGATACTGATTCACTGTTAATTAATGCTAGGCGATGATATTAATTGATAATGCTACGTGATAATTTGATGTATTGATTCACAGCTCCCATCTATGCTTTTCAACTCTTGTCTTTCAGCTTCCTGCTCACCTCTGCCCTCTAGTGAACAAAGTGAAAGGTGCAAGAGACCTCAGCAGCTGTTTCTGGATTCTGTCACTGCCAGACCGTCCTTCCACTTTCCTTCACCCCCCTCTGGGTCCCCACCGTCCCCTCGGTCCCCTCATCTTCCCCGGTCCTGGGAGAGCCCCAAACGCAGGTCGCAGCGCTCGTACATGAACCCCACCACCAGTTCCATGGCCAAAAGCAGCCGCTCGTCCTCGCTAGGGGATAGCATCCATTCAGGAAGTCCACCTTGTTCCCCCCCCTCAGCCAAGAGCACAAGGCCACGTGGTGATTTGGAGGCCGACCCTCCGCTCTCTACATCTCTTGTCTCAGCATCAAAAAGTTCCTCCCCAATCTCTCCCCATCCTCCAGCCACACCCAGTCGTTTTGGACTAAACCTGCCGCCGTCTCGTATTCCTCTTCCCAAACAGCCTCTCAGCCCTTCCGGAGACCTGGGGAGGGCTTCTACTCCCACCGTAGAGCGTCAAAGTGATGTTATATCCCCACATGGAAGTCAAGGTCAGACAGCCAGCCATACCTTGCTAATGTAACACATGCACAGGCAAAAGAAAGCAACTAAACTAAAGCAGAATGTTATGTGTAATATTGTCATGTTTACAGCAGTCACCAGGCATCTATCTCTAAATTTGGATCCTACTTCACCCCCTTCACTACTTCGGAGGAAGAATAGAGCTTCAGTTTTCGAGAGGTACATTTTTATACCAGTTCTTATTTAACTCTTTAAATCTGATTCCTCACAGCTTCAACATAATAACTTATTTCTAACATTTCCTCCAAGGGACAACAAGCCAGGACAGGTGGCTTCAGACCACGGGTGCCTTCTGGAGCTTCAAAAGGTCAAAACAGTGGCTGCTGACCCACAACCAGGTCTGTGTTAAGCCATCATTCACCAGAACTCTTCCTCATTAATGCATTTTTTTCACACTAGAGAGACTTATGGCACTTTTAGATCTATTAATGAAGTACATGAATGTGACAATGTCACCATCTGTTATATTACAAACCACTGCACATCGCAAAATCTGCACCAGATATGTCTGCCTTCTCCTGAAAGGATAGACCAGCTGTATGTGGGACTCCTCATTTCATCCACATCCGTAATAATATAATAAAACATTTAAAGAGGAGAATATAACCTAAGTAATAAACTATTTTTAAATTTTTTTGACAGAAAAACTGTATTATATTTATGCAGAATAATGGTTTCATACAATATAACAGTTTAAATGTACAAGGAATTATTTTTGAATATTTTCCCCAGATATTTAGAGCCTTATTTAGCCTGAGGGCCATTTCAGTATATTTGTACACATTACCCACTCAGTCAGTGAATAAAGGTGTAAAATCCCATTGTTCACGCTTCTGCTCCTGCTGCTCGTAGGTGATAACTGCCTGGTTAAAGCAACAAACTTAATTTCAATGTGTGGACACAGACATTGTAAATGCCATTAAGGGATATCCCTTTCACATTGGTGCACACAGCTGCAGGAGTGCACTGTGAAATCATTATTTTCCTGGGTGTCTCATCTCTGTGGCTTTGTGCTGCAGCCTCGGCACATCCTGCTCCTTTTTTTTTTTTGGTCTTTATTCTTTCTTTACTTTCAACATCTTTATGTTCTGTCTTTGCTCGTTGATGATGTGTTTGTGTATGTGCATTGCTGCGTGTGTGTCTGATTTACTACTTTCCTATTCTCTCCGCAGATCAGTCTGTCACCTTGGAAATGTGTAAGCAGGCTGTCACTGAGCTTCACAAAAGTTTGAGGAAAACTATGTCGCTCTACACGACGGTCAGTGAGTGGAAGCCCGAGAGATGTGGGGCTAAAGGGATAAAGAGATAGAGAGGATAAAAGAACAGGGAATATTATTCATTTATGTATATAGACTGATATTACCGTACTAATATATTGGTAATATATTACTATATGACTTAATTATTTTGTGTCAAAAGTACAACCAATTTGATGATATCAGTTTGTTATTTATTAAAAAACAATAAATTCCTCTCATTTAAGGAGCTGGAACAAGAAAACAATTTAAAGTTGCTTAAAAATACAAATAAATAGGTTATTGAATTAGTTGGTTACGTTGAACTATTTTTACTGTAAGCATCATCAGTTGAATTATGGGTTTTGCCCTGGTTGTTCTATCTGTCACCTGATCACAGGATCCAATAGTAAAACATTCCCATCACACTGCTTTCCTGTCATATTTACATGTATTTATTAAAACTAGGTGCTGCAGTCTGGTCCCAGTGAAGATCGTCATGGAATGAGTAGCATCCTGCATGAGACCCTACGGACAGTCAAGGCAGAGCTGGACTCTCTTCCCCCTCCCACCTCACAGGGTGAAGGACCCCGGATGGAACAACAGGTCGGAGATGAAGGAGAGAAGGCGATGGGCCTGTTGGAGCAGTATGCTGAGCTGCTGCTGAAGACTGTGGAGAGGAGGCTGGACACAAAGCCATGAGGACATGGACTGATTTTTGCTGTATGTATGTTAGCACATGTGCAGTAGGAGCTGGGCTCATGCACGTACAGAAGCACTCTGAATTGCACATTTGCTATTTGCACAGAAATCTTTCGGGTCATGCAGTGATAAAAGAAAATATTTGTCTTTTATTTTTTAAGTTGCCGTAGTTATTTACTTGTTTTTCTGTTGTGACGTTATGATTTAATTTTTTTTTTCATTTGGGATTTAAATGTGTCCAATGTTTTTTACGAAATTGTGTAACTTGAATTTGAAAGACCTTTTCTGACAGTATTCCTATACAGGTGAATTGTACACACATTTTGCATTCATGAAATATCTAAGAATGCAAGGATTATGTCCTCTGTGGACAAAAAAAAAAATTCTCCTGTATTTTTTAATTTTATTTTTGTAGGTCAGATTGTGATACTGATTATTACTCTTCCAGTGACACTGTTCCATACTATCTAGAGATGTTATATTTAAGCATGGCAAAACATTTATGGACATTAAAATACTGCTTAAATGTTTATACTGATGTATGAAGTACAGTAAATAGTTTTATTTTCCTGCTGGAGGTGTTTATATTCGATCCTCTTTTTTAATCTGTTATTGTTGTACTTTTCATGTCTGAAATCTTTTGTATTAAAAATAAAGACATCAGATTTTGGTAAATTTTATTCATGAGTCACCAGATAACCATAATAGACCTTTTAATTTTTTTTGGGCAATTAGATATATGACATATTTTCACTTAACAGCATGGTAATAATACAGAAATTGCTGTGCACAATAAATACAGTAGCATCTTCATGCTGAAAAAAGAAAGCTGTGAGTGAATTAGATGGTTAAAAATGTGGCATAGTTTGAGCTAGTTGTGACCAGCATAATTATTAGTATAGTATCAAATGCTAACATGCATGTCATTGTATTTTATGTCTCATGTTAACTAAAAGGCAAAGTTTTAGCTCCTGCAAAGTGTAATGTGAAGATAACAGTGTGTGTGTGTGTGTGTGTGTGTGTGTGTGTGTGTGTGTGTGTGTGTGTGTGTGTGTGTGTGTGTGCGCCTGTCCGACTATGTGTGTCCAGTGTGACAGTTTTCATCACTATTTGGGTGTCTGTGTGCTTCCTATGGGAGCGTCTCCACGTTGACGTAGGTGAGGACGACATCATGCAGGATGTTGATTCTGTCGATCTGGTTGAGCTCTCTGACGCGGTGTCGGAACTCAAATATAGGGATGTTGTTCACAGCCACCCTGAATGCTTCATGAGTGCACAGGATCTTCATCTGAAACAACACAACTCCGACAATGGATTACTTCCATCAAGCCTGTGAATTGGTTACATGTTAATACAGATTTAAACAACGTGACCATGATTTATTAATGAATCTAATTACAGCAACCAGAAAGAAAAGTGATGTATTATGAAAGACTGATCGAATATTGTTCACCGTTTGACAATCGTAGAGTAAGACTGTATGAAAACTCTGAGCTGACTTGTTGTCAAGTTGGAAAGGTTGTTATTGTCGTCACTAAAAGTGTGACAGAGACTCTTTGACAGCATTAGCTCTTTAGATTGGGAACCTCGATGCCAGTAAATCATAGCTGTTATCGATATTTGAACATGAGACCCCCACTGACCTCCAGGGGCCCTCCTGCAGTATAGCAGCTCCCATATCTAGGACCCGCGAGCACAAACAGCTTTCCAACCCATTCCATCTTTCCCGACCGTTAGCCTGATGTTAACCATAAGAAAGTGACCTAGAGTCAGTTAAAAACACCATGTGTAGCATTTGGAAAACATCAACACATCATCATAAAGTTTTTTTTTTTACTACAAATCAATGAGAGCAAGGTTAAAACGAGTCTTTTCTGTCTCATGTTGTTTATTTTTTTCTGGTATGTGTGGTAAAGCACTTGTGGACCACAAGCAGGAGACACCAACACTGAGGTGGAACAGAGGTCTCCATGGTAATGATTTATTGATGCTAACATGCTACACATAGCATCTTTAAGCCCTGTTTTTCTATCCACTGCCTAGCCCAACTCCTGTTTGCACTCACCTCAAATGGACTCCCCAGAGCGAAAGGAAAGGGCCCCTTCAGGTCCCTCTCCTCTGAGCCCCAGCGCTCACCCAGCTTGTGGTTACGGACCACCACCTGTTTTCCTCCCTCGCTGAAGCGGGGGTTGATGTGGAAGGCAATGTCATTGCCTCTCAGAAAATTGACTGTGAACCTGTGGGGGACCAAATATCAATAAAAATCTAAGGAATTCATCTATCCGTCATCATATTTTGGATGGACTTTGTAACTAAAACTGAAAACACAGAAAAAAAAATCCATGTGTTTTGGGGTTTAGAGGCCTCTAAAGGCTAAGAAAATATCTTACATTTTAGCATTAGGTTTGACGTGGCCCAAGATGGTCATCATCATCTTGTCATAGACGCCTCGGGCCAGGTTCAGGTTGTATGGCACACTCTAAATATCATGAGAGAGAAACATTAAAACAACCTGAACTCTAAAACATTACTTTTGTTTAAGTGTATATCTATCTCTTTTAAGCTACAGTGTGTTGATTTAATGTCTTCTAATTATATGATTGCAGACCACATCTATGGAAAAGCATTGAAGATCATCTGTTGAGTACTTTGACTGTACTGGGCTACTGTATGCATGATAGGCACTATGGAAAATTAGCAAAGAGAATGATGAAAAGAAAACGCGATGTTTTGTTTGACTCACAAGAGGTCCAGATGTGGGTGGAAGCCAGTGTTGGGGCACGAAAGATGGATTTTGTCCAGGCCATCCTGACTGTCCGGGGTTATAAGGCCAACCAGGATGGGCTGGCCATCCCGCCATACTGGGATGAATAGCTGTCGCAGGAGCCGTTGGCGGGATGGGGACTGGAGTCGGAGCTGGAATTGGAGCCGGGACTTGACCCTGAATTGGAGCTGGTAGCTGGGGGGGGTGGCATTGGGTGCCCGGCCAGTAAGACTGACAGGGCTGCGCTGGAGCAGGAGCCGGGCTTTGAACCTGAACTGGAGTTGGGACTATGGTTGGGGCAGGTGCAGGTGCTGGTGGTAAAGTTTGAGCCGGGGCTGGGATTGACAACGGTGTAGGCATAGAGATCGGAGGTGGTTGTGTCCCAGGCCAGCAGAGTGTGTTGGGTTGTCCGGTCCAGCATGGTGCAGGTTGCACAGGCTGGCCTGGCCAACCTGGGAACCCAGTCCCTGATGGTGCCTGGCTGGGCCAAACGCTGGTAGCCTGTGGGGCAGGACCAGCGGATGGGCAGCTGCCACACAGAGCATCAGAATGCTGAGAGGGCGGAGGAGAGGGGTCAGGGGCCAGGACAGAAATATGGGAAAGAGAGAGAGTAGACAGGATGGAAGAAACCAACTTGCAGTTGCAAAACATGGCCATTTGACATAAGAAGAGACTGAAGCGTTTACATTTACATGTGAAGAAAATTAGCTATAAAGATTCACTCTTACCAGTGTGGAGATCTGATGATTTGATGGAGTACTTGCATCCATGCTGCCTGCCAAAGTAAGAGTGCTTTCAATTGTTTTTGATTTTTTTTAAATCACAACCCTCAGAAAACTTTTTTTTTTAAAAAGAGAAAATAAAAACAGAGCACTACCAAAATTACTTGTACAGTAATTTCAAACATAAAAGGAATACAGTAATCACACTTCTGTCTTGAAGAAGCACAGCCACAAAGAACTAATGTAGTTCTACGAGTGTCCACTAGAGGGCCCTACATCTTTTTTAGATGTCAGTGTCAGCTGATGCACAGAATGATTGTGTGCCCTGACAGACATGTATTGTTAAGTGAATGGAACCCTTGGAATGCACTAATTAAATGAAGACAATAGAAAACATCCTGAGCCGTGCAGAAAAACACCAGCCATTATATCAATGAGTTTTGAGCACTTAGAGAAGAATGTGCAGTAACAACCATTCTTGGTTTTCGGGCTGAACCACCAGTAAAGTTGATCTTGTGACAGCAAATTCAATTACAGCTACTACATTTCTGGAGTGATGTTTGGTTTAAGAATTAGAACTGAAATCTATATTACCAATGAATCAGGGAATTACTAGACAGTATTTAAGTGTATGATGGTTAATATAACAATGTGTGTGTGTGTGTGTGTGTGTGTGTGTGTGTGCGTGTGCGTGTGCGTGTGCGTGCGTGTGCGTGTGTGTGTGTGTGTGTGTATTTGTCAATTTATCAGTTGTGCAAGATTAAGGCCTTATTTCCGTCACCAATGCCAAAGACTGATAAACTACACATATGCAGTACAGCACATGAGTATACAATAAATTCTATATCTATAATCTCATATGTTCTATAATCTCATGTGTTAATCATATCAATTAATTTCATGTAATAATGTACATGAAACTACAAACATCTTTCAGACTAAAGCAAAACCCAAACTGAGAATATATCTATTCTATAATAAAAGCTTGTAATTTAAACATTTTGGATCTGATCCATAAAAATATAAAATCCTGTAAAGAGCATCACACATAAGGTTAGACTGGTTTTTTACCTTCTCTTATCTTTAATCCTCTGCTGAACACTGGAGCAGGCTGCTGGCCGAGGAGTACTCAATCAATCTTCCTGCAGTCAAGCACATAGAAACACTCTTTTATAGACCTCATCACTGACTTGGCCACTCCTCACCTCATCACTCCATTGTCCAACAACAACAACAAAAAAAAAACACACCTCACCCTTACGTCACCAAATACATGTAATTTTAACTCATGTTAGCAAATTGGCATCAGTCCTATTTGTTTCCACTTACTTCATTGCTTGTTACCCAAGAGAATGATATTTCACGCCTCAGGTTTTAATAAAAGTTATGATAGTCAAATAAAAATGAAATATAGGCAATTAATTTGGATTGGAAGAGAGGGTAGTCAAGCAGTCTGGAAGTATTAGCAACTCCTGAAATAACAAACTTTGTAAAATATTATAGTCTCACACCAGATGACATTGACTGTCTGGATTTAACTGTCCACTGACGACACACTGACACACTGGCATATTTTTTTGCTGTGGTTCCCTTCACTGTTGGGCAGTCATGGGACTGTGTAACCTATCTGTCTAGGCCTCACAGAGTAACATGGTTATGCAGACAAAGAAGTCACGACTCTCCTCTGTTCTCGGTGTGTTACTGTGACTCAGGCAGTGACCACTGAAAACTCAGACGTGACTACCAGGTTCACCTCCAGGTTAAAGTCAGTACAGTTCTTCTAGTTATTGATATAACTCATTTTCTCAAAGAAAATGATTGAATGAATCAAAAGAGCAAACTGTTCGGTCTCTTTTTTTCAAATGTTAGATTACATCAAATAGGGGAGATGTTCAAACTCAAACTCTGACGAGTAAATCCACACAGAATCATCCAATAAATCTCTTGGGCAACAAATGCATAACAAATGACAACAGAGTTTCACTGGTTGTCCTCTCACCCTTATTAGATTACGCATCATCTGGGCTAAAAAATGTGAGAAACTGAAGAACCTCAAAATGTTACAACTCAATTGGACAAGAATTCAGCGCATGACATTTATCCACCTTGGTCAAAAATTTCAAACTATGTCGAGACAGAATAAGAAGAGTTTCTTTTATAATGGATATACTGTAATTGACTGTAACTCTGCAGAAGTGTACTCCTTCCTTATTCACAATCTACTGTCACATTGAAGCCAACCCCATTTGTTCAGGACACTTTAAGTCAGACCTTTTCTTTGAATTGCATTTCCTGTGGTTATTAGGTCATTAAATTTTGAATATTTAACTAGTACTGAAATTTACAATGCAAAACCTTTATTATGTCTGTTATTAGTATTAGCACACTTACAATTTATCATCAAACTTTATTTTTTATGACAATTTCATTGGGACATAAACCACTGAGTAAAGACTGGGGATTATGATAAACACTGAAATTTTTTTTAAAGATACAGAAAGATTTTCAACTCCATTTGGAGTACTGCACATATTCAATCTACAGTATGCTCTATACTAATGATTTCATTATTATATCCTGCATTATTAGTCCAAGGACAACACTAGGTGTTTAACCAAGCTACTGCTTTCCAAGATCATTGACTGTATTTCATTCATTCATTCATCTTCATATTCTGTTCTTCCGCTTTTGCAGGTCAAGGAGAAAACCCACGCAGACACGGTGAGAACATGCAAACTCTGTCCAGAACAGGACTTGAACCTGGAATCTTCTAGCTGTGAGATGACAGCGTGTGTGTGAGTATGTGGGGCTTTGCGTGTGTGTGTGTGTGTGTGTGTGTGTGTGTGTGTGTGTGTGTGTGTGTGTGTGTGTGTGTGTGTGTATGTGTGTGTGTGTGTGTGTGTGTGTGTGTGTGTGTGTGTGTGTGTGTGTGTGTATAGCAGCTCTTTTATCAGTTGAACTGAGCATCTGGTCTGATTAGACCCAAATGACTCATCATCTCTTACGAACCATTACAGGGCAAATTGTGCCATTCTTTTATTGTCTTTTTAACTGACTTTTAATTGTTTCCTTAATTAAATGATGATCAGATTAATATTTGCCATTTATAACAGGGACTGTTGTTACAGAAAGGACTGAAACACAGAAAACAACAGGCACTAATAAGGTGTTTGCATATTGATCAAATGATTTCAGGTAAATGAATAAAGCTGATGTTTTATAAAATACTATTACAATTACAACTTAAAGTGGCAGTAATATATCTTCAACCAGGACAAAAAATTGAAAGCATAATGTGAATGTTGTTTGTGAATTCACAGAGAATGATAACACTTGCATGATGACATCTGTGGGTCATTTCAGCTGAGCAGCACGTTTCAGTTTTATTTTTTATTTTTTTTAGTTATTCACTGTTGTTGTTTTGTCAGCTTCACTGCTTTCATCAACCTGGTTCTCAGCTGCAGTGGAAAGCTGTTTTTATCTTAAAACAGTATCTGCCAGCACCAAAGGGCGTACATGCAAAGTAAGACACTAGCTGGTGAACATTGTGGGGTATAAGCTGCTAGAGAGTTAGACAACCAGATAAACCACTCAGCCACAACAAGCTTGCTGTCGATAAACACCGAAGCCCTGTTGGTGGAATTATATTTGCTTGCTATCTGCTGCTGCCCTGTTTAACTAATTATCTGTTGTAATTCCCTCACAGCAGACAATCGTGGCCTCACCACTCCTGAGGCAGGCAGATTCTATGTGTGTGTGTGTGTGTGTGTGTGTGTGTGTGTGTGTGTGTGTGTGTGTGTGTGTGTGTGTGTGTGTGTGTGTGTGTGTGTGTGTGTAAGAAGGGTGGCATTTGTCATAAAAACGGGGGATGTTTTTTCTTTAAATCATGCAAAATTTATTGCATTATACTTCCCAACACACAGAACACGGAAGTCTGCTTTAGGGATGGTAAAATTCTTTCTTGGGCTGTATTTTATCAGAAAGGATTCATTGTCAAGAAACAAACCAGTACAATAGAATCATGGTTAGTCTCCAGGTTAGCATGCCAGCATGTTAAATACTGGGACTTCTGACACGTTTCCCTAACTCTTCAACCTCTCATCCGTACGTTACTTGTGAATGATGTGATTGCAAATAATATTATGGCCGAAGGGGGCAACTGCGAGACATATTATTTGTAGGCAAGAGAGAATCCTGATGGGGGCAGGGTTTTAAAACTGAAAGAGGGTTACATTCTGAGATAATCTGAGCCCTCCACAGTGTCTTCATACGTCCTCCCCCCGTCCCCTTCCCTCTCTTCCACTACCCTAAACCACTTCTTTCTGTTACTTGGACCATTAAAAAGACAGTTCCAGGTCATTTTATAAAGTGAGTGCTCAACTGTAGTAATACTTGTGAAGATTGATCAGCGCAGACTGATAGCTCTATACCAGGGGTAGTCCAAACCTTTTGTAAGGACAGCCAGATTTGATAACGTGAACATCTCTGAGGGCCAACAGCTGCTCAGTGCGTCATCTCAGTATGTATGGCAGGTCTGGTTGGGTTCTGGACGAAGTGTGAATTAAGTGGTCAACACAAAGCAGAGCAATTACCACCTCAGATTCAACTTTCTTTCATTGAGAGTAAAACTAAAAATCTTTAACCCCCACTTCTACTCTGATAACTTTTGTACAGTCCCTGTTATGGAAGCTAATTGATGGAAGATCAGACCAGAAATGAGTATTGTTGCGGGGTGGGAGGCTTTTTTCACGCAAGATACTGCTGCTGTCTTTGTGCTTCTTCTCGACAGGTGTGGAACAATTATGGAAGACAGGAAATCCAAAGGCCTGGAAATCCTCACAATTTGGACTGGAAATTCTATCTGGCCTACATGTCTCTCTCTGTCTCTCCCTCTTTCCTTGCCCCGTCTCTGTCCCCAGTGTATTTCCTTTCCTACCCAACCAGTAAAGGGGGATGACCGCCCTCCAGAGTCTGGGTCCTGCCTGGAGTTTCTTCCTTAATGAGAGGGTTTTTCCCCACCACTGTCGCTTATGCTTGCTCTGGAGGATTCTGTTGGGTTCTTTTGGTTCTGTTGGGTTTCACTGCAACAAACCTATTTGGCATAGGATAGGATGGTGGCGACAGAACCACTCCCTCTAGAGTGGTTCTTTCGAGTTTTACTGTTTTTTTACTACCTATGGGTCTGAGATGACTGTAGTACATGATGCATATATGGTTCATTTGACAATAAAGTTGACTATGAGTATGACTATGAAACCAATGCTAGGCGTAAGTCACTTAGTAGCTGACGCCCCACCCATTCCGCATCTAATTATGGACATAATTTATTTAGCTGAAACAGGTACAGCTAAACTCAATAATCCCTGATCACATCTCTCAGATTATTTTGACAGCATATGGTTTTTGGATTTTAAACTTCCCTAATGTGTCTTTCTGAGTCCTCGTCAGAAGAGGGCAGTAGATTCATGTGATCGTCTTCCTGCCTGAATCCCTGTAATTCTTTGTACTTTGCTGCAAATTGCTAGAGAGCTTAGTTTAGATCCAACTTGTTTTGGTAACTGCTAATGTTTGGGGTTTTTTTAGCACTGGACTGGGCAACAGTAATAAAACTCAATTGACTGTTCTACATAAAGTCTCAGGCTATTATTACCAACTCTTTTATCAACACTGATGAGCTGGTTGTGATTTTATTGTTGGTAGATTTCACATAAAGTATATAAATTCTCAAAATGAAGGAATTTAATGAACTAGAACAACAATTGGTATGTTTATTCAATGGAACTCAAGTAAGTTCCAGGAATGTGGGAGACACATGTTTCTCATCATGATCAACAGGATTGTGTCCTGATTGTGAAGTCAGTCAGATGAATCATATGTTTGCCCTCTGTATCTTCTCTTCATTTAAAAAGAGCAGTGATTGTCCATAAGTCTCCTGATAATTAATTTTCAATTTAAGTTAGGCAGAAATGTAAAAATATAAATGGTTCCAGCCTTTTAGAGGGGAATATTAGCTGTTTTTTCTTCTATTTACATTACTATTTAATGCTTCTAAATTGGACAAAAATCTGATTTTGTCTCATTGTTAATGAATCAAAATGAGTTGTTATATATAAAAAAACAAAAACTAAAGGATGTTTTTGTTCAATCACTTTGCAGCATCTGAAGCTGAGCATTGAACCTCACCAGTTAAGAGGAAGCGCGTTCATGACCTGATACAGGACAAAGCCCACCTCATTCACCACAACACCAGGGCCTCACACTCACGAAGAATCCAGCCAGTTAGGGGCCACAGACAGACGGCCCCGAGTCACAGAAGAAGCAGAAGAAGACCTTGATACATTACTGCCCTCCTGTCTTTAGTCAAGCATGCACTGCAATCTGTAAATATATTGATAAAACACTTTCATATTGACCCATTTCATATGTAATTAAAATACAAATTCATAGTGATTTGGCTGTACTTTTTTTTTTCTAAAGTAAATGATGAAGTTTGCCTTCAACCTGGAACACTTAACCAAACTATTTGATGCTAACTCCTCTTGTCTGAGAAGCTGTAAACTTATATTATAAAACGTGGCTAAAATGATATCAGCTGTTCTCAGTGTAGTTCAGTGATGGCAAAGGAAGTGTCTTATAATAATAATAATAATAATAATAATAATAATAATAATAATAGTAATAATAATAATAATAATAATAATAATAATAATAATAATAATAATAATAATAATAATAATAATAATAATAATAATAATAATAATAATAATAATAATAATAATAATAATAATAGTAATTCAAACTTTATTGATCCCCAGAGGGGAAATTGTCTTTACACTCTTAGTACATGCATTTCTGTTAGTTTTCAGCACATCACACACAGTGTTGTGAACAAGGCCCCTGAAACACAGCACTTATTAGAGACAAATCAAAACAGTGAAAAATCTGTGGGCGACTATGTTGAATCTTCCTAATTTTATCAAAAATTTTATTATTTTATTTTATTCAGCGTCATTGAAGTTCTTGCTGGAAACGTTTAAAAGTGATTATCCACTAATTCAGAAAATACTGTAAACACAAACTTTCAATGGAAACCAGTGGTTTCAGCGGAACGTTTAGACTCCGTCACTTCCACTGCCGGAACTTTAAATGGGTGACAACTTCCGGAAGTTAACTACATGGGGAACAAGTTACCGTATTTCGATCCAATGACTGCACCCAGAGTTTATATTATTTTTATTGGAAGTTAATTACTTATTTTTTCAATAATGTCTTCGGTTCAGTATTTGAAAGACGTCATCAACGTGCGACTGACGACTGCTGCTCAGGAAATATTCGAAGCTTTTAAAAAATGCGTCCATGAGTACGAAGTGGAGATCGATCGTCAGCGCAGACTGTTGGACAGTGTTTTGAAACCCGAAATAAAGTTGGACAGGATTGGTATGTAAGGCATTATGTCTATCACCACAATGTAGAGACATGTCAAAGTAAAATTGTTTGTATAATTTCAACTATGGAGTTCATCAAAGTAGTTTCCTGTCATCTACCCTCCTTTTCCCTTCAGATTCCTCTCAGCGGCATTGTTTTAAGGAGAATGAGCTTCTTGTTGTTCAGAAGTTCTGTAGCAAGGAGAGGAACAAGAACAACAAAGATCAGACTCCGGACTCAAATCCTGACAAAAGTCCAAGAGCAGCACAGAAAAAGTCTTTTGTTCATAAATTGGCAGTAAGCTCTGCTGTACCTGAACAGCAGCAACGGCAGCCATTGTCTAATATCAGGCATGTAACTGAGAGTCAAGATCAGAAAGGAGGCAAACACTTTGGCTCACCTAGAGACGCTGAATCAAAACCAGGACATAAAGGCAAACGTCGTGTTAAAATCTATAAACTGGTTACGTCAAAAAGGAGCACTATGGAACTCAAAGAAAAGATGGATCCTCCATGCAGACTGCTGGATGCCACCACTCAGAAACCTGAAGTGAAATTAGACGAGATTGGTAATTAAAGCTGTACTGTTTTAACAACATACAATTGAGATATTATTTTCACATGCAATTGTTTGAAAATACTGTTTATCGATTGGAATTTGTTTGCATATCTACATTTGTTTTCATCACTGCATTTTTATATTTGTTCTGCTCCCTATCCCTCCAGAGCGACCAAATCAACGCTTCTGTACGGAGGAGGCCCTTACTGATTGGCAGTTCCATCATAAAGAAAAGAACTCCGCTATGGATCACGAGAGTCTGCAGGAGGAAAATAGAGAGAAGGAAGCCTTCACCTGTCTGGGGGGAGAGAAGCTTGTGATTAAGGAGGAAAAGGATGCCTTTATGCTGACTCCTACTTGTGAGAAATATGAGAACAGTAAAGATCCAACTCTGGACTTGAATCCTGATGAAACTCCAACAGCAGCACAGAAAAAGTCTGTAGTCAACAAGCAGGGAATCTCTGTTGTAGGAGCACCAGACAGTGATCTGCACCCAGCTAACAACTCTCATGTAATGGAGAGCCAAAATCAGACAGATGAAACATGTGAACAAGATCTGCAGTTTGATCCGAAATCTGAAATTATAAAGAACACACATGACCAGCCATATATTTGCTCAACCTGTGGGAAAAACTTCAAAAAAGTTTGTTATTTGAGAGTCCACAGGAGAACCCACACAGCTGAGAAAAGGTTTGTTTGCCCTAAATGTGGAGAAAGTTTCGGAGCCCGTCATCTTTTGAAAGTACACATGAAAAAAGTCAAATGTGAGAACTCGGATAACTTGATGTATTTTTACAGCAGGCAATTTTGGATTGACCAATTCACGTAAGCTAAATGTTTTTTGGAGGTGGGAGGAAGCCAGAGACCCTGGAGAAAACTCACGCAGACACGGGGAGAACATGCAATCTCTATCGAGAACAGGACTTGAACCTGGAATCTTCTAGCTATGAGATGGCAGCCTCTGTGTGTGTGTGTGTGTGTGTGTGTGTGTGTGTGTGTGTGTGTGTGTGTGTGTGTGTGTGTGTGTGTGTGTGTGTGTGTGTGTGTGTGTGTGTGTGTGTGTGTGTGTGTGTGTGTGTGTGTGTGTGTGTGTGTGTGTGTGTGTGTGTGTATAGCAGCTCTTTTATCAGTTGAAGTGAGCATCTGGTCTGATTAGACCCAAATGACTCATCATCTCTTACGAACCATTACAGGGCAAATTGTGCCATTCTTTTATTGTCTTTTTAACTGACTTTTAATTGTTTCCTTAATTAAATGATGATCAGATTAATATTTGCCATTCATAACAGGGACTGTTGTTTGTTACAGAAAGGAGTGAAACACAGAAAACAACATGCATTAATAAGGTGTTTGCATATTGATCGAATAATATCAATTCAATGAATAAAGCTGATGTTTTATAAAATAGCATTACAATTACAACTTAAAGTGGCAGTAATATATCTTCTTCTAGGACAAAAAATTGAAAGCATAATGTGAATGTTGTTTGTGAATTCACAGAGAATGATAACGCTTGCATGATGACATCTGTGGGTCATTTCAGCTGAGCAGCACGTTTCAGTTTTTTTTTTTTAGTTATTCACTGTTGTTGTTTTGTCAGCTTCACTGCTTTCATCAACCTGGTTCTCAGCTGCAGTGGAAAGCTGTTTTTATCTTAAAACAGTATCTGCCAGCACCAAAGGGCGTACATGCAAAGTAAGACACTAGCTGGTGAACATTGTGGGGTATAAGCTGCTAGAGAGTTAGACAACCAGATAAACCACTCAGCCACAACAAGCTTGCTGTCGATAAACACCGAAGCCCTGTTGGTGGAATTATATTTGCTTGCTATCTGCTGCTGCCCTGTTTAACTAATTATCTGTTGTAATTCCCTCACAGCAGACAATCGTGGCCTCACCACTCCTGAGGCAGGCAGATTCTATGTGTGTGTGTGTGTGTGTGTATGTGTGTGTGTGTGTGTGTAAGAAGGGTGGCATTTGTCAAAAAAACGGGGGATGTTTTTTCTTTAAATCATGCAAAATTTATTGCATCATATTTCCCAACACACAGAAAACGGAAGTCTGCTTTAGGGATGGTAAAATTCTTTCTTGGGCTGCATTTTATCAGAAAGGATTCATTGTCAAGAAACAAACCAGTACAATAGAATCATGGTTAGTCTCCAGGTTAGCATGCCAGCATGTTAAATACTGGGACTTCTGACACGTTTCCCTAACTCTTCAACCTCTCATCCGTACGTTACTTGTGAATGATGTGATTATGAATGATATTGAAAGTGAAGGGGCAACTGCTATTATTGGTAAGCCGGAGAGAAAATCCTGATGGGGGCAGGGTTTTAAAACTGAAAGAGGGTTTGAGATAATCTGAGCCCTCCACAGCATCTTCATATGTCCTCCCCCCTTCCCCTTCCCTCTCTTTCACTAGCCTAGACAGTTCCATGTAATTTTATGAAATGAGTGCTCAACTGTAGTAAGACTGATAGCTCTATACCAGGGGTAGTCCAAACCTTTTGTAAGGATAGCCAGAATTGATAACGTGAACATCTCTGAGGGCCAACAGCCGCTCAGTGCGTCATCTCAGTGCGTATGGCAGGTCTGGTTGGGTTCTGGACGAAGTGTGAATTAAGTGGTCAACACAAAGCAGAGCAATTGCCACCTCAGATTTTTGGTTAATACATCACTTTCATTGAGAGTGAAACTAAAAATCTTTAACCCCCACTTCTACTCTGATAACTTTTGTACAGTCCCTGTTATGGAAGCTAATTGATGGAAGTTTAAACCGGAAAATAGTATTGTTGGAGATTGGTAGGCTTTTTCCACATGATACTGCCGCTGTCTTTGCTTGACAGGTGGGGAACAATTATGGAAGACGGGAAATCCAAAGGCCTGGACATCCCCACTTCAGCAACTACAGCACAATTTGGACTGGAAATTCTATCTGGCCTATCTGCCACTGTCTGTCTCTGTCTCTTTTCCTTACCCTGTCTATCCCCAGCATATTTCCTTTCTCACCCAACCGATCAAGGTGGATGACCGCCCTCCAGAGTCTGGGTCCTGCCCAGAGTTTCTTCCTCAATGAGGGAGTTTTCCCCTGGATTTTAATGAGAGTGCAGTCTACAATTGAAACACTCGATGAATATTATAAATATTGTCTCGTGTGTTTTTTGACAAAAAAAAAGTATGGCATTTTCTTTTCCTAGCTTCCCTGGTGTGTCTTTCTGAGTCCTCGTCAGAAGAGGGCAGTAGATTCACGTGATCGTCTTCCTGCCTGAATCCCTGTAATTCTTTGTACTTTGCTGCAAATTGCTAGAGAGCTTAGTTTAGATCCAACTTGTTTTGGTAACTGCTAATGTTTTTTATGATAGCACTGGACTGGGCAACAGTAATAAAACTCAATTGACTGTTCTACATAAAGTCTCAGGCTATTATTACCAACTCTTTTATCAACACTGATGAGCTGGTTGTGATTTTATTGTTGGTAGATTTCACATAAAGTATATAAATTCTCAAAATGAAGGAATTTAATGAACTAGAACATCAATTGGTATGTTTATTCAATGGAACTCAAGTAAGTTCCAGGAATGTGGGAGACACATGTTTCTCATCATGATCAACAGGATTGTGTCCTGATTGTGAAGTCAGTCAGATGAATCATATGTTTGCCCTCTGTATCCTCTCTTCATTTAAAAAGAGCAGTGATTGTCCATAACTCTTCAGACAATTAATTTTTAATTTAAGTTAGGCAGAAATGTAAAAATATAAATGGTTCCAGCCTTTTTAGATGGGAATATTAGCTGTTTTTTCTTCTATTTACATTACTATCTTTGTTTCTAAATTGGACAAAAATCTGATTTAGTCTCATTGTTAATGAGCTAATAATAAACATTTTTTAATATAGTCTTAGTTATATTCTTTGTTATTAAAGACCAAGTTAATTAGTTAAAAAAAAATCTATGTCACAAAGTGGAGACAAGCTCTGTTAGACTACATCAGAAATGTTGTCTATCTGTGGTGTGAGCTGCATTCACAACTACAACCAAGGCAGTCAGAGACTGCCCATGACTTACCCTGACCTACTTTCAGGGTAGGTCAGGGTACCCTGAAAGTATGACCTGACTACTGCATAGCTTTGACCTTTCAGGATAGGTCAAAGTTATGCACTAGCTTTGACCATGGATCAAAGATAGTTCATAGGTACATAAAACCACTAGCTCTGATCTATGGTCTTACTCACACTGGCCTTCTCCCTCGTCTTACTATCTTATCCGGTTCCTGAGTGTACAAAAGTTTAAATTTGACCTTGACCTAGTTTTCTCAAGGACAAATTCGGCTGCTCAAAGACATTGCGCTGGCTGAGACAGGGTTTTTACTGGGGCCAGCACCGCCGGGACGTCGAAGACTTCTGCCTGCGATGTGATGAGTGTTCAGCGCACAAGGGGCCTCTTGATCAGTCCCATGCCCCTCTACAGCAACAGGCATCGGGGGCGTCGATGGAGAGGGTTGGGGTGGACATAATGGGTCCGTTCCCCGTGACAGACAATCGGAACAAGTATGCGTTCTCTGCCATGGATTATTTCACAAAGTGGCCTGAAGCCTATGTTTTGCCTAACCAAGAAACAGAAACCGTGGCGGATGCACTGATTGAAAGCATGTTCAGCCGTTTCGACGCGCCCGAGGCCATTCATAGCGGTCAGGGCAGAAACTTTGATTCTAAGATGTTCTCAGCCCTGTGTGAGCGGTTAGGCATTCAGAAAACACGCACCACGTCATTATATCTACAGAGCCACGGCCTGGTGGAACGTTTTAACCTGA
Source organism: Antennarius striatus (assembly GCF_040054535.1). Taxonomy (NCBI): domain Eukaryota; kingdom Metazoa; phylum Chordata; class Actinopteri; order Lophiiformes; family Antennariidae; genus Antennarius; species Antennarius striatus. Next base: position 9,773,919 of record NC_090794.1, on the reverse strand, counting down.
CCATGCAGACCACCGCAGACCACCAGCGTGACTGGGACAGACACATTCCCTTTACGCTCATGGCGTATCGATCTGCTGTCCAGAGTTCGACGACCTGCACCCCTGCTCTGCTAATGCTAGGCAGGGACATACGAATGCTTGCGGAGATGGCCTTTGGGAAACCACCAGACGCTGCAGACGCCCTGCCAGGGCTGGAGTATGCTAGGAAGCTGCATGATAGGCTACAGAAGACTCATGCTTTTGCCAGAGACCAGCTGGAGAAGGCTGGCATAAGGTAGAAAAGAAAAATCATGACCTGAGGAGTAGGGGCAAGGACTTCAGGGCTGGGGACTTGGTTTGGGTTTATACCCCGAAGAGGAAGAAGGGGCCCTGTCCTAAATTGGACTGTCCCAATGACGGTCCAATTTAGGACAGCGGGACTGACTTGATATGCCCAAGACAGCCCATCTGTGTCAAGGAGAGTGTGAAAGGTGAGTCTTGAGCGGGAGTTTGTCAGTTCGGAATTGTTAATGGTAAAAGCTGGACGTGTTCCTTAAAGCTGACTAAAGAAGTCCGGAGTTGTCATCCTTGTCTGCATGCATGACACAGAGGGATTGTTACAGTACTTAACAAAAAAGGTTAAATAACACAAAACATATCCCCGCGACCTGCGCAAGCGGGTGAAGCAGGTTGAGAAAATGAATGAATGAATGAATGATGCTTTATATTTTAGTTTCCTTCATTGTTTGGCGCCCTCTGCTGGTAGAAAGGCTCTACTCAACAGCGCTTTGAGGTCTCCTGTAAATTTTCTCAAAAACACTTAATATGACGTAATTTAATGTGTTAATCCTTGCTTGGTCTATCATAACTATACATTACAGGAAATTTATTTATTATTGATTCTTGTAGGGTTCAATATAACAAGAGATATAGATGTTACGTTATAGATAGATAGATAGATAGATAGATAGATAGATAGATAGATAGATAGATAGATAGATAGATAGATAGATAGATAGATAGATAGATAGATAGATAGATAGATAGATAGATAGATAGATAGATAGATAGATAGATAGATAGATAGATAGATAGATAGATACTTTATTAATCCCGGAGGAAATTGTATGAGATGAACATACATGCATGAACATATACATTTTCATATATGTATATGCAATGCAAAATACTGTAAACACGTATCTCGGTGCATTATTTACATAAGAGGATTAGGGCCACTGGAAAAAAACAACCTCTATATTGTGACATAAAAGTCAGAATTCTGACTGTAATCTCAAAACTGACTTGTTTTCCATCATTATTTGCATGAGTAGTGTTTTCATATTCTCATACATTTGTTTGGAAAAGCTTATGTTTTCATAAGCTTGGGTCAACTGGTGGTGCTTATGCATTTCCCCCCACAAATTTGGGAGGGAAACTGTGTGTTGAACTACCTGTTGGTTGTAGCTGCTGTCACACGAGTGATGCTGCCTTCATGAGCATCTAGGAAAATTTCGAATTTGACGAATAAAGTTATACAACCGAAACAAGTTAAATAATTTTCTCGTCTCATCAGGTTATCTCAATATTTTTACTGGAAGCCACCAGCTTTTAATAAAATTTTCTAACAGTTTCTTAGTTATAATTATCGGTAATCATCTTTCTCAGACAAACAACACTAATGAAAGTATATTTTCCGAGTTTCATTTGAATCGTTTGTGTCTGGCCGTACTCCGCCCCCCGCACGTGACCCACTGGGACGAACTCAAGCGAGGAGGTTGAAACGCTGGAGATCATGTTGTCTTCAAGAAATGAATGAATAAATCAGTAAATTATCGAAAGTACACGAGAAACATCCACATGAACTTTAAACCCTATCTTAATATAAAATAGGGTTTAAGTCAATTCAGTTTGTCACCTTGAACCGCAACAAAACCGTACAGATGTTGACGTTTGGTACGTCATAAAGACAACAGCCAGAGCTATGAACCTAGTACTGTATATATAGACCTGTGTAATGGGGCTGAATATACTGGTTTGATCCTTGTTTTGTCTGAGAAACAGTTCATAATGGACAACTTTATTGTTGAGACTATTACACAGGTGGACTTAGAAGAGGTTGACTCTCATTTTGATGAATTCATACATTACCTGCTTTCACCCTCCACTGAACTCCCTTCATGGTTCCCTGACCAGGAAAACCAGAAGAATTGTCCCCAGCCTGATGAAGATCGTTTGGGTCAGTCTGAGTGAAATGTGATTAAAACCAGATGCTGTGCGGATGTTTACTGATCAATAATCAGTTTTAAAGCGCTGCTGAACATTTACCTTCACACATGGAGAAGAAATCACCTTAAGACAAGTCTTACAATGGATTGATGGAATTTACAAAGCAAATTTGATATCATGTCTTCTCCAAGATAAAAGTCCTGAATAACTGCTTGTTTTCTACATATTGAAGAAAAATTATCTTTTTAAAAATAATAATAAAAATAAAGGCTGTCCCTTTTTCTTTTTTAATATGTTGCAGTGTCAGACTCGCAGGATGAAAAGGAAACTCCACCAGCTGAGAGGCTCCAGGTTCGTGACCCTATGGAGACTGCAGTGACTGCTGTGTGCGTCCAGACTTGTCTTTCCCCTGACATAGTGATGAAGGACTGCAGAGTCCACCTCCATCGCCTGGATCACAACTCCTACATTCATGCAGACACACAGAGGACGTGTCCCCACACTGATGAAGGTAAGAGCGTTTTGTCAGTCACAGTAACATGTGATAAAAACCAGATGTTGTGTGGATGTTTAATTTTCAATAATCCATTGTAAAGTGCTGATGAGTATTTGCAAGTCTGAACTCATGGGGAAGAAACCATCTCACTTTTTTTTTTTATCTGTACAACAGATAAGAAAAATGGTTTGATGGACCAAGAGATATCTTATTAAGAAAAACAAAAAACTAAAGGATGTTTTTGTTCAATCACTTTGCAGCATCTGAAGCTGAGCATCGAACCTCACCAGCTAAGAGGAAGCGCGTTCGTGACCTGATACAGGACAAGGCCCACCTCATTCACCACAACACCAGGGCCTCACACTCACGAAGAGTCCAGCCAGTTAGGGGCCACAGACAGACGGCCCCTAGTCACAGAAGAAGCAGAAGAAGACCTTGATACATTACTGCCCTCCTGTCTTTAGTCAAGCATGCACTGTAATCTGTAAATATATTGATAAAACATTTTAGTATTGACCCGTTTTATATGTAATTAAAATACAAATACATAGTGATTCAGCTGTACATATTTTTTTGTCTAAAGTAAAAATAAGTTGAACGTGTTCTTCATTCTTCAGAGATTTTCATGTTTTTGTGTTAAATAATTACCTAACCACTGATGAAGTTTGCCTTCAGCCTGGAACACTTAACCAAACTCTTTGATGCTAACTCCTCTTGTTTGAGAAGCTGTAAACTTATATTATAAAACGTGGCTAAAATGATGTCAGCTGTTCTCAGTGTAGTTCAGTGATGGCAAAGGAAGTGTCTTGTTAGAGACAAATCAAACAAGTTAAAGATCTCTGGGCAACAATTCTGAATCTTTCTAATTTTATCAGAAATTTTATAATATTATTTTATTCAGCGTCATTGAAGTTCTTGCTGGAAACGTTTAAAAGTGATTATCCACTAATTCAGAAAATACTGTAAACACAAACTTTCAATGGAAACCAGTGGTTTCAGCGGAACGTTTAGACTCCGTCACTTCCACTGCCGGAACTTTAAATGGGTGACAACTTCCGGAAGTTAACTACATGGGGAACAAGTTACCGTATTTCGATCCAATGACTACACCCAGAGTTTATATTATTTTTATTGGAAGTTAATTACTTATTTTTTCAATAATGTCTTCGGTTCAGTATTTGAAAGACGTCATCAACGTGCGACTGACGACTGCTGCTCAGGAAATATTTGGAGCTTTTAAAAAATGCGTCCATGAGTACGAAGTGGAGATCGATCGTCAGCGCAGACTGTTGGACAGTGTTTTGAAACCCGAAATAAAGTTGGACAGGATTGGTATGTAAGGCATTATGTCTATCACCACAATGTAGAGACATGTCAAAGTAAAATTGTTTGTATAATTTCAAGTATGGAGTTCATCAAAGTAGTTTCCTGTCATCTACCCTCCTTTTCCCTTCAGATTCCTCTCAGCGGCATTGTTTTAAGGAGAATGAGCTTCTTGTTGTTCAGAAGTTCTGTAGCAAGGAGAGGAACAAGAACAACAAAGATCAGACTCCGGACTCAAATCCTGACAAAAGTCCAAGAGCAGCACAGAAAAAGTCTTTTGTTCATAAATTGGCAGTAAGCTCTGCTGTACCTGAACAGCAGCAACGGCAGCCATTGTCTAATATCAGGCATGTAAGTGAGAGTCAAGATCAGAAAGGAGGCAAACACTTTGGCTCACCTAGAGACGCTGAATCAAAACCAGGACATAAAGGCAAACGTCGTGTTAAAATCCATAAACTGGTTACGTCAAAAAGGAGCACTATGGAACTCAAAGAAAAGATGGATCCTCCATGCAGACTGCTGGATGCCACCACTCAGAAACCTGAAGTGAAATTAGACGAGATTGGTAATTAAAGCTGTACTGTTTTAACAACATACAATTGAGATATTATTTTCACATGCAATTGTCTGAAAATACTGTATATCGATTGAAATTTGTTTGCATATCTACATTTGTTTTCATCACTGCATTTTTATATTTGTTCTGCTCCCTATCCCTCCAGAGCGACCAAATCAACGCTTCTGTACGGAGGAGGCCCTTACTGATTGGCAGTTCCATCATAAAGAAAAGAACTCCGCTATGGATCACGAGAGTCTGCAGGAGGAAAATAGAGAGAAGGAAGCCTTCACCAGTCTGGGGGGAGAGAAGCTTGTGATTAAGGAGGAAAAGGATGCCTTTATGCTGACTCCTACTTGTGAGAAATATGAGAACAGTAAAGATCAAACTCTGGATTTGAATCCTGATGAAACTCCAACAGCAGCAAAAAAAAAGTCTGTAGTCAACAAGCAGGTAATCTCTGTTGTAGGAGCACCAAACAGTGATCAGCACCCAGCTAACAACTCTCATGTAATGGAGAGCCAAAATCGGACAGATGAAACATGTGAACAAGATCTGCAGTTTGATCCAAAACCTCAAATTATAAAGAACACACATGACAAGCCATATATTTTCTCAACCTGTGGGAGAAACTTCAAAAAAGTTGGATATTTGAGAGTCCACAGGAGAACCCACACAGCTGAGAAAAGGTTTGTTTGCCCTAAATGTGGAGAAAATTTCAGAGCTCGTCATCTTTTGAAAGTACACATGAAAAAAGTCAAATGTGAGAACTCAGGTAACTTGAAATATATTTGTGAAATATGTAAGCACAATTTTGGAAGTATATATTATTTGAAAATTCACATGAGAATCCACACAGGTGAGAGGCCATATATCTGTGACACATGTGGGAAAGCTTTTAGAGATAATGGTACATTGACTGTCCACAAGAGAGTCCACACAGGGGAGAAACCATTCAGCTGTGAATTATGTAAGAAAAATTTCACCAGAAAATTTAATTTGAATATCCACATGAGAACCCACGCAAATGATAACCCATATATTTGTGGAACATGTGGAAAGCATCTCTCAGATAATCATTCTTTATCGCTCCATGTCAGAACACACACTGACGAGAAGGGCCGTACCAGTGAAAGAACTAGGCAACATAAGGAATTGACAGTCGACAGGAGAGAATCCCAAACAGCTGCAACTGCATTTCTTTGTAAAATATGTTTAAAAAATTTCAGAAGTAGATATTTTTTGAAAATCCACATGAGAATCCACACTGGTGAGGTCTCATAAATTTGTCGGACATGTAGGAAACTTGGAGGAGAAAGCCTGTGCTGAATTTGTAGAACCCGACAGAAACGTTCCAGACGCTGCTTGGAAGTCCACTTGAGTAAAAGGCCACACTTAATAACAAGCACCTTTGTACCTGTGGGAAAAAGTGTTTTGTATGTGATTCAAGTTGCAAAGGAAAAACGATCACACACAGGTGACCAGTTTTGTATTGGTAAAGTGTCATAATGATTCAAAAACACAAGGACTTTGATCACATGCAAGGAAAGTCTGTGTTGGACAATTAAAACCTTCTGTTGTGTATACCATTGAATCTCCAGATTGTTAGATTGTTCGAACCAATTGGCTGTGATCCTAATATGACGATTTGACAAAGTGATCTAAACAAGGATGATGATGACATTTGCAACCGGTGTAAAACTTGAAAGGTGAAGACGAGGGTAGATTTGAGGTTAAACATCAGGATGCTTCTGATCCAGCTGGAAGGAGGAATCCAGGAGATTTACAGACAGATGAATGGATACTGCTTTTCCTCCACCAGTCTTAAAAATATATTCAATATGTAGCATGTCACTGTCATTATACTGTACATCTTGTGCCAAACATTCTCAAATCTTTTATTTTTCTCTTGTGATATATGAGCAATGCAGTTCAAATTGGAAAAATTCATGAAACTGGAAAATTGTATGTTTATGAGTGTATATGTTAAGTTCATAAAGTCCTCAGAGAAGCTGTTATGTTCATGAGCTACCACTGGTGTGCATTCTTTTTCTCAATAAACATGGTTACATGTGATGGTGTGCAGTTTTAATGTAGAAGACACTGGAGAGATTTTGCCTCTCACCTGGCCTGGGAACGTCTCAGGATCCCCTCGGAAGAACTAGAAGACCTGAGTTTGGGAATCCCTGCTCAGATTTTTACCTCTGTGACCCGACTCTGGAAAACCAGTTGAAAATGGATGGATGGACAATTAACCCATCGGATGTGTGATTACAAGAATTTCAAACAATGTAAAACAAAGCCACACATTACCCCCAGAAGATAAATAGGACAATGGTGTGATGACATATGTACATGTTATACATTTCCATGACAAACTGGAGGTGTGTGTGTCTGGGAATCTATCTCACAAGCATAATATCAACTCGTGTTATTAACCTGCCAGTGTAACTACACGTGTAGCAGGTATGACTTAGGCTTTTAATTATTTACAAATGTTACAGAGAAACAACCTCATCGTCATCACAAATGAACCTCGAAACAGGTTTAACAATAATTATATTGGAAGTTTTCTGAAAACATTTTCATGATCTCTTTCCAATATCTTTTTAAATACCTGACATTGTGGGAGTGCATGTGTTTTAAATGCAGCATGAAGCAAACCCCTGCATGGGAAAGAAAACAGGTGAGAAGCCATGTATTTGCACAATATGTGGGAAGGTTTCCAGACAGCTATGAAATGAAGCTCCACATGACAATCCACACAGGCTGAGAAGCCATATATTTGTAAAACATGCGCGGAACATTTCAGACAGAGTTGTCAAAAAGTGAACACTGGAACACATTTGCAAGATCTGTAAAAATAATTTGTATATGAGTCAATTGGCAAAGAATAAAGTTAAATACTGACAAGTAGCTTGGTGATTGTCACTTGGTATGTGAGGATGATTGAGTTCTAGAATAGGACAGAAGTGAGGAACCTAATCATGGCAGCACCTGTATCCAATAAATGTAGTCTTGATTTGATCACTATAGGGAGGCTTATCCAGAAATTGTAATTACACGCATTGTCATGATCATGTGGCATCTGGATTAAAATAATTCCATCTGAAAATGTCACAAGAATACGAAAAAAATATAATAAAAATAAAGAAGGATCCTAAAATCTGGATTTTTCTGGTTTTCTTTTAAGTTTTGAAACAGTTTTGAAAATGTATCAATATGTTTGTGTGTTAATATTTCTGTTAACAGAATAAAAATAGCTATCACTCAAATGTAGGAAGCATATTCAATTCACAATGAACATTGGTGCTCATAATTGTATTCTAGTACTCAGACCCATTCTCTGAAGCCTCATTGTTAGAAGGCTGTGGGATATGTTGTCATTGTGTTGCTGTAATAAATAGTTTGGACCAGAAAAAGACATCTGAGTGTGAGTATATTTCCCCCTCTGTGTACCCTTCAGCATTAACTGTGCCTGCACAGATGTACAAGTCACCTATACCATCACAGAATTTGAACGTTGCACTAATTCCAGTCTTGATGGAATATTTTTCTCTTCAGCCTGAAGGACACAACACCCATGATTTCTAAAATCTACTTCAAATACTGATCCTTTTCCTTGAGGGCACACAATAATAAGCCCATGAAAGGCCCTTGGAATCATTCGCCCAGGTGTTTCTGAGCATTCAAAAACTTTCACTTTTTGTATGTGGTTTGACTGCTGCCATGTAATTATTCAGACTTCCTTCCTTTGTTGGTAAACAGTTTTCTAAAGACCTCAAAAGCAACTACTGTACTAGAGAATTGTGAAGTTAGTTAATCTCACTGAGGTGTTTAGTTGAATTACTCCTACAGCTCACCACGTGTCATCTAGAAACGGATGCTGTATCATGACAAAAAAAAAAAAAAATCACAAGGGAGACCCCACGGAAAAAGCTTCTCTTGAAACTGTAGGCGAGGACCTACCAGAGTCCCTGCGGGTGTCCGTGGATGAAACTTGTCCTTGCGCTGACACGCAGGTGCTCTCCACATCCACGACGCGCTCCACCCTCTCCGCCACCACGAACTGCGCTCATTCGCTCCCTCCAACAGCCCGGATGTAGCGCACAGGAGCGCACAATCCTCCTCTCAGCGATAATAACATGGCGGAGGCAGACACATAACGGTGCCCACCATCATAACATCCGCAATAACGGACCAAAATAAGCAACGGGACATGTGAGCTCTTCGACACCGAGACGAGTGGGGTAGGTGTGGAGCCTTTTATTTGCTCTAATACTAAGCGACTGGGTAAAAATGTGACTTCCACCTCTTATTATAGGGGGCAAAAGCGCTCCGGATAGATTCTTGTCTGGGGCTTTAGCTCTCTATTTCCATGCTTGCGGGTTTAATATCTGACAGTGAAGGAACAATGTCATCCAGGGTGGGATTGTGTCGCTGTTTCCGATGCATTCTTGCAGAAAGGAGTGTGTGTCGTTTTGTGCTGCATGTGTTGTCATGGCTGTCAGGCGCGCCGCGCGTCGACCGCTGTCCTTGGTATTGAACTGGGTGGGCATCGCACCCATGCATGTTGCAAATAGAATCCAAGGGCCCATTTAAGCCTGGTTTCCTTCAACGCTATCTTTATTGCACAAATAGAGACGACTTATGGTTGGATTAAATCGAATGAAAAATCACTATAATGCACCTTATGCAGCCTTATAATCCAGCAGGGGCTCATAGTATGGTGCTCAACGATGAGTTGGTAGCCTTGATAAACCTTTACCTCTCATGATGGTCTTCATTTTCACCATGACAGAATTTCTTTTAATTCAGCACCATTCCTTACTTGTGCCTCTAGCGTGATGACAGTGATGATGACAGTGCAAGACATGAATCTGTCCTGCTTATGCTTTCTCTTCTGCAGCAGCTTTGAGTTTGTGTGTGTTGTGGTTAATGTAGACCAGGTAAGGACAGGAAGAGATGGATGGTACTCAAGTTCAATGTGGCTTTCTGATTAGAATGTGAAGACAAAAACCAAAAGTGGTGGTAATCAATAGGATTAATAATAACATGTCATACAAAACTTACACATGTATCATAAATAAGTGCAGCTTATTATTGTTGTATCTGCAGGCCCAGCAGACACAGTTTGTAGTATTTTAATAGGTCTTGAAGTATTAAGGAAGCTCAATATGATTTCCAGCCATCTATCCTAATGCAAAGGGCAGGAGTACCTAGTCTGTTGCCTCATTGACTAACAGCTGGAATCATTTGAGGATGTCACTGTCTGCTTTATGAATGCATTGGACAAATGATTAGTCATTATAGATTGGTTGATCATATCTGGAGCACAATTGCGTTTATTCACCATGGAAGGCAGCAGTTAGTCATTTTGGTATTTAGGGCTGGCAATCCCAAAATGTGTGTGACATTTTAGCTACAGATTAATAGATACTAAAAGTAATTATTAGTTGCAGATAGGGCTGCCACAAACGATTATATTTCCCATTAGTCGAGTTATCGGATCACCCGTAAATTGAATGTAAAACATGCACCTTATCACACCAGCATGAAGCTGCTCTTATAACCATCATCATTTTTAAACTTGAAGTGTTTAAGTTATATGCTGACTAAAAATAAAGACAATAGTTCATTAAACTTCCAATGATATATACTTACACCAAGAAACAGCTGAGTGAAGTAGGAAAAGGCATTTCTCTAAGCAACACTAAATTGTCAGTGCTAGTGTTAACATTTACAGCTACTTGAGTAGGTAGTAAGTTAGCTCTCTGTTAGCAGCCAGTTAGTCAGTCGGCTTATCGAGACAGTGGTCCCTCTTCATCGTTGTCATAACCACGTGCTTCCTGCCCCCCCCCCAAAAAAGACACATCAACTATTAAATGAGTTGTCGACAATTTTAATAGTTGCCATAATTGTGACTAGTTGACTAATAAACTAATAGATATTTCACAACTGTTTCAGAGGCTGTGTAGTACTGGTGACAACCATAATGACTTTCAGGTGTAGAATTAATCGAGTGCCCAAACGAACCTCACTGAAAGCATCTACACATTCCAGTTTACATGACATCACAAAATAAATTAGTTTCAGCACAGTTTACGTGTCCTTTACAGATAAGATTTGTATTACTTTGAAATGGTAGCAGACTTAATTTAAACTGATTTAAACCAAGTTAGGATGCTGTAAAACACAGTAATTTTCTAATTATTGTTGACATTTAGCTCAGTTGAAAAAAGCAGTCAGTAAACACAGCTCATCATTTAGCATGGAATTGTTAGGATTATGCAGTACGTAACATCTTCAAAGGTTCTGGAGGATCTGGAGACATCAGCACAATTAAACCATTATTAAAAACCAGCAGGATTCTATAAAAGAAAATAACCACATGGGTCCAGGAACACTTCGGAAAGCCTTTGTTTGTATGATGATTAATGATGATGATTCTTTATTGTTTAAAGTATCTTTGTGAAACACCAGCAATGACACGAAACATTAAATACCATATTTATACTATATTCCATTTTTATAACATTGCATCATGTTCATGTTGACGCTCAATATAATTTTCCAACTTTTTTTGAACTGGGTTTGTGGAAGCTGAGTCAGTGTTGGTCTGTATATGCTTGCTTGCACACTCCCTGGTTATCCACACTGTAATGTATTCAGTGCCAGTACGGCACACAACAGCTTTACATAATGATCAAAGCTTGAGGGATGCCAGAGCACGGCTTCAGCCTGCAGTAATAACCTTTGAAGTTATCAAAACCCCACAACCTCATTCCCTTAATATTGTGCCTCTCTCTTTATGTTTCCCATTTTCTTTGGACCACACACACACACACACACACACACACACACACACACACACACACACACACACACACACACACACACACACACGCACGCACACGATGGTCATATCCTCTTTAATGTGCATGGATACAGAGCGAATCCTTTAAAGAGGACAGTGATAAAGAACACATGACAAACTATTTCAGTCCCTATGGCTCTTCACTAAACTGCACTCATTGTCTACAAGGAGCCAGCCTTCACTGCTTGCACAGTCACAATTACATAAGTGTCAGAGGGAGCTGCACACTGACCAGAAGAAGAAAAACCAGCACTCTTTTGCAATGCACACAGTATTACGTCTTCTCTATTGGTGCTGTCCTCAACTGTCGAGACTTGTCCTCTTGTGCTACCGGCCGTGGTTAACAGTGTTTGAAATGCAAAGGGTGAGAACGTCGTAGCTAAAGCTGAAGTGTTTGATTTGGTCACATTTGTACAAGCAGCTCATTAGCTGTTGTAACCAAACAGCAGTTGGGTTTGGTCGATCTCATCATTTAGGGATCAGAGGTTTGGAAGACAAGGAGGAGGCAGAAAGTTTTGGGAAAGAAATGAGGCATAAACACTGGAGATCAGGAGTAAAGAAGAGAGGCAATAAGATGGTCCGAAGTTCAGAGACTAGTGAAAGGAGAGTTCTTAGTAGAAGGTGTGCTAGTCCATCTGTCTGTGTAGGGGGTGTTCTTTCCCTCATTCTGTCGCTTTTGTTTCAGCTGCGGCCGAGGAGTCTGTCTGAACGTCGGATTCACCTCCATGTGTCAGCACTTTTGTCCTAGGTTATTGCGTTTTGCTGTTTTTGTCCTAGGATTTAAAAAAAAAATCCTTTGTGTTTTCTGTGTGAGTTGGCATGTCAGTAACAGAATGATGTTTGCTCTCTGCATGTGTGTGTTTGATGTGTGTGAGTGTGGGAAAGAGATAAAGATGGGGAGAGGGTGAGCATATGAAAGAGACATTATGAGGTAGGACGAGATGAAAATTAAGCAGAGATATAGGAAGATGTAAAGAGTGTGCACATAGTTTCAAGCTGTAGAATAGAAAAATACACTCCATGCATGTTATACCCTTATGATCCAGGAGTTGTATTAGCTAGTTATGAAATTACACATTAAAATTACAAATCCAATATTCCAATGACACCAAACTTTGTAGAAAAGACCGCTGTCACCCATAATCAACTTCCTCTCCAGGTCTCAATGAGGGTACTCCTATCACAACTCCTCTATTGTCCCAAGGACTGGAAAGACGCCACTAGATATTTGCTGTAGAGATTGTGTGTGTTCTCCTGGTCATGGGCTGAAGCATCAGTGGGAACTGATGACGAGAGGTCCAGTGAAGCTTGAATGCTCAGTGATGCCCTCAGGCTGCCGAATGCTGCATCTGCCCCAATGCAGCGCTGGCCCTCAGAGCTCCCTCACACACCCTCCATCTTGAAGGGGTTGTGCTATTTATATGGACGTGTGTGTGTGTTTGTGTGTGGGTGGATGGGGTGAAGGTGTAGTGTGGTTGTTCTGTATATTGGTTTTGGCAAAAAGGGGTGTTGAGTCTGCTTGTTTTGAAGCCAAATTATATCACAAACTAGAATTCCCTGCATTTCTCTGTGTGTGCATATTTTGCATCAGCAATCTGTTGCAGCATCCAGATGGACCCTGATTCAAGTTTAATCATTATATAACTGATACCTGTTTCTAATGGCAGCCTTAGATCGACATCGGCAGTTTCAGCATCCAGCCCTCAAGTTTAAATCAAGCCAGTGTGACACTAATGTGTTTCATATCTACTATATTAGAGAATAATTCTGCCTGTTGGGGATGGTCTCTGAAGAAACAGACATAGCAGGAGTACTTAAGAGTTTCAGTCTGTATTAGAAAATATCCTAAGAAAACGAGAATAATCTAAATTACCCTTTTAAGACAATGAATGAATAAATTCTGACCTTTTTGTGCCTCCAAACGTTCCATTGCAATCCATCATGGACGCAACTCTCCATAAAGCAGACGCTGGGGCAATGCTTGCTGCATCGCACATCTAAATACCAGAGAACGTCTCTTGCATGCCCCGTCTATTAGATCCTACTCTATAATTACTTCTTTTGTTACTCCTGTGAGTCTTTTCTACCTATCTTCATCACTACAGGCTTCCAGATGGGCCCCAGACCTCGATAAAGGACGCTGACGGTGCAACAGCACCTCATCTCAGATGAAGTGTGAAAAAAGCTCATTTCTGGGGCCGCATGCAGCACAGTCACGATGAGGTTTCAAAGAACTGTTAGATAGGCAAGATTGCAGCTTGTTATGTATTCACTGTGTCAACTTTGTTATCATGGTTATTGTTCTACAGTGAACACCAGTTCAGGGAGATTTATGATGTTTAAACAGGTCGGATGTATTTAATGCACTGTTGAATGGACAAGGCTCACACTGGGCAAATGACTCTATAGAGCTCCTAAACATCTTAATTGCTGCACATGTGCATATTGCTGACACCTGGACCCAGTTCAGGATTACAATAATAAATATGTCTCATTTGTTTTAATTCCCCTCTGGAGACTTTCCATCCTTTCCTGTAGATACAAAGAGCTGAGTTGTAGAGGCATAAAAGCCATTCGGGAGTGAGGACCGGGACTGACATTAGTACAAGCAGAGATGCTCTCATCAGATTTATATCTACTCAGTGACCACAGAGGAAATGACAAGGAATGCAAGATGAAGCAAAGGGAAGAAGCAGTCATTTATCCCAGGGATCTGGAGGTCGCTCCACACTCTCCATCATATCGCCAGTATAACTTTCATAACAATTGTCAGCAATGTGGAACTGTTTTGTGATGTGATTTGAGATCAGTGGCTTTTCATCAAAGGAGGGCTGAATAAGGACATTTATTATGGCCCAGCTTGATTCATTACCCCGACTTTCCCTCATGGGGAGACTTCAAAAGAAACTGAGGAGGTTTCAATTCTGGCTTATATCATATCATCCTTGACAGTATCCACACTGTATCCTCGTTTGAGATTCAACCTAGTTATAAAACAGTGTTTCAACACTGGCCCAAACTTGTTTTTTAAATATTTGATCACTTGAATCCCTCCGTCTGACGGTTTGATCTTCTTTACTAGACAAACAATGCTTTCACTGATTACAGATCACTGTTTGCTAAGCCCTGCTTTGAGACCTGTTGCTACTTCTTGGTTCTTCAAAGAACCTGATGTTTACTTAATCATACATACCACAAAAAAATCTACACTTCTACACTGGGCCCTTAATTTTTTTAGACAGTTATATGAAGAAGCAGCCTTCTTATTTCTAGCCATTTCAATCTGACACCTGTCACTGTCAGATTTCTGTTCCATGCTTTCAAGCAAATTAAGCAGATTTTAGCTTATCAGTATATTTAAAATGTCACTGGTGGATTTGTAAATGTTTCTAGATAACTTGTCTTAAATTAGGAGACTTGAAAGACACAAGCTGCAATACATCGTGCAGAAAGACTGACATGGAAAGAAATGTGGTTATTTACATATCACAGTGTAGAGATGGTACTATTGTGGCGGAGTTTTGCTTGATTAAAAGTCGTATGCCTTCTACGTGTAAACACATTGTTAATGCATTCCTCACACTCTTCGGTTCTGACTTGGGAAATGCAAACTCTGATGTAAAGAAATCAGGTGCTGTATTTGACAGACCTTGTTGCTACGATATGATTGGGTAATCACTATTATTGGCAGGGATTTAGCAATATATCCATATATATATATATATATATCCATGACACTAAAGCTAAATGTTCAATATTAAATACGTACCAAACAAACACTACACAATAATTGATCAGAGTCACAAAGCTTTGGATGACTGTGGCCCTACTCTCTTATTGACCAGTAAGGGCTTTGAATCTCATCTGTTTTGACCAAATGACCAAAATTCATTCAGTCAGCGTTACAGCATGCAAATAGCAATTTACAGCAAAGCTAAGAAAAGGCTGGACAGCTTTCTGATTGGATCAGTCAGTCAACATTGATTTATTAGAGTCAGGACAATTATCGTGACATTTTGCTTGTGCCTCTATAAATTCATTTCCCAGAGTCCATTTTGTGAGGTACTTCTCATGTGTCACCTAAAGCAGCAGTGTAACACAAATGCAGAGAACATTTACTAGAAAAAGATTTTCTCTAAATACTGGTATTATTGGATGGGGGTATTGCATTTCATATGGAAATCTTGTAGTGCTCTCCGTCTGTTCTCGCTGTCTTTCCTTCTTTCCTTGTATTTTCTTCCCTCACCCTATGCCCGTCAAATCTAACGACCCGACCTAAATTTAACGCAGCTTAGCAACGTTGCCATAGATTAGTGTTTGTAATGTGATGTCTTGATATAGCATTCAGCCAGGAACATAACACAACTTCAGGCATAAAAAAATCTGTTATTATCCTGTCATGTCATCTTCTGTGTCTATCTCAGACTAAGTTTATTCCCGTGTTAAGCGACACAAGAGTGCACATATGCAGCAAAATTTAAGCATTTGCTATCAGTGCATTACTGAACCACACAGACATACACAAATAATTGTATTATAGAAGGTGGGTAATGACATAGCTGAAGAAAGAGCACACAGATGCACTGGATGTATAGATTAAAGCCTTCCTGCAATGACATAGGGCATTGGCATTAATACAACAGGAAATGACAAAAAAAGGAGGGACAGAATGACAGGTTACAGGTCATGGGTCTTCCAACAGGAAAATAACCCTACATACACAGCTAAAAACACCCAAGAATGGTTTAGAGCAAACCATTCTGACGTGTCCTTCTATGAGTCCTGATCTAGATCCTATCGAACATCTGTGGAAGATGCTGAAACATGCCATCTGAAGAAGACACCCTTCTAACCCAATTGGAGCAGTTTGCTCATGAGCATTGGGACAAAATACCTGAAGACAGGTGCAGAGATGGTTTGATTTATTACCACTTTTTTAAGTTTCAAGTTGATTCAGCGACTACTGTGTGTTTTTCTTTCATTAACAGAGAGGGGTTCCAACAATTTTATTTACATGTGTAACTTCAGGCCATCAGTCACAGTTTACGACTCCATTATATACGTATGAAGTTTGCTTATTTGCGGTCTAACAAGTAAGATGGTTCAGTGTCTGTACTCTGTACTATGTTTGGGCAGGGAGAAAGACTTGCTGAGTTGTGGCTGGATTAAATGTAGCAAACTATTAGTGTAAGGAGAGGCTAAATGTGCAGGGTATAGGCTTGTTGGCTTTATGTACTCCACAGGGGTTTACTGTGTGACTGCTTGCTTTGCTTTTTTTTTTTTTTTTTTTTTTTTTACTGTGGAGCTCCAGCCGCCTTGCAGGGTTCTGGTTGTGCAGCATTTATATTGCTGCCAGTCTAGCTCTAATTAAGCAAGACACAAGTTCCTTTTAAACCTCCTGTGTGTTAAAAAAAAAAAAAAAAGCAACTCCCTAAGTCATCTGTGAGATGCAGGAGGAGGAGGAGGAGGATCCTAAAATATAGATGGGCTGCACGTATTTGTTGTGAAATTTACTGCAACAAAATGGTGGATCCCTCTCATGGCAACTGTTAAGTCTACATTTCTAAGCAACAGACAAAAAGCTCATAGTATTTCTTAAGTGGTTTTCCTTTAATTTTTTTTGAGCAGATCAAGCATACATGAGATATCACTCATTCATGTACGTTTCTAATGTTGTCACGTATGAATTAGTCAGTTGCTTCCATGTACTGTACATTGTGCAGAAGCTTGACCTCTTTCACCTAAAACAGAAACTAGGTCCTTCCCGTCTTTCATCCATGTAAGCCACTGTCTCGTCTCTTTTGTAATGCTCCAGTAAAAAGGCAGTTATCCTGATTGTGCAGTTATGCAGTGTGCTACGATGCATTTTGAATTATTTGCCCAAGTCATAGTTTTATCCCTCGAGCTGCGCCTCTTTGTTTCCCCTGCTTCAGATGCTGCGCCAATGTACATTTCTCCCCCTGTTATTTTTCCATCTGTAGAAGGGGACCATTCGTAAATGTGTATTTGTGTTTGTGTGTGTGTGTGTGTGTGTGTGTGTGTGTGTGTGTGTGTGTGTGTGTGTGTGTGTGTGTGTGTGTGTGTAATGATTACGAGGAAATGTTGTGTTAAAGGGCAGTGATTGCTCTCGTGGTTTTAAGGCAGACAAAGTAATGATGGCTGTTACTTTCTCAGCTAGCTTCAGTCAGTCCCCCTGAAGTGAGTTAGAGGTTGTGTGTGTGTGTGTGTGTGTGTGTGTGTGTGTGTGTGTGTGTGCGCGCGTGTGTGTGTATGTGTGCGCGTGTGTGTGCACTTTGTGTGCTGAATAGTAAGAAATGGATCTGAGAGCTGTCAGATTTACATACAGTAGCTCAGGGTATTATTAGACATCATTTTATCAGCAAAATTTCTACCTCTTCTGACATGAGCTGGAGGAAGACTGTCATCGATGCTGTTTTATTTATTTATTTGGTTTTTTAAAATTTTTTTAAGCAGAGTAAATCCAAAGATTTGACTGGATTTCAGTGAAATTCCATGGGAAGATGGTTTCTGGGGACTGGAGCAATTATGAGGCTCATCTGGTGTAGTGGTGTGGCAAATTTTGATGTTATGCCATGAAACAGGAAGCTGTTGGGTTTTTTTTAGCCACAATCCGATCTGCCAACTTCTAGTACCACACAACTAGCGGTAACAGGAAATGAGTTAGAATGTTAATTAAAAACTTAAAAACTAAAAGTATTTTGAAAACATTCAAAGATTCTTTTCAAAAGTGCCATCCAGTCACTGAGCAAACTGTCAACGATGATTTTTGCTCATTTTCCTGGGAGAAAACATGATCTTACAAAAATTACCACCCACAAACAGCCTACCATATAAAAGCACACAGAATGTGGTGTTTTTGTAAACATTGTTTTTTAAAATCATCATTTAAACTGTGATTGAAGGTTCAAAGCTTCATTATCATCCTCACAGTCATCATCATCGTCACTGTTTAACGTCATTATTCATTTAGATTTTTAATAGCATGTGATTTGTCTTTCTATGTTGTAGTAAACTTTTTAAGAGTAAATGTCAGGACTTGTTGGAGGTGGCCTGATGAGAAAAGCACCATCTCTAACCTCAAATAACAAGAGCTTTGTTTTTGGAAGCAGACCCAATGATCACAATGACGTAGCATGACACTGTGTGCAGAACATACCTCTGCAAAGCCAATCCATGCACGTATCTGTTTAGCATATATAAATATCATTGGAAGGGTGAAACAATTAGATAAAGAGATTCAGAGGTAAATGTGTAGTTTATCTCAATAATGTTTGAGTCTAAGTACAAACAGCCACATCTTAAAAGACAATGATTGGATTATCTGTTCTAGTGTTTTCTAACTTGGATATACTGAGTAAGCTGGAGACAGTTAGAGGATAATAGAACCAAAGCAATCGAGGATAAAGGATTTTATATTCATTTATGGTATTTCAGTACCATAAAGGTTTAAATCTGCCACAAGATGTTGTCTACGCTTCTATTAATTCAAATCTATTTCTATTAGTTTTCTGCATACGTCTTGAACTCTAACTGTAGGTTTAATACCTCATACCTTTCATTTATTGATTCATGTGCTTTTATTTCAGTGATTTAAGGTTTGTTCTATTGTACATTTGTATAATACAATTGTACTGTACAAATGCCAACTTTTTTCAGTTGCTCACACTTCTGTACATAGTCCAGTGATTTGAAATTGTTCTTTGGACTTAGAAATGTCTGCTTGTAAAAAATTAGAGGGCAAAGTAAAAACAGAACACTCAAAAGAAAGTACTTGAATAGAATTTGTTATTTTTTGTGTCCAACATCTTGTGACCTTAAATTAATGCTATGACTTGTTAGGCAGGTTCCAACAGGAGGGAATAGCAACCAGTGACACAGACATTCAGTGGAATCCAGTCATAAACCTGCAGGTGGGAGATTGGTGTGGGACGTTCACATCTGTAACTTTTCCACTTCCTAGTCGTGAGAACAGCACTTGTTCACACATTCATGTGCACACTCAAATATCGACACATGGTGGTTCTAATCCTGGGATGTTATCAGTGACCATCAGCATGTGAAGTCATGTGGACTGGTATGAGTCAGCAACTGAGCCTCAAATTCTGTGCAGTAGAGACACACTATTGAGAGCATGTCATCCGTTCACACCCTGAGCCACCGCTGCCTAGCAGGCAGCATTAACTCACAAACTGTTTAACTAAAAGAGAAGTAAGGATGTGTTTATAATTTCATGCATACAAAAACTTTGAAGTCAGGGCACTAATTAAAAGTCTTACGTGGTCAGAACTGTTGCTTTATCAAATTCAATGAATGGAAAGAGATGCTTCGTTTCATGCTCCAGTGAGTTTTTCTTTCAGTTTTTTCTACTTTACTACATTTCATTCTAGCACTTCTTTTAGACATGAGCCTCTGTATGGAAAGATCTTAAGTTTGATTTGCATCATTTTTTTTCAAAGACATTTCAGGTTTACTATCATACAGTTTATGATGTGACCCAGCCTGTACTAGTGCATTAGAGTGCATGCATCAACTGGTATGGCATTAATGAGAATAATGAAACAAACAAAAGGATGAAGCTACAAAGAGGCTGCTGATATGAAAGCGAGTGTTTCAAAGAAAAGGGAAGTAAATAGCATTTCCTTCTCAAGATGAAAGTGAAGTGAGGAGTGATGTAGATGTGTCGTCTGAACACTGCGGAATCGGGGTATTTTTTTCTTGGGAGCTGGACAAATTTGCTGCTTACTGATCAGTCTGTGCTGCGTGATTATTATTTTTGGTCCAATGCCTAAATTACATTACTGCTTGTTAAATCAATAGAGCCATGCTTCCATGTACACTGCTAACCACTCAGTGTCTTTTCTAACTGTCCCTGCATTTTACTTTGTCATTTAGTCTGTTTCTACAACTAGAACACATAACATGTTAAATAATCTTTGTCTTCCTCTTCTCCTTTCGGCTTTTCCCTTCAGGGGTCACCACAGCTAATCAGTTGCCTCCATCTAACCCTGTCTTCTGCATCCTCTTCTCTCACACCAACTACCTTCATGTCCTCTTTCACTACATCCATAAACCTCCTCTTTGGTCTTCCTCTAGGCCTCCTGCCTGGCAGGTCAAAACTCAGCATCCTTCTACCAATATATTCACTATCTCTCCTCTGGACATGTCCAAACCATCTCAGTCTGGCCTCTCTGACTTTATCTCCAAAACCTCTAACATGTGCTGTCCTTCTGATGTATTTTCTGATCCTATCCCTCCTGGTCACTCCCAAAAAGAACCTCAGCATCTTCATCTCTGCTACCTCCAGCTCTGTCTCCTGTCTTTTCCTCAGTGACACTGTCTCTATACCAAACAACATTGCTGGTCTCACCACAGTTTTGTAGACCTTTCCTTTCATTTTAGCTGAAACTCTTCTATCACACATCACACCTGACACTTTTCTCCACTGGTTCCATCCTGCCTGTACACGCTTCTTCACCTCTTTTCCTCACTCTCCATTGCTCTGGACTGTTGACCCCCATCAGCTTTATACCTCTGTAGTTGCACATCTCCCTTGTTCTTAAAAATGGGCACCAGCACACTTCTCCTCCATTCCTCAGGCATCTTCTCACTATCTAAGATCCTGTTGAACAACCCAGTCAGAAACTGTACTTCCACATCTCCTAGACGCTTCCATACCTGCACAGGTATATCATCAGGACTGACTGCCTTTCCAGTCTTCATCCTTGTCAATGCCCTGCTCACTTCGTTCTGACATAATTTTTGCTACTTCCTGGTCCACAACAGTCACCTCTTCTAGTCTTTGTTCTCTCTCATTCTCTCTCATTTTCCTCATTCATTAACTCTTCAAAGTACTCTTTCCATCTTCCCATCACACTACTGGCACCTGTCAATAGACTTCCATCCCTATCCTTAATCACCCTAACCTGCTGCATGTCCTTCCCATCTCTATCTCTCTGTCTTGCCAACCGGTATAGATCAGTCTCTGCCTCCTTACTGTCCAACCTAGCATACAAGTCATCATAAGCTTCTTGTTTGGCCTTTGCCTCTACCTTCACCTTACTCTGCATCTCCCTGTAGTCCTGTCTCCTCTCCTCAGTCCTCTCACTGTCCCACTGCTTCTGAGCTAACCTCTTTCTCTGTATACACTCCTGTACCTCCTCATTCCACCACCAAGTCTCCTTATCTACTTTCCTTCCAGATGACACACCAAGTACTCTTCTACCTGTGTTCCTGATCACATTAGCTGTAGTTGTCCAGTCATCTGGACGCACCTCCTGACCACCCAGAGCCTGTCTTAACTCCTTAACTCTTCTTAACTCATACAACGCTCTTCCTTTTTCAGCTTCCACCATTTCATCTTCTGCTCTGCCTTTGCCCTCTTCATCTTCCTCACCACCAGAGTCATCCTGCACACCACCATCCTATGCTGTTTGGCTACACGCTCGCCCACCACTACTTTGCAGTCACTGATCTCCCTCAGACTACACAAGATGTAGTCTACCTGCGTGCTCCTACCTCCACTCTTATAGGTCACCCTATGTTCCTGCCTCTTCTGGAAGGAATTATTCACTATAGCCGTTTCCATCCTTTTTGTGAAGTCAACTACCATCTGTCCTTCTGCGTTCCTCTTCTTGATACCAAACCTGCCCATCACCTCCTCATGACCTCTGTTTCCTGCACCAACATGTCCATTGAAGTCTGCACTGATGATAACTCTCTCACAATGATAACTCTCTCACTTCTAGGTATACTCTGCATCACTTCATCAAAGTCCAACCAGAATTTCTCCTTCTCCTCCAGCTCACATCCTACCTGTGGAGCATACCCACTGACAACATTGAACTTCACACCTTTGATTTGTAGCAGACTCATCACTCTATCTGACACTCTTTTTACCTCCAGGACATTCCTAACAAACTCCTCCTTCATGATAACCCCTACTTCATTTCTCTTCCTATTTAAACCATGATAGAACAAGTTGAACCCTGCTCCTAAACTTCTAACCTTGCTACCTTTCCACCTGGTCTCCTGGACATACAGTATGTCTACCTTCCCCTTCTGCATCATGTCAACCAACTCTCTACCTTTTCCTGTCATAGTTCCATTATTCAACGTCCCTACTCTCAGTCCTGTACTCTTGGCGTTCCTCCTCTCTCTCTTCCTATGAACACACTGTCCATCTCTCCTTCTTCGACTAACAGTAGTCCAGTTTCCACCGGCACCCTATAGGTGCACAGCACCGATGGCGGTTGGCGGCACCGATGGGTTGTTAACCAGGGCCTGCACCGATCCGGTTTGGAAGTCATAGATTTGATTTGCATATTTGATTTGGCAAAAGTTTTACTTCGGATGTCCTTCCTGACACAACCCTCTGTATTTATTCAGGCTTGGGACCGGCACAATAAGACACTGGCTTTTGCCCTCTTGCGGCTACATTATGACATGTTAAATAATGTTTTTATAATATATGCATTCTGAATCCTTATACTATATTTACACTGCACCAGCACTGAAGTCATGGCCTGTAGAAGCCAATGTTTGTATGACATACAGTAACCAATTGTTGTTGCTGGAGAACATTTTAACAAACTGAAATAAGTGAGCACTGACTCTCTGCCCATTAATGGTACAGGACAGTTTTTATACAGCTCCAGGAGATAGTTGCTCTGCTTATGAAAGTCAATAGGATGTATTGTGTTCAGGTACAGTGGCATAAAATGTGTGAGAGAGTGTATGTAAAGTATGTCTGGCTGCTTGTTAGCCTTTAAAAGACCAGGTGTAAACATGATGAAGTCAGGTGAGTCTGATAATGAGTCTGGAGTGTAAAGTATAGACCCCAGCTACTCCTCCTGTAATCCTACCTAGCTCTCATTATACAGTAGATGCACTAATCCACAGAACTAACGTTATAAACTGACAGTTTATAACACACCTTTTCCTCTCTGTGTCTTGTACAGAGAGTGCTAATCTAGGTCAGCGGGTACAAGCTTCTATCTACTATTCAAGGCAAAATGCAAGTGGGGTGGAAGAGGAGGCAGTGGGATGTAAGGACCCAGCAGAGGAAATGGATAGTGGAGAGGGAGGAGATTAAGGGTGCAGGAAGGCCATTGATTGGTCAGCAACCTGTAGCGTTGGTCTGATGAATGTTTTATAAGTATGACTTCTGTGTTTGTAGGTTGGACTTATCTTTCCTCTGCCATGTGTGTGGGATAATGTTAGAGATGTGAGTCAGAGGGGGCTGTACTGTTGAGATAACCCAGTGCATTTGGTGTGTTGTTTTACCAACATAATTACCAACAATCAGCTAACGTCATTTTAGATTTAGAGGATGTGACAACATTTAATGTCTTGTTAGATTTATGTCGCTGTGGTTGCAGTTCTGCTGCGATGTAGAGTAGAAGCTGACATGTTTATAGACTTCTATAGACTTCAAGTTTATTCAACTTTCAATGCATAAGGTTGTAATGAATCAATCTTTGATGTAAATTATTTAAATGCAAGATTAATTGCGGTTTTGTTTTGTTTTTCATTTAAGCAGCTGTAGACAAGACAGTCGTGATTGTTTCACTAGATGGATGTTTTTTTCATTGGTTACGTTTTTGCAGTGTTATAAGTCACATTCTGCACATGAAACTGGTAACTTGCAAAATCAAGATAAAGATGTTGTGATTCTATTTGCTTGCTGAACATTATCTTCTCATTATTCCTTCCTTCCTGTCTTTCCTGTTGTTCTTTATCTTTCCCTCTCTAACAAAATACACTGTCACATGGAAGCCCTCTGCTATTTAAAACTAAGGCATCTCTGCTGCATGTGTGTGGCTTTTTGAGAATTTCATAGTCGTACTTGAAGTAGGATGAAGTAATAACCACTGACTGTGAACTGCATATGTGGTCACTTTTCATGTTCTGTCACGTTTCTATCTCCATAAATACAGCATATGCAGGGGTGAGTTTGGGTCGTTTACCTTAATACAGATCTTACCATAGTAGATTTCATTGGAATGTAAATAGAATGCAGGAATTGCCTCCTCAAGTCCTTAACCCACATCTTTACATCTCACCCTTAACCATTTTCCCCTAACGCTGCTCAGGAGCGATGGCTTCCTTTCAGACTATAAATAATGAAATATTAACTCAAGGGTTTAACATGCTTGTGTAGATAATGAGGTAGAAAGGAGGAGGCTTTCAAAGAATAGAGTGCCTTCAATTGACAAAACCACCAACAGGAAGTACTGAGAGTTTAATGGTTGGGAACTGTAGACTGAGGGTTATTTTTTATGAACCATCAGTCAACTGGTTTTAATTGGTTATTTAAGGAAGTCATCATTAATGATAATGTATTATATGGTTTTAATGTTTTTCGGTTTTTTTGTTGAAGAATGATGTTTGTTCTTGACATCTCAGAATTCTTTTGAAATTTTGTGATTTTTTTCTTACAAATATCTTAATATTATTGAGCAACATGTTAAATCAATACACATTAAGGATTGCCACAGAGGTCAGTCAATGAGTTCCAGCCAGTCCACCCAATTGTTTTACTGTTTAACTCACACTTAGATTAAGATGCTTAAAATGCAAAATCTTAATATTTTACTTGCATACAAAATTATCATGTTCTTTTCTTATGTAAGGTCAATGTAAAGGGCTACGTCAATGGAAAGTTCACATCATGCTGAGTTAAGGTCAATGAATTTCATAAGTCAGTGGAATTTCATGAGATTTATTTAAAACGTGGGTAAATTTTTGTACATAAATGCAAAGGAATTAAAATCATACATTCAGTCTCCTGCAATAACTCACATTCCTTTTATTCACACAGACTTGATATTAATGTGGATCAGACCAAACCAACAACTCTAATTTAAATTACAGAGGTCAAATAAAAATAGTCTGACTTCCTACTTGAAGTTGAAGTTGGCTTTTTTCCCAGATGCCATTTTGTTGTGGTCACATAGTCTTTAATGTCATCTTTTCCAACATGAATTTCTGCACAATGTCTTAACTGTTCCAATTTATAGGAATGTGCAGTCTCTGCCTGCGGCTCACTGGGCATCAGCAGCTGACCATCACCCACCCACACACACACACAAACACACACTCTGCCAGATGCTAACATGAAGTCACAGTTCACCCTGCAGTGGTGTCAGTCATTCTCTTTATGTCTGCCTGTTATTGAAATAGCAATTCTGTGAAAAGACTCACCTCAGTTTTTAAAGAGGAAGCATTAGTTTCTTAAGTCTGGATGTGGATGGTGTCTGAATACAGATGCCTCTGGAGCTGAAATTAATACCATATGGCCTAATCTTCATTTGCAAGATAGTGTTGACAGGCCTTATTCTTTATCAGAGCAAAGATACTGTTCTACAGTAGAGTTGAGAAACTGGCTTTATCTCCTTGTGTCGAAGTGGTGCATGGTGAAACACTAGTGTGTTATTTTAAAACTACAAGAAATATAAACATCATATGCACAGTTTGTTTTATACAAAATTCCTTCATGCTGTTTTATTTTTTTCTTTTCAGTTCACCATAAAGGTTATTGTTTCTGTTGTGTCACTGTTTCTTTTTCATGCTAGAAACCTGAAAAATTATTTTAAATGGATAAAATGCTGCCTTTTCCGACCTTTTCAATTCTGATCATAAGATTTGGCTTTATGAGATCAGATCAGATCATGTGGTAAACTGCAGGGGGAAAAAAAGCATCACTGAACAAAATCGGTATTATAAAACCTGAAAGATCCTTGACCTAAAAAAATACTCATCATACCAAAAAATCAGAAGGTATTATGCAAAGACACTGTCATTGCACAAGGTGGAGTACACAGACAAATCATCTCGAAATTCAGTTTGACTGTGAATCATTTTAATGGATCTACTTTATTAAAATGAATATAAAGGTACAAATATAAAGACCAATTTAGGTGATTTTTGTGTGTTGGGAACATATAATGTCACACTTTAAGTAGAATACTTCTCTTGGGTGTAGGGATTATGTACTGTGGTGTTATGAATTGTTTAATTGTAAACTGTGGTTGCAGTTGAGTAATGTCCGTTTGCTAGGATAGTTGGTTTGGACTAACCATAGAAAGGCCCTGACCTGTGGTATTTTTGGGAGACTTGTCTCAGATGGTGAAGAGGGAGGATGTGCTGCAAAGAACACTTTTTGGTTTTTGAAACTTGTGAGTAAAAAAGTAAAAAAGCATCATTTGCAATATTTTGTTTGTCAGTTTCTGTCCACATAACCCTCATCTAAGGAACACATTTACAATTTCAACCTCTGCCTATCATCATGAACTGTGGTGAAAAGCAATAGGCACGTAGAAGCAGCCTAAATGTGGTGGTGTCAGGAGTCTAGTGGAGGTAATGTGATAATATTTCAGGCACTACTGACTGGAGGACTGGAGTACCCAGAACAAAGTGGAGACAATAAATATTCTATATATACAAGCAAACTCTTATGGAGGAGTTGGAGGGTGCTGCTGGGGAAAACAATGTGTCAGCTCATCTAACCGAACTGTTCAACTGGGATGAGTGGTTGAAAATAGATGAACCACGTTGGTCAGCCATTCACTGAAATGTAAAAGCACAAGCTGAACACATCCACACAGCTGCATGCACGCCCAGCTGCATGCATATAAACAGCTGCACACATGTACAGAGCTGCATGCATACAAACGGTTGCATGCACACACATTTGCACACACACAGCTGCATGTACACACACAGTGACACATATGACTGCATTCTTCCTCAGACAGTGACACACACATTTCTGTCCTCAGGACTGCAGAGATCTAATTTAGATAACTCCTCTGATCTCTCAGTACCTCACAGAGTCGCCATTTCCTGCTATATTCATCCATTATGTTACCACATGAAAAGATAGCACCAACTTTAGCTGATCCTTTCACTTGATAGAGAGGGAACAGTGAGAGACTTGATGGCAGTGTCTGAATCGGATATCCTTCCCTTCACAAATTCTGTGTCTTGTGCAGTTAGCATTACACTTCCAAAGAATAACAGCCTGCACTTGGTGCTAAAATGCTAAACATGAATTATAATATTTTTATCTCCTCCACATGCATTTGTCTTGTGACAGTTATGATGTATCCACCCATTAACTACATGCTGGGTGCCGCAGTGGTGCATTTAAAGAGTGGGGGTACTTAGCATAACCAAATCACTGTCATCTGCTTTAGTTCTAGTGGTCTATTTCTCTATTTAGTCTGCAGCTGTCCTGCAGTTGTACTGTATTACCCTTTTACATGTGTGTTTGGCAGAAAGAGAGCAAGAGACCTCTTCTGAGAGAAAAACAGAGAGAGAGAGAGAGAGAGAGAGACTGCCTGCCTTGATAAGACCCTTGAAGGTGGCATGTGTATTTTTATCCAGCAGTGCTTGTGGAGGGGTGTGTCTGTTGCTCAGGTCTTTAACCATCAAACATTCTCTCACTTCCCTTCGGACTGAAGCAGCTTTGTAGGCAGGAAGGAAGTGGGGAACCTCCACATATTTCTTGCAGTAAATATTAAGTAAATTATTTATTTTTTGTTAGTGATGAGAGATATATATATCCTGAAATGTGGATCTATCTGCTCCTTTGATCCAACATGAATATTGTGTTTAAATCTATCTTTACTTATTTGATATTGAGGAAACACAAAACATTTA
Source organism: Antennarius striatus (assembly GCF_040054535.1). Lineage (NCBI taxonomy): Eukaryota > Metazoa > Chordata > Actinopteri > Lophiiformes > Antennariidae > Antennarius > Antennarius striatus. The sequence continues at coordinate 9,745,776 of NC_090794.1, read as the reverse complement.
TGGTGGTGCAGTGGGTAGCACTGTCACCTCCCAGCAAAAAGGTTCTGTGTTCAACTCCTTTGTATGCTCTGCTCTGTTCTACGGCTTCCTTCCACCTCCAAAAACATCCATTTTATGTGTGTGTGTGTGAGTGGTTGTGTATCCTTCATGTGGTTCTGCAATGCACTGGCAACGTGTCCGAGGTGTACCCCGCCTCTTGCCTGTAATCCGCTGGGATAGGTTCCAGCACACCCGTGAAAAGTGTTAGTAGACGACATGATTACAGTTGTCTCGTCCACACAAAAATGGATAGATGGATGGATGACACTTAAAGTTAAGACTGAGGAAAAAATTTACTTGGTTGAAAAAATAAACTTGAAACAAAAAATAATTTCATGAAATTATGAAGAATTTTTTTTTCAAATTTTGGACTAACATTGGAACATTTGGTGGATTTTTGTTTTTAGAAAGTTGTTGACTGTATTTTGATTGGTTATATTTCACATAATATCAGCTGATAAATGTTATGATGTGTTACACAGTAGTGCTACATATAATTGCCCATTGACACTCTTCTCCGTGTCTTTCTGTTAGAAAAAGTATGTCCGACATAATCCTGCCAGTCTAGCACTGCTGGTGTGTGTTTGCCCTTAGCACAGGGCCTGTTTCTGGATGAATGTTCCTTTAGCATTGGCAAACGTACAAACTCTGTCATAGCAGCTGAATGAACCAGCTGCTTGCTTCTCTTTTCTCCTCCTTCACACGATCTGCCTTCTTCTGTGAAAGGCTGCAGTAGGGCGCCTGGCAGTGTGGCACTTGACACCAAAGTTGGTGTCAACATGCGCTGGCAATAGCTGGGCAGTGTTGTGTGTGTGTGTGTGTGTGTGTGTGTGTGTGTGTGTGTTTGTGTGTTTGTGTGTGTGACAGGACAGGACAAAAGTATTGTCCTGTGGACTGTAGAAACACAGAGGACACTCAAACCCACTGACGTTTCAGTGGAACTGTTGACAAACAGACGAGTGGGAGGAAGACGGTGAAGGTCACACGGTGCTCAGTTTGGGAAGCGGCTGGTGAAGCCGTGTTAGAGGAACAATGCAAGTGAAATGGGATGGGTCTGGGCTTAAGCTGTTTGACTGTGCCTTGGTCCGGGCTGCTGGCGTAGGCACTTTTTTGTGCCCTGTGAGTCTCACATCAGGAGTTATCAGAGCATACAGGCGGGGAGAGTCAGAATCATCAGGCTGGCAGTGGTAGCAGTCGGTCGCTTGGGGCATACAGAGGGTTCTGGATCTGACCTGATTTGTCAATTTGATAACTTCATGAAGTGTCGTTCTGCCAGGGATTCATTGGATTATAATTCAACAATCATGGTCCAGACAAGGGGATCATTATTTTATGACTGAAAACTGAGTTTTGTAATAGATTCATGAGGAGGGTGATTTCACAACAAAGCATCTGATGAGGTTCTGATTATCTTGGGCTCATGTCCTATCCACAATACTTTGACCGGTTGAAAGAAACTCTCAATATTTTGCCAGGTAAGAGCAATATTTATAGAGTATATGGAAGAGCACCAAGATGACCTAAAGTCATTATCAGTGCAATAGTTTCACATGTTCTACCTCCCTGATCATCACAACTCTTTAAATTTCTGATTCAATATTTGAATGATTTGAATTAACATTACTGTGAATGATAAAAAAAACATCTTCCTTTACCAATAGGTTTACTGCTCTTCAAATACAACCATGGTCGATGGAGTGTAAAATAAATGTCTGTGTAAACAGTCCTTGAGCCCATTATATCATCTGAATGAAACAGGTCTGTCTGAACATGTGAAGACAAATGGGCCAGAACCGAACAGCACAAAATAAAACAGGCCAAAGAGGCAAAGGATAACAGAAGCAAGACAGCATTGACAACTACAAAGGGGCAGATTTCCTTCCTCATACCAAATAAAGATGAATTGAAGGCTGGAAAACCATCATGATTTCGTGAGCAAAAACACACTATGAGGTTCTGGGTAACATGGTTCTGAGCACGTGATGCGTCTGGGATCTCCACCCTTACCCTGTATTGGCAAATGAAACAGAACATCACCCCACCCTCAAATTGTTTATCAGAAAGAAATTATGTCCTCAGGTTGAATGATAAATTATGTATGAAATGTATTTGCATATTCCTGCGGGAGTCTGATCTGCATCTCATTTCCAGTTTATAATTTCAAATTACAATCTAGGATGCAGAATCAATGTGGTGTTTAGAAAATGAGCGCATCATGCTGCTGCACTTAGTGTGTGTGCTTGTGTGTATGTGTGTGTGTGTGTGTGTGTGTGTGTGTTTGTTTGTGTGTGTTTGTGTGTGTGTGTGTGTGTGTGTGTGTGTGTGTGTATGCATTTGTGTATAGGTTTTTTTTAAGCACAAAATAGGAAATGCCTGTGGAGTCTTATTATTCAGTGACAGATGGTTTGGAGACAAATCAGCCTGGACATCAAGATCTCTGCCCTGAGACTAGATGCCTCTTTATATGTGCGTCATGTATGTGTTGATATATACAGTATATGTGTGATAAATCATGTTTATGCTTGGCTGAGCATCTGTTTTGTGTTTGCTGTAGATTTTTCTTGAAAAATTTAAGGTCACAATGCCGAGCTTTTGAACATTTAACATGAAAATGGGGGCACCTGACCATAACCCCTGGGCTACAGTATTGTTAGTGTCTGTGTTTTGTCCATCGATGTAAGAAATACTACATGTACAATAGCCAAATATGTGAAGTAAGATCAGGATTCTGATAAGATGGACTCATTTGGCTGTCAAAATCCCCATTTAACCCATAGTTTTTTTGAGCACATGCGGTTTAAATAATGCGTCTTCTAGCAACAACATTGTAGTTAACATATTTTTCACTGGTATGTTCATTAAAGGTACATATTCATGCAGCAGAATGATATCTTCAAGCCTCCACTGACTCCTTTGAGGTGTTGTTTATGGGCGAACACAGTCATAGGCCTCACCTACACCTAGATGAATAGCTTCATACCTACTGTATATTACCAGCTGTAGTTTCTCATCAGACTGACATTGTTTGGCAGAGAAACCTTGCAAGCATTAGTTGGAACCCTCACAATCTGCTCATAAATTACAGCTCAAGTGGTGCTCATGCGGCAGCCAAGAGACGTGGAGCACTAAGTACTTCCTCTGCTCCTGCATGGAGGCCGTTCTCAAAGGCCTCTGCACTCCAACTACATCTCAATCCAACCTGCTTCTGCTGCTGTCAGAGCGCAGCTGGTGTGTATGTGTGTGAGTGTGGGTGTGTGTATGTGTGTGTGCACGTGTTGTTGCGTCTCTGAACAGTTGAGCTTGGCCTAGTCCTACTAGTCTTTTTAATCTCATTCCCAACACGTAGCATCTAGGTCAGGGGGATCTATCCCCTCTGTGAATGCTTACAGACCACAGAGAGAGTGAGAGATGGGGACCTCACAACGGTTTTATCCGTCACCAATTTAAGTTTGATACTAGCTCCTCTTAACAAGCTCAACTTAAACTGACAATTGAGATTGCATGTCGAATTCTGTTTTGTCCTTGCAGATTTAGATTGGTGTATTTTATTAGTAGATGATTCAGAGCAAGACTGTGATCAAGCCCTGCTTACTCACCGTAACGTTTTGCTGGGGTGACAGCAGGAGACACCTATGTCCGTGTTTACAAATTATTTGAGGAATGCCGTCTGTCAGGTGATGATTTCAGCTTCATCCTTGTCATTATCTGTGCTGACTTAATCCTGGGAGTATGATTTCTCCTCAGCACAGTGCCTGAATGGCAGTATTTCATTTTGCCTAAGCCATGCATGTTCTGAAAATAGTAACAAGGCAAGAAATCTTGGGTCGATTCATGGAGGTTTAACTGGACACCTGCCAAAAATAGAAAGGCCTGCTGAGATGTCGGTATTACATAAGGGAATTTTAGTTCAGAGCAAAAAGTACAAGATGAAGAATTTTTAGGCATTTGCTTTTAATGTGTATTTAAGGCACATGTGTCAAACTCAAGGCCCGGGGACCAAACGTGGCCCGCCACATCATTTTATGTTTCCCGCAAGAGCATTAAAGGTCAGAGTGTCTAAAAATAAATAGGTCAAAGTGTGCTTTGACCAAAAACTACATTTCCCACAATGCAGTAATCAAGCATTAAAGTTAATGCCATAACTTTTGTTTGATTTCATAACCTGACAATCGGTACAATTGTTTAAATATATGGAAATGTTCAGGGGACACCTTCAGGTAATAATAATATAATAATCTGGTGTGTCATAATTGTGCTGCCGTATGCATCACAAAAGCTCAAACGCCATCTCACTTTTCTTCCCGTCTCTACATTATAATCTTTTTCTCTCTGTTCTGTATCTGTTCATCTCTTCTCCACCAGCTCTCGCTCAATCCCCATCCCATCCCCCTCACCTTCCGCTCTATCTCCTGACAATCTACTGGATCTCTTTATCATTCTTGTTTGAGGCTACTAATTTGTTCTGTCTGTAGAGGAAATGATTGAGAACGATCTCCATGCTTAAATGTCGTTCTTGTCAGCTCTGTAATGCTGCACTTAGCGTCTCTTTGGTGACCTCGGCCTTTGCATTTCCTCAGGATACTGCTGTTATTTTTCATGTTTGAATGTGGAACCGATTTCTCTCAATCCACCCTCACAAAGAAGTGGAAATTGATTAACTGGTAAAGCTACACTGTTAACCGCACCTTCGCCATGGGAGAATTGAAACCTTGACAGCAACAATAACCGCCTTAGCTCCCTGCCAGCTGCACAGGGTTATGCAGTTCTCTCCACAGCTAGTGATATCTGGTACAGTTGTAAAATTTCATTTGAACAAGGACATTTGCTTTTATCCAGACATTTCTAGATATTAAACTTGTTTTCAAATTCTGCAAAACACACATGTTGCATGCATCTATTTTATGTAAATGAATGGCTATTTGTTATGAACTAGCATAAAAACATCTATGCAGAAGTGACAACGAAAAGAGGAGAAATAAATTAAGAATGGAAGAGGAAGAAGGATAAGTTTGTTTTCCTGTGGGGACAATGCCTCCCACAAGAGAACTACACAACAGACTCCATTCACAGCAACACCAACAACATCGTGGCATTTTGTTCCTATGACTGCATGTTATGCATCCCGCCCAAACCACCAATACCACAGTGGGATTTCCACACACTTCTTATTAGTAGTGGAACAAAACTGCAAACCAGAGAATCTGCCTTGTATGATGTTCCTCTGTGGATGGTATCTAAACCACTGTTGTGTCGTACGTGAAAAAACCCCCAAAACAAAACAAAACAAAACCACAATCCTAACTTAACATAATTTTCTTCTTTTTCTCTTCTCTTCTTCTTGCATCATTCCCCCCCCTGTTGTTCATGTTACATAACCAGAGACATCTTTCGAGCATGTTTGGACGTTTTTACTTGTTCTTTTCTTGTTTGCATCCTCCAGCATTGTGAGGCTGAGTTTAGCATTCTGCACAGCAGCCGAGGACAACACAACGAAAAATACCAGTTAACACAACTGGAACTTACAGCAGATTCCTCTCACTTGTTTGGGATTTTTGGTTTATGCAGCCTGACAATCAAAAACTTATTTAATTCTATGATGACTAAAACAGTGGTAATCAGTTAAGTGCCAGTTCAGCCTGTTTTTAATTAAATGTGACATGGTTTGCTTCTGTACATAATTGCAAATTCCTCTACAAATTTTGCTTTCCACATTGTCTATTACGGTGCACCAACTGCAAAGCTCAGTGTCGCGCTGAAAGCGTAATGAGACAAACTGCAGACGCCGACGTGTTTAAAGATCACGTGGCAAAGTGATTTCAAACGTATTCATCCAATAGTCCATGTCATCGAAAAGAAACACTAATCATTTTCGTATCTGCGTTTTCTGTAGCTGTAATGTTAAACTTCCGTCTTTCCTCTTTGATTTCCCAGGTTTGCCAGGGTTTTCCAGCATGTTTGGGAAGAAGAAGAAACGGCTGGAGATCTCAGCTCCATCTAATTTTGAGCACCGGGTCCATACGGGCTTTGACCCGCGGGAGCAGAAATTCACAGGCCTGCCTCAGCAATGGCAGAGCCTCTTGGCGGACACCGCCAATCGGCCCAAGCCCATGGTGGACCCCTCCTACATCACCCCAATCCAGCTGGCACCAATGAAGGTAGAGTAGGAATGGACAGACTGCATCAAGCGGGGGCCAAACCATTTTCTCCCTTCACTATTTCTCATTCAACTGCTTCTACACTCACCCCTCTCCAACTCCCTCTGTCTGTATGGAGTGACATTCTATTCAATACTGTTTTCCCGTCACTGTCTAAAAGTCATTTCTGCTACTTTTACAACTTTGCCTTGTCATTCTATACAACACAATACAGTACATAGAAATATAATAGTCAAGTTTTTGTCCATTGCATTTCTGTAAGCTTGCATTAAGCAATTCTAATTTTTGAAAGACTAAACCCAAAATATCTGCCTTGTCATGCATGGTCCTCATGATGCACTTCAGGTCTTCAGCTGATACAGAGTTACTGCTGCCGGCCACTTGGGTGCAATTAGAAACTGGCCTGATGTTTGACATTGTCAGGCTTCTTTTGCAAGAGCTTGTTCAAAACTGTAAAACCACCATTCCAAGAACAGGGCAGATGTTTGGCCTCTCATCGGTAGAAGAATTGCTTAACGCAGCTTAAAAGCGGCTCCTTATTTAACTTCTCCATTAGATAATGTCATCTCAGAAACCCTGATGCATTCTGATGTTTCTTTTGAATTCGCCTCTGTGATTTCTCCTTCTTCTGTCTCTCGTGACTGTGATTGTGTGTCTCCTCTTGTCTCGAAACCTTCTGAGTGTCTCCTTTGATGTGTTGTTGTTCATCAGTTCTTCTCAACATATCACACTGACATGTTTAATCAACTGTAAAAGGGGGCTGCAGCTAATTATAGTCATTTACAAACACCAAGAATGCTCTTTAATATTCCCATGCACCTTCGTCTGGGTTATAAGCAGAATATATTTAGCAGAACATTTTCTTTGTAGTTTTTCAAGCCCCCTCTCTCGCATACCAGAGGTCTAAAATTTGTCCTCATGGCTCTCAATAGGGGCAGTTCTCAAAATGTGCTGTCTGTTTTCTCTTCCGTTGTACTGTCTGTGGTCCCGTCATATCGCATGCTTGACCCACTGCTCCTCAGAGTTGAAATCAGGGACCGTTTCTTGTGTGTGTTAAAACACATACTCATGTTTACATAATATTTGAAGAACACTTGCATGTCAGAGTAAATTTCTATCTTTTTTCATATTGCAAGTGGATGTAATGTACATCAAAAATAAGGATAAAATGCCATCATGAGCGTTCATCATTAATCGTTCACTAACTAGTATTAATCATTATAACTTATATAATAGTCTCCCAGGCCTCAGAGATCTCACTGACAGGAACATACATGTTGAAACATTCATAAAGGTCCTGCAACAGAGAACAGCAATATGCCACAGGAGATATCTCTGAAGAGGGGGAAACAAGAAAATAATTCTCTTGCTCTCTTCACAGATATCTCCCAAGAAAGTCCGGTCAACTGAAACGCCGTTGTCCAAAGTATGACTATCTCTTCCCTTCTTTTTTTTTTTTTAACCCTCTCTTTTTTTTTTCTGTTGTTCACTCAGTCCCAACTTTTTATTTCCCCATCTCTATTCCGCTGCTTGCTGCCATACAAACGCATACAGGTAGAAGTGGGGTGTTAGCAGCAACAGGGAAACACCACTGTAAACATGACAACAGCAGAGATCTGACCAGTCCTTCCTCAGGCCTCATCTTCACTCTCCTTTTGCTTCATTTGCATGAGTCTTCCCACAAAATGACAGCATTAACTGTAGAGGCATGCTCTCCTCTTCCTCCTCTTGCTACTGAGACGTTATTGATAATGATGATGATGGTAATGATGGGAAAAAAAAGCGGGTGCTGAGATGTAATGTGCATGTTACCCTGACAACTCTCCTCCTCTCCTCTCCTTTCCTCTTCATTTCCACATCAACTCTAAAAGATTATGTGTTTCTCTCACTGGAAACAACACAAGTTATTTGTGAGTGGAATAGTTTGAAGAAAGAAAGGAAAGAACACAGATGGTTTGCTCACAATTAAAGACACTGAAGAAGAAAGTCATGCCATGACATCAGTCTAAGCCTGGTCTATGCAGCTGACTGCTTACCCTCAAAACATATTATTTTTGGATTACAACTATTTTTCTTACTTTTTGTTCTTTACATGAGCCTGACAAAAAGGTGAAATACTGTAGTCATGTGTATTTTTGTCCAAAACCACAATCAGCAAACCATACCCATACATATCAGCGTCACCATTTTTTGTACGTACAATTATATGTATGATATGTAATTTGAATGAGCCTTTTGACATTTTGAACTTTATTGGATTTTTTGTTGTTTCCATGGTAACGTGCTCTGCAAGGTGAGTGTGAAGGGTGGTTGGTTACAGCATTTGCAAACTACACATTCTAGTCTCATTAAACTCTAAACACATATGAAGCACATTTCATTGTTAAGCCATTAAATATTTAAATTTTTTTGTCATTTTTGTTTTGTATATTTTCGCTGAAAACTTCTTGATTAGTCTGAAGGGTAATCACTTTGTCTGGTGAACAGCTACAATTCACTATTCATTATTGTTCACCAGCCATGATCTATCGATCAATCAGCTATTACTGTATTTATAAAATATGATGAGCAGTGTATGTGTGTGTGTGTGTGTGTGTGTGTGTGTGTGCGTGTGTGTGTGAGACCCTGACTCCAAAGGTGGGCTGAGTTATTTATAGTGTCTCCCCCATCAACTGATCTACTTCCCCTTGGTTGCGCTGACACTTGACTGACGTAAGACTTCCTCTGTTTGACAAGACACCCCCCACCCCCCAGCTGTATATATATTTCTGTGTGAGCGTGTGTGTGTGTTTGTGTGTGTGTGTGTGTGTGTGTGTGTGTGTGTGTGTGTCTGTGCATGCGTGTACTTAGACCCTCTTCCTCTAGTCTCTGGTGTGTGTGCTCATCATTTATTCACATGGTGTTGTTGTCAAACTACTTATTACTCAGTCAAGAATTAATACTGCTTAAAGCCCCCCCCCCCATCCCCCCCACTACTCCGCTTGTCTTAATCCAAACGTATGTAGTAAAACTGTGCCTTAACACTATTTTAAAGCTCCTGCAGTCTGATAATTTGTGGTGTGTGTGTGTGTGTGTGTGTGTGTGTGTGTGTGTGTGTGTGTGTGTGTGTGTGTGTCTGTGTGTGTGTGTGTTGGTGCATAAGTAAGTACGTTCTAACTACTTCTGTGCCATTAGTCCTCATTTATAGGGTATTGGTGTTACTATAAATTGATCAAATGAGTGTGTGAGAGTGTGTGTGGGTAGGCTGCTGTGTGCTGAGAGGCTGCATGTGTGCGTGTGTATTTGCTACGACTGGTGGGGGCTGTGTATTATTGATGGTAGCCTCATGTTGCACCTTGACTTTGTTGGCCTCAAACTGCCTGTAGTGCCGAGGAAGTAATTTACCATGAATGCGTGTGTGTGTGTGTGTGTAGACAAACAGCCATCAGTTCTGTGTGTGTTGGCATACATGTGTGTGTGTGTGTGTGTGCTTGGGCCCGCTAATTCTTTCTCATTGCTCCTTTTCTCATGTTTCCAGTGTAAGAAACCAATTCATCCATCACTGGAATCCACCTTAGCATGAAATCTGTATAAGTGGTATAGGTTCATTTCCACTTGAACCCAAATGCATATTTCATTTGAAAGACACTTAAACATTTTTGTGTCAATCCCAGGATAATTGAAGAGCTCTCAAGTCATGAACAAAAAGATAAAATAGCTTATGAGGATTATAGAGAAGATCCCTTAAAACTGATTCCTCTTAATTTTGCACGCCGAGATTTTGATAAGAAGCAAGATTCACTGACAAGAAAGTGTAGGGATGATAGGAGTGATATTTGTTCATCATGGTCCAATAGCATCCTCCTCAGCTGGATGAAGTTCATATCTCATCTTGTATCTCCTGATATCTCAAATATTCATTTTTCCTTTGACAGATAATACAGCACTGCCTCCATCCTAAAAATTAAATGAACATTACAGGATTTTATTGCCTCTACCGATCATCCATTTTCATCTTGAATTATCTGCGCTGTAGTTGCTCCATGAGTATTCCACAAATATACTTGAGAATAAGGAATGTAGAAAGGTGATTGCGGTGATTTAGACAGATTTTACAGTCCACATGCTTGTCTGCATTGAGATGATTTATCCAAAGTCTCTCTGACGGTTCTGTGAGGATCAGAGAAGATCACATGAAGCATGATGTTGGTTAATTTGCTATTTTAGTCAAGTGTTGTTTGATGTTTGTGCTGCGGGGGCTGTTTGATGGGAACCTCATGGCTGACTTTCCTTTAGAATTTACATTTGTGTGTGTGGAATCCATACATATGTATCAGATATGTGCATAAAGACATTTTTTCTGTAATAAAACCCTTTTCAGATATAATCAATGTGTTATGATGACAGCCTCCAGAGTAGGTGCCTGTGGGCTACATGTACTGTAGGTAGTGTAGGTGGAGAAAGCTCCCTGCTATTTTAGGTAGCTGAACAGCTCTGTGCTGTCAAACCCATTATAGCTGAACTGAAAATAGCTCAGGCTTACAAAACATTGGTGGAGGAAATAATACAAAAAAAATCTACCAAGAATTGTATGATATGTTGTTTTAATTTCAAAATGTTGAGGTGAAAATAGAGCAATCTGAGTCTAACAGAGGGAGAAATAAAATCTTCTTTTGTTAAATTTAGATGGTAAAGAACTATCTAAGAAAAGCATCCTAAGAAAGGTGTAGTCAAGTATGAGTATGAGGCCACAAGGATTTGAGGATGTTTAAAACTGATGATCTGTGGGACTTGGATGGTACACGTAAATGAAATATTCTGCACCTTACCAGCATGTTGACAAACCAGTAGGTTGATGTTAAAACACAAACCACCTGAGCTGTGTGACTGGGTCCAGAATGCTTTCATTTAAAAACGTTTTATTTTGGACACAGGACGATTTGTAAGATAGACAGTTGTCCACTTGTTGTGTTTTTGTGGTTTTTCTGTAACCGTCATATTCTTTCTGCCTACTGCATAAAGCTGGAACTGTAAGAGAGCAGCCATTTACTGTGGTGGTAACATCATCGTTTTTAAGTGGATTCACATTTTGCCTGTTTACGTGACGATGGTGGCATTTTCATCAGATCACACTCTCAGGTCCAGAAAATGCAATAAATGCTGGATTAAAACAGTTAATGTGTAAACGACCCCTTAATCCAGGTCAGTCCTGTCCCAGTCTGTGAGACAGTGGGACAAAGAAATGAACTGGCAAACTGAGCGTAAAAGGCACGTGGCGGTGGCACGACTTACATGCTGCTAACTGTTAAGCATTACTGTAAATGTCAGTGGGCCAGTGAGAGCAGGGCATTGCCTCCCACCGTTCTGCATGTGCTCGTAGGCTGGTGACAGATGAGGAAACTTGATCATTGTGTCTCCGGGTGCAGATGGCCAGACATCCAGAGGGTCTGGTTCGATGCAGCTGCAGCCAGGGACAGTGACTCGTTATGGCAGGGGGGCAAGGTGCAGCCAGGGCCGGGCCCAGCAGGAGAATGGAGGTCCCGCCAGAGACGTGGAAGCTGAGACCACAGAGGTCGGACCTTGGGCAGGTGGTAGGAGCAGTGAAGACTGAGGACATGGTGATGTTTGAATCCAGGGCACAAACCATTCCTAAACAGTTACGGGTGGAGTGTTTGACCCTTTCTCGTCAGAATGCATGCTGGCTTTGCAGTTTACTCCTTGCAGATATTCCCAGCTTTCACTGGCAGCACGTCGTAGCACCAGTCAAACATATTAGATGAAAGAGTGATGGTGCAAATATGATAAGTAGCTGTCGCACGTGGCATGAATTGTGTGGCTCTCTGCTCAGATTATGAAGATTAGTTTTAATGATCACATATGTGACTATATTTAAAACCTACTCCTATTTTTATTGCATTTCTCAGCAGTAAACTGTAACAAGCTGTGAATTATGACTCTATAGAGTGAGACTGCTTTAATGGATTTCCAGGGAGAGAGAGAGAGAGGTTTGCTCTCAGAGCACCTCATTGGTAGAGTTATTTCTGTAGCCATGCTGTATGTGGACATATGGAAACAGAGCTTAGAGAGATAGGGTTTCTGCTTTAACAGGGTCATCCAGTCCTTGCTTCAGGGACGGACTGGAAACATGCATCTTTATTGAACTGGGAATTTGGCTATTATAGTTCTGACATGTGAGCTCAAGGTTGCTAATTTGAGGAAGCATTTTATTGCAGCATGTATTTATAAAGTCGGGTGAGCTTGCAGGGAAGTAGACTGTCCATACTGAGAATGACAGATCTGGGGTATAGATGTGGAGTAGGTGAAGAATCTTTATCATGTCATGGACTTACAACTTTTTTAATTTTGCTTTTGATTTTTGAGTATGTAATAAGACGGTTTCCTATGAAGACAAATTTTGTAACATATTCATACACAAACACACAGGTAGAGCATGAGGGTTTTGTGCCACAAAAATGCCATAATGCATTTGTCTTCTGGACTATCATGCAATGACTGTCAACATAATAATGGACAGAAATTAAATATGAATACTGCTATCAATACCTGCATAATTTCAGGATTAATTTCAATTTGCTACAGTATGCATTACATTCGCTCTTGCAACGGTCAAAGACTGAATCAGTCAAATATGAAAAAACACTTGATGAACCGCAACCCTACTTAACACAAGCCTGTGCAGACATGAACCCTCATTTGCATACGAGCAGAGAGACCCAGAGCATCGGTCTGCACAGAGATGAAGTGGACAGCATTGATTTTGACCCTTCTCACTCCTTCCTCCTCTCTGCTCCTCCTCATTTGCTCTCCCACTTTGTCTTCCATCATGGCTGCCATTCACAGTCACACTGCAAATCATCTTTCAGAGAGGCTTTGGAAGAACTTTCAGTGGGGGAATTTTGGATTTTAACGGGTGTGCTGTTCTTTACCAGGTTAGTTCAAAATGTCCCGGCTTCAGTCCTTCAGTCACTGAGGCTGTGACTTTTATATCGGGAAAGATTGTTGCAGGAAAAGATAATTTCAGATAATTGGTGCTAAAAAATATGCAGGTTTGTGAGAACCTGAAGGCTTTTTCCTTTCTTTTTTATTATATAAAAATCCTGACACATTTAATATTTTTTTCTCTTCTGATTGAGTTTCAGTGTGGATTCATTCAGCCCATTTCACCTTGGACAACCTAGTCTCTTAACAATGACTGGACCTGCAGTATCCTCATGTGGCCAGACAGTAAATTACACCTGTTAACATACAACTCAAGTCATTCACTCCCTTTTATGTTCCATATTAGTGCGACTTCTGAGGAGACACAAGACAAAGATATCTGGGCTAAAAATGCGATTATAGTTTAACTCTTTGCCTCCATCTAATTATTGAGTTTTCATGTTTATTACAGAAACATTTTTCACACTCAGTGTCAAACTGTGATCTCACTGACAAAGTAAGCGTGAAGGGACACTAGAATTTAGCATTAATGTTTGTAGTGCTTAGATTGTGACTTACACAATTTAGTATTTATAATACAGTAAGAAAGAGGAGAAAATGTGATGGCAAAGGCAAGAGGTGCAATGAGTGGAGAAAGGAGAAAGTATTGAATGAGGATGGTGGAGATTTGACGTAGGAGCCTCTAAACGTCTGGCGGGACTCAGATGAATGAGGGCTGCTGGGTAATTAATTTATGGCAGGCAGCTGCCTGTTTATCCGTCTCAGAGTTGACAAGAAGATAATTGAGGGACATCTAATTGATCCCCTTTTGGTCTTGCTAGCTGTCTCCTCTTCCCTCCCCTCATATATATCAGAAAGTTCTCCTGACGGGGACAAACTGTCTTGGAAACTCTTTGAAGGAGAACCAAAGCGCAAAACATTTAGGTCAAAACAACTGATCGCACCAGCAATGTTGAAGCGCTGTCATTATATTTATCTTATATTTATTATCTCAATGTTATTATAGTTGTTGGACATTTCTTCTGGTTTTGTTCCTGAAACTCCTTGAAGGGGTGGAAAAAAAGGTGTCTTAAGGCTTAACTACAGTACACTAATATACTTAAGTTCTGGGATTTGGTCTGACTGTATATTTGACTTTCGTTATGCTTCCACCACTAATCCATTTTGCTGGAAATCATCCTTCCTTCCATGTGTTGAGCCCTGTGTGATCCCAGAGCCTGTATTTGAGGCCCTCTGTAGCTGAGGTCAAAGGTGACTGGGTCATTCTGGTCTGAGCTGCTGAATGTCACTGTGGTGGACACAGCTCATGTATAACTCATGTATAGTTCAGCTGCATGAAATACATAGGCAGATAATGATTATGTTACATTAAGGGATGCTACTACTAGCAGATGTATGTACACAATTATTGATCTCATTGAATACACCCCCAGAATCATGCATCATTAGCCGTTAGCCTGTAGAAAAAAAACATATATAGCCTCTGATCACTTAAAGTAATGAGATCAAATTAAATAGTAAACTTATTTTGACACCAGAATTTGCGTGTTTGTTTGTTTTTTTCTATAATTTTCCTGTTTCCTTCCTGCACAAATGTTGAAACCCATTCAGGTCCCATTTTAATAGATCAGTCTAGTTTGGACTGCAAAGGCATCAGCTGCAGTTCATGCAAAGTACAAGTAAAACAAATCAAAAAGCACTTAAACATACATGTACTGTATAAGTTGTAAAAGCATTGATTAGTGCATGATTTATTATTTAACACATAAACTTAACATGAAACCATTGGAAATGGTAGTCACTGAGGATGGGTTTTATGTTTTTCCTTATCTTTTGAAGATTTATTCATCTTCCAAATGATATTGTTGACAGATGTTGGATAAATATCATCTTTTCCTATAAATATTTAAATCTGTTGAAGCATACGTGAGGTTGGATACAGTGAAAGATGGATAGTCTTAGCTCTCATGAGGTGAACATGAGGCTGTCATGACTGATTTGAGGCAGTCCTGACATCCATCTGATGAATGGAGGCTTGTGCATCATTTTTTGTTTTGATTTCACAACACATCTAGACATGACCAGTTAAATTTAGTGTCTTGTGTCTCCCACTGTCATTTGCTCTCCTCTCTGCTCTTGATTTCTAACCCAGATGAGCTCATCTGTGGACATTTATAGACATCACAAAGGTTCCCTGCCTCACCTGGGGCAATGATGATTCCTTAAATATGTCGTGGAGATTAAAAATCTTTAATAACAGGCCATAGATCAAAATTTATGACCGCATTCAAGATATTTCTTATGTTTACCAGATTGATTGTCGCCTTCCTGGCCCCAGATTGAGCAACGGTTGAATGTTCTTGAAGTTTTGTCTTCTAATTCAATTTCAATTCCTAATTTTAATTATATATATATATATATATATATATATAATTATAATTATATATAACACATAACACATTATCTAATTGTAATATATATATATATATATATATATATATATATATATATATATATATATATATATATAATACAATTTTTTTATTTAAACCTTCTTGTCTAACGGTGTCTTTGTATTTAACTGAACCCTTAGGGTGCTGCCTCTCGCTGGCATGTTGAGATGATGATTATTACTGTAGCTGAAAGGCAGCGGGGTGGCCTAAGGAAAGAGGTTAGCTCATAGCCCATTAACGACAGAAACACTCCAAAATTCGCTCCTTGAATAGTCCTGTATAGCTTTGCTTGGACTTCATCTACAATTCCACTAATAACGTGTCAAGAAAAACGTGAAGTTGTTCTGTGAATACCTCGGCTAAGTAATCCAGGTGGGTCAACCTGTCAGCTCGCATACTAATCTGAGGTCACATTCCACTTGGTTTTGAGGTCAGAATTAGTTAATCTAATTAATAACAAGACACGGTGTATTACCAGAATCCTCACCGTACTCTATCCCTTAATTAATAAAATTAACATCAACATCATTTTAATTCATGTCAATTGGGTACATGGGAATGAACTAATCCAAATCTGAAGTACTATGTAAAACCAGCAGAGAGCAGCACAGATCAAGACATAGAGAAAACACTACTGCTCTAACTTCTGGCTCAATTTGATTTGATTTTACACTAAATTATGCTTTTATTATTTTTAGTACAAATATATTTGTGCTGGTAGATCTGACACAACTTTTACTCTGATAAAATAACTGTTGTTTTAATTCTCCGATGTTTTTTTTTTATTGTTGTGGCAACAACAAAATCTAGAATTAATATGGTATAATATTTAAGCATTGAAGGCCCTGCACTACTGTGATACGTGGTTTGACCATTCCCTGTGGTTTGTGTTTGTATTATGATAATCTAAAAATGTATTATCAAACGTAGCAGTGCGTAATGGAGCACTGGTTATCCTTTAGGCTGCTGTTACCTCTTCGGTCCGACAGAGGGAGCCAGAGGATAAGAACTCAGTTTTTTCTCGGTCTTTACCTGAACGTGAGAATTAATCTATTTACAGTAAATCTATTTTTCTCTGCTATTGTTAAAGATGTCACCCTTGTCTCATACAGCACCTACGTCACAGAGGGGGTTGATACAGAACAGCAGAACAATCAGAACTATTTTTAACAGCATGTGGATGTTAACAGTTGTATTTCATTGTAACTTTATCTTCAACCTGTGTATGCATCAGTTGTGACAGTAGCTGTTGTGGATGATTTCTTCATCAGCACTGCATATTATTGTCTATAAAGGGAAAGTCACAGCAGAGTTGTCTGTGGTCACTTTGTCTGCTGCCACAAGGACTCTCTGATGGTATCTTACCCAGACGGCCGAGAATAAGCTTCTGTTTCCAAGTTGGTCAGCGATGCAGACGGATGCTGCACTTTGGAGCAGCAGCAGTTGTAGAAGAAGTGTGTGCTGACCATGTTTGAGTGTTTGTATAAACACCCATGTGTGCTTGTTCTCGACAGGCTGCATCGTGACAGGGATTCACAGAGTGGAGATGGTGCCTGGGATGTAATGGTAGAGAATGGAGGAGGAGAGAGAGAGAGAGAGAGGTGATGATTGTGATGATGATGAGGAAGAAGAATCTTTCTGCTGTAATAAGACTTGTAAAAATAATACATTACACCATGTAAGCATGTTCTACTCAGAAACAATTTCTCTCCAGTATCTGGCTATGTCCTGGCAGAGTGGTGAGTGGGTGTGTTGAGTAGGCCATGTGTGTGTATGTTGCAGAAAGAGAGGCTGGGGGTGTTGTAGGTGATGAGATTTCATGTGTGACTAAAGACTCTCCAATAGGAGGAGTTCCACATCTGCCTCTGTTGTCGTGGATGTGTCACCCAGATTTCTTTGGCCTATAATGACGGCTTTTTCTTTCAAAAGGGTAAATAGTCTGAATCAGTTCAACACATGTGAGCGCTGGGGTGTGAGTGCGGTGGAGCCACGCAACAAAGCTGCTCCTCTTCCTCCAAACTCTCCGGCTGTCCCAGGACCTCGCTGACCGGCGAAGCGCAGCCTCCAAACCAGGGTTATAGCAGGGAGTCACAGGAAGGGCAAGCTCATTAATTATCTGTCCCTCTTCCTCCCTCCATCTTCCGATCACACCCTCACTTCATTACCAGCAAGGTTAATCCCCCCTTATCTCCCAATGAGCCTCATTTTTCATGGCTCCCTGTCCCTGACACTCCCTTCTCCATCCGTTCCTCTTCCTTCACAGATGTTCCTTTACTCTTCCTACTTTTGCATCTTTCCTCCGAGTCTGTTTTTTTTTTTTTTTTTACTGTCCTACCATAAATGTTCTTTATTTCCTCTTTTCTTTTCCCATCCGTCACCTCTTCTTTCCTCTCTCTTCTCCTCTTTCCTCTCTCCTGTGCTTACCTTGAACAGGCTGTAGTGAGTGGAGAGTAGATCTATTACAGCTTATCACTAAAGGACAGGCCAAAGCCGCGCACCGGTGAAATATGGCTGCTGTCACAGCAGCCGCCGAACACGACCTGTGCAGAGAGCTCGTAGAGCTGTTAGGAAGGGAGGAGGAGGCGTGAAAAGCCAGTATCAGCCCCTTAATTCAAATTAATGGAAAGTTTTCAGCCTTGATGCTGACCGTTTGACAGTGATTTGGCACACAATTAACCTTGTCTCCTCTCGCCTTTGCACTTTTGTCACCTCCTCGGTTTCATTTGTCGCCTTGTTTTCTCCGACTCCCTCCATCCGCTTGTTCCTGTCACGCTCCTCGACACGGTCTTATTGATTATGAAACAAATGGCGATGATGATGTTTTATTAGATAACTGCTGCTCCCTGATGTTGTATGACAATTGAATTAGCTCTGACTGACTGGAATCCATTTCATGTAACACGACTTGACTATGCTTCATTTTAGCTTGCACCGAAAGCACGTTTGCATTAAGAAATTCAAAGCAGAGTGAGAACAAATGCAAATGGAGCTTTCGTGATTGGTGTTTTGTCGCATGCCTTCACGTGACATACAAACTCTTGTGATGTTTGTCATGAGTGATTTTTTTTTAAATGTCATTCCAACCCTGCTCTGTGGACTGAAGCATCTGTCCAAAGCATGATAGATGTCCACTCAGTCACCTGTTTAAAACAGCATCTGCCCTTCAGCCTCTGCTCTCAGCTAGGCTTTACTCACTGCTTTTAAAGGCCACTTCACCTGAGGTTCCAGGTCGTAGCTCCAAACAGCCTATAGCTCTAAAACAAAGGAGAGCGGCTGGATTGGGAAGGTGTGCCAACTAACAAAATAGAGGGGAGAGATGATGTGTGAAAAATTCAACCTTAGTAATAGCTCGCTGAGGAGTTTCAGTTTCTCCTGCAAGTGCTGTATTCAGCTTTTTAGGAGGAGGAGTTCTGAATAAATTGGAAATCGATGTGTGAGATAATGTCAGTGGAAATAAAGAAACAACAAGGTAATTCGTAACGGCAAGACATATTTATGTGAATTATATGTTTGCTCAGCTCAGTTTCCATCTTTTAATTCAATGTGTTATGAATGAAAATCTTTTGAACTCCAACATGAGTGTAAAGAATGTAAGAAATATTAGCAGAGTTACAGCAAAAGGCCCGTCAGCACTGAATCCAAAGGAAACTGACACGAAATGGATGGAGGGTGACTTCTCTCCTTCCATCAAAAGCATCCATCCATCCATCCATCCATCCATCCATCCATCCATCCATCCGTAGATGATGCTAGTGTGCCTGCTTGTTAGGGTTGGGGTCTTTCATGTCTTTCATTTTACTAATTCAGTTTTTCATTCTGAGCTACTAATGCCAACACGTCCAAAATTAACATCCCACGTAAAACAATAATTGGAAAAATAGTTTAAGAGAAATAATTAATTGCTCATAATAATGTTTTTGGTTCCTGTAGTTGCCTCATAGATAAATGAGGTGAGATTGACGAGGTGTGTTTGCAGGGACAGCTCGCAGGTAACTGGGTGAAGGGGTCGAGGTGTAGCGTGGTGTCAGCACAACGTTACAGAGACTTGATGATTATCACAGCTTTTATGGCACTCCGCTTCAGCACATGTGACACATACCAACCACAGCAGCGGCGACAGTGACAGTTATCTGACTGACAACAAGGCGTGAGCGCCGCTCAAGGTTTGTCAGATAACTTGCTGATGTGACTTTGTTGAGTTTAAAGTAAGGTTCAGCATATAGATGCAGAAAAGACACTCCTCAACTGTATTTACAGTGCTGCACATTGTGATAAGCGTGCATAGTGCAAAGTAATGGCGGTCCCAGTAGGAAGTAAACTGCTGTCGAGACGACACATTTATTTTATGATATAGGGAAGGTGATTTTGAGAATTTTGGAGACTGACGAAAGCCTTTTGATTTAGTGTGGGCATGTGGACAAGTAATAGATAGATAGATAGATACTTTATTAATCCCGGAGGAAATTGCATTATGTGTCTGGATAAGGAACTGAGATCTGACTGACTATGATAGTAAGCGAAGGCAAAGAGAGTAAAGGAAGGTGCAGACTGCAGATTTTGCAAAATCTATTAAATGAAAAGATGTTGGCAGGATGGATTTTGGTAGTTGAGGAACTTTGAGGCTGTAAAGCAGAGAGGAAACTGTAGTCAGATGCAAGAAAAAGAACATTTAGAAGGTTTATTTTATCAGCAAAAACACACTGAAAGATTATGAAGTAGTTAGAAAGTCAAATCATTCCTTCCTCAGTAGTCGCACCGATGGTTATCTTCTATCGCAGCCTTTCCTGTACTATCTAAACGGTAGAGGGACAGGTAGATACATGCTGTTTATTTCGTGTTTGGCTTTTGTCATCACCGTCACGATTTTCAGTGGTGATCCTCAGAGTACACACCACCAAATCACCAAACATCATGCACAGGGTAGAATGCTGCTGTAACACCAGTTCCCCGTGAGTCACGACACATCCGTGTAAAGGGCTTAACACGAGGTAGGAGGGGATAAGCAGCACCCCTGATGTTTAAGCTGCTTTCGCTTTGCAGCAGATGTGAGTATCTCTATTCACTCTCCCTCTCTCCTCCTCACGCTCTTCGTCTGTGTGTGCGAGTGCATGCTTGTGCGTTCATGCACCTCACGAGCACTAAACCTAACGTCACGACTATTAATGTATTCTGATCAGCCCACTGAAAACCAGCTAATCTTTTGCAAGGGAAATGAGGCAGGAATTAGATCCGTTCGCTTTTAGCATCTGAGAAACCTTACAGTTTGTCTCCATGCTTCTTCTAGTTGCACCTCAACTCACAACCGCTAGTAGTTGTGAAGTCTGATGCCTGCCTTATTTATTTATTTATTTATTTATTATTGCCATTTATCGCAAGTATTGATTAATGTCATACTTGTCACAAAGCCCTGATATGCATGAATCAAAAATCCTGCCTGAAAACTCCTGTTTTCCTTTTTAATCTGTTTGTGGTTGTTTTTTTTAGCTGAAGTTGATTTTAAAGGAATTTCAATTCATCTCATTTTCAGCCAGCAATGATTAAACTGATATTGATCGTACTGGAGCTCAGGATACCAGAATTTCATTCTCTCACTCAGCAGCTTTCTCCTCTATGTTAAGAGTAAATGTATTTGTTCTTTTCGTAGACTATTGTTCGAGGCAACCGGCCGCCCAAAGATGCATCCATCAACGGCCTGCTGGAGGAGTTTGACAACATCTCTGTGACGCGTTCCAACTCTCTGCGTAAGGAGAGCCCACCAGGCCCCCACCAGGCGGGAAGTAGCTCTAAACCCTCCAGCATTAGTCATCTGAACACCCCTGAGGAGAATGGCTTCAATCATTACTACTCTCGCTACTCCTGTGACCTGGACACTTCCAGTCGGGACTTCTCTGTTGATCCCAGCAGAGCTGGCCTCTCCATAGATGGAGACTGGACGGTTGGACGTCACTATCGATTCACCAAGCAGAACGGTCACTCGCACCCCATACGCAGCCCCTTCTACCCAGACGCCATGCCCCAAAAGTCGGACTATGGAAAGCTTCCCCCAGATTACCACACTTACCTGGAGAGCAAAGGACGCTCAGCCGATGAGGTGGCCTCCACTGTGGGGAGCGGGGTGGGCTCCAGCGGTTACTATCGGGCCTCCGTGGGGGGCTCGTCCAGTCAGGACTACAGGGACACTTCAGTGGGTACGCCGTCTCGTGCCTCGCTACACAGCGAGCAGATCAACTACCCAGACAGCGAGTGGAGCTACGGTGGCCTGCGGGATGAATACGACAAGCGACCCAAGAGTTCTTACGTGACCCAAACCAGCCCGACGCCGGCCATCAGGCAGCGATCTCGCTCAGGGTCTGGGTTGCAGGAGCCAAACATCCCCTATGCAACCAGCGGGGCTTTCAAGAACCTTCCACAGGCCCACCCATACAGCTCCTACACCTACCCTCGCCTTTCAGAGACCCTCGCAAACTCACAGACTATGGCCAAGGTAAGACACCAAGCACTAAAGTATGAATGCAAAGCAAAGTAACTCAACTCTTGTATGTTATATGTTATATTTCTGGCCTGCCTGTCAGTGAGACGTAAAGGACTATCCCTCTTCTCTTTGGTATCCATTGCCTACGCACACAGATCATCATCATCAGCCAAATACCCAGAAACCTCAGCATTGGGGAAAGTGCTATAGAGATTAGTACAAAGTAATGTAGAGAATGAATAAAGACACCTGTTGTTGTGCCATGGTAGGAAGAATCAATTAAAAATAGTAAAAATGACCACAGCAGGGAACAAAATCATATTTATTTTGACAGTTTATTGCAATGACATTATTTGACTTTAACAATTTAAAAAATGACAAGAGAATGTGTGTATTTAATAGACCATGATGCAAAATTCTCTTCCAAAAAGTAATATTCTTAGGCTAATCTGCAAGAGAATGCGATGGCTTCGGTGATTTCTAGACAACCAGCAAGTAAACAGATTGTTATCAAAACTGCCCAGCAATACAACTTTAGAATGGTACACATTTGCATATGAAACACCTGAAATCTGACTGCGTTGGCATCCAGAGAGCGTGATGCAGCCTCTGATGGAGAATGAAACCTCAGAGTTCATTCTACTCTGATTAATTCACACACAGTCACAAATAAACCCTCCATACATTAGCAGTTCTGTATCGACACTATATGTTTCCAGTATAAATTACCAGGGATGACTCTTTTGTATCAGCATTATTATGCATACCTGCATTTGCTAGGAGGTATTAGACATCGATGTTATTACAGGAGGTGTAGCCGCGAGGGGTAAAAGATGCCGGTAGTCAATGCAGCAGCAGGGTAACAGAAAGATTTGTTCTATGAAGTGCTTTTCATATAATTTCTTCATATGTGCTTCACATCTGTAGGATTCCATGTTGCCATTATGACTCTGGAGGTGTATGCAGAGCTCTGCACCATACCTCCTTTACACACAGCGAGTCCAGTTTACTGAGAGGAAAACTGGGCTTGCTGATGTAGATCCCAGGGTGCCTTGATGAAAAACCATTTAACCTGCATGCTTCAGTAAATAGCCACTCAGGAAAAAAAAACAGCCACAGAGAATGCAAGAGTAGCAGGATTGGAAGCGACACAGGAGAAGGTCATTTTTCTTATATATTGTTCATTATTACCACTTTTCGAGTCTTTGTGCTAGAGGAGGTCTATATCTTTTCCTGAAAATATGTTAAGCACAGAAATTGTAGAACCAATAGAGGTTTTATATTAGTTAAAAAAAAACTAATATCTGACTGTAACTGTTATAGTATATTTATTATATTATTTCATTTGATATTTTCTTATTCAAAATCAAATTAAATATATACAGTACAGTGATTGAGACTAGAGAGTAAATGCACTCAAATTTGCCTTGTGATGCTTTTTTTTGCTGCAGTGTAAAAAAGAAAACAAAAAAGAAAACAAGGAGTCATCTGGCAGCTTAAGAATCACTATTCTTCCCGGCTCATGGACCCTGTAACAAACCCGTCTTCTCTCATTCTGCACCTTTTCTTCTCTTTCCCTCATGCAGCCCACTCACACCACTGAAGTAAATCCGTCTTTTTTTTTTTTTTCTTTTTTGCTGCTTATGTTGAGCTGATGGGGGTTTAATAGTAGACTTGGCCACACACAAGTGCACAGACGCACAAAGATACAAACACACACATCCTCTCTCTCTCTTTTTCTTCCATTCACTCTCTTGCTGTTTTGTGCTGCAGCTCTCAGTGACAAATTGATGTTGCGGCACTTTCCCTTTCTGCAGCCTTAGCATAAAACTGGCCGAACGGTGTTCCACCACAGAATTCAATTTCACAGTTGAGTTAGGTTGTTGATTACCCTGCCAAACTCAGATTAATGCGCGTTTAACCAACATGGATCAGGAGACCCTTGGCTGACAGCCAGCCAGCAGTGCCGGCCAACCATAGGGCGGGCATGAGACTGGGCTGTCCCAGCAGCAACCCCCCCCCCCCACACACACACACACACACCTGCCTGAATGTGATTGATTAAAAGAGTTCACACCAAGTAATTATACACCTTCCCAACACATCAGGGCTCCTCCTGCCCTGTCTACTCGTGTGTGTGTGTGCGTGTGTGTGTGTGTGTGTGTGTGTGTGCGTGTGTGTGTGTGTGTGTAAATCAAGAAGAGTGTACAGAGAGAAACAAATGAAAGGAAAGAGAAAGAGAGGTAGTTTTTTTATTATTAAACACTCAATCCCTTGAGAATTTATGAGAAAAGAGACTGATGCTGGTTAGAGACTATTCTTCTGTGACACAGGTGTAGTCAGGCGGAAGCAGCTCGATCCACTCTGTCCTGTTTAAAGCACAATGATCACTGTTAGGTATACTGAGATATTTTTAATCATACATTCTTATATAAATATGTTAATGAAATGTTAACGATAAATGAACACTGTTCAGTATTTTACATTATTTATCCAGGTAATCCATCAAACTGTAATAGATATGTCTGGGGATTCATGTGTAGACAGTAGGACGAAACTTGTTCCAGGACTGGTTGCTATGGGGGCTGATAGAATACTACTGGCCTGGAGAGCTCTGTAGGCGTGTAATGATAACGTATGTTCCCTGTCCTGTGGACTAAACCGGTTACGTCTGTTAGGTCTGATGTACCTGCATCTAATGTAGAGCTGGTCATGTCACATGCATCCACACCCCTCAGTAACCAGGAAGCTGCTGTAAAGCTGTTTCCATCAATCTGTAAGTCAAGTCCTTGTCCCGTCTTCCCCAGGGTGACTACGAGCGTGTGCTACGTGACGGCGGTTCCCAGGTCACAGGTGGTGAAACCTACCCCCGAGGGCCTCTGAAGCAACCCCAGGGCCTCACCAAGCCACCTGGATACCCTCCAATACACCTGCCCTATCCGCCTCTCTTTCACCATTACAAACCTTCACCCTACCACCATCCTCCCTCCCAGCCCAGCCCACCGTACACCCCCCAGGTACAGTACAAGAATAACAAATGATTGATGTTTGACTGATAACTTAAAGCTCATCTCCAACCTGAATGTGTTTTTATTGATGCAAATCAGAACATTGTTCACTCCAGAATGACTTTTGAAAAGAGATCCTTCTTCTTTAATAATAAATTCTTCAACAATAAAATTATATTGTGCATAATTTTGTTGTTATTTTTTTGTGTTCTCCAACACAGGGGGCCTACTCACAGCCTTCATCACCTTACATCCCACCAGGAGCCTACCCACCTCCTTCCTGGGGGTCCAGCTCAGACACTCAACCCTCCAGAGTCTCTCATGAGCAGTTCAGAGCTGCACTTCAGCTTGTGGTCAACCCAGGTAAGAAATAATTTTAAAAAAAAAGTGACACCGAGCAAAGAACAGTGTTTTCTGCCTCTAACTTGACCTGTATTATGTTTGCTTGCAGGTGACCCACGGGAATACCTGGACAGCTTTATTAAAATCGGCGAGGGCTCCACGGGTATTGTGTGTATCGCCAGTGAGAAACACAGCGGCAAGCAGGTGGCTGTAAAGAAGATGGACCTCAGGAAACAGCAACGCAGAGAGCTGCTATTTAATGAGGTCAGGACCAGTTAAGTTTACGTTTACATCGATGAAATGTGTGGATGGTATCAATAGAACTTATTCATTCTGGCTAATTCTTTCTTTTCTGTGTTCTGAGCTGCGCTCTGATGTACAATTTCCCCACATTCACCCATTTCATTTCAACTAAGTTTTTGTCTTTGCGCCTGTCGCCTTTTTTTCAGATGAGCATTTTCTCCTTTGTAATAATCATAATAATCATACATGAGGGGAATAAACAGAATAGGTTAAAGAGTGTGGCGGTTATTAAATGCTGACTACTCCAGAGATCCATAAAAGTCTGATGATACATCGCCTCATTAAAAACACTTCTCGTTTTGCGTGATTTGTGTGAGTGAATGTTATTTTCTTGTAGGTTGTGTGATGTATATAGTTGCTGTTGGTCAGCAACTATATACTTATTATTATCATAGTATACCAAAAATAATTTTTTAAATCTCATCTGAGACACACTCATAGCAGTCAAGGAACAAGCGTATTTTTACATCTTAAAAAAACGAAGTACTGAAAATGAAAACACACCACAAGAAACACTCACAGCTGTTACGTTCACTGTCTGCGACATTTTGAAAAAAAAAAAGGCTGCAGTCACACTGAATTTAATGTTTTTGTGACAAACTATGTTTGGTAATTTAGTAGAAAAATATCAACTGTGCAAATGGAAAAGAACAGATTTCTTTTATCAGCAATGTTGCACTGATTCTATTCTGGGTCTGTGTGTGTGTTTG
This sequence comes from Antennarius striatus, assembly GCF_040054535.1. Taxonomy (NCBI): domain Eukaryota; kingdom Metazoa; phylum Chordata; class Actinopteri; order Lophiiformes; family Antennariidae; genus Antennarius; species Antennarius striatus. The sequence continues at coordinate 9,719,355 of NC_090794.1, read as the reverse complement.
TGTGTTTAATGAGAGCAAAGAAGGAACACGTGTACATACAGTACATGCATGAACACAGATGTGGGTGTTCAGTTGTTAGATAATTTACTTTGCTTAATCCTATTAATTTCTGTATGTAACCCTTTTAGAGTAAAGCCTGCAGAACATGTTTCGTATCAGAGAAAGAAAAATTAATAAATAATTCAAATCAAATGCCTGAATTTAATAAATAATATAGACAGCAGATGATTTCATTTCAATATGTTTAACACGTAGTTAAACACTACTGCTCCTTCTCCTCCTCCTCCTCCTCCTCCTCCTCCTCCTCCTACTTCTACTACAACAACTACTACTACTCCTACTACTACTACTACTACTACTACTACTACTACTACTACTACTACTACTAATAATAATAATAATAAAATTTGTTAGAATAATAATTCTTATGAGAATAATAACTTAAAATAATAATTCAAATCAAATGCCTGAATTTAATAAATAATATAGACAGCAGATGATTTCATTTCAATATGTTTAACACGTAGTTAAACACTACTGCTCCTTCTCCTCCTCCTCCTCCTCCTCCTACTACTACTACAACAACTACTACTACTCCTACTACAACAACTACTACTACTCCTACTACTACTACTACTACTACTACTACTACTACTACTACTACTACTACTAATAATAATAATAATAAAATTTGTTAGAATAATAATTCTTATGAGAATAATAACTTAAAATAATAATTCCTACAACAACAACAACAAAAAATAATAATAACAATGATAATAATAATATTGATAACAACAACAACACAACAACAACAACAACCACAACAACAACAACAACAATAATAATAATAATAATAATAATAATAATAACAATAATAATATTAATAATATTAGTTCTGTGCCCTCCAGTAAAAGCAAAAAATTGAACAAGTAAATCTAAATGAATCCATTATGTTCTGTCTGTGTTTTAGGTGGTGATCATGAGGGACTACCATCACGAGAATGTGGTTGACATGTACAACAGCTACCTGGTGGGAGATGAACTGTGGGTTGTCATGGAGTTTCTTGAAGGCGGGGCCCTCACTGACATTGTGACTCACACCAGGTAACCTCTGTTAAATGCAGAAATACAATATAAATCACTAAAGTGTACCAAGTACAGCAGTACATTATACTTAGGGCATTATTTTGAGCAATGCTGTCCTCTAGCAGACAAAGCTCATTGGAAACCATTTCACCACCTCCTGTTGGTGATCTGTGTGTAGAGGAGCAGGAGATACTCTCTCCATCTGCAAGCATCAAAACAGAACACAGTGGCAGAGGGGTGTCGTGTGAATTCTGTCAGTCTCTGCCTCACTCGTGGATGTTTTATCTGATTCAAGTTTGTGCAGTTAGAATCCAAGAACTGACAACGGCTCTGAAAAAAGTAAAGTATCAATCGCAAACTTTTAGTTTGTCCATTTTTGTACATGTGGCCCTCATCAGAAGAACTCATTTACCACCTCTGAGGCCTCAGCCTCGTCTTCCTTCATGGAAGACATGGTAGTGGGATTGAGGAGAGCCTGAAAGTGTTCCTTCCACCGCTCTACAATATCTTTAGTCAAGATTAGCAGCTCCTTGACTCCACTGTAAACAGTGTTATTGGTGCACAGCTTTCCCCTCCTGAGCTGCAAACGGTTTGCCAAAATGTCTTCCTCCATGGCCTCTTGGAAACTCCTCCCAGCCTCCCTTACTCCCACCGTTCACCACCAGGTATGGGGGCTGCCACCTCAGGTCTGAACAGCCGCTTCAACAATGGAGATGGGGAACATGGTCCACTCTGACTCAATGTCCCCCACCTCCTACGGGATCTGGAAGAAGCTCTCCCAAAAGTGGGAGTTAAAGATCTTGCTGACAGAGAGGCCTCGTGTGCTGTATAGAGTATATGTTCTGACATTTAAACCACTGGAAACTGGCATGCAAAGATACGTTTTCACTGATCGGTTCGGTTGATTTGCATACCAGAATCTTGATGAAGGTGGAAGATTTCACAAGACACAAACCAGCAGATGGACTGTAATCCACTCCAGAATTTGATAGCTTTAGGATCATTGTTCCTCAACTTTCCCTTAATTGCTTCTCTGTTGTTGCGTCGTGTTTCCAAGCGGCCGCCTCATTGTTTTAAGCTTACTTTGTGCTTGGTATTTAATTACAGTCATTTGCGTGGAGTGTCAGCATTAGCGCTGTAGTGTCGGATGCTAATAACATGCTTTGGTGAAGCTGCTACACTGAAGTATTTTGAACAGTCTCCCACACAGATGTTTGCCCGATTGTGTGTTCAGCATGTGTGTGTTACAAAGTTTCAGACTTGCACACCGGTCCTTCAGAAGTGATAATGGAAATCTCAGAGAATAGGAGACTGTTATCTGTGAACTCTCCTTTTTCTTTTTTCATATTTATTTCTGGAAATATGTTGTTTTTTTTAATACTTAATTGATATTCCAAACACATATCACAATCAGTAAAAACAATGAATTGGGAAAGAAATAACTTAATGGTTAAGTTGAAATTGTTCGGTGGTCAACCATAAAAGTTCACCACTTTATTACATAAGTTGATGTATTTTTGAAGTATTTTCATTGTATTTTGTGTTCTGATTAGCTTATTTTGGTAAAATAACCACTGCCTGCCTCATGTTGCATAGATCCCATTGGGTTGTTGGACTATTAGCAGCAAACACACACTGGAATATATGAATACACACACATCTAACACACACAGGTGGGTGAGCAGCAGCACAACAGACGGGTTCAGTCCTGAAGTCTGATTTCAATTATGCCTCATAGTTCATTAATGAGCTGCTGTTAACAGGGTTTTTATACAGTCTAAGTACAAAAGTATATGTGTGCTGGTTGGTGTGGATGAGTGGTTGAATGTATGCATGTTTTGTATGAGTGTGTAATTTTCATCCCCTTGGCAACCTTTACAGGTTCATTAAAATTTCTTTTCACTTTGCATTTGAAACAATTTTCTGTTTCAATGATTCTGGTTTTCTGTTTAATTGAGTGTGTGCGTGTATGTGTGTGCGTGTGTGTGTGTGTGTGTGCGTGCGTGCGTGCGTGTGTGTGTGTGCGTAGGTGGGGGTTAAGAGGTGAATTATTTCTGCATACATGTCCTCCTTCTCTTTGAGTTATCCAGTTACCAGTTCCCCATTAGCAGAAGGATCATTTGTCTCTTATTGTTGTAAATGCATGCATGTGTGACAGTAAAATCTGTTTTAGTATGTGTGTGTGTGTGTGTGTGTGTGTGTGTGTGTGTGTGTGTGTGTGTGTGTGTGTGTGTGTGTATGTGTAGATAGATAGATAGATAGATAGATAGATAGATAGATAGATAGATAGATAGATAGATAGATAGATAGATAGATAGATAGATAGATAGATAGATAGATAGATAGATAGATAGATAGATAGATAGATAGATAGATAGATAGATAGATAGATAGATAGATAGATATTCCTGTGCTACATTTATGCATCCTCTCTTTCTGCACATGTGCTGCATGCACACACTCTGGCCCGCCCAGCTGGGGTCTAGATGTTAATGTTCAGTGGAACCGTGAGTTTCTGTGTGAACTCAGTCGGACACAGTGCATCCCTCCATCACAGCTCTCCATATGGGACCCTGCTGGCTGCAGTTACAGCTGCTGTAGGCAACAAGGGGATGTTTCTGTGTTCAGCTGTAATCTTTTTAGAACAACTGCGGAATCTGATGGTAGCGCTGTGGATATTGTGAGCGCTCTGCTGCAGACTTACATGAGTGATACACAGAATAGCAACCACATGAATATAAGGTGTACCTGTGGAACATTACCTTGTAACAACCCTACATGTTTCCCATGTTGTGTGGGTTGTAGAGAATCTGCAAAATATATGATCTGATTTATTTATATTCTTCCATTTATTTTTGAATATTTCTGGGCAAATTAAATCTACTTTCAATTCAAATGTGAGCAATATGTACAGCAGTTTTATGAGTTGCGTGTGTGTGTGTGTGTGTGTGTCCTCGCAGGATGAACGAGGAGCAGATTGCCACAGTGTGTTTGTCGGTGCTGAGGGCTCTGTCTTACCTGCACACACAGGGCGTCATTCACCGTGACATAAAGAGCGATTCTATCCTCCTGACCAGTGATGGCAGGGTAAGTGAGGCGGTGCCTGGATGATGTGTGTTTCATTATGTGTGCAAGATACTATTCATTCACACTCTTCCCTTTGTGTTGTTATGTAACCTATAGGTTCCCATTTAAAATAAAACTCCAGATCCCAATAGCTAACGGCCCGACGCTCCCCCTGTCACACACTCAGTGATCTTTTCAGTGGGTTTCACTTCTACTGCTTGTGAAGACCCAGTGCCAACAACTCATCATATCAATTAGCACTTGTGCTCCAGTAATAAAGCCCCAACTAATGCCTCCTAATGTACTGATAAGATGTAATTAATCAAAGTATTATTAACCCCAAAGCAGGAGCTTAGCGTTTTCGGTGAAAGCTTTTATTACACAGATGTTCAAACTAATATGATCTCTATTCTGTGTTCTCACACCTTCATGATGGAGAGCAGAGCCTGAGTGCTGCATGATGCTTGTGTCTGTTTGCAGATCAAGCTATCAGACTTTGGTTTTTGTGCCCAAGTTTCTAAAGAAGTACCCAAGAGGAAATCCTTAGTAGGCACGCCCTACTGGATGGCACCAGAGGTCATCTCTAGACTACCGTATGGCACTGAGGTGAAGACCACACACACATGCTGTACTCCGTTTTATTGTACCGATACAACATGTTATTATTGTAATAAGTGTTTTTATGTGTGTCCAGGTGGATATCTGGTCTTTAGGCATCATGGTGATCGAGATGGTGGATGGAGAGCCCCCTTACTTTAACGAACCTCCTCTGCAGGCCATGAGGAGGATACGAGACAACCTTCCACCAAAGCTAAAAGAGTCACACAAGGTAAGAAGGGAGTCAATGCAGGCGTCTGTCGGTGAGGAAACATGGAGGAAGGCACCCAGATACACTGACATAATACTGAAAACATTCACAAACCTTTCATTGCAATTTGCAGTAGACTTTCAATTATAATGTTTTTGTATCAGAATGAGATTCCAGACTAGCAGCTAAGCTGTTTAGCAATGGGCATCTCTTTACTAATGGCGGTCTGCTAACACACTTCAGTTTTGCAAGGCTGATGTTGGGGGTGTTGCATGCTGATATTTGCAGATTTTCTCAGAACACAAAGGTTGCTTGGAGTTTTATGTGTTTTGCAAGTTTGATCCCATGCTTGTCTTGATGATGGAACCAGATGGAAATGAAAGGAATCAGCAGTAATATCTGTTCTCCCGTGATGGCACATGGAAAATGTGAATCTTGGTAAAGAACTGAGTGGTGGCCTGAGTTGCTAGAATGGCTAAATGTGCATGTGTCATATTCTGTATACTCTAAGATCCAGCTAAGCGGATTAATGGAACACTTTCATGCATCTTGTGCCATACATGCATCAAACTCTGCAGTCTGTAACTACATGTCAAACAGGACTGGAATTAAATGTGTAGATTCTCTTTTGTCCAGGTCATGGAATCAGAATTTAAAGGAACTAGACTTCTATTCAGTGTTTGAAGATCTTTCACCTGTCATACAAGAGGTTTTTTTCCGTTCTGCTCAACAAAGATGACAAGAATTAAATGTGTTTCTTTACAACTCTAGGTTTCCTCTGTGCTGAGGTCCTTCCTGGATCTGATGCTGGTGAGGGAGCCATCACAGAGAGCAACAGCCCAGGAACTCCTCCAGCACCCTTTTCTCAAGATGTCTGGACCCCCTTCCTGCATAATCCCCCTCATGAGACATTATCGCCACCGCTGAACTGCTGGAACACAAACCTGCCCTTCTTTACACTAAAAACACACACTTACACACACACACCACGTGGGTGACACTGCCCTCTCCCAGCCAAAACACCCTGCCGCTGGGTGGCCAACCGGTAACACTCACACCTGTGACCGTGAAGTAGATTAGCTCGAGGAATATCTAAGAAATACATTTTAAAAAACACACACACACCACTGAAAAGAAGAAAAAAAAAAAAAAAAAAATGAACTGGTGTAGTAGAGTGTACTGTGCCAGAGGAAGTCACTAGAAGTCCAGTAGAAACATGTGGGCTGTCTCGCCCCTGCAGTCTTCTTTCTTCCTAGACTGAACCATCAGCTCAGTGTTGTGTAGCCATCAGCAAGAGCTCCGGAGATGGAGAAACCTGGGGGCATCCTATCCGGTCAAGATGCAGCAGAGGGCAGAACAGTCGTCCGCAGAGAGATGGGTCTCCGACCGGTGAGGACTGGTCAGTCCAACTGGAGGACGGGCCGCGGACTGGCTGGTTCAACTGAGACGAGCTCTCTCGTATCTCTATTCTCACACACTAACAGTAAAAATGTATTTTAGAGAAACTTGTAAGTTTTTCTGTACAGTTTTGATAATTTGCAGTATTTTATTGTGTCGTAACCATTGTGATATGAGCAGTATTAAATAGAGTTTCTGCAGAGATCTTTCCTACTGTTTATAATCCAGTTTTTGCTTAAAGATATAAGAGATATCCCAAATGAACCCATTTAAACCTAACTGTTACTGAAATTACTCAATATATTTATTATCTTACATTTGTAGACAGAACTTCCATTAAATGTTTGGAGAGAAAAAAAAAGGGAAATGTCAGAATTTTGTATGATGTTTTTAAGTATTTATTTATTTATTGGAATTTTCTTCTGGGTTTTTCTTTTGTCGGGTTTTAATTTACGTGTCTAAAAGCGCATCAGCAGAACATGATATCAAGAGTTATATCATCCGAGCAATACCCGAACCGGTCAATGAAACCATGATGGCCACTATTTATGACACTGCATCCACACATAACATTTAAATGTAGCACAGATTGAGTGGATGTGATAAAGAAAAGAAAGTACTTCTTTTATGCAGACGTCTTTTATATCGGGTGCCTCGTCCCGTTTCTCTTCAGACCAAGAGGACCCTGTTCAGTACGCCCACCTAGCGTGCAGGTTTTAGGATTCTGATGGTAGGCGTTGTTTTCTACTCACATCCTCACTGTCATCATCTCCCTCCTTATCTGTCCCACCTCAGTCAAACACACACCCGCTATCGCAGTAACAATGCCGCCATTCTTATCCCTGGTCAGCCCGGGAGAGCAGTGTAATCCTCCTCCCTACATTGTTTTAGCCATCACTCACTGTGATATGTACATATGAATGTGTGTGTGTGTGTGTGTGTGTGTGTGTGTGTGTTTGTGTGCATGTGCGTGTGTGCGTGATGGCTAATCCTTGACAGACTTGAATGAGTAACACTGTGGTGTTGGCTTGTACAATGATATTGCATGTTTGTTATCAGTGAAACTGATTTAAATTAAAAAAAAAATCCATAAAAACATTGAGAGGTGTTGCATAGTTTTCTCTTTCATCAGCGTTTATGACCTCCACTTGCTCTCCTCTCTTGGTCTCATATCAGTCAGATTTGTTTTTTTTAAAACACACTGTCAGATTATTTTAAGAAGTTCCTTTCAATCATCAGCAACTTTTTTGTTGTTGTTTTTTGTTTTTTTGGGGGGGAGGCTTCCATATTTTCTAAGTCCAGCAGATTTGATTTCCAGTGATTTCATCCTAACTTCACAGAGACACAGAGAGACACATTCATGGATCGGTGTTGTCATAATATATGAGGTCATTTCTCCTTCTTCCCTCTCAGCCATTTCCCTCCGAAACACTGTAATAGAATATTGATTTAGCTCGGACAGAGAATGGAGCTTCTCTCTCAGAGAAAGATTCATCTGCCGATGGTTCAGTAAATAAAAGTACAAGTACTGAGGCCAGTGGGACTGCAGGGCCTCAGTGAGGGACTACAGGGTATCGGTGGGGCTCAGACTCCACACTGTAGACTTACTGAGTTACCATTTAGGTGATTTAACCTGACATCCACATACTGTATTCACATAGACCACACAACTGCTCCTATCACACAACAAGGAAATGAAGCATCAGCTGCTCAGCTGACTGTCTTGCATTCTCATTTGTTAGGATATCTTTTAATATTTCTGTTTTTGAGTGAACAAAAATGAAACTGAATTAAAGCAAAATGAAAGAGATTAAAATTTCTTCCAGATTATTATACTTTTCACAATGTGGACGGGTTTTTTTTTCTGTGGTTGGTTTTTTGACTATATTCTGCAGATATCTGACTTGAAGAACGTAAAGCTAAAGCTGTTAAAAGAATAAATGTGAATAAGATGGCAGACTTGTTTGTGTCTACTCAAACATTGCTTACATGGATAACGTGTTGCTTTGGGAACAGGATTCCAGGGTGGTATGAAAAGCTGTCATCAGCACTGAGTTCATCAAGTAACTTTTAACATGCTGTCAAACTGACACTGTAGCTGTAACAGATAGCATTTGTTTTTTCTGCTAAGCCTGATGTCTGAAGGGAAAATTATCATACAATTAATTCATGGGAGACTTAAAGTTTGCATAAATTTGTATTTGTTTTTTGATTTAACTTGATAGATGTGAAGATATGGAGAGACACTCAGCACAGGGCCCAGACAGGAATCAAACTAGAACCACCAACAGGAAGTTGAAATCTGCTGGTGGAGCTACAGCGGTCCATAATCTACCATCTTCATGTGATTTACCACTTATTAGCCCAACAAGCTGGTCAAAGGGGCGTGAGGAGGCTGTGACATCACTGTTATGTTGTTAAAGGACTGTTGCTGGACAAATCTGTCCATGTGGGGGCGAAGGCCATCGAACTTCATCCTATATGACTTCCAGTCACTAAACATCTATCTCTGGATACCGTTGTGTGTGTTCATGAGAGCTCTTTAAGAAGCTTTGTAATCCAACCTTCAACTGCAGTGTCATTTTGGAGACTGTAAAATAAACCCATGATGATAAACGCTGAGGGTCTTCTGTGTTTGTCTTCTGTCCTTCTGTGAAGACCAGCTGCAAACAAATGTGTGTTTTTCGACTGTAAGAGCGCAGAGGAGGAATTTTTATCCCTACTTATCCCCCACCCCACCAAATGACGCACTGGCAGCAACTCCAGTCTTGGAACTTTGGACAGCACATCAGCAGGTGCCTTTCAATTTAAAAATTGAAACACACTCTGACTGGATTTCTTAATTATGTGATCATAATGTTTTATTTTTCACGCAACATCTAAAAAAGCTGCCAACATATCTTAAAATTTTAAGTTATAGTGGATCTTTGGCTAAGAAAGAACATGTTTTTATTGATTATTATTAAACTGTTCATGATGATTCCTACTATTGGAAATAAGTTAATATACATAAATATATAATTATATTCCCAATCATAACCGTGGTTTGATACTGTTAGTTACAGTCAGTTACATCCATCCATCTCAACCAGAGTTTAAGATAAGTTATCTTCAAATATAAGTCTTGAGGTCTTTAGTAATGACACGCCCAAACCGTGACATGGCCTGTCTGAGTGAGAACCTGTATCAGCTCGACTCTAATCCTGTCACAAAGGATGATGGGTGATCTCCTGACAGTGAAACAAACAGGTGTCGCCCACACAAACGCTCTATTTATTTTCAATTAGAATCCTTATTGCATTTCCTTCCAAGACAGAGATTCAGATGACAAAATCAATAGCTCATCTCTGCAGCCCATCCTCTGAGAGGATGATCAGTCACTCTTGTGTTTGAACACTTTAGTTTGGTTTCTTTTTTTTGTTTTAATGATGTAAAGGAGAGAAGCGGGTATTGTATTTTATTGGGTTTGAAAGATTGAAGAGGGTGCGCTGTAGGGATGATAGATGAAAAACTGGACAGATGTGTAGAGATGGTTCCAGCGATTTATTCAACGAACAGAAAAACTGCATAAAATTGCATCTGCAGATTTTTATGCATAGACTTTTGATTCTGAAAATATCTGACACTTTTTTTTAGATTTTTATAAGTTCTCTGCATTTTCATAAACATTCTCATATGGCATTCTGGTAAATTCTTCTCTATTTATCTTCTGTTTTTTTCTCTTCTTTTTTTTTGATATGTTCCATACATTTTGGAGACAAAATTTGTTGAGCTGAAATCAAAAACGTTGTGACTCTGAATGCCACTGCACTGCACACACTACAAGACTTTGAAACACTATGGCTGCATCCATCAACAAAATAAAGAAATAACGATATCAACATACAGAAAAGAAAGGATTAAAATAATTTAGCAGCAGTTTCAGAAAGAGAAATAAGGGAAGACAACGAACTGTTGAGCAGCAGAAACTCTGACATGATCCTTGAAACAGAAGCTGGATAAAAATGTCCGAAGCAATGAACCCGGAGCCCAGAGATGTTTGGGAGGGGGAATAAAACAGGTAAACTTTAACCCCAAGTTTATGAATTCTAGATGATAATCATCCTGAAATATATTTTCAATAAAGCATATACGTATATCTTTATCATTATTATTCTATTTATTGTAATTCCAACTATGAATTTGTGACATTTAGATTAAACTCTGCAGTTGGATTAATTAGATTTACTAGATTTACCCTCCATCTACGTCCTCAAACTGTCCCCTTCGCTTCCAGTAGGTCCAGTGAGCCTACGGTGGAGATGACACACATTTCTCTGTCTGGGACTCAGTCTATGGCATGACAAGTTTCCTCTGTGGCGTCAGAGCTGGGACATGGAGGAGTCTTTGTCAGGTGAGCTTTGCAGAGAGTCGCCCACTGCGCGCTGCTGACTACATGTTCTTGTACATGGAGCGATCTCGGGGGAGCTGGGGCTGGGTCGCTGTCAGCTTCAGGTGAAAGTGGTAGATTGTGAGTGTGATGACGATGATGAGGGCCAGAATGAAGCCCAGAATGAGGGGGAGGGTCTCCTCCAGCCGCTCCCTCTGGTCGGTCATGCACTTGAAGGCTGCAAGGAGTGGAAAAATAAAAAGTCACCATGGGGAAGGCACATGAATGATCAAATTATTCTGCAACCGGAAAGCATTTTCCTAATTCGGATTTATTAAATTATTTCAATATTAAAACTTCAACCCTTCATTTATTAATAAATTAAAACTGTCAGATTTGTCCATTTGTACACTTCTGCACAATTAAAGGAGATTAAAATTTGACTTGACTGAACAATGGTCTCTTTTCTCATGTAAGGTTAAACTAAATTAATATATATTTTATCCTCAACTGGTTCAGGATGAAATGTGTGCAACGTAATTTTTTAAAATAATTTTTCAGTGAATGTTCTACACTTGATAAAGTCAACCTCACATTGTTATGTGGTTGGAGGTTTGGTAACTTTCTGTGCAGCATGCTTACATTGTTGTGGTGCGTGCACACTCATCTGCCTGTCTGCTGTGTGTCATCGGTACATGGAGGCAGCATCTGGGTGTGAAGCAACATTGTGTTTGCTTGAAACACAACACAGCTTTTTGTCTTTGTGCTCAGATAGACATGCGAGTATGCAAGTATGCGTGTGTCTGTGTCTCTGTGTGTGGTTTAAAGCTGAAGGTGTTCCTCCCTGCGGACGGCACTATTGCACACCAGGAGGGGGGCAGTGAAGCGGAGCACAGCCTAGTTTACAGCACCTCAGAGCAACTGATTCTTCCAAGGTGATTGGCTCCAGAGGACAGACAGGTACATTGAGTTTGTCTATAAACGCTGCATGGAGGGTGAGGATATAAGTGCACTCATAAAGTCCCAGCGAACCCCACCCCTGCTCACTCTGTCCCTCTCTTTTTGCTTGTCTTTCTTCTCTCCTGTATCCCCACCCCCTCTTTTATCACTTGTCTCCTTTTCTGCAGTACTTCTTGTACTGCACCAGCACCCCCACCCAGAGGTGTGTGTGAGTCAGAGAGAGGTAGATGTAAAGTTATAACACCCTCTGGAGTCCTTGTCGTGATTGTCTGTTTTTTCCTAATGTGTGACTGTAGGAAGCTGTGGCGCTGTGTGGCAGACGGAGATTTGCTTTTTCCTGGCAGTGCTTCACAGAAAGCTCTTTCACAGCAGGGTGTTCTTACGTTCACTGAACATGAAGTCAGAGGCCATGTCGAAAGGCTGGATCTGGATGTCATACATGGAGACGGTGACGCCCTTCTGGTGGTCGCTTGAAATGAGGGTGAGGGTCTGTTGTGCTTGGCACACAAATGAGCGCCCGGCGGGGGTCACGAGGGCTGACAGACGGTGGGTGCTGGCTGTGTGCTTCCCAGCTGGAGAGAGAGGATGAGTCATGAAGGAACGTGAAGTAAAGTGTGTGTGTGTGTGTGTGTGTGTGGGTGTGTGTGTGTGTGTGTGTGCGTGTCTCTGTGTGTGTGAATGTCTACTAGATATACATTCAAGGGATGCAAAAACACACAGATGTGTTTATCAGACATTTTGTTTGTAGGATATATATATACAGTATATACAGTATATATATATAATATATACTGTATATATATACAGTATATATATACAGTATATATATACAGTATATATATATATATATATATAGTGTGTGTATATACACACACACATATATATGTATATACAGTGTGTGTATATATATATGTGTGTGTGTGTATGTGTGTGTGTGCGTGTGTGTGTGTGTGTGTGTGTGTGTGTGTGTGTGTGTGTGTGTATGTATGTATATATATTATAACTTATGAAACAGATATAACTTAACTGAACTGAATGATCACAAAATTTGCCCTGTCCCTACAGTTTTAAAACAAAGAAAACACTTTCTCACTTTGGTCTAAGAAATGAATGGTGTATTTTTAAATTCTTTTACTGTAGTCTGACTGGAGGTAAAAAGAAACTCATCCTAAAAAATCAAAATAATTCAAAGTAACCACTATTTTCAACGGATTATAAAAATATTTATTTGGTTTATAAAAAAAAGAGGGATTTATTTGAAAAGATCTTTAGCAAAAAGGAATTATACTGCAAAGGATGAAAATGTGATTCATCATTTAAAAGACAAGTATTTTCCTGCCATGAAGACCTTCTATAACTTTAGGGGCATCTCTGAAATCTGTCGCCTAATAAGTGAGGAAATCATAAATCCATGCACGGGTGAACATTTTAATTCCAGATGGATGCAAACGTGACATGAATGAACCCAGGATAGGACTTTGCTGAGTGGCCCGGGAGACTCACGGTTGTACGCGTTGATGAAATGGGACGTCTCCGAGGTGTCGTAGACGAACTGGACTTTACTAATCTTCCACACCTCAGCGCCCTTGTCACGGAGCTCCTGTAACACGCAGAGAGACAGACAGAGGCGTCACACCGGGCTTTTCCTCTGCGCCCAGAGGCAGGTTGGCCTCCACTCATGTAAACTGTCCTCTTAGAATCCTGTTCACCGCTGAAATGATGTGTGGCGTTTGATTCGAGATGGAAAGGCCAGAATTAAATAGAAATAGAATAATTTTAGCTCATTTCACATTTCCACAGTAACTTTGTCAAAGTTTGTGTAGTTTTGATGTGCGGCGCCTTATTATTCTTAAGTGACCTCCACTCTTTTTATTACATGCAGGGATTCAACACATTTCTCTCATTTCTCGCCCACCTTGGTGAAATAGATGCGGAGGGTGTAGGCTTTGTTCTTCCAGCTAATGTGAATCTCTGATTCCGTGCTCCCACATTTCCCCTCGATTTCTGCACCACGGGGCAGAATGAACGACGCCTGCTCGGTGATCAACTGCCAAATAAAACAACAACCGTGAAAACAAGAATTGATAGATCAGGACAGATTACAGATCCACATGCTGCAGTGTTTTTAAAAAAATAAATAAATTATTATCTAGTAACAGAAGTATCCAATTTTACGCACAAAATTAAAATAAATAAATAACCAGAACTATTTCAGTGAGTTTTATCTTTAAACAAATGCAAAATAAAAATTAAGCTAATCAAATATGTAAATATATATATATATATATATATAAATTATGTTGTCATTGCATTCCTTTCCAATGTAATGCCTCTAATGCGACGTCAGCACTTTACGCACGACTGCACCCTTTAGGAGATATTTTTAAACCCAGCTGCATTTTTTTTTCTCAACATACATTTTCATCCTTAATACGAATAAAAACAGACGATTTAAATAAATAAAACGTTTCCTCAGCACTTTTGCACAAGCGAGTATTATTTTCGAGTTCATGAAAAGCATGTAATTTCCCAATTTACGCGTGTTGTTGACGCACGGGCAACAGTCCCTGCTTTTCAGACTTTCAGAGACGGATACCCGCATGGATTAAGATGCTTTGGGGAATCCTTACGTCTATGCCGTTGAGAGCGAGCACGTCATACGGCACGAGGAATTTCACTGCGAACTCCACCATCAAGCATGTTGTTCCGTTCTCCCGGACCGCGAAGATGGCTTTGTCGGGATTGTTGGACAGACCGGACAGGTTCTCGCCCTCCTGCTCCGCCAGCACCACGGACAGCGCCAACATACCTGACCACAGGGGGGTGGGGTGGGGGGGGGGTGACAGACGAGGGCACTTTAAAACATGCAGAATCAGCAATAAGGGAGTTCAGAGGAATGCCCCCCCCCACCCCACCCCCCCACACACACATTTATAGATCACTATTCAGGGGCAAATGTGCGCAGGAGTTTTAAAGGATGTAAAAATGTAAGGAGCCACACACACTTTCATGGGTGAACACACACTGCAGTGAAGTCACGACAGCGGCACACACACACACACACACACACACACACACACACACACACACACACACACACACACACACACACACACACACACACACACACACACACACACACACACACTTCTTACCAAACACACCGAGCAGCAGAAGTCTGGCGCTCTCCGTGGTGCTGAGCCCCAGTCGTCCCATCGCGATCAGCTTCCCCGGCTCCGGGAAAATAAAAAAAAAGGAGGGGGAACTGAATGGACAGCCTGCGCTGAACCCGCGGAAAGAAAAGAGAGAAAGGGGACACAGTGACAGGAGGTGGGAGGGAAAGAGGGGAGGAAGGAGAGAGAGAGAGGGAGAGAGAGAGGAGAGACGCCTCCACTCGGAGCCCAGAAGTCACGCTGCGAATGCAGCAAAAAAAAAAAAAAAAGTCTTCAGGTTGGATCCGGTTTGCGGTGCAGAAACAAACGAGGAGTCCTAGGGTCCAAACTAAGCTTCAAGAAATAAAGGTCAAGTGAGTGTCTCTCTGTTATAGTCTCTGTTATTCCCTCCGAGCTGGAGTCTCCATCTCTGGTAGAAAATGAAGGTCTGGCTGGAAAGATGTGTTTGTGGAGAGGAGAGCAGATGCCTCCCCCCTCCCTCCCTCCCTCCCGCTCCTAAGCTCTGTTTGAGCGATGGTAACTGAGAGGTGCTGCAAGAATCACAACATCCATCCAATCGGCTAAAAACCCAGGTTTGTTTTTTTTGTTTTTTAAAAAGAGAAATCTTTATTGAGATTTAAGAACTTATGGAACAAGCGAAGCTGATGCTTTAACAGTCTTGATAATTTGTCTCTGCTCACATGTAAACAACAACAGCATGACATCAGGAATGAAAACGCACCGCAAACAAACAAACAATGGTTTTGTTCTCACCTCACACTCAAGTAACAACTTCGGGACTCACGATTCGCTTTAAATGAGTTCACTGAACGATTTGCTGGAAGATACAGCGCTGTGGACGCAAAAGAAAAAAAAAGATGAGTATGAGAAGTTTATTGCACCCCCCTCCCGCCACTAGCCTCGATAGAACCCCCCCCTCCCGCCTCATAGAGGTAAATACTGCCGAGCACGGGGGGGGCAGCGCAATACAAGTGAGACGTTGCGTCTTGTTGTCGTGTCAGTTCGGTTGGCGCCTGGATTTTACGCACAAAGTTTTCGCCAAGTATTTTACATTTATTTCAATTCTCGATGATTTGTAGTCGTAGTCAGACGCAAAACGTAGATAATGTCCGAATGTTATGTGACAAAAACGTTTTTCAGCGCGCATTGAATAGAATTAGACGGAGACGCTTGTAGCTTCACAGTTGTCGGAAAGATCGATCCGCACTACGACGGAACTGATGCTGTCGTCTCTTGGTTCGCAGCCCCTCCGAGGATGCTTCGCGCTTTGTGGAAAAGATGCGCAATCACGTTGAACTCAACGCCGAATCTTGCTCTAACTTTATCGCATCTTTTTTTTTAAAACTCAGCGGAGGTGAATCTGCATAAAAGTGTGTTGAAAGTCTTGGTAGGGGCGGCAATGGTTGGTCCGGGAAAATGAGTAAGTTCAACTTTACAAAGCTGCTTCGCGCTTCGTCACAGTTTGGGATTTACGCAAAGGCACCAGTGCGCGCTCCGCAGGGATGAGGCTGAGGATTGTGGTTGGTAGACTACTTTCTGTTTGGTAGCAGCTGTCATAAAATCTACTTTAGATGTTTTTTCCCCTACTTACTTCTCATTTTCTTTTGTTGGCAACTACAGGCGTCAGTAAGATACCCCGGGAAGAGAGCGCGCTGGTTGGAGGAGTTTCTGGTGGGCAGGGGGGTGAAAAGTATTGAATTTATGTAGACTCGATTTCCAAGTACAGTTTTGAACCAACTGATGCTCTGCATCATTACAGGTTTGAGAATGGTGAAGTTTGTTCACTAAAAGTCCAACTTTTCTGTCAAACTTGTAGTTTTCCCCAGCCTCTTAAATGCTCTCACCCGAAACTCAACCCCAGGAGAGTGACCCGCTGTCCAGTCCCGAACCAGGATCTTAACTGTATCCAGGTTTCACAGGCGCAGCTGAGTGCGGTGCGCCATCCTGACGCGTCACGGTGGGTCCTCTCTGCAGCAGAAGCTCAACAAACTCACACCGAGTCTGTAACAGACTAGGAGAGACGAGGGCGGTCTGTTCGCTCTCTGCTTCTCCATCCAGCTGGTCGAGAACCAAACTGCAATCCTTGTTCATCTCCTCCTGAGGATCTGAGTTCCTGTTCCTGATCTGCACTGTAATCATTCTTTAGAACATGGAGCAGGGTTGGAAGTGTTTACTGGGGCGAATGCTGTTTAAACAAAACCATCATGTCTGTTTTATAGTGAAAGGGAAGCATCGGAGTTGCCAAGCAACCTATACGTAATTGTTCCCCTTCTAATGGAAATAGTTCACTTTTAATAGCAATGAAGAGCTTCAGCCTATCTGATCAAGAGTGTCTCAGGGTGATGAACTCACCTCACACTGGTTGATGGGATTTACACTGAGGGGCTCTGTGACTGTGACGCTTTGACACGTTTCCATTGATGGCATCTCTGTTAGTCAGGACAACTTTCTAAAGATTCAATAAACAAATTCATTTACACAAACATATTATTTCTGTTAGGACATAATATGTGTGGTTTGCTTGTTCTGTGTCTGCGTGGCTGCCTCCCAGAGGCAAAAACACGAACTGGTGACTAAACATCCCACTGTGATGAACGGTTGCATGACTGCGTGTCAATACCTGCTATTGATAATGTAAACCTTTTAAATACACAACTTAAATATTCATGCTTTCTCCCAAATACCCACAAAAATGAATTCAGTGAAACAACACACATGATCCAAATGGTTATATGTCCCATTTTACACCTGGATTTATTGGTACACATACTATAAAACAGTATTAAAGGAGCTGGAGAACAGTATTTTCATTGCTTTAAGTTCAACAATACAATATAAATACAAAAACACACACAGAATGGTTTGGTGACAAGCTACAGTCCAAATAGAAAACAACAAGGAGATACAGTAGAAACTGAAAAAATCAAATGAGTGACGTTGCTCTGCAAAAATAAACTGCTTCTTTTTCTTGACAAACTAGAGAGCCAGAGGTTACATGTAATCACACAAAAGAAACATTCAACTAGTGCAAAAAAGCCTCTAACAAACATAATTTTAAGCTACACATTATATCTAATATATATTCATTTATTTATTTATATATATATATCTTCATATAAATAAACCCCTTAATTTGGCATTTTATCATTCGTAAAAGAGCTTTAACTTCCTAACAGACACCGAGTGGCACATTTGAAAGCGATGGAATAAAATTTAAAAGCACTTTTACTCGTTTATCTCTGTTCTAGATATGTGGTGAGAGCTTTAAACTGTGTTGGTGCAGTGAGGGCTGGCTGAAAACAAAAAGAAGACACAAGGAAACCAGTGGTTGATAAAATGTCTTTCCCCAACATCCAACAGACCCCAAGCCCTTAAACGACAGACGACATACATACCAGTATATACAAAAACATCCCGTCCACCTTTCATGTGTATTACAGCAGAATAAAAGAAAAAGAAAACATTTTTAAAACACCTTTAACCCCCAAGAGCTTCATTTATCCATGTTTTATTGTTCCTAATGACCTTTGTCATTATGGCTGATCTTGGTCATCCGCCATGCGACGTGACGCGTTCGTATATGAACACACGCCAGCGGCCAATAGGAATCCTTCATTATAGTCACATTCTTCCCTCCAGGGCAGTGTACAGCAGTGTTTCCTACAACCGTCTGTAGTGTCATTAACGTGGATCTGGCTGGGACAGGAACACACCTGTCTCGTCTGAAATCCACAGTGTGGATCGTATGCGTGACAGGTTTTGTTATAGATCTGTGATCTTACTCTGGTCTGATTTCTGCTGGGAAAAAATGAGGGTGACTATCTGAGATTGGGATCATTCAGTCCAAAAGTTATTAATGGAACGCTTCCCTTCAACAAGGAAGTGAGATACGAAGGAGATGAGATGGTTTTAATTTCTG
Organism: Antennarius striatus; assembly: GCF_040054535.1. Classification (NCBI taxonomy): domain Eukaryota; kingdom Metazoa; phylum Chordata; class Actinopteri; order Lophiiformes; family Antennariidae; genus Antennarius; species Antennarius striatus. The sequence goes on along the minus strand of NC_090794.1, from coordinate 9,700,573 downwards.
TCTTAAGCTGACACGGCCGGTCAAATAAAGCAACAACAGCAGAGTTAACATGGAAGAATGGATGGGATTCCTTATTTAAAAGTGTTTTACAGATTTGGCACAGTTAATAATGCAAAACTCTTGTGCAATGACCAATAATAATTCCATTAGACTTTTATTTTGGATACCTTTGTGATATTTCAAAACTATTTTTAGATTTGTCTTTACACATCATTGTCTCCGTTTGATGACTCATAATTTCATGTATTCTTTCAGTTACTGCTATCATCATGACTGTTTTTCCTGTATTTTTATGCCTTGAAATTAAAGAGAGGAATACATTAGTCATGGTTTTGTTGGTTTGCATAGTATATATAATTTTGAGCATAAAATTTTAATGATTGAGCACAAGGAATGGTTTGGGGTGGTGTGTGTGTGTGTATGTTACTCAAACATGAGTTTTGTGGCGTAAAGTGAAGGGCAGCCGTTACACAAATCTCTTCAGCGTATCCCATGAATCGAAGCATAACCCCACACAGAAACCAGTCATAAAAATCACTGTGAACAATAAGTCATGATCCCTTTATAGTCTTATGATTTAGCTAGGGCAGCAACATTGCTGAACAACAACAGTCAAACTTATACTGCAGGAATAGGTGACAGAGTGTTTGCTACTTATACAGCGATTTAAAATAAAATACATTCTTACAGAAAATCCACAGCAGTGCACTGTAACATTTTCCTTTGCTATGATGGCCAATCACATACAAAGTGCTCAGAACAGGACTGGTGTGTAGCATACAGTGTGTTTCGTAAACCTATTCATGTAGTGCTGGACTGACATTAAATTTTAATTCTCCTCCCCTCTATCGCACCGTTTCTGGAGCAGTAGTTCTGACACCGATTTAAAAGAAAACAAGTCAAAAGGGGAACAGTTATCCTCTCCTGTTCATGCATCCACCAACAGCTTGTGTTGCCCGTTGGATGCAGAGAACAGCAAAGGGGACAGTTTACGTCTGCGTACAGTGGAGGAGGGGATGCGTCTGAATCTGTGGCTTTGTCTCCGTGGTTACACTTCCTCTCCTGATAACTGGTTAACAGTGAAAAGCTCAAATGGCTCAGTGGTATACAGTTTGGTGGGAAAGGTACGGATACAGAAACTGACCAGTGGGGAGGGTTGCTGTGTGTTTGTGTGCGTGTCTGTGTGTGTGTGTATGTGTGTGTGTGTGTGCGCTTATGTATCAGTCTCAGTTGCTCACACCACTGTGGCAGGTCTGCGGTCCATCTCCTCCTCCAACTTCACCATCTGCTGCATGTCCTTGGCCTTGCAGGAGGCAGAAAACACAGTTAGACTAACAAGCAGAAGCTCCATCTCACTAAATGTGTGTGTTCAACAGCTGCAGAGGATCTAAGTCTTCTTACCAAATCAGAAATGTAATTTTTATCGGGACTTATAAATGCAGCTTTCCAGTATGAAAGAATCTGGTTCTCTCCTCTATTCAGAGCATTTCCTTGCAGGTAAAATCAGCCACATGCTCTGTATGAGTGATGTTTAATGGTCGCCACAAAAGTTCAACCATGAAAGTAAATGATTATGAGCAGGAGTGAAAGCGCAGTGGGGCACTTTGGGAGCTGGCTGTTTTTGCTTAGTAATAGCTGGTGAGTCACAGTGATAAATGACTCAAGCTGCTAGTTGGAAATGTTGACACACTGAGATCTGCAGACTACAAATGTGGGAATGAGATTTCACAAACTCAAATGATTCTCTTCCATTCTCCTCAGACATGGACCCGTTGCGCATTGTTCCACTGCTTTCGTTTATTTTGATTCACCTCAAGTTAGTTTATGACAGAAGTATGGGCATGAGAGAAAATATTACATTTACAGGCAAAGAAACTTGAATGCAGCCATGAATGAATGAGCAATGGCGAGGCAGATGATGGCAACATGATGCAACACAATGATGGTAATGACAGTGATTTGGCGTGAGAGGTAGAGCTGAGTGAGATGGAGATGCCTACCTTGAACCTGTTTGTTTGCATGGTGTGATTTCAAAAGCTGTGCCGGAAGAAGCAAATCAAATTAAAAAACAAATGAATATGTGTATACATGTAAGGTAAATGAGTGTGGCAGATGACAAAGTGAAATGGTGAGGTGGAGATATGTACAACTAATATAAGGGATTTTATTGAGAATTAACGCTATGTCGTTACTGCGTAAAGAAACTTTTAGTAACAACGAGTCTTCACCAGAGAGGATTTGTTTCCTTAGTACAGTGGTACCTCTACTTACGAATGTCTCTACAGGAAAATATTGCATCTCGTTACGAAATAAATTTTGAGTTACGAAAGGTAAAAATGGGCTGCCACTCGCAGCTCCCAAAGGTTCCTGAACGCAACATTCTAATAGCTGCTCTGCCATTGGCTATTATCTAGCATCTGCCTGGCATCCCATTGGCTAAGAGGGACCTCTGTATGTAGCTAGACAGGTGTCTATGAAGCGTCCTCGTCATTTAGCCCTCGACCCATGAGGTGCTCTGATATTTTTCAAATATATTATGTTTTAGAGTATTCGCTATGGACCCCAAGAACATGACGGAGAAAAGAAGAAAAGAAAAGACAAAGAAAAGAGTTTTTTTTTCCATACAAACAAAGCAAGGGATAATAGAAAAGCATGAAAAAGGGATGCGTTTGGTTGATCTCGCCAAAGAATATGGCCGAAATGCATCTACAGGAGGACTGGAATTCACTCTGTTGTTCGGCATGGACAGGCAAGATCGCATGAACCAAAGAGGGCAAAAAACAATGAGGACAGCAGTTAAAAGGTAAATGACCATCATTTTTATTCTTTACTCTATTCTAAGTTTTTTTTACATTATGCACAACTCTTTATTGTGTAATAATCTAATTGTAACATGTATTTGTTACATGTTTTGATGCATTTTTATGCTTTATAAAACATTTATGTCTGAATTTTGGGGGGCTTGGAACGGATTAGGGCATTTGCATGGAAAACAATTCTCTACTTACGAAATTTTATACTTACGAAATTTCTTCCAGAACCAATTAATTTTGTAAGTAGAGTTACCACTGCAAGTGAGAACTTCAGGTTTACACTTTAAGTTTGTATTTAGAGTCCCTGGAGGCAATACTGATGGCAGCTATGTGGAACGGCTCCTGCAAAACTAATTACAGTTTACGGCACAAAACGACACAAACTGCAGCCTCTATCTGGGGATAAAAGTCAGTCTCTGGTCCCCCGTCTTGAGTTTCATTTGCACTTAAAAAGCCAGAGTAGCCCAGAGGACTATGAACACAGATATTCTGATTTATATAGAAAGTGTGCTTAATACATGTCTTTATACATTTCTGTAGTCAATTATTAATTTCTTTGGTATATTACTAATGACTATACTCATTGGAAGGACCGTTTTCTTTCTTTATTGTCATACCTGCTCATTGAACCTCTCCAACTTCTCCACCTGTTCTCTCTGGTTTTTCTGTAGCTGCTCCATCTCCTTCTGAAGCTTCATGGCCAGCTGCAGACAACCACATCAAAAAGCACTTGTATTTAAAGATCTTTTATCTGCCGATAAGGTCTTTTTTTCTTTGGTAAGAATGTTTTCTTGTATATTTAACATAAATATTAATTAACATATATTAATTATTAAATTAATAATAGACTTCCTTACAAAATAAGACATTACTTCATGCATAGGAAACGGAAAGTGTGTGTCCTTTCTGTATAGTTTCACCTAAATATTTTAAAAAGAAAACTGTGATAGTCTTACCCTTTTCCTCTCATCCAGAAACTTCTTCGTGTTGCTGCTGTTTAACTCTCGCACTCTCCTACAAAACAAAAACCGCAGGAGGAAAATACAATCAACAACAATTCAACATTCAGCCAATAAACCTCTCCTGGTGAGTGCCATGATGACAGATGAATACAGCACGTGGACCCACCTCTCTCGCTCTGCCTTGTTTTTGATGCTCTTGTCCTGGCTGATGGCTTTACCGTTCTCCATGGACATCTTGGCCTGGTTGGCTCGCATCTCTTTGCTCTGCCTGAAAGTGTAGAACAAGAAGACACAAGAGTTGTAAAGCACACTGACAGGGATTAAAACAGCTGCAAGTAGCAGTTATGAGACTGGAGCTTCACCCTAGATAATTAAAGGGTTGCTGTTCCTTCAGGGGTGTGGTGTATGGTGTGTGGTGTCCAGGTGTGTCTGTATGTGTGTGTGTGTGTGGTTGTGTGTGTGCGCTCGCGAGTGTGCTAGGTTGTCACCGTTCGTGGATGAGTTTGAGCTGCATGGTTTGTTGTTCCTGGACGGTGGCCAGGAGCTTCTTGAGGTGTTCACACTGCTGTGTAACGTGGCTGTCCTTCATCTCCTGCTCCTCGCTGCTGTGACTGCTGATCAGCTCGGACCACTCTTTAGTGTGTTGTGCCGTGATGTCCTTTACCTGCGCACACAAAACGAATTGCAGACACACACTTCTAAGCTAATCATGCAATGACTTAGGGAAGTGACTCCATCAGACTTTTCATCTTTATGCATTTCAGGTTTGTGTGATGGATTTTGGTTTTGGTTCAAAAACTTGTATGTCACCTTGGTTTTGTGATGAGTGATCAGTGTTTGGATTTTATCCTCTGTCTCTTTCTTCAGCTCCTGGCAGTTGTTTTCTCTGCAGGGAAACCACACACACAGGAGTTCAGTCTAGTCAAGACAAATATGGACGACGTGCTTCTCTCCCAAACATGAGTTGTGTCATTCTGATTATCATGAGTGGCATCTTTTTGAACAGTCAATGTGTCTTCATCTACCCTCGTTTTTTTATGGCTTTCTCAAGTAGCTTCTCCAAGGTGGTCTTCTCCTTATCTTGCTGGATCACCATCTTGTCCGCCTGGGTGCAATGGGCTTTCTGCATTGTATTTTGATCCTTTTGAAAAAATAAAGTGCATCATTTGAGTATTTATTTTAATTGTGAGAGTTTTCAATACATCACCTACCGAACTGAGTAGATGTGAGAAAAGATCCGAAATCATTGCAGCTGAATTATCCAACCTTGATATAATTTAAAAATCACAATACTTTTAAAAAATTATATATCGATGAGCCAGTCAGCCTCTTCATATTCAGCCAGCAGATAGTTCTGGACACTATTATACCAAGACCAAGATAATTAATTTACTACTTAAAAAACAACAACTATAAACTTAAGCTAGTTGAATTTGGCATTCAAAAAATCACCCACCTTTGAATGTTTCTTCTTTAAAGCACTCAGCTCCTTCTGCTGCTTCTTCATCAGTTTAAGGTACGTCTGCAATGGGGCAAAAATGTATTTTTACCTGTAGCTGAGTAGAGGGGTTAATTTGATCCTTTTCAACTCATTATTGGTACTGAAGCCTGATTACAGTGGTTTAGTTTCTCCAAGAGAATACACAAAATATTATTAGATGCCCAATTTAGGCACTAAGCTGTTGCAACTATGTGATAATTCCTTATTTTATTATGTAATTATACGACACTACAACAGTAACACAATGATGTTATTGTCACATTACTCATTAAATATTCATCACATTAACACCAACAGATTCAAGTGTCTCTGTCCTTTAATCAAGTTCCTTCTTCATCCTCAAACAGAATAACTGTTTCCTTATTATTTATGTTTTATCACAGATTATTTTATATGCAGTTATTTACTGCATGCAACTCCAATGTGACATCACAACCACTCATCACAAACTTAGGTCTCTGAGCTTGTAGCTTTTCTTAAACTAATTATTCATTATAATATCATAACATCATTTGTTACAATAATAGAATACTTCACTCTATTCTGTAACCAACTGCTATATTTAATATGTCTGGAGACAACTGTTATGAATTCAGGAAACACCAACCTTCATTTGTTTTAAGTCATCAATGCTGACATTAGGCACGAGGGCAGTATCTGAAACAGAGGAAAGTGATCTTCACCATGTGTACACATCTTGCCAGCATGTAGATAATACTAATCATATATATTAAATCTACCCTTCTTTGATTCCGCTGTGTTATTTTGGGTAGCGTTGGATGTCTGTGCCATGTCTGAGCTGGCCTGTGGCGTCACACTGGCCTTCACAGTGTCTCCTTTACCCTTTCCCTTCTTGTCATTCTTTGAGCTTCCGCTGGGAACATCTGCAATGTCGTTCTACACAAGGGAAAAGGGACTTAAGTGTGCAATTGCAGCATCATAATGAGCTGCTTTACTTTTGTTATTTTCATTAAAGATGAGTTAAAACTGCTGGTGGCCAGTTAATCAGGTACAAACCAGTTCTATATACTGAATCTTTGGATATGTGTGTTTATTGCCATGTGTACCGTGTCAATCCCCAGAGCCTTCATCTGGTCAGCTCTTTTTTCTGCAATGGTCAAGAACTTTTTGGGGTCTGATAGGGCATCCACAATTGCTGAAACACACAAAATATATCTTTATAACAGACCACAGACTTTAGGAGATTAATAATTTCAGGAAAATTCCCAATTAAGAGCCATCATACTGAAGTCCTCTCAACTCACAAAAATCTTCAGATCGAGTGTAAAAGCTTGTTCGTGATTACCTACTGCCTCATTATATTGGCTATGTCTACTAGCGCAGACTGGGGTAGAGGCGTACAACTGGTTGAAGTAAAGCACAGGGTTATTTTAAGTATCATACAGTGCTGTTTCTCTGGTAGGAACTGATTCCTGTAGCAGATCTTATAGAACAGAGCTAATGGTTACAGTAATGGTTCCTCTGTGCAAGCCCCTCGGCTTTATTTAATGACAATCCCAGTCGTCCTGCTCATTTGTATGCATCTGCCTGTTTTAAACTGTCTAATACTGCACATTCACTGTCATCATCATTTGCGCCATGCCATTACTCTGAATGTTCAGACCAACCCGAGGCAGAGTCAGTGAGGAGGAGAGAGAGATGCATTGCCTTCCTTTTATTGCTCTACTTCCTGCAGGCTATAACTTCATTGTCAGCCACAACTAAACTGAGTAGTAAAACCAAGTATGAGTAAAAATAATGTAAGTCTGCACTTCAACACCGAAGCTCATAGCCACATATACATGCATGACGTTTTATGAATGTTTTCTATGTACGTGTGTGTGTTTACAAGTATTTGTGTGTGCTCATCCAAGTCACCTCCAAAACCGTCCGGCACGTAGGTTTTGAGGATGATTTGGCAGAAGATGGTGGGCAAAGACAGGGGCTTGTTTCCTTCGTTCCTCAGCGAGATGTGACGGTAGCCAGCCTGCAGGCCATCCAGAGGAAGGATCCGCTGGCCAATCAGCTTGTTGTTGTCGTCATAGACGGCAATGCGCAGTACTGCCAGATCTGGTAAGATCACCTATGGGAGGGTGGGATGAAGGGAAATAGAAGATAGGATGGAGAAGTGGCCACAGTATAAGAAAAAGGCAGAGGCGGACAATAAAAGTCAGTCATCAGCCCTGATGTCAGTCCTCATGAAGTCCTCATAACTCTGATGTGAACACAGCAACGACAAATTATTTTGCATGAATTCTAGTAAGAAGCTCTTGTTTTTAACCTAAAGCAGGTGTCGCTAAGGGGGGAAGGTCAAGGATGACACTGAATGGGACACTATCAGAGGATGGTCGCCATGTGATACAGGAAAAATGCATGATAATATAACAACACACTGTATCTTACTGACAAGGCCATCTCCACCGTGGGCCTGTACACAGGGAGAACAGCATATCTTGCATATACTGTATGTGTGTGTATGAGTGTATGTGTGTGTGTGTGCGCACCACAGGGGAATAAAAGAGACTCTTAACTAGCATCATGTGTGGAGTTAAGTGAACGGAAAGAGGAGGATGATTAATACCTTGACAAAGGGAAGCTAAGAGATAAGAGCGAAGAATACTCACTGGGGATGAATGGCTGGTGTGTGCTTAGGCAAACGGAGCCTTGGTTACTGTATGTGTGTGCTTCCTCTGTATCGTTCCCTCTGAGTCATCTTCAGAGAGCTGTGCATGCAGGCAAAAGGTGTCGTAGCATTTGAGGGCATTTGTTTCCGTGTTGTGAGTGAGAAACGAGTCTCGCTAGCAACTCGGCTTATGATGCACTGTGTGTGAGTTTGTGAATGCGTGCGTGTGTGTGTGTAGAGCAGCACTGCGGCAGGCTGTGATTGATGGTGTGTGTGAAGCTAGAGTCACAGTCATGGCTGAGAGACTCCTCATTCTGCTGAGAGCAGCAGCTTTCTCTCTCTATGACTCAAATCTCTCCCCTCCATTCTCCCCTTTTCATCTGTTTGTGTCTCTTTCCTGCCCTTTGTTTCTTCTTTTGTGTGAACCATAGCACAGAAAAAAGAAATATCTCTTTCACTTGGTCACCTTTTCTCAAATTCCTTTTTTTCCCCTCTTCTGTTGACCAGTTAATTTTTTTACATTTTCAACTGCTCCCCAATTCATTTTTATTTTTGCTTTTTTCTTGTCCTCCTTCATCTTCCTTGTTATCATCATTTATTAATTTATTTTAGGGTAGGTCATCCAATGATCAGAGGATTGGCGGTTTGATTCCCACTTACTGGTGTGTGAATGTGTGTGATTGTTCTGGTGGTGGTCAGAAAGGCCATTTGCGCAGACTTTTTAGTGTTCAATGTTCAGTGTTTTTGTTTTACATAATTTTATGCTCTATCTCCCCCCATACAACGTCACTCTTTTCCCACCCCTCTTACTACCTTTCTGAAGACGAATGGTTCCTCGTTGTAAGCTGGGTTCAGTCCGTTGTTCATGACCATACGTGTGCGGAACTCTTTCCGGATGGTGTCTGTCGGCAGCCCGTACATGTCCACCTCAACGTATGTTCCTATCTTCTTGTCTGACAAGAACTGTCCTGAAAACACCTAAAGTAACACCAGGATGTCAGTATGAATATTTCTAAAGGATTTTACAGAAGCAATATTCAAAAGGTTTATTAAGTTCTTCACTAGGGTTGATCTGGTCATCGTAGATGTTACGTTAAATTCTGAAAAATTGAAGTAAAGTTATGAGAAAGGTTTTTTTTTTTAATGTACATATTCAAAAGTCAGAGCAAGAAGAAAGCACTTAAATTCCTCCCAGGATAAATTGTTAAGAGAATCGATTCGCATACATATGAATATAGTTCCATTTACTTATACATATTATAACTTGTCATTCCTGGGCTTCAACTGTTTTCCATTATGAATAGTGTCCGAATGGCCTGACCTGTACACTGCAGGTTGCAGCGATGACACCGTCCACTGGCGTCTCTGAGAAAGGGTCGAACGTCCTGTCTGACCGCCGCATGAAGTCGGGTTTCAGGAGGTACCTGACAGACACACAATAAATATGAGGAAACTGCACACACTCAAAATCTGTCAATCTTTTAGATGAAATGTGGGGAAACTGACACAACGTAAAATAGATAATACTGATAATAACATACTACAGTACTTTCAAGACAGTTTTAGTTTCAATCACATTATCCAATAATCTATTAGGAGAAAGGTGTTACTGAGGCTTGTTGTGTAGGACTGTGTCTTCACCTGGGGCTCAGAAAAGTGATATTAGTAATGATGAGTGTCTGCAAAAGCCCTGATCTTCCCACATATGAGATTTCCAGCATTAGCTGTAAAATCTCTGCCCTAGGGGACAATATAAGAACCGAGGGATGGAGACAGCGATGGAGAGAGGAAGAGATAGATGACTGCAGAGAGATTCAGAGGCGGGCAAAGATGAGCTTGCTTCCCCACAGCAACTCATTGGCTATTGGGGAAGACAGTAGCTAGTGTGGTCGCCGCTGGTAACCAGTAATGAGATGTGACATGCCTTAATTGATGAGCTCCAGAGAGGGGTAGAAAAGGGTGGGTTTGGTTGAATGGGATTGAGAAAAAGACAGGAGGGGCTGGAGTGAAGAGCTGTTCTCACCCGCAGGAGCCGTTGTACTCAAACTTCCCTTGGTTCAGCTGCATGGCCAGATCTGAGGGCGCACATGAGAGGTGTTTGGAGACAGAGACACAAACATGAGACTCTCACAACATCGTACCTAAAAAAAACCCAAGTTCAAAATCTGTTGATTATGGTTGTTTGAAACTTTCTTAGCTAAGAGAGACAGAGTGAAGAGAAAGAGAGAAACAGAGAGATACAGAGAGAGAGAGGGAGAGCGATGCACAGAGTTTTTACATTTCTTCTGACACTGTGTGTCTCCCCTCTAACCATTCATCCCTCTAACACAGAAGGTCAGCCTTGCACATGCTTCGCTCGCAGCAGGCCATATGGTCCAACCTCTTTTGCCTCTGGCCATGGGGCAGCAGCTGTTTTCCAACAGGCATCATTCACTGCATAGATGTGTAAGTGTGTGTGTGTGTCTGTGTCTTTGTGTGTAAAACAGACATAACAGATGAAGTGGGGGAATAGAGAAGGAGGACCTGATGCTGCAAACCGACATGCATAAACCTTACAGATACTAAAATCAAACATGTACAAAATCTACGAGTGTGTAAATTAACAAAAAAAGATGTTTGACCCAGTGAGGAGCATGATTTATTTTTTACAGAAAATGGTGAAAATACCATATTTTCTTGGTATAGTGAGAAGAGAATTTTAATTGAGCAAACAATGTCTTTACAGCATTTTTGCTTATGGATTCCAGAGCAAATCCACAGTAAGTCAAATCAACAGTTTCCTTTAATCACATTTTTAGATTAGAACGCAGTTCTTGAGGCTAATGGCCTTTATTGAAACTGCTTCAGCATGTTGCTGGCGAGTTAAATATTTTCTCCAATAATTAAAGCAAATTAAAGTCAAATAATTGTATTAGCATGGTGGAAGAATTTTCAAAGCTGTTAGCAATTTAGATAGACTAATTCAGGTGAAGTAACTGTTTAAACTACACTTTGAATAAAAACGGGATGCATAGGGAAAATCTTAATTATTCCTTGCATGTTTAAGATGTTGTTGTTGATTTGTAGCTCCTTAATCATCCCAACAACAATTATAGATGATAGTTTCCTTATGATGAACGAATAAATCAGATCTGAAGTTCACTGCAGGCTTCACCTAGGGCTTGATTTTTATGTGAGGTCAGAGTGTATTGTGAATATAATTATTATAACATTATTGCGTGCTATGGTACCTGGGGTCTGGAAGTTGAGTGAGACCATCTGGCAGCCAGCGTTCCAGAAGATCTGAGGCATGTAATTACTGGAGTCCACCCGACCCCCTTTGGGATAGATACGGCTCATCTGACGCTTGTTGTAACTGCACTGACACTAAGGATTTTTTTAAAGAGTGAGAGCATGTGTGTTCCAATGCATGTGTGGGTATACATTGAAGTGATTATGGACGTGTGCACCTATTTTTAGTGTGAACAGCTTGGACCATGCAGAGTTATAGCGAAAAACTGTGTGTGTGTGTCTGGCCAAGACACACAGTCCAAAAGGCACACTTACCTCCAGAGGCTTTCAATTCTTCTGTGACAGCAGAGTGGAAACAAATATGCTCTTATTTGGGTGACCTCAATCTATGAAGTTAAACTCAGAGTTTATTGGCTCATAAATTCCACAACTGAGTGAAGTTAACTGTGCTCAGTGAGGAAGAGTGGAACCCAAGTAGTCGTAATGGTAATAAAACATCAGAGAGTTTCCACTGTTTATTAAAGGAAATATAATTGGCTTTATAGCAATTTGCAGTCCATTGTTTATCTGTTGGCTGATGCTTAACTGCATAGGTTCAAAAGCAGCAACTGTTCCTGGATGACAGATTGCCAGATTAATTTAGGATGCGTGTCATTCTGCTATCCCCAAGTGGTCAAAGTGGTTAATTCAGGTTTGGAACATCCTGCTAGCATTAACCTTTTTTTATATTACAGAAGTAATATAAAAAAAGGACTTCTTTAACACATGAAGTCTAAAACATAATTATAAGACTTTGTATTGTTTAGACAATTCCAGTGTTCAGATAAATGCTGTATAGCTTTGAGCTTAAAGGATACTTCACAAACTCTATGGCGTTGGTCTTCAGATAACCCAGACCCACAGACTCATTAAAGGACGACATGTTATGGTGGATGTTTCTCTCTGAAACACAGGAAAAGGGAAGCAGATGTGTTTGTGTTACTTTGTTTTTAGGACATTTAGATAATTTTTAGATAATCTATTCTATGTATTTATAGACAAAAATCTAGCAGGATCATAGTAGTAAGTAATTAAGTAGGTACAAAACAAGTAAAGACAAAGCCAAAGCTCACCCTCAGCCAAATCAAAACTCTGGAACTTAACAGGTTGTGCGTAGTTGACCATGGCTGAGAGATATGGGTGGATGTTAGTAGTGGCTCCGACATATGTGTACTGAGCTATCAAAGCCTCTTCAGAGTCTTCTTCCTCCTCCCCAGCCTACACAGGACAAAAACAAAAACACAAGTACTCACACTTCACACACTTCAGAGATGACACTAAGTGTTTACTGAGAAGAAATTTTACGTGTTTGTGAGACAGAAACATGTAGCGATGAATGCATACCTTCTTGTTGTTGTCTTGGTCAGATGCTTCTGAGATATCTGTGATGTCTGTCACTTCTGTGGCTTCAGACATCTCTGTTATTTCATCTTCTGGCACCTAGAAACACATGTACACTCTAAACATCCATGTCCATACTTTCCTAAATAATAACATCTTTTTATTGAAGAAAAATGTTTTTATTCATTTTAAAAGGAAATAAATGTAGGTCTGTGTAAAACTGAAAGGTAACATAATTATAATTCATCTGTCTGCAGAACCACTTATGGCCAACAATATAGGGTACTCTTCTTCTGACCTTTCAATTAGTTTTTTTTAATGCAGCATGCAAACTATAATTAATCTTATTTTTACAAAGTAATGAAACAATTTTTATCAAGTTTGCCATTACACTAATCATCATTTTGTATGTTTTGTATTTTTTAATGCACTATTATCACTTGAAATATCCTGTCTTTGAGGTGGTGAACTGGTATGATGTATCCTGTACATCCTGTCTATTCCCTAAACCTGTAACTTCTTAAAATGTAGACCACAAAACAACTAAATCCCCAAAATATTCAGAATGTGATGAATTTTTTACATTTACTTAAGGGAAAATAGTACACACTTCATTCATTTAATTTTAATTTTAATTTTAAAAAGATGTGGTTCTGATTTTCAGTTGAATAAGAATGTGGAATGATGTTGTGTGTTCTGAAAACAAATGTGGTATGATAAGAACTGGAAATCATTATAAAAGGCTGATGATTTAAAAGCAAAGATTGAACAGTGTTCACAACCTCTTTTTTTAAATAATGGATATAATGACATAAGCTTGAGTATTCAGCTCATTTTAAGACAATTTGAGGGACAGTTTGTTTGCAGATGACTGCATTCAGTTTTCATTTACTTATCACACAGCATCCCATATGTTGGAGTCAGGGTTCCATATTTAGGAAAATTTATTGAAGGAAGCAAGGATTTACAATTAAGAAACCACTTTTGCATCTCAAAGACATCTAAGATGTTCTGTCAACCAAGAAATTTGCCAGTTCTTTATAATGTAAATGGTTCATTTTAGTATTCCAGAAGCCAACAATCCTCAAACAGATGACACACCTTCTTGATGCTGTTGTTAAGTTCTTCCTCTTTCCTTGAGCTGACAGTATTATTCTGTGAAACACTGTTGGCCTCTTTCTCACTGGTTGCCTCCGACAGACTGCTGGGGGCCTCAGAATTCAAATCCTTATCCTCAGCCTCTTTTTCTCCTATAGATACATACACAAAATGCAAAGAAATTGTATCTTAAGGCACAAAGTTTTTACATACACATTTATTCATGTGTATTTAGTCTTTATTTGACTAAGTTGTGACTTTATACAATTCCATGATACAGGGCACATCATGCTGACCATTCTCTGTGTCATCTTCATTCTCCTCTCCCATAATGATGGCAGGGGTGTTGGTCTCCCCTGCCTCCATGTGTTTCTTAAAGGCCTCTAGCTGTTCTGTATGACACACATAAACTTATTAAAACATACTGTATAGAACAAATTCAGAGTCAAGTAGTTCAACTGAGTTTTCTACGTACTCTGTTCAACTTCAGGTTTCAAGCGTTTATTTTTGATGAGGATTTTACGTCTGAGTTCAATTGGAGAGGGTAGGGGGCGCCCAGTTTCAATCTGACAAATAAAAAAAAAGTCCATACATTTAAATATACCATCAAAATATTGTGAGGTCTGAGAGACATTTTAATTACAAATTTAAGATTAAAATTTACTGGGAAGTTTTCCAGAGGCTGTTTGAGGAGGAAGTCACCAAAGAGCTCCTCACAGTACTTGGCCATCTTGTACTGCTGTGGTTTACTGGTGATAAATGCACACACATGCAAAAGCACTGGAGTCACATACGTATAAAAACTGTAATCACAATAGTAAAACCCTTATACATAAATCTCCTTGTTTATTACTAGAAACCCACATACCTGCAATGGTTTTCAAAGGACAAAATAACAGGATACTCTGAAGTGACAAACGCTGTCTCCTTGATGGCTTGGATAACATCCTGTTGGATGGTTGTTGAAGAAGAAGAAGTCACAACTCTAGGGGGTAACTCTACTTCATGCAAAAATATTGAAGTAACCAGAAATTTAAACTTTTCCTGTGTGTGTTCACCTTGAACAGAATGTCTGTGCACATGGCCTTGCCATGAGTGATAATTGGTTCCTGGTCTTCTCCTTTCCCATCCCAGCAGTCCAGCTCCACACACCTGAACAGACCGAACAAATACAATATATAATACAATACACAAACAGAGGAGACTGACTTCAGCTTAGCCACATAATTATGCTATTTATGTGTAAACAGCATATTTATGTATATTTAATGTATAGTTATTGATGCAGTGGAATGTGTGTACATGTCACATTTTCACAGGTAACGACTATCTTCACAAACAGCTTACTAACCTGCATCCAGACAGTAGGACCTGGCGGTACATCTCAACCGAAGACTTCCCCCCAAACTGTCGCCCTGTCAGGTAAGTGTTGTGAGAGGAGCTTATAAAGTAGTGGGCCAGCGGCTGGTCCATTTCCTGGTATAGTTCTAGCCGGTCCAAGAAAACTGGAGCGTTTTCATCTGACATCAGGTACCGGCAGAACCCATCACTGGACATGCGACCTGGTGAAAAGGGATACCAACATTTCCTTATCTGATTATCTGACTATTTATTATACAGTCGATACAATTAAATGACAGTATAGAATATACCACTGAATTGTAAACTACTTTATATTATAATATATACAGTCAATAGGAGAGTGTAGATTTACTCTATAGATTAAAGATAAGTGATAATGAGTCACTGTGAAAGAGCTAACATAAAGGAGCTTTACACGTTAAAGCCAAATCAGATTAACTGTAATAAAATATTTAATGGGATGCACGACTACATGTGTTGTTATTATGTTATTATTATAATTACTATTACTATTATTATTATTATCATTACTATTATTATTATTATTATTGTTGTTGTTGTTGTTATTGGAAGTAAACTGTGCTGTCTAGAAAACACATTGCAGTTTCAGAGGTACACAGGCAGATGGCAGCACAGCCTTATCTATCTCATTTCCCATCTTCGGCTCTGTTGTACCTTTCTTCTTCAGCTCATCGTCTCTCTCGTACTTGTCGATGATCTGCATGGCTCTCTTAGGGTCGTAGAATGGGAACAGGATCTCATTTAACCTAGGATCACGCTGGTTCTGACGAACAACAAACATACAAACAGATTGATCCACACACATTGTACACAACCAGACTTGTGTCCAAATCAACTGGATATACAAGATATCTTACATTGACACACAGGACAGGGAAGAATATTAATGCCACATGAGACAAGGTACCAACAGTGCTCATCAAAAACATTTCCTTATTTGGACTACAACCAAATGATTAATTACACTTGATCTTAATGGCTTTCTTACAGTGGCCTTGAACAGAGAGCACTCAGGTATGAGTGTAACAAAGAAGATTTAAGTCTGAACTGTAAGCCACACTAACAGGGGCAATGGTGAAGGATTTGTTTAAAAGCAAGTCCTATGTGTTGCAAAAGGTTAGACAGCTCTAATTAAACAAAAATGCAACACCAAAACAATGTTGTGATGCCACTGGCCACACACTAAGCAAAGTGGGAATTCATCTAACTAAAGCTTTGGCTGAGCAGGTTTCAGCCACGCAGGAGAGCACGGTCACGGAAAACAGACAGCAGGAAGCAAGATGACATGAGCAGGAAACAACAGAACGGTAACCTCAACCCTCCCATTGCTATGGCAACACCAATCTATCAGACACAGGGAGGCAAGCAGCAACAGGGAGGATACAGAGAATGATGAGGGTGGGAACGCAGAACAGGGGAGACAGTGGAAGTTGTCCTTGTAGGCTGATTGGAAGTCAAAACTTTTGTCAGTTTCATCGAGACACGTTTCACTTCATGAGTCACTTCATGACTAGTCTGACCTCAAGCACAATTTCCACAGAGCAAGATGAGGGTCAAAGGAAGGGGAGATGCAGAGACAAGCATGAGCCAGCAAACTACACAGAGAAGTTAATGAATGATAAAGAGCTTACTTCATTCAGAAAGCTGACTAACTGGTCTACAGTTAAATAATCAGTTTTGTTCCCATTGCTGCAAAGGAATTAATTAGAAAAAAAAATGTTATGCTTCTTGAAATAGACACCCGCACAGTCATTCATACAGTCTGTAAGTTAAAATGAGAAAGCATTGTCCAAAAACAGGATCATACTCAAATGTTACACTTTTAGTAAAAATGACATGTTATCCATTCATCCATGGATGGATAGATGGATGGATAACATGTTATTCATCAGTCATAATTAATGCTGAACTACAGAAGCAGGTTAGGCTGTCCAGACACAGTTAGTGCAGCAGGCGCAGAAATATTCATCCTGATTACTTGTTATACAGGTATAATAAAACATAAAGGGATGATTTTTAAGCTGTTTATTTGGAGGATTTGTCATGTTTTTAATTGATTTTGAAGCACAAGGTCAGTAAGCATTGCTTTCACAAGAAGATGGCAGGCTATAAAGAAGGACTCACATTTTCTTGAAGAGCTCCTCTATGTCTGTGCGAGGGCAGATCTTCTGTGTGAGTGCGTAGAAAATGTCAAAGGTGAAATCTGACGGCTCAATTTCGTCATTCTGTGGAGGGTAACAAAACATTTTTCACATGAGGGCTATAAAGCTGCTGATTTTAGTTCCATATGTGATCAATTTTACGACAGTCTACAGTCTGACCTTTCCACTAGGAAGGCCAAGATCCTTCAGAGCCTGAAAGATTCCCTTCTCTGTCTTTCCTGATGCAAATGTCCGAGTGATACTAAAAATGAGGGAAAGATATAGAAGTGGGTAGATAGACATGTTAAATGAGACACACTGGAAAAAACACCCAACCTGGCACAAAGATTGACTAAATCTCCTCAATTGAATTTTACCCTCTGACAGGAATTTTTCCATTAACGTTGGTCAAGAAGCACATTCTCATCCAACTAAACAAGAGAAAGAAACAGATAAACAAAGATGCACTCCTCAGGTCTCATCACTAAGATAATCACGACATGGTATAAAAGCACTTACTGTTTTTTGAGACAGGTCATTGGACAGACATTGTTGGCCTTAAAGTTGTGAATCACTGACCTCAAGCCCTCGGTCCACTTCTGCAAACAAAAAAAAATAATAATTTGAGGACACTCTCTAAACAGTGGCCAGCCAAAGCCCACACACACAGAACACATCAATAGTTTTAGTTTAGAAGGGAGTGTCTTTGGGTAGATGTACACAAATAAATAAAAGACCTCCTAATTCACAAACACGGACAAGCACATTTGAGACAATCAAGAATAAACAGTCATGAAAACATACATATATCAATAAACACAGAGCTGACATGCAACAAACAGTGGTAGTAAACATGAATGACTTAATGGCTGATGCATCAACGGGAACACCAATGAATACAAAAATGTTAAAAGGTTTGAACCCTTCTTGTTTCTGTCTCTGAACATCTTTGATTCCAACTCTCCCTCTATCCAATGAAAACTGGCATCTAAAAACATTTAACAAGGTAACGGCATGAGGTGTCCATGAAGCTGTTTGTGTGTCTGCAGATGTAAATAACTCTGACATCCACTGAGGTCTGCTGCTCAGGGCCACAAGCATGCTGGGAGGAGGTGATGTTTTCAAGGTTTGTGTGTGTGTGTGTGTGTGTGTGTGTGTCTGTGCATGCATGCATGTGTGTGTGTGTGTGTGTGTGTGTGTGTGTGTGTGTGTGAGTGTGTGTGCGCTCTAGCTATCAGACCTGCCTCTTGCTGAAGGCACCCATCACCATAAAAACACCCTTCACAAATACCTAAACACTGTGGAGATAAATAACAGGTCATTGCAGTCGCCATACCTGGATTTTAGTTTAGTTTGAGCCCAGGTGTGATCATTTTATGTTGGGGCTGAAATACATGATGTTATTTTCATCAGCTGTGACAGCTGTAATCATAGTGTTCTTATGTCACTGCCCGTGGGCCCTGTCTTATTTGTCTTAGCACCTGAATAATTTTCCTAGAACAATACAAAACATTTTCTGCAAAATCACAAAGTCATTCAAAAATTGTTAATTTATTCTGAATTTACAACCCAAGGATAAGAAATGGTATTATCAACTTAAGATGTGTTTGGCCACAGGTTTTTCAGTCATTGATAAGCAATGTGAATTTGTCACTTAACAGAATAGTTCACAGACTATCTGTTTCCTTTTATCTCAACGGATTTTATTTTTATATCAACTTAACTTTTATATCAAATAAATACTATGAAAATTTGTAAACCAAAAATAATAAAACTTCTTGAGAGATCGACCCATTTTGGCCTTCTCGTACTGTACATTGCATATTGTTCTCATCTGATTTCCACTCTTTTTCAATCATTCAGCCTCAGTGAACTCAATATTATTCTGTTTTATGTGTCAAAAATGACACAGAAAACAAGGATTGGCATGAAAAGTGAGGGTATGGAAATGTGTCAAAACAAAGATGTAGAGCTGTTTCTGTAATCGATGAGTCAGAAATGTCTGACTGACATGATCACAGAGTCAATGAAAAATGATTCTTTGTTTTGACTTCCTGCGTTCACCTATCTCTATCTGTCATTATTGTTAACAGATCTGTTCAGGACCTCACATTTACTACAAACATGATGATGGAAAACAAAAATGATTAATTGTGACAGTTCATTACCTAAACTAACCAACTTGAATTCACACTGCTGTCACACCAGGGGAAAACAAATTCGTGTTCAATTTAGGTCCACATATGAACGGCTACCGTCACATCACTTGACTGTTCTGATTCGATCCATAATGGGACGTGAATTTGACTTGTTAGGGCTACATGGGCATAAACACCAGATCTTTTCAAATCAAATTTTACTAACTTTCATATGTGGCCCTAGATTAGATCATATCTGAATCCTGGTCAGTTACACAAATTGAAAATGGTCACTGATGTGACTTTTTGTACAGGTGCACTACAATGCTGTTAGCATACAACCAGCACTGAGCAGATCACAAACAACTGATGAAGTGTTTGACGTTCTTCAGAGCAAAATGTCATGTGTACATCCACTACATGAGTATCTCTCTCAGTGATTGTGTTAATGAATGTCAATGATCGACACAACCATCTGAATTGAAAATATCGGATTGCATGTGAGTTGTGTTATTCACATTAACCTGCAATAAAACTTTGAGTTACACATGGACAAAAGTATTTACCCTGGCTGTGTCTGGGTTCTCAGCCACCATGAACATGAAGTTGAGGTTGACCAGATCTGTGCCGCTACAGATGCAGATAATACAGCCCTCTAAATCTGTCTCTATCTTTCCAATGGACTCAAATGATGAAAGGATCTTGGGGTCCTGAGAGAAAGGGTAAAAGTAAGACAGTTAAGCGGATATGCTGTCAGATGGATAAAATGCGTGAACACAGTACACAAAAACGAAGAAAATTATCCGCAGAAATGTTGTCAAAAACTGAAAACAAATAGGTAAAGCCATGAATATATCCTGTCCAGGTGTCAAATTATCTGATATTTAGAGTTAGTGGAGGGAAAGGAAAAAAAACACCCATATAACAGGAGAGTTAGTCAGCTACTCTGCATTGTTTCAGTTGGCAGGCAAACACTGCAGGTGAACACAATGGGACTTACAGTAGGCACATTGAAATGCTTACAGTCATTACAATGCCTTGGAGACTTAAAACTCTATGTAGCATAAAGAGCGCTACTGATATCCATCATGGAATACTGAAGAAAGATGCTAAGAAATTAGAATCGTGGAGACTCCTAAATGTCAGTGAGTTTACATGGGAACAGGAGTTACATTTGTCTCACAATTGTCTATACTTAATAAGACATTAGGTATTTATTTTTTGACTTTTAAAGGCAGCAAAGGTGGTTGTTGCACTCAAGGTAATCTATATTCCACATCACAGCAGAGATTGACATGACTGCAAACTTCTGTTAACTTAATGAAACAGGAAACCCATGAAACTGTTCAAATGCTATCAAAAACAGTATACTGTACTTCTTTCTATCTTTTCCAACATCAGTGTGTTCCCATCAGCACCATGGAACATGGAAACGTATTTGTATTGTATGATTGGATTAAAAGCTCCAGCCAACATTTTAAAACACCTGCCACTGAAAATTTATTTTATTTATTTTTCTTCCTCATTGCATTATCTGAGACGGTTCCTGCAACCATGTTAGCCTCCCGGAAGAGGCCTGGCAAATCATTTGTATTTAGTCTTGGAACTCAAAGAACAGTACGGAGGCATTCATAAACAAGAGCTGCTCTCAGCCTGTAGTATCTGTATATGTGCACATACACAAATTGTACATATGCATGAGTCCACACAGAAGACCAAGCAAACAGACCAGCTCCTTCCGTCAACAGACATACACAGCCTGACAATGGTTAGATACACAGCACACACCAGCGTCTCCTGTCAGGCTTGTGACTTTCTGTGGTCTGACAGGTTTGCATCCTAAAGAGAGCCATGAATCCACAATGAGACTCCTGCAACAGCTTTCACAGTTCTGAACAAACAGCAAGTACTGTTGACAAGGCCAAAACTGCATTAATCAATATTAGATATACAGCAAGCTTATAAGTGTGTGTGTCTATCTGGTTCCATATCAGTTAAATAAATGACTGGTTGTCAGCTGCACTGAAAATATAGAATAATGCAGCTGATCGCTATGTATGTTATCTATAACACAATGTCACTTCTGACAGAGACAGGGAGTCTCATGCCGAGCAGCTGCACACCTCAAGGCTGCTACATAAAGTTTTAAATGCAAGTAAACCCAGTCAGGGTGGGTAATTTGTTTGACACAATTTACTGACGTGGACCTGGTTAATTGTAGCATGGGCAGTGTGCCCAATGTGGCAGTCTAAAGGGAGTTTAAAAGGAATATCTCTGAGGAAGTGAGTAAATGCTTGAATAGGGGGCCGGACAAGCTTAAATGTTGTGAAAACAGTAAGTGAGGAAACTGTGTTTCCTGAAGTGTCACCTTTGGTACGGCTCCAACACGAATACTGTTGATGAGGGAACACTCAAGTACCTGGCCTTCCTGTGGGAATGATACAAACAAGGATAAGGAGATTATGACGGAGGAAGGAATGTGAAGAGGGAAACAGTGGCAACACTAAAACCTCTCACTGACAGTTATTAATCTAGGTCAGGGACATCATTTCTTTCTCATAATCAGGATAACAGCACTTCTTCCACTGTAAATTGCTGACAGATTAGCTGTTGTATCACCTATCAGTTCCGTTTGGGATCTGAATTTCCTTTGAGAGTCTTGAGCCCCAATGACACGCAACAAAAGAAGGTACAAAGAATGGTCGGACCTGGTTATGGTAGAGTAACTCCTGTGTGAATTTAATATCATACTGGTTTCCACTGAAAAAATCCTGGAAATATGTTTCGGAATAAAAGTCAAATATAGGGATTTTTTTAAACATTAAAATCATTGGTATGAATCTTTATTTCCATCTGCAGATAAATATTAAAGGCTTCCAGTTTTACTTTCCTACATAGGTTGATGAGACATTGATGAATTGCTTTTAGAACCAGACTATTTCCCACTACCTTGTAAGCATTGATTAAAATAAGCCCATGTGTTCTTATATAAATTCTCTTGGAACATAAAAGAACAAGTGGTACAATTGCTAAATATGGTACTGGGCATTATTACTGGATTAAAATTGAATACATGATGACGATTGTGTGCAGCAAGTTCTGTTTTTCTAAATAAGTTTCCAGGGTTGAAGGAAGGTTTGCATCACGTAAAAGATACTCCTTGAAAGACTGAGATGCTTTTATGCTGACTAAATATAAACATATATTTTTGAAAGAGCCCTTGGCATAGAGTAATACAGCACACAAATATGAAAGACAGAAGTTGTACCTTTCCCTCACTCTTCCAGGTGATGAAGAAACCATATTCATCTACCTTCATCTGGGAATTGGGCTCAAACATGTACGGGTCCTGGGGAAGGAAAGAAATATATATGTGAGAAGGTGCTTCATTGAACATGAAAAGACTTTGAACAACCCGCCTGTTGACACAGACAACACTTATGCAACTAGATGAACAGATGCAGCTAATGAATTTTCTAAGAGGAACCTGCCTGGCTAGGAATACACACCCATATAAGCACAAACACTGTACGTCCAAAGTCTGCATAAATAAATTCAGGATAACCACACAAACAAACACAACACCCAAATGTTGTATGCAAAGAAGAACCCTATTGCTCAGGCAAACACAATGTGAGATTAATGAGACCATCATGACCTGTTTGTGCAAACATCAGTAGAACACGGTGCTATGACGGGTGAGATGCACACATATGCATGAATCTTGCAGGGTTCAAATGGGCACCAGGCCAGCTAACATCATTCTGCTGAACACACATACTCTAATTTTCGTGTATCAGATCATGAAGAACACATGTATCAAACTCAAGGCCTGTGGACCAAATGTAGCTCGCCACATCATTTTTTGTGGCCCGCAGGAGCATAAAATGTCAGAGTGTCTAAAAATAAATGGGTTAAAAGTGTTTTTTTTAAGCCAAAAACTACATTTCCCACAATGCAGCAACAAAGTGACCTCAAATCAGTTCAGCAGAAACAAAAGTAAGATTAGCTAACTTGTCCTAACCTGACATTTAACATTCAATTCTTTCAGAAGCGGTGACACACACTGTTGAATGACAGAGTCAAAGTGTGTGCATTTTTTAATTCCCAAACCCACACACGTGGAAGGGATCAAACAAAACAGACAAAAATAGAATGGGAAATGGTAGCTGAGTCACTCTAATATTAACAACACACACGCACGCACGCACGCACGCACACACACACACACACACACACACACACACACACACACACACACACACACACAGAGCTGGCTTTGTATTTGGGGACATAATGTCAGCTAAAACCACCGTAAATACCATCTGAAATATCATTTTTCCATTTAGGAAACTGAGACCGCTCTAAGTGCAGCCAAAAGCTTGAGTCTGTTTTATCTGAATTTTTTACTGACAGTCTTCAGTTACACGATACAAAGATGATTCAAAGGAGAGATGGCTCCCAATCAACCATGACTGTTAGGAAAAGACAGCAGTCTAGTGTTACACAAATAAACGTCTTGTCCCTGTAAAACTAAAAGGTTTACAGGAACACTGTGCCTCCACACTCAAAAGACCAATCAGAAGAGTTGAACCATTTCCGATATACAGTATTTGGATGGATGGAGAAACCTTGTTATTTAATCCAGACAACACTCGAAGCACAATTTTAAAACAGTGTATGTGTCCCTCCATCACAGCAGTCATTGAACACATACAGGTAAAAGTGATGATTTATGTGATCATGTCTTCACCAGCACACTCTAAAAAATATCCTGAGGTTGCTGAATTCATAGCTTTAATTAAAATTCCAATTGGTCTACCTCTCATCCATTCCTGACAGAATAGGGTGGTTGTGTGCATCCTTCCAGGCTTGGGTTTTCCATTTATAGTAACATTTATCCCCTTCTCTCAAAAAGTACTTGTTGCATGGGTGGATTTGTGCATGCGCTGACTGTATAGGCATGAAGAGTTAATGCATTTAAATGCATTCTAGACTGAGGTGGATCAAGATTTTCCATACTTATATTTTCCATATAAGAATGCTGTGACTGAAAAGAAGCTGAGACATGTTAAATGAATATAGATCCCAATGTAAAGCATGTATTTCTTCTCTCTGTTTTGTTGCTGTTTGTCCCAGTCTAATATACAATAACTTAGAATTCAAGCAGGCAGCTTTCAAATCCCCTTAAACTGCAGGAATAACTGGATGTGTTTCCTTTCAGTCAGCTTCAAAGTAGAGGTATTTTCTAATCTGTTTACAACAGAAAAAGTACAGACATATTCACAAATTTTATTTCACAGATGAGCAATTATCATGAAGTTCTTTGTTTTAGTAATAGCAGGAGTCATTAATAGGAATGACACTTTAATTAAAATTAATGTGAATGTGTACTTGTTTGAACTCACAATTCCAATCTTTTTCTTGACCTTCATTAACTGTACAGCATTATGAGGATGTTCATCGCTATGGAAACTTCTTCAGTGATTGATTTCAAATCAGTGAGAAGATGAATGAAACACATTTGCACGTTCTTTGGCTGTTTCCATGACTGATCACACAGGATCTCATTAACAACTGGCCGACCTGCCCCAGACCTGTCAGAGAGGAAAACCTCATCTAAAAAAATCTCACAGCCAAGACAAAGCTGATGAATTATTGGAAATCTATGGAGCATTTTAAGCTTCCTTCACTGGGCTGAACAGTGACAAAGTAAAAAGGAAACAAAACCAAACAAAGCAAAACAAAATGTACTACTGCTGTCTTAAGAGTGTTAAATGTATTAAGACATACATTATTTAGAAAGTCTATGCATGAATATTTAACCAGGTTTATTAGCACATGTAGAACTTTAGTGGCCTAATTTCTAGGGCAAGTTTATTGTACACGTAGAGCAACAACTTAATCTTTAAAAGCAACGTGGGGTGAAGCACATTTCTCTACACTGGTAGGGGGCAAAGAGTGGAATAAAATTAAATCTGTTTATTCTCCGAATACTTTCTGTACAGTTTAAATAATGTAATGCAGTGAAACAAGTTTTTGGAATGTGTATGTTTTAGTTACAGCATGACTACATAATATTGTTTTGCATCATACTTTTTAATGGCTGACGGTAAAACTCCTGTAAAATGTCACGGTTCGGCGTGGCAGTGCTGGTGTGTGGCAGGGAGATGGGCCAGGCTTGTGGGTGGAGCCTCAGATCCACACCTGTTGGTGCTCTCCACACACATGATGAGGCTTTTTAAGCCAGGTGGGATGAGAGCTATGTTTGTTTTCTGAAGTTTGATTCCTAGAATTCTGTTCTGTTTTTTCTGATTCTTGCCTGTATGGAGAAGTTTTGAATAAATCATGGAGAAAAGATTCTCTTTTGGTGTCCTACATTTGGGTCCATACCCCTTCCTGCGTGACAGTAAAATACCAGTTCAAAATAGAACAAAGCTTTCCTACCTATATTATTACTCATCAATTTATTTTGATCAGTTCCACCAAAATTGTTGAGAGAATCCATTTTATGATAGTCGTTCCACAGAAAGGTTGGAAGTTTACTCAGATGTATGCAGAAACACCCACAAACACATACAGTATTTTCCACACTATAAGGTGCACCTAAAAGCCTTTAATTTTCTCAAAAAATGACTGCACCTTATAATTCAGTGCGCATTATATGTGAAAAAGGTTTTAAAATAGGCAAATCATTGAAGGTGTACCTATAGTGCCGAAAATACTGTACTGTAAACACACTAACAAATCCGTGGACAAAAAAGACACATTTCCAGTCTTCACCATCTGTTTCTCAACAGGGTTTCGCTGAAATTGTTGAATAGAAAGAATTAATGCTGTTTTTAACATTTGTGTGGTTGTGTGTGTGAGCGTGCGTACGCACGCATGCATGTGTGTGCATGTGCTAATGACAGTGCCTGTATGAGAGCAACCAATAAGAAGCATGTCATCTGTGGGTGGACCTGCCATACGTAATTTAAATTGTAACAAATGTCCCCTGCAGGCTGTGCGTTTGTCAGGCAAGTATTATTCACTATGTCAGGCACACACAGACTTGTAAAAACAGTAGAAGAGAATGAAAGTCCTTGTGAAAGGAACACATTACTAGCCTGTGTTTATAATAATGACACGTCAGATTTTAACAAAAAACAAAAAAAAACCCCAAAACATTATTTGCTCTTGAAAGGACTGTACCTCCAGTTTCTTTTTCATTTCCAGAGATCCACTACTTTAATAAACTGTCAAGACCTTGTTGCTATTATGATTTAGGTAACAGGAAGGATTATACCAGTAGTTTCTATTAATATAGATACATTTTTACAGTAAGCAGAACAGATTGACCTTATTACCATTGAGGCCAGTCCGAAAACCTTCCTGTCTAAGCCTGGCTCATGTTCACAGCTGCAGCACACCGAGGACCTTCTGCAGAAGCATGCTGGCCCAGTTTTTTTGGCTCATTTTGAGATGGCCATAGATTTGATGCTTTTGATGTTAAGGATCCTCTGCCTAAGGCTGAGATTACATTACAGGAGTTGAAAAATTGCAACGGTTTGTGAAGTTATATTTTATCACATAACAAGAATTTCTACCAATTATCTTTTAAATCTTAAACCTGCACAGTCGGTTTTCAAAGATAGCTGAGCATCAGACACTTCAGGATTTCATTAAGAACATAAAAGGAAGTGGGAATGCATCGTCTCATGTGATGCCCTAAGAAGCTGCGGCTGGGTATCTACAAAAATGATGGACAAAGTTTCTGCAGTAATCAATTAACATACTCAACCTAAAGAAAACTGTTTACTTACAGTCAGTCAGCTGTTCTTTCTCACTGACCGATGCGATCTGGCTTACAAAGTATTGCTGTGATCGTCCAGACTCACACTCCTGATATTCATGTTACAAAATTAACAGAAACCACGATTATCTGTCAGCAGAATGGAGGTAGAATGAATCCGTAAATGCCTCAAAATACCAAAAGGCGTGGCGGTATACCGTGGCAATGTGAATCTGGCTCAAAGGGATTCTCCCCCATAGATACAGAGAAGACTGGGGTGGATGTTTTAAGGTTGCATCTCTGCTTGTGTGTATGCACGTGTGCGACATACTTTGCTTTTGCTCGTCAAATGTTCTAGCTAAATATCCTTATTAAGTTACTCAGAGGAAACGTGGGCAAGACAGGAAGACATACGCAGCATTATGCAGATACTTATGGATGCATGTAGAACATGATGGATACATGGTGACACTAATGTTACTGGAACCATTTATCTAATTAAAGATACACTGGCAATGGATAGACAGGCAATGCATTTTCTTACTGCAGGATCTTGCATTTCCTGCCAATTTCAACTGTAGTATAACACATCAATATTCCACTGAAGAAAACCATTAATGGTCAATATAAAAACAAACAAGCCCTGAGAGGCACACTGCGATTTGGAATCAAGGGTCACATAACCAAAAAATGGATTTGACTTGAGCACAATGTCTCACCGAGATCACACACAAATGACGCTTCAGCATTCAGCATTCTCAGTGGATTTGTTGGAGTTGCTGTGCTGAACTTTCAGAATGAAGTCGATCAATGTGGCTTGCCTACAGCTTAAGCTCCAACTCTGTGTGTGTGTGTGTGTGTTTGCTAATAACTGACTCAGGGTTGGTCATTAAGGGTAAATGACAATAATAAGACAGGACAAATTACCCATATCAGCATCAACAAAGATTCTAATAAATCCTACACATTTTTAACCCTCATAAACTATCTAGGACTTTAAAACTGAATTTTCAGTTTATTAGAAAATATCATGAAAAGCTTTAATTTTTCTTATGAACCTATAATAAACATGTTTTTTATTTTTAATAGTCAAAGTTATATTTATTTGAGCATTACAAATGCTTCAAACTTCTAATGCATCATTTAAATCAATATTTACCTCATCAAACCTGTCGAAGGAGGCGCCGTCCTGCATGAACTCAGGCAGGTGTTTCTGCCAGTTGAATTCGTAGGACTTTGTCATGGCTGCTCACAAACCTAATAGAACCTAAAGACGGAAGAAAAGGCAGAGAAAGAATTAGTGTACACACTAGCAAACAAGTGAAAGGCCAATGAGGTCCACATTTAATATCAGTCTTCTTCTTTCTTATAGTCACAAACAAATATTGATTTCATCGAAAACAGCTGATGTAATCAGACCGCCAGGAACTCATCTAAGAATACAGTTTCCTGAGTACAACAACTACAAGTGTAACCGATTACCAAAAACATGCAAGTTTGCAAGGGTTTGGGGGCATGGAGCTAAAATATGTGAGGAAGGAGGTTAAGAATAGATAGAATAACATCAGTCAGAATTTATTTCCCAGCCACTGGGAAAAGTAGAGGCCTCAAACCACCAGCATTGAACTACTGGTCTTGTTTTCAGTGGTCATCATAACAGACAAGAAAACAGGTTTGATCCAAAGATTCATATATCACAATGAACCTTTCTTCAGGCTGATAAATCTGGAGAAAGTAAACTTTGCAGAACTTTGCTGAAGAGCTATCTCTGCTTGAGTCAGAAAAAAAAGCACTAATTTAGGATATAAAATCTAGTTGTGATTAACAGTAGAATGTCAAAAATGTTTCCCTTTAATCATCATAAATGTATTTTATATTTTGGACCTGCTCTGATTTGTATTTTTTCCAGATTTACGACATTATGCTTCACAGAGCAAAATGAGACACTCAGGGGCTATCCTTTGACTTGTGGACAAACACATCACTAGAAAGCAGTAATCTCACTGTGCAGTTATGAAATAAAAAATTTCCGGGCTTGTAAATCAATTAATTATGCAGTTACTAGCTTCCCAGCAAGAGGTTAGAAAAATATATTGCATCAAAGTAAAAAAGCCACCACCACATTCCACACTACAGTAAATACAAATATCTCATTCCTCATTTAACCAGCCAGACATGTTGATGTTGTAACCCTGACTTTACGCTCCTAGTAGTGACTCCAGAATGTCATGTCATGATAGAACATCTCCTGATTGTTCCTAAACAAGACAGTTTGAGTATATCCTAAATTAAATTATGACACGACATGGATGTGTTTTGGGTCAATTCTTATTTCACTTAATGCCCAGCTGGAAACAATGTGACTGGACAACATGGACTGCTCTTCAAATACGAAAAGGAAATGTAGCTTGATAAATACATGAAACCTATTTGTGTTGCATCACGTTAATACATCCAATTCAGAGAGAGGAGGTTGAGCTGAAAAGAAACTGAAATGTGGTTGATAAAGCCACCAAAATATAGGCTCCGCTTACGTCATCCTGAAACATAACAGGCAAAATGAGAGGGACAGTTGACACACAGAATGTGATACACTAGTACATGCCGTATTAAGTTATGATGCAAATACTCAGAGATATAATTTGATTTTCATTGGCTGGTGTTCAGTCTAAGTAAAGGACTGAGATCCCTTATAATTGCAAACAATTTTAGATATAGCCCCATCCAAAAAATATCGCATACAATGTCTGATCAAAACAATAATATACTTTCACATTGTCAAGGCTATGGCACATAGCACATTGTCAAGGTGTGATTTATACATTTCATCAGTGAGAATCGCTGCACAAGTGTCTGTGTAAGTACCCTGTCTTAATGTTAATCAGTCAACATTAAGACAGAAATCTCACATTTCAAGCAGAAATAACTGATTTCCTTGTTATAATTGGTTGTTGATGGGTGAGATGACAGGGAGACAGAGATGAATGGTAAAGATGAGAGGAGAAGCAAGAGGTAAAAGCACAAAGAAAATGAACAGACAGCCACTGTTTAGGGAGAGAAAATAAAGGCAGTGTGAGGTATGAGGTGAGATAGAACAGGGAGAGGAGGAAAGAGATGAGAGGAGTGTAGAGATAGAACAGAGCATTGACTGTCAAGGAGAGATGAATGAGTGAAACAGCTTTAAGTGACAGAAGCTGGCTGGAGAGGCTGAAGTGTCGGCTTGTCTATTTTTCATGCAGGGAACACAGATTAGAGACAACACCAGGAGCTAAACAAAACTACTCCATGGGTGTGTAAAATTCAACAGAAATGCTTTTAAGACGTGTGTAAACTATCATTATGTAAAATTCACAGCAATTCAGGAAAACTGCTTAATTACACAGTAGATAATATAAGCTAATGTCTCCCCCACATGCTTGTTACACTTTATGCAGGGATAGACCCTCTAGTTCTGGTCCAAAGGTGTCATTCGTGTTACATCATACAAGTCCATGATCTGTGGTAAACAGACTGGATTAAATCACAGAGACTTGTAGAAGACGTCTTCAAACCCAGCAACAAGCCATCTGGGGTGTCCTTCCAAGGGACCATAACACAGACACACACATCCTGTCAGGGGACTGAAAACACAGATGCACACATCCCTGTGGAGATTAAGAAATGAGACTAGGCAGGGAGCCAACACCACAACCCACAGAGAAAGGGCTGGAGTAAATAGGACATACCCCATCTACAGTGTTTGTTCAAACTAAAGCTAAAATTAAATAAATAATCCTGGAACATATTTCTGTACTCAGAGAGGGGAAATCGCATAGCCAGTGTGGACTGAAAAGGCTGTGACGGTCCTTACCATTTGCAACAGTTCTTGTTAGATTGCATCCTCATCAGAAGAATGAAATCTGTCCAATAGTAATGCCACATGTCTAGAATGTGTAGCCTCTGAGCTCCTGGGGTGCACGTGAGGCATCAAGAAAGTTGGAGGAAGGGAGTGAGGTCCGAGCACCCTGTCCAACACCTGACAATGAGATAATTATGATAGACAGGAGCCCCAGGAGATATGCTGTTCCCAGCCTCCACACCTAAAATGGCAGCTAGGATAGCACCCAACGGTCCCACACCTCATAAGCTAAAATTAAACTACATCAATCAGTCACTGGTGGAAGGGTTGACTAGGGACACGCTGAATGTACACAACACACATCCTCAGTTAACACCTGATGTGGATTATGTGTTATGTGTCTCCAGTATGACTGCTAGTTTAGTTTAACCAAGTGAAAGGAAACAGTCTTTTGTGCCTCCAGAAGCACAAAACATCACCTTATGTTTCTGGGGTTACTATGATCATGTATCCATTTCAAATTTGAACAGTCTAAGTCTGCAATATCTCAAAATAAATATATTTCTCCAAGTATTCACAGGGGTTTTACTTTTAAATAAACCAGATGAGCACTTATTTAAGATTTATGGCTACTTGATGCAGTACTGACGTTATTATTAAAACAAAACATACAAAAATGCCACATGATTATAAATCAAGAGGAAATACGTTCCTTACTAATTTTCCACCAACCTTCAGTGTGACCAGGGTGACAGAAAGAACACTACAGTATCAACGTGAAGCCGTGGGAATGAATGATGAACTCAGAATCTTTATTCTGGAAGGCAGAGGACTCCTAAGAAAGCCAGTTGGAAGAGGATTGGCCAACCTAAGAGCTGAACTGATAAATTCCTTACAAAAAAGTGTTAAAAGTATGTAAATTCCCCTCAAACATCACTTTCCCTTAGTCTCCTTTTTGTACCATAAGAGGTAAGAAGAGCATTTCTCATTTGGCCAGTGTCTGACTTTATCTGGAGCAGCTGGTAAGAGTTAAAGCAAAAGATAAATGTTACACATGTGAAGATCTTCTTCATGTAGCTTCAAAATGATTACCCTCACACATGGAGTTTGACCATATATGGCCTGACTATATAAGAAACCTCACAGTCTGTGTTGAATTTTTACTGGACAGTTATATACTTGACTGCGTCTTTCGATATCTTTAAGGACCAAAATTGTTTAAAGGAAGACATCAACAACATATAACTGTGATCCCATGTGACAGGAGAAAACTTCGAAGTTGTTAGGTGTACAGTATTTCAGTTGCTGCTCTACAAAACAGCTCTTAGACCTCTGCAGTGAGGAGAGAGATAAATAAATAATGTTTTCCTGTTCAACCCTGTCAAATTTACATTTAAGTACAGTACTTTGCTAAGGAAAATCTTGACAGAAACAATCCTAAACAATACCATACCCAACAGTATAGTTAGCTTGATGTACTCAACATCAAGCTAATGTGTTGAAAAGGTTCCATGTTTTCGGTTTGTAGTTGTGGAAATAGAAATTTCTCTTTGAAGACAGAGATATTTTCCTTATACAGTAGTACTGCAGATGTAGAGACAATGACCTAATAAATGCATATGAGTATGCAGAGATCAAAGGTTGACATAAACATAAAAAAAAAAAAAAACAATTGGGAGAAGCACAACTTTTCAAAGATTACTACTGTGGTGCAGTGGTTAGCGCTGACTAACCACTGGCGAACCGGGTTCGAGTCCCACTCTGAGCGGAGTTCGCATGCTCTCCTCGTGTCCGCGTGAGTTCTCTCTGGGTTCTCCAGCTTCCTCCCACCTCCAAAAGCATGCGCTTCAGGTTGATTGGCCGTTCCAAATTGCCCGTAAGAATGAGTGTGTGTGTGCATGGTTGTATGTCTTTGTGTGTGGCTCCGTGGTGCACTGGCGTCGTGCCCGGAGCGTCCCTCACCTCACGCCCTATGCCGCCGAGATAGGCTCCAGCTCCCAGTGACCTGCTGTGGCAGATATAGCAGTGGTAATCTGAAGATGACTGACTGACTGACAACTTTACAACGCATGTATGAAATCTAATTGAATTCAAGCTGTCCTGAAAAGATGTGCCCATATAATTTGGGATTGCATACTCTTGTTCTTCCATTTTGAGTGAGGAACTTGTGTTCAGTCAGTGTTTGGTTTAATTAATATTTTGCTTATGTTCCTACATACTTCATTACTTGTTTTTGAAATGTGATTTCCTGTTTGCATGAATCTCTTTTGGATTTTGTGTCACTGTGACTATCCTGTATTTCGACTTTTATGAATAAACGTGTTTTAAAAATCAAATTAATCTTCTTCCTCTTGTTCTTATTTTCTTCTTCTTTTTCTATATAATTGGATACGTAACCATATATGAGAAAAAATAAAGTGGAGATAAGAGACATTTGTTTTCTCCTCAGGTTTCCAAAAATTATATTTAGTTCTACCAGAGATTTTGAATGCTTTTGTCTTCTCTAAGGGACAATAGTTTCTGGTTAAATAAGGGCTGATCCCATTTCCTTAATGAGGAGGTGAAGCCAGGTGAAATATATCATCTCAGATTGCAAACCTATTTCAGTAATGAAGAGGATGTGAGCATTGAAATAAAAGAGATGAGTGGCTCTATGCAACTACAAACACACACAGATAATTACACTGACCCATTGGACCTCTTTTAAGGTTCCATGTAGGTGGACCTTTCTGATTAAGAAGATTGAAAAGTGATGAATATTTTCTTACATTCTAAGATATAATGGATCCAACTAAAAAACGTGGACCCGTCATGTAAATGTATGTGATATGGTCAAGAACAGGTTAGGTCGCTGCAAGACAGATATTAAATTCTCTGGAAGAACCTAATGTCACCTGAAAAACTCTTTTGTCGTCAACTTCAGGTCAAGCGCTGTTATAGTGATGGGATACTTTTGTGAAAAATACTAATTAAACTTAGCACACATGCAAAACTTGACTTACAAAACTGAAAGGATTATAAGAACAGTTGTATGGTACCTATGTGAATCCTGTATTTTTAAAAAGCTATGGTTCATAATTTCATGGATGACTGAGCATTTTAAAGTGGATATGAAATTGAAAAGATATCATATGAAAAATTAAAGTTAAACAAGAAAGGAGAAGGTCACTTGCTGGACCTCAGATAAATAGTTTTATCATTCCCCATACAGAAGGTTAGGCATTTCATAAAGGAGCATTTTCTAATCAAATCACTGAGCTATATTTTTTATGAAATATTTCTCTGACAGTGAAATTACAAGCATCTGATCTCTTGTTTCATTAATGGTTTCTGTGCCAATCATTGATATGTGACTGATTGCCAAAGCGTTCTTTTTACATTTATTCTGGTACTGTCCAGTGGTGCGCAATTTCTACTGTGACGTAATCCTTCCATCTTTTAAAAACCCCCGATTTTTTTAGAACAAAATGTTGTGGCCAGTGACACTGGTAAATATAGATGCCGTTACAAAGGAGCTTCAAATCTTAAACCGTAGTGTGAATTCTATGTGGATAAAAGAAGAACTGAAGCCACCCAAGATTAGCATCATCAATTCAGTATCCAACAAAATGTAAAACATGAGGACAGTCTTCCCTGGTGTTCCCGAGTTATGCTGTTGAATAATGAAACTTGCTTGTCATATAAGTGCTTTTTCAGAACATTAT
Organism: Antennarius striatus; assembly: GCF_040054535.1. Classification (NCBI taxonomy): domain Eukaryota; kingdom Metazoa; phylum Chordata; class Actinopteri; order Lophiiformes; family Antennariidae; genus Antennarius; species Antennarius striatus. The sequence continues at coordinate 9,665,987 of NC_090794.1, read as the reverse complement.
GACCTTCCAGGTACGTTAGACAATTTGCATATTAGATGTATACACATCATCATGTGAGCTTGCTAGACTGCGTGTGTTGTCCTAATTAGTGGATAAATATTTGAGTTAGGGTTTACAATGTGCTATGTGAGGTGTTGTCTTTTATCAGTTCATCATTGGGTCCAAGTGGATATTTGTGCCAAGATTTTCGCTGCAGGCACTCCAGGGATAGAATGGGATGGACAACCCTAATAACATAATGCCCCTCACTACAAGTGTTTCCGAGTCAGGAGCATTGACATAGAGAGAATGTGAGCATGCTAACATACTGTATCACTAATTCCGTGTAGGGTCATAGTCTTCATTGGTCTTATTGCCTACACAGTAGGCACAGTGGGCTCAAAATTGCGACCATTTTGGTCACATATGTGCCCAAATTTTTGTCAGTGTGACTATTAAATATACTTGGGAGCACCGGTGTGACTAGGGAAAAAAATCTGGTGTGCCTTTTTTTCCCCTCCTCTCTCTCGCTCTTTCTCTCTCTCCATAGAGCAGGGGTCACCAAATGGCGGACCGCGGTCAGGATCCGGACCGCTTCATGGTTCTGTCCGGACCCGTGACCACTCCATGATAAATTCAGGAGAGTAGATTTTCTTGGCGCATTTTTACTTGCAGTTCGTGGCTACAGACGGCGGGTGCTACTCTTCCAGTTAATCCGGTAATAGCACCACTCAGATCAGCCCATCAGATCATTTGTCTACCCTGCGCTGTCAGTTTACCAGGAAGTAAGACAGCTCGCTGCCGCTGTGAGTTTACCGCTACAGCGGAGCACAGAAGAACGGAGACGGCATAGCTCCAAACGAAGAGAGGTTAACGAGGAAAATCGCTGGTTAACAATGAGTGGACGAAATTTATGTTTATTCCTCCTTTAGGCAGTTCAAAACCATTCAACCTCATATGGCCTGAACACGTAGCATGAATTAAAAGTGGTAACATGAAGCGCCACTATGAAAAAAAACACAGATCTTTTGCACAGAATTATCCCCTGAAGTCCGAGCTGAGGGCAAAATGACAGAGAGAAATGCAAACGAATGTTCACTAAAGGCATGGTGGATTTTGGGGCAACATAAAACATCTTTTAGTGATGTTTTAAAATACAAAACAATCCAATAATAACCAAAATGGTTCAGTCTAGGTACCGGGCTGGCCTGACAGCGCGCCACAATGTGCTACTTAATCCACACCCAGGTAGTGCCACACCCGATGCAGCATCCTCAGGTGAGCGTCCCTCATACAGTTTTGTGTGGATGTGGGGAAAACGCGACAGTTTGTTTGATGCGGACACGTGAGTGTGGACCTGCCGGAGAATGTTCACGAAACAGTCTGAGCAGGACCGCGGTCCTGCCAGGAAACAATGTGAGTGCAGCTGCGGCTGCTCTCCTGGACGAGCGAGAGAGGCGCGCGGAACAGAGATGGTCGGAGCGGTCTCTATCACTCCGTCACTGCCTTCCTTTTGGGTAGGTGCTCCTAAAGTCTTTGTTGGTGCTACTAACTTCTAAATTAGGGAGCACCAGTGCTAACAAGAAAAAAAGTTAATTTCGAGCCCTGCTACAGGGAAAGGTTTATTTTATTGCCCATATTAATATGTACATAGCAAACAATTTACTGTTTCAAGGCTACATTGCAAATTCTAATCTAAACTGTATATAGTCTGATGTGTTCCTGTGTTTTTCCAGGATATCTGTCTTGCATTTACAAGAATGACAGTTATGTAACACAAAGCCCCAATGTAACAGTTTCCTGAAAAATGGTAACACCTTATGAGTCTGGAGTTCTTTCTTAATGCAGTCTAGAATAGAGATGAAACTATTTTTTCTCCTTAAACACATCATCCCTGTGTGTCTGACTGTTGAAAGTCATTGAAAGAACAATTTTCAGTGTGGGTTTCTACACCATTTCTGAATGTGCCTCTTCAACAATGACATTAACCTTCCTTTCACACTATTGGGGTCAGAGCAGCCCTTGAGACTGAAGACATCTTGGGGGACACATCGTCAAACTCACCTTGGCTGACTCTGTGCTACCCAAAACAAAACCATTGTTGCTAATAGCAGTTTTATTTTACTTATTCAATCAGAACGGTCAAAAAAAACACTTGACACAACCAACAGGGAGGCAGCCTGTGATACTTAAAGCCATGTAAAGCAAATAATGTCATTATAATGCTAGGTATTATATCCGAATGCAGCTTCACATAATGACTAGCATGATAAGTCTGCTTGTAGTTTCTCAATGCATCATATTCCAATCAATATCACATTAAGCAGGAGATAAAAGTTCTAATTTCCTACATATTACACTGCCAGCTTCATCAGTGAACAAACAGGTTTGTTTCCCCAGTGAACAGAGAAAACCACTGCAAGGGTGAGATGTCAAATGCCACAGGAGGTCTAATTACAATGCTTGTATGGTAGATTATACTATGCATATGAATGCATATGATACAGATCAACTGGCAGCAGCATATTTGCATAACTACTTTAAAAAGTCAACATTTTTGTCAAATTCCGACATACTCCAAGCATGGATTATACCAGAATGGGCGGCCATTAGCCAGGATCTGGCCCAGAAGCTAACTGACAGCACACCAGGGCGAATTGCAGAAGTGTTGAAAAAGAAGGGTCAACACTGCAAATATTGACTCTTTGCCTAAAATTAATGTAACTGTCAATAAAAGCCTTCGATCCATATGAAATCCTTGTAATTATACTTAAGTATGTTATAGTCACATCTGACAAAAAGATATAAAAACACTAAAGCAGCAAAATTTGTGAAAACCAATACTGGTGTCAGTCTCAAATCTTTTGGCCATGGCTGTATGTTACAACAGCCTGGTGTATGTGGTCCACATTATTCTTAAAAAGAGTGCCTGCCAGTGTTCAAACCTTTTTCTATGGCACTGATTCATCTACACAAAATAAATATTCCACCCAATAGGTCTGGACTGTGTGTATTGTACGCTACATGACACATTGACACCAAAAACAAGACTCATTTGAAGGTGTGAAGACTATCAGCATGTCATATTACTCCAGTGATTGCTCTGCAGAGAAAACAGAGCCCCTAGAGTGTGCAGACCGAGAACACACACCTGCAACACTAACAACACCAAGCGGGTATCGGCAGGGGGGAGGCTGTGATGAGAGCAAAGGGGAGGAAATGAAAAGCAACCCAGAGGCCTGCAGATGAAGCACAATGATGAGATCTAATATTGCTGCAACTCTTCAACAGACATTCTTTTATGTTTGTGTAAATCTGTTCTGGCCATAAATGGTGACATGTTTCCAGGAATAAAAAAATAAGAAAAACAAATGTAAAAAACTAAACACATCCCATATACAGTACAGTATATTGGTGTTGATACGCAATTTATCTTATGACTCCCAGAAAGACCACTATACCACAATATTCAGAGGAAAAAAGAGACATATATGCACAATAACCCAGATGTAGACTACAACAGATTATCAGTCTAAGGTGAGATTGTTGCATGACCATAAATAAACTACATTGTTTTCACATTAAGAATGAAATAAGTTAAGCACCAGAGACCAGTTAGCAGAAGGGTTTGCGCTACACTCAGTCACACACTGCTAATGACACCAAACAGCACAATAAAAATCAATGCTGTCACTGGATAAAAGTAGTTTTTAATTAAATAGCAATCTACAAGACATGGAATGTTTTTTTGACACCAAGATGACCTCTGTCCTCTGAGCAAATAGCACACACTGGAGAAATCAATGGTGCCACCTGTGTCTGTTTTTACATTTCATTTAGCTATTAAAATGTAGTGTGGAGTGAGTGCCTACACTGATTACTATGTAAACATGTACTTACCTTTACAAAGATGGATGTTCTGTTTGAGCGTGTTTAACTTTTTCAGATTACTGATTTCATACCTCCTCAACTCAATTCAGAACAACAGCCTCATGCTCATTTGTGAGTGTGATGTGAGTGAAGAGACAGTGAGACCACCAGCTAAAATTCCACATTTCTCGCTCACTCTTAACATCATATTCTCCAATAGAATATGAATTTCTGTGTGTAACCTTGCTTGTCTGTATTTGTCCACATGTCCACATTTTATATATTAATGTTTTTTTCATCGATACCTCAATTTTCTTCCGGTTTAAAGTATTATAAGAAAATCATCAAAAAGACAAGAGCCTACTTGCGTCTACTTCATCACAGCAAACACATAAATTCCCTCAAGCAAGTCACACATCTTCAGGTAAACAACTGCTCCAGTGAAGCTGGAAATTGGATGCAGTAGTTTCTTTTTGTAAATAAGTCAAACTTTAAGAAATGTTAAAGTGAGCACTGGCGTAATTCACAAGTCAAGGATTCGATATTGCAGTATCCAGATGACTGTAAAAGGATTCCAGCTGAAATACAGCTTTAAATGCTCTTGCTCCAGAAATACAAAAACTGATGGCTGATGTCTTAAAGATGACATCAGCCATTGAAAGTACATTTCCTTGTTTTTAGAGGAATACTAAGTCTTATTTTGAAACTGTTTTCATTTTCACTTTCTAAGGTTTACTGGTCTATTGCACGTTTCAAATCAAAAATTAATTTAAAAAATCGCTTTCTTTGTGCTGAACTGAATAAATATATAAAATAATTGCCTTTTAACTGGAGTAAGAATAAAATAACTAATGCCAGCTGGCTGTAGAATACTTTTCTTGGGCTGTAAGTACAAAAGTCTTTAAGCATTGTGTATTTCTCTGGGATTGTGGATGAGTTTTGCAATCCCATTCTCTAACCTCATCATTGCCTTTTATAGTTGAGGATCCCCCCGCTAACTTATGCTCCATTGTTCCGTGTTGCATAATTGACCCGAGCCTGAGAATGGAATCTTTTTGGTTGCACACACATTGCAATGGCCAGCTCTGCTCGGAGAGAACATTTATGTAAACACAAGCTTTGACTTTACCACACATACCACATGCATAAAAATCATCATGAATAAAGTAGTCCTACATTTAAATACAAACCTAGGGGCTTCCTTACTTTCAAAAACAACTTTTTTCAGGTTCACTAACAGGGTTTGTTCCTACTGAAAGCATACGAAGATGTAAATTAGTTCATAAAAACACAACCATGTGGGAACACAAACAACTACACATTCAAGAGTTCTATATATAGTCATTCACATCCACCCCCTGCCAAACTGAGTTACACAAAGAATTTAGCACATGGCCTAATGGACAGAGCATCCGCTTAATAAATTAAACTTAAAGCTTTAGCCAAATGGTAAATACTAGTGTGTGTATGTGCATGCGTGTGTGTGTCTGTCTGACAGTGAGGGATAATGTGCGATGTCTGAATGAGACCATTCGGAGGGAATGGGAGCAAGGGAGTTTGGTGGTGAAAGAGGGGGTTAAGGGTGGTCCCTGAGATATCAGCAATCTTAATCTGAGGTATGCAGAGCACTGCATGCAGTTTAAAAAGGCACTTAGTCAGAGGATTCCCAGATATGATGGAGCATAGGGGGGCCATCCTTGTGCATTAGCATGATTAGCCAAAGCCAGTGATAGCTTTCAGGTCATGAATTGTAAACAGCTGTGCTGCATCTGTATCACAATTATTTTTTTGTAAGTATAATGGACACATAACATGTTTTACATTACTGTAGTTATAACAAATTATAAAGCCAGCAGGAAACACTTGTCTATCACAAAATAAAAAACACATCAGGCTGATGCGTCAATAAAACTTTTTATGAAGAACTTGAGTCTAAAATGCAGCCAAATATCCTCTGTATCTGCAAAATGATGAATATGAGTAACTAAAGCCAACTGGAATATGGAAAAGAAAATTATTCATCAGGTGAGGACATGGCATCCGTGTCTGGTCAGTAATAGAAACATCACACCGGAACACTGGTTTAGAAAGGCTTATCAGTCTGTGGTTTGGAATAGAATAGGACAGAAATGTGATGTGGATGTCAACCTCAATCACTCACCTTCTATGTTACTTCAAGTTCAGGAAGTAACACAAAAAAGAAATTGGCATTTTCTATCATTTAATGTAGAGCACGTAAAAAAAAAAACTGCAAGTTTTTCCTTTGCAATCTATTTCATTATAAAATACCCAGAGGCATGTGCATACACAGCCGGTATCTCAAGGCTTTGTTTAATCTTTGTATAAGATGATTGGTGCTTTACTTGGAACTGATGAATACAGGCACAGGGTAACCTGCAAAAAGCCTGTTAATTTGAGCAGAGAAGTTAGGTAACTGGCTAAATGGATGCTTGCAGAGTGACAATACCAAATAATCCCCAAATTACAATGTTACATCACAGACTCTACACTGTGCAGCGGAGTGTGATGTGTGTGTCGGTCTCACTTGGACCAGATTAGGAGGTCGAAGGTTTGGTTTGCCTAGCTACACATACCCAGCCAGGGGCTGTTAAGGCCAGGTTTGCCCAAACATGGTCAAAATTACTGAGGATACACTTAGATACACACTGCATAGTCAATGACCTATTGAAATGTAAGAAAATCCACTGGATTTACTTTGAAACGGATTAAATTTTGCTCAGATACACTAAATCCACTTGGGATTTCACTATTTGTGCAGTGTCTTGCAAAGTGACACCACTGGGTACTGGTGACAACACCTCAGCAGCCTTAAGATGTTCCACATTAATGGACACTTAGTGGCACAAACTTCATAATGGACGAGCACAGTAGCATCCAGAACATTAGCCAGAGATGGAGCTTCCTGCCTGTTCTCCTTACAGTTGTCCATGTGCTACATGCAGTGATGACTGATAAATCCAACAACAAGAGCAGAAGAAAATTAGAAATAAATAGAAGCTTGATGTTTCGAGACACGGAGGACTGGGAAGCTGGAAGAGGAGTGAGAGAGGGAGTCGGGGTTGCACCAAAATATGGGATTTCTCCTGTTGCCCAAATAAGTACTTATTAAAAGAGAATTTGTGCCCTACTGAGCTGCCGATAAGGCAGTCACGAGAATTGAATGTAGAAACAGAACATGTCCATATAGAGAGGGCAGCTGTTGAGCGAGGGAGCAGGAAGGGGCAGGGGTTAAATGCTTCCCCAGAATTTGTGCTTTCCACTGGCATAAACCCAGAGAAGAGAGCCCCCGTATCCCAGACTGACACGACCCGAGGGCCTACTGCAAGCATGATTGAGCAAAGGCAGCTGAACCATGACTATCAGGAGAAATTATGGCTCTTGAATAAGTTCCATGTTCAAGTACCGTGTTTACCAATGTTTGAAATCACAATGAAGACCGACTGGAGGTTTTGAAACAGACTTTGTCAATCCAGTCATCACATCTAATATTCCAACAGTCACACTCTGACTTCTAAACCATCTGAAAAAGACAGAACACAAATCTGTCTTTACGAACGCGCCACAAATCTTGCTCCTCCCTGACACCTCTGGTCTCCATAGCAACCTTGCTGGCCAGTAATAGCCTCAAGCTCATTTGGGTGCAGTGGCGTCATGAAGACGTGCGCACAAGCACACACTAACAGGCACCTCTTAGCCCTGAATGGGATCCCAATGTGTATTTATAGAGACAGAGGGACTTGCCAGTCCATCCAGTCCGAATGCCCCCTCAGGCTACACCAGAGGACAGACGCACCCAAACAGACACCATGTACCCCATCAATACAAGCCCTGGTAACACACGTAAACACATCCATGAATTAAAAGCACCGCAAGTCTCTAGAAATCATATTATCAACAAAAGGAAGCTGGGAATGGTAGCATGCATTAAGGCAGATCTTTGTCGTTACTTTCCCAGGAACATCTCCTTAATATTAATCTGCACACTCTGAACGTATGAAACATATTCATCACAACATGTTCTGCTTCTATGGTTGTCTTGCACAAATGAGGGTTTTATTTAAGTGCACTTTTTAACAAAGCAAAAACATTAAAATCAAAAAGAATTTTAAATGACTTTGCATTAAACAGATGTGGGGCTGCTCTATAGTTATCTCATGACACAGTGACACAACTGTTGCTTCTGGCTTGGCATTATTACAGGGTGTGAAACAAAGAAGCGTAGCTGAAAATCCAGATTTTGAAGACAGAATTGAGTGATAACATGAAATAATTACCTGAGACACAGACTTTCAACCCAGAAAGAGAATAGAGTTGTTTGCTTCTAACAATTGAATTTCTAGGGGAAAATGTGTCATTAAAATGTAAATGACCAGTATGTTTAATATTTTTATCTATTTATTCATTCATTCATTTTTTGATTGATTTATTTCTGCCTTATCTCAAAAAATAAGAGAATAAATTTTGTCGGATGCCTTAGGCTATTCCCTGTACAGTATATGTGGGATGAGTGTGAGTGTACTTACCAGGAGACACAGGAACAGAAAACTGAAGGGAAGGGAAGCACCAGAGGATAGCACAGTACCACTCTGAAAGAGAGGGAGAAAGACGGGAGAAAAAAAAACCAATAAATACATTTAATTTTTGACATATAAGAAGTAATGCTACCTTCATTATTCCGATTGTTCGATCAAACACAATAAGTCATTGCAGACCGAGTGGACACTGGGGTAAAATTCCCTTCCATCTCCTTGCTCGTCACTCCATTTGGCATGTTCACACCTGTAAGCTGCTGCTTGATAAACTTTAAATGTTCGATATTGCAGAAGGCTCATCACACTGTATATTGCTTTAGACATATTTAAGTCATTCATTAACTGTTTAATAAGTTTATCTTAATGTCTATGAACACATTACAATATTGCATCCAAAATATATTCTTATTTGAGTTTGAGGTGTGTCGTCCACAACTTTGAAAAAAGAGTGAATAAACAGCACAAAATTAACGTGACAGGCCTGAAGCAGCTGAGGTACAGCTTGAGTAAGATATGATAAGCAATAAATGACAGGACACTAGAAATGTTGTCACCAAGAATATCACAAAATGATTATTACTCAAAAGCTTCATATAAAATGTGTGTGTGTATAGAGAGAGAAAAAGGAAAAAAAAATATAATTGTATATACTAAAAACACAACTAATAAAGGAACTTTTTTACTTTCTAATATCGTACTTAATAACATAATTTATATCCTATTACAAACAGCAAGCTAGTCCACATAATTCTACGAACATATTATCATTATTAACATTTGCCAATATTGCACACCCAAGTTTCAAAATTTGTTTGTTAAAGTAATTTCAGCATGTATGCAGACAATCAGGTATGATTTTTCACAAACTGAAATAGCTGACTAACAAGGTCCGATATGCTAAAAATATTATTCCTAAAGTACTAATCAGGCTCCATAGCTCAGAGGTTAGAGCACTGGTCTTGTAAACCAGGGGTCACAAGTTCAATCCTCGCTGGGGCCTGTGATTATTGTGAATTTCCCTGTTTGTGGTCATTAAAGTACTTCTATCTACTAGTGAAGAATGAGAACCATTCCATTCTTAACACTTGTGCATTACTTAGGTTTTCTCAACTGATGTGACGTATGATGATAACACTGTGCCTCTAAGTCAACTTTATAATATGATTTAGATATAGTCATCAACTTGCATATAACACGTATTAGCAGCTCAAAAATCCAAACAATGCCCAAAGGCTTATTTTGTAATTCAGTGTTCTGAATAACATACAACTAGAGAAATTAATGTATTTAAACTTAATTAGAAATTACAATAACGGTTGAAACAAATAATTGATTTTTAACAGTTAATAAGCAAAGATTACTCAGAGTGGATCATTTTGTGTCATGTTGTTTAAATTCCCCATAGCTACAAAGTGTTATTTTAATATATCTGGAGTTGTTTGACTCTTCAATACATACATACATATAACTCAACAATCTAAATAGAGACAAGACACAAAGTAAACTGGCCTATTTAACAGCACATTGTCTGAATTTTAGAATCACAATGTACTTTATTCCATAACCACCATATCAAACGTAATCTATCATGAGATGACAACCAATGCTGAGCCCCAAGGGAGTAATAGCTTCCTATCGATCAATCTATTACTCTTTCTGTTACTCCTCGTGAGGAAAAAGCTTTTGTCTCAGTAGCAGCTTATGTGGATCAAACATTCTACATGTCAAGTGGCCTTATTGGCCAAGTGCCGCTCACAGGCCTCTTCAGCCAGGGGAAAGGATCAGTGGGTGCATAGTGCACCAAAAAAGGGAAGCCATGTCATGTATACAGAGACCAGTATTTATGTCCAGCTTAGAGATTTTGTGGGAAAACAGAAGTAGGATCTTGAGAGACAGATGAACGGTAAAAGAATATATTATGCACTTCAACATAAAATTACTAAAAATAAATAAATTAGGATAATTAACTTTTTTATTTAAGAAAATATTTCAATAACAGTCTGTCTTGAAAATCTCTGCTAAGGAGGTCATAGCTTGCGTGCCCCAACCACCCACTCTCAGTCACTTATGAGACAGCTAAGATCTATCATGAGGCCATAAATGCTGTGTAAAATATTGCTTCAGTCATGAAATGCTGTATAGGCTGTAAAAACATTCAATCAATCATTTAAACATTGCGGTCATTATAGCAATAAGATACGGTGAATGCACTCCAATCCCTTTTTTAGTTTTATACCTGGTGAGGTACAGGACAGAAAGCATTTTCCCCACTCACTAACTAACTAAACTAACACTTTTATTTTAAATAAGATTATCTATGTCATAGCCTTCTTCGACATATCCTTCAACATTCAAAGCAAAACCAATGCTAGATAGCTGCAGATGTAGTATTAAACAGCAGTTATAAAAAATGAAACCAATGCTAAGTGGAACTAAAAGGAGCCAATTGGCATACAGTACCATTCAAAATTGCTGTCTATTTTCGTACTTTTCCTCTGATACAGACTGACTGTATCTTCATTTCAGTAAGTGTAAATGGGGTATAAAAATTTTGTTTAAGACTACCCAAACTCGAGCAGAGTCATCTCAACATTTCACAGCACACTTGCTCCCATGAAAAAACAAGTCCATTTGCCAAAATCAGAAAACATACATTTGTAGTTTAATTTTAAACAGCAACTCATCCTTGTATTTGTTTCCAGTCAGTTTTTCATGTGGCAGAGACAGTTTTACATGTCACTGGAAAGAGCTCAAATTTAACGTCAGTTGACTAATTTAGTTCATTTTAAGGCAAAAAAAGAAGCCAATACGTTAGGAAACGACATGACCGTGTTAGAAAGACTAAAGATTAAGTTTCCCAAATGTAATAGTGCTGATTCTTCAAATTTAACAGGAGCAAGTCTATTTCCAAGACTGGAACCCAAATAAAAAGAAAGGGTGTCTATAAAACTCATGCATAACTGTTCACAATTATGAATGTCATCACACAAGCGCATTATGTCATGACAACTCACATACTATTTTGTACAGCATACACCTGTGCCAAACATTTTTTACAAGTACATTTATATTTATTTATAAGTATATTGCAGCATGGAACCATTATACTCCAGTGACATATGCACCATCATGAAAAAAGGATGTGTACTTTGCTACTTGAGGCGCTACGTGTATTACAGGTATGTGTGTATTTTTAGAGGGTGATATTTAAAGTAACACCCGGGGGTGTGAAAATAATTTCTTTTGATTAGGGCAACAGGCAAGCGGCTGTTAATCTCCACCCTACCTGCCAGAGGATTTAAACATTGTAAACAGTGCCAGCTCTACTCATCACTCCAGTAGCAACAGGCCTACGGGGAAACAACACAGGGTTGCTGATTAATATAACAGAATATTGCAGCTCTAACCAGGTATAGCCTAATCTTAAAATACCATGGAGGTGTTGCAATATTTAAGCCGGTAAAAACATTTCTTCAACACATATCCATGTCCTATGTAATAGTACAGTATATATCTAATACTAACAGGGGGACAACTTCCAAAAATGTTTTAAGCTAGGTGTGAAGTAAACAACTTCTGTGCATCAAGAACTAAAAGCACATGTTCCCACCTCAGGAAATCAACCCAACCCATACTCTGACGCACAAGTCTCTGCGGGACTCACTGTTGGCTGTTTCACTGCCATGAACAGCACCTGTCAGGGTATTAAGAGGACAAATCCCATGTAGTTCCTGTGTCAGCTGTCTTCCTCTTCAGTATTGCTCCTTTGAGAATCACAACACTAAATCTCTGACGGAAGGAAGGCTCTGAGATACCACAGGTCCATATTTGTCATACACTTTGTCTTCAAGGCAGCAGGGATTCTGAGAAAGTGTAAGTAGGGTCACCAGATTGCAATGAAATAAGAACACTAAAGAAAGAACAAAACTAAGCTTGATGTTCCATGGCAGAATTTAGCTGCCAAGAAAGCAGCCAAATTTTTAATTTTTGATCAACCTACCGCTGCCTATTCAATGTTGTTTGGATGATGAGGGCATTACCTGTGGAATGGGGATGGTGGTTCCACCTTTCAAAAGGGTGATCATAAAGGGTTCTAAATACAGAAGAATCTTATTGCTCAGCCCTGTTGGTATGGTTTGATCAAGGGTGCTGAAAACGAGGCACCGATCGTTGAACCTCAGGTTAAAGAGAAATTCTATATCCGTTTCATAGGAATTCAATAGGTTGCTTCCTCCAGGTTGGAGGTGAGTTATTACCATAAGCAAGGACATTTAGGTATCTGGCATCGATAATACAGAAACTGTATCAGTCTGAAAGCTGAGCCGTAAGACAAAGCCCTCAATTTACCAACTGATTTACAGTCTATCCTCCAGCTATGACCATGAGAGACAAGCAGCTGAGGGAGGGGCATCCAGAGGAATCTACTACTTTAAGCCAAAAAGAGTCAGACTAGGTGGTTCGAGTATCTCATTAAGATGCATATGCTACTGATGAACCACAGAGTAAAACCAGAAATCTCGGGAAGGATTACAGGACATATCTCATCACACCTCTCTCACTGATGAGGGGACATTTGCAAAACCCTTCTTATCCTGCTACCCTTGAGACCCAGTCATAGATAAGTGGAGGAAAATGGAAAAATGGGTTGCAGTCTGGACTATCAATAAGAGAGTTATTACAACATCCTGTTTTGTGGCAAAACTCTACAATGTGGCCGACTATGCTGGAAAAACAAAAACATTTAATCAGCTGGTCAGAGCCCACGTTTCTACTATATGTTATTGACATTCGTAAAATGTTTTGAGTTATCCTGATTGTGCGCATACATGCACAAACACCAATCATACAACCTCCTACAACTCTTGTTAGTAGAGGTAATGATCATAAAGAAGCTGAAAATCACATAGCAAATGAGGAATGAATGACAATATACATGAGAATATAAACCAGCAAAGTAAAACAGGAAATAAATCAGATGCAAAGAATTCAGTATTGCCTGCCCTGGCCTGTCAGATACTGTATATGTCCTTAAAAGGTTAGGATTATCTTTTTGGTGTTCATATAAATTTTTTTGTGCGGATGCAATAAATAACTACCCTACAGGTCACTCGTTTATGACCAATATTGCAGAGCCTGGAACTGCATTTTAGAGCAAAGTTCTGGAACATTTAAGATTTTATTCATAATTCCCCAAAACACAATTCAAACTGGAAGTTTTGTGGGTGGTACAGTATTTAGTGATCATGTGATTTACTCAGTTAAATGTGCCTGATGAAGAAACAAAGGAATTATTTTTTAAATACCTACCATTTTCTTTATGATTCTTATATCTAGATACCACTAAGTCATGAGCAAGTGGCTTAATGAAATACAGTATGTGTTGCATGTCTTTCATGTACCTACATACCCCAAAGCACTGCCTGTATTTGAATGAATGACTTGAAAACAAGATTCTCAGTAGAATGTGGGTGAAACTGAAGTTCGAGGTAAAAAAGAAAGAAAGATGTGTCTTCAGAGAAACAGAATGAGGGTGGAGATAGACAGGCAGTCAGATGAAAAGAAACTTCGACAAAATATTTCAAATGTACTTTGACTTCAAAATTTTTTGTTTTCTCAGTGATGCCGTCAGGAGGCAGCTCCCTGAGGGAACACGAGAGGCAGCTATAGAGTAAAAAACAGGCTAAGAGAATGTGTCAGCACCAACAGATTATGCCTCCTTTTACCCTGGAAAAAGATGGACAACTGTCTTTACGTAACAAAGACAAATTACGTACGCACACACCCACCTAACACACATCTGGTCGGAGAGCACAACTCCCTTTCAAACAAAGTGCTGGTTAATTAGTGGATAACATTAACAGGGATGGAGTCCAGGGTCCGGCGGCACGTTCCTGACAACATATAGTAGGAAGCCATTCAACCTCACCTAATACTGACAGCTATTACATAAACCAATATGTGCTGGATGATACTGAACACTAGACAAACACAGAGAGCTGGAAACTTGCAGCACCTCCAACTTTAGCTCTGTAAGTTCTAGCTTCAGCTCTTGTCAGATGTGTAATATGTAAAAGTATATATATATATGGCTTTCACACACAAACAGACACACGCGAGCGCGCGCACACACACACGCAGGCACGCACGCAGGCACGCACGCAGGCACGCACGCACGCACGCACGCACGCACGCACGCACGCACGCACACACACACACTTGTCTATGATGCCATAATTCACATGAAATAAAGCAAAGTAAGAACAATAAAACAGAAAATGAAAGTACAGAGAAAGAAAGGCAATCTAACACTCTGAAGTTGGTTTGTGACAGTTTCAATGTACTCAAAAGTAGTTCAATGTACTCAAAATATAAGACTGAAGTCATTCAAATTCAGTTTTTGATTAAAAAAAAAGTTCGGTTAGCAATTTTTTAGGAATCAAAATGATATTATGTAATTTCATTAAGAAGCATTTTAGTTTTAATTATTAAAGTTAGCATCTGCCATTTTAATGCTGAACTAAATTCAAATCATATGCTGCTGCACACTGTCAGCCCCACTTAGTTAGTTTATAGACTATTGTATATAAATACAGTTTGGAAATGGTTGTATTTTTTTACATTTTACTTATCACCCTTTTTGGCAGTTACCATAAATACATTAGTAGTATAAGAAAGCACTTATAAGGATAAAGGACAAATTGGTGGATAAATGGACTTACAGCATGTTATTTAGTTTGTTGAACTACGAGACGCATATTACTTTTTATGTCATTGCTCTGTCAGTTTCCAGAGTAGAACTTCTATTTGTTGTGTCTCCTAAACAAAACGGTTGAATGAGTAAATATTGATAACATTAGCTGTTGATCATGGGATTCATAATACCTTTATATATATACTGTATGTCATCAGGCACTTTCTGTTTGTTTTTTTTAAAAAAAAGTCATTAATGAGAAACAGTCATTAATGGGGCATGCAGGCAATGCCTCTTAAAATGTCTGGATGGACCACATACAGCTTTGGAAAAACTATATATAACTCTAAAAAAATAACATATAAGTGATAGATTACTTTTCTTCCTCTGGTAATGTCTAGCAACCAAAAGAAGATTTATGACACTCTCCTACTGATGTTATTTGATTGTGAGACTTTTATATAGTTTACAGTACTTTTTCCAGTTTGTTATGATAGTGATCTAATGGATTAATGTGCAAAAACCATCAGGGTTGTTCATTGATAGATGTGTTGGATGTAAAATGGCTGTGAGTCTTCAACAAATGTCTGTTCATCTATGTGAGGGAACATTTACTAAACTGTGTTTATATTTCTCAAAATACTGTATATTGCTGATATTTCAGAAATTTATTTATTTATTTGAAAATCGTTTAAAACCTCATGATTAAAACAGTTAAAATCCCATTTTTATTTCAATATCTGTGAGTGTGTGTGAGTGTGTGTGTATGTGTGTGTGTACGTGTGTGTGTGTGTATGTGTGTGTGTGTGTATGTGTGTGTGTGTGTGTGTGTGTGTGTGTGTGTGTGTGTGTGTGTGTGTGTGTAAAAAGAATAACAAAAATTTGAAATATATCCAAGTTTCACTCACACTGTGTCTCTCTGGGAGAGCAGCACAAAACCATGCAGTACAACACAGCTATTAGCTTATGAACGTCAATAATAACATAGAGACAATTGTGCCATGGACTGCAGTCTGCATTTCAAATTCAATGAACAGGATAAGTGATAAGCTCAGCTGTTAAATGTTACATAATTGTTTGGACTTGTTATCTCACGCAGTCTTAGGCTGATTAAAGATGCTCTTCTGGTACATACTGTACACACACGCACGCACGGACGCATGCACGCACGGACGCACACACCCACCCACCCACACCCACACCCACACCCACACCCACACACACACACACACACACACACACGCTATCTCTGTTCTTTCCCAGAGAGACAAGAGTGGAGCTGTAAGGAAGAGGAAGAAGCAGCATTCCTGCTGTTTATCTAGTCATCTGATCTGGAAAGCAAGTCATGTGTTGAAACAGTGTTAGAAGTTCTAGGATGCTTTAGGCTAACCCTAGCCTGCTGCATGTGCTCTGTTGTTTGCAGCGTCTCTACATATTCTTTCAAAATGTTTTTCAACAAAATGTTAAATGAATATAACCTTACCCAAAATGCACCACTGCTACCAGACGAAACCTTTTTGTTTGTTTGTTTGTTTATTTTAGAAGAACCACAACTCGCTCCAAGTTAAATAATAGAAACAAAAACGTGCAGAAACAAAAAAAATGTAACAATTCTTTTCTTGAAAGACAGTTGGAAATACATGATTTAAGCCTGTAAAATAAAATATTGAATATTAAATAAAAAGAAGATATCAAAAGGCAACCTCTCAGTACATGGAATATGAGTGTATAAAGTTCTGTGAAAAAATGCTGAAGTTTTTGGATTATGCCCTAGAAGCCATCATCTGAAACAAAACAAAAAAACTCACACAATGAGTTTAAGATCTACATGTACCATGAAAATGAATACAGACAATTCAAGTTCCTATACAACAAATGACACCACTTTGGTGCTTGGAAGTTTTAAACTCACTCACTTCTTACGTGGTGTGGGATAATAAATAGACACTGAACAATCAGTCTATAATTAAGTATTTCTAATGGTGTCCCTTTCCCATAACTTCGATGATTCTTGTCAGTTTATTGGAAAGCCCATTGCTTCTATTACTGGGCTAGCTTGATAATAATAGGTATCCAGGAGAGGATGGTGCAAAATCAAGTTTTGCATTCTGGAACGAAGGTCGACAGTTTAATTGGCAGTGCAAATTGCATTCACATTTATCCCCATAGTGGATTGAGCCGTGGGTGAACATGCACACGTGTGAGCACTTAAAGCAACAAAGACTGCAGTAGTTGGTAATAGCTCTCCTCTCAAGATCCAATGTATTTTTAGAGACACACGTGAAGCCAAGCTACAATTATTATCACTGAAGTTTTGTTTTTACTCGTCAAAGTCTCTTTCACACAAACCAGGATGCTCCCACTGCCTGATACTGAGTCAGCTTAGCTAATGCTGCCAATTTTTGCTAAGAAGAGTAAATATTGACTTAATGATGGCAGTTCCCATTAGTTGGTCTCAGAGTAAGCAGCTTCCTCTCTGCTTGTCTGATTTGCTTGTTGCTCGTCTCTATCCATCCTTCTGCTGGAAGAGCATCTGCAGAGAATACCCTTGTCACTATATTTACCCCCCCCCATTATATTTACCCTCTAGCAACACTTACCTTTGTAGTGAAGACGTCTCGCTCAAACACTGTTGATTTTTCCCTTCCTTTAAGTCGCAAACACCTTGCTTGCATTTGAACCTACAAGAGCTGCACAAGTAAGCATTGAAACCTAGGTTTGATTAACTGTGTAAGCTTTTTGTAGGGTCACAGCCCAGCAGAACCCAAGTAACCTATTCGGTTATACCTAATCTAAGCAAGTTATTTCCCTCCACTACAAATCTGACCTTATCCCTAATACAGTATCGTGTAGTTAGTGGGGTAGAAGTAGATGCAAAATTTCTATTTTTGTCACCAATATAACAGCCATACAGTCCTCTGAGTCATATTCACAATATCAAAATTGCTAAAATGAAACACAACCCCCCCCCCCTTCTCTTCTGTTATTAGAGACACACTTTCAGCTCATTTAGATAAAAGCTTTTAGAGGGACCATTTTCTTTGTACTTATGGATTACATTATAATTTGCAGTTCCTTTGAAAGCAACACCTTCCTGCCTGAATGCAGAGTGGGTGTTTTATTCATATTTCCATTGGATGTCAGCATATGGAACTGCAGCTGCACATAGGACAAATTTTTAAGGATGGATTCATCCAAACACAAAAGAATTGATCCATAACAATCACTCAACTTCAATTCCAATTCGGTTCTTCTAAATATATATATCACTAAATGTCAAAATCAGTGTGATGAGATCAGAGCTGTCACAAATAGTCTCTTATTGGTAAATTCTTAGGAACATCGTCTCTGATTACTCGCAAGACTATACCAAGGCATAATGTGATTGTTTTTGGGTACAAACCAACTATACTAACAAGAGCAACAGGTTAAATTGGGAGCCTTTAGGTCAAATACAGTATATGGGAGCTACAGTCCACATGCTGCTGGTGATGTTGATCTCTGAGAAGTCCAGAGCACAGGTTGGATTCTTGTTGCATGACTCAGGCCCAATACACCAGCATTAAATTTGTCCTGGTCTTTGGTATTGTTGGCCTAAGTCACCACTCTCTGTTCAGTTCTTGAGACTCTTTGGACTCTGGAACACAAGCATTCCACTATTCATGAGTTTACTGTCTTTTTGCCCTTTTTTGTCTTGTCTTGTCTGTGGATCATACGCTCTGTGATAAGACACTGTGCCTCATCTACATTATTTTATCATATTCTAACATTTATTCTAGTAATAAATATTTATATTTGTTCAGTTCTAGAAAAAAGTCTTTCAAATAAATCATTATGTTACCTGCACTACATATTGCGCATACAGGTTACTTATGACGAAGCACATACTGTATAATTAAGAGTCTATACAATTGTGTAACCTTTTGGTACCCTACAAACAGCCATCATACAGACACATCACGTCACTAATTCAGATGACATCATTATTTCTCAGTCCCATCACAATCTCTAGTTTGAAATGAGGGAGCACGAAGCAGCAGGAGCAGCAGCAGCCATTCAACCTGCTCATCAGTGAGAAGTGTCTAACTGTATGTTGGACAACATTTCTCATCAGTCTTCATGGAATACACACTGAAAGATTAAGCTCCTTGCAATGATCATTCACTGCAAATGTAATAAGATGTCATCTCGGCTCTCAATGCGTCTTGTTGGCAATGCTGTATGTACTGGATGAAAATGTATCTGGATTCTCTAATGAGACATCAACAACAAAGGAGAATAATAATAACCAGGTGTATACCAGGGCTTTGTATTCACATTAAATTTTAGAAAATTCCTCATTCTCTTCATGGTTGTTGTTACCTTTATGATAAACTTTTTTTTTTGGGCGGCGGGGGGGGGGGGGGTGTTCCAGGGAGTACATTAGATTATACAGACAGACATGCAGATCATATAATGTGCCAGGTAGCAAACTAGGATTAGGCCTATTTTACACACATTATGCATACACTTGAATCAATTTGCTTAATGTTTCCAGAGTTATTAATGTGCAATCATGAACCGAGTGCTCTGGAGAGAGGAAAGTAATATTTAAAAGGTTATTCTAAATTCCGGGAACTGAGCCTTTTCATCAGTTTCTACCAGATGACATTAGGCAGCAATGCTGCTAGACAAAATCCGACCCAGGACTGGAAAGTAGACCACAAGAAAAAACAAACTTCTTTTGAAAACTTCACCAGTAGCAGAGCATAAATCCAAAACTCACCAGTTCAGCATCAATGACGTTTAGTGGGAAAGATCATGTCTTGGCCTGTAGAAAAAGGACAGAGTAAGAAGCCAGAGATAGAATTTCATAATCCACAGAGGTCTGAATCTAGACTTATTTGGCTGAGGTCTAAAGCCCTGCTAACTGGCCAAAAAGGAAAGAGATGAGATGAATCATGAAGTGGTAGCCACATACCACAACTCCCCCATTGAGAAACAGCATAAAGTAAATCACAATATTGACAAACAGCTTCACAACAGCCTTCAATTGTCAGACTTTAACAATGAAACAAACATGTTGGGGGCCGTGAATCAACCACCACCACAACACTGGCTTCTCAGTTGGTCTGCCAGGTTGCTTGTATGCTCGCCAATCAATCTGTCTATCACTATCTGTAATTCCACATTCGCAGTCTCCATGAGACGCAAAACATCCGCAAGGTTGACTGTCAGCTTTGTCAAGGCTGCAGTGAGAAGGATTGGCATTATGATAAAAATGCAATAGTCCTATCAAAACAAAGGGATACAGCTGGAGGCAACTAAGCTAACCAAACCAGACTCTGCTTATTATATATTCAAGCACAGTACAAAAAGCAGACAGGAAGCAAACAAGGGAAGGGACATCAACCTTCAAAAATGAGAAACAAGCAGCTGAGGAATTTAGTTAAGTGACCGGCAGAGAGGTCGATTTCAACTTCAGTCCCACTGGAGTAAAACCTTTAACCTTCAATAAGATGCTGACAAGGACACACTGTGAATTTGCAGTAATAGAGGAAAAGATTTTCTTTAATGCTGTCTGTATCATACTCTAAATCCGCATTCTAGCTCACCATAGACAAGCAATCCAAAATTGTCAGGGGGCAGTGTGTCTGACAGACAGCATTCTGTTAACAGCCTGTTCAACCTGATCCATGGATGTACCACAAATGCAGTACATTTGGAAAACCATGAATCTGTGATCAGCATGTGTTTGAGACAGGTCTCAGTGATGATAATTTGCTTTCCTTCTCCTCTATATGCTGCATTTCATTCAAGAGCTAGTATAGTTGCTACCATTTCTGTGACTCAGCAAAGATATTGTCTTTATGCCTGCCTAAATACACAAAAGGCTTCAATAAATTAAGTTCTGAAGCGTAAATTAAATCCTATTGCCACTAACTGCACTGCAGAGTATGTGTTGTACCTTTTGAACTGGACTCTGATTTCATTTATAGTGTTATTCAAACAAGAGCCGCCAGACCAAATGTGAAAATGGTAACAATAGATGAAGGCCAAAGTTATATTAAATGGGCTGTGTATTTAACTTCTATTCATTATATTATTTCATTTTTTTAATATGCTGAATTAATATCTATACAATGCCATCACTAAAATCCTCACTATAGAAATGAAGAGTAGGAGATGAAAGATGCAGTAGAATATATATATTAAAGCCAAATGAAGCTATCTTACTTCAGAAAACTTAAACCACAAATGTTTACTTAAAAAAATACAACAAAACACCTCCACACAAAGTTAGCCTTTAAGCTCCCTATCAAAGGACTCAAACATTCAGGTTTAAGCCAACGAAGAAGGATTGCTATAGAATGAAGGTGGGTAATGTTTGCTTCAATGATCATGACTGAAACACTTATGAGGCGATGACAATGAGCCATAGCAGAATTTGTTTTTGTTTAAATAATAACTGCATAAGCAACAAAAGGCCACACACACTCTTGAAGCAGAGGAGGTGGTGATGTGGGGGGTGGGGAGGGATAATAACCTTCTGAAGTTTTACAATAACACTCAATGACACATTTTCCAGTGTTGTTGAGATTACATATAGAAGGAGACAACATTAATGAAAAACTAGAACTTTTTTTAAAGAGTCCTCTGCATATATGGTGCACAATATCAGAGGACAAAGCACGTCGCTGTAATAAACAGTTGTAATAACTGATAAAGTGAAACCTTTGAATAAAATAAAACATTGTGTTGCATTTGCACTGCAAATAACTGTTAACCGTAGGTAATTCCTGAGCAAATAACACACTACCTTGTGGGTGTGTGTGATAAAACAGGTTTTAAAAAACAGACACCAGCTGCCCGAGTCCATGTCAAATTCAGCTACCCTGTCATTTTAATAGCTCCTATGAAAACCACTTTATCATCTCCTCAATAAAAGTGATTGGTTCCAGGAAGTTCCAGATAGTAAAGTGACGGATTTAACATCAATGTCAAGGCAAAGCACTGAAATCTCATGTTGATAATCATTTTCATTTTATGCAAGAAGGACTGACAACACTGAAAACAGAGAAAATAAATTTAGACAGATATAAAGCTGGTATCTGATACATTTTAAATGTCAAGTGTTATGACTAAACACTGATACGACGTTTAAAACAGTCTTTCCGAACAGCTGACAGTGAATCAACGACACCTTGCTTTCTGGGCAGCTGCACCTCCAGGATTCTCTATGATGCCTTCCCAACTACTATAGCAACAGCAGACTGAGGATGCCCCAGTTCAACAGATTAAATCATATCCAAGTTCTTTGGCGGGTCAACAGCATGTAGAATATTAGCGTGCAGAAAATCACCATGTACACAAATTTGTGTAAATATATGACATAAAAATCCAGCTCATGGCGATGTGTCGGTTGACTTTTATGACCACTATGTAGTCTGTCCCTGTCATTGGCATCGGCTGGCTGGCTGCCTCCTTATCTGTCCCGCTGCAGCTAGCTCCACTAACTAGCCTACCCGCCGTTAGAAACATCAATAGCGTCTGCATTTTTAGGAAGTTCTCAAACGAGGACACTCTCCGTTATGTCATTTTTTACCTGGACGACAGGCCACTGCCCCCAGCAAAGCCAGACGAACAATTAAATTCGACAATTAATTGCTAAATGTCCAATTAATGGGTCTGGCTAGCTAGCTAGCAGAGGCTACTGTCTCCAGCTGTGTGTGTGACAGACAGTGAGAGGATGTGTGATGTCTGAATGATGGAGCAGGATATGGAGTGAGCCCCTGAAAGCTAGCGGGATGGAGTTTAAATTAAACGTCCTGCCTCAACAGCATCCTTCTAACAGGCTGAAATCAACACTGTTAAATAGAGCACTAACTCCTAGAATTCATTTCTTACGTGTTGGAGGAGACGGGTTTGCAGGGGTTTAATCCAACGGAGGGCAGAAATGATGTTTGCAGGGTCCGGGTTTTCTATCTGTGTCCTCCAGTTGCTGAAGCTCTATCCCGTCTCCCTCGGGCTGCCTGTTCTGTCTCCCGGTTGCGGACCGTCCCGGCGCTCTTGTTCCACCCGCCCTCCAGTGGAGAATGAACTGCTCTGACTCGCTTTGATTAGGAGCCCCCGTTCGGATAAGCAGCGCGCGCTACCCTCGTCAAACGTGCCAGCGCGTGACTGTGTGCGCGTGCACGTTCGTATGTGTTGGAGAGTGAATGAGTGTGCGTTGGGTTGACAGAGTGAGTCATCCAGCAGAACCACAGCCAGCTCCTCCCTGCTTTTCTAACAGCTGACTACTGTAGCCGCCATGCGTTGATAAAGACAAACATCGCCTCCCCCTCCTCCTTTTGTAGTGCTGCTGTTTTCCTACAGGCTACCGTGTGTGTGGCTGACTCATTCATTGCACTTAATTTTATTTCTATCACTGGCGTCACTTAGTGTGATATTAGTCATGTTTCAGTGATGTGGTTGATGATTATATTTGAAATAGTCCTATAAGAATTACTTTTGTTGTTGTTGAATGAATCAAAATTTGGCTGGTTGGAGAAAACAGATCAAATATCACTCAAAGTAAAAAGGGGAAGATAGTCTGTGGGGTGTGGTGGGATCAAGATACATGAGATGCATCTTCTTTGTCGAATGGTGAAAGGCTATTCAAGCAGTTTGGTATTACTGGTGTATAAACTCTAGAGACTAGTGAGAGACAATACAGCAGAGGTAGAGATATCTTGGCTTTTAGTTTCCGTGATTGATAACGCTTAAAAAACACAAAAACATTGAGTCTGATAAGTTCCAAAACATTTATAACATGACAATAGACAGTGAATCTGCCAATATCCTCAATTCTTAACAGAGGCTTTTGGTTATAAATGCAACATTTCCTCAAATACTCTCTATAGCATTACCGGACTAAAATCCCCCAGAATCTGTAGTTTTAACTCTGTGAAAACAAGCTAGATTGAACCCATGACAAGTAAATTGTTTTTGATTTGTAAAAATGTTGGTTTTTCACTCCAATTTCAACATCAGCATCACAGCTGCATTATTTTCCCAACCCTGTCATATTTAGTATTAAATTAGTCTGATCCTGTGATTTCAAATTCAAATTTAAATCCCTCTGATGCAATGAATGCCATTTTTTCATAAATGAACATTGAAAAGATTTGCAGGAGTACATTTTCTCATCATCGTTTTAAGTTCTATGGATAGATAATATTAGATCAACATTAGATGATATTAGAATTACAGTCAAAAATGGATTCAGATAAGGTAAGAAGGCCTCGTTTAATGTTTTACATAATTTGAGGGGTATGCCTTCATTTTAGGATGACAACTGATGACAACTTGATTACATTTGGGGCTGAAAGTAGTCAATGAATAACCGTTCAAACAGCTGCAAACAAAGTTTGTGTTTGTATGCGTGTGTGTGTGTGTGTGTGTGTGTGTGTGTGTGTTCGTGTGTGTGTGTGTGTGTGTGTGTGTGTGTGTGTGTGTGCCTGCTTACTGTAACTTTCAAGCAGCTCCCTGTGGTCCTCTCCTCTTCTGGTGTCCTGGTGTTCCTCATTAAAGTGCAGTTACAGGATGTATCCTCCTCCTCCTCTTAGCCACAGCAGATGGACAGAGGCAGGGTGATAATATTCCTGGGAGTTTGGAAGGGCGTCACTGTTTATATAACCCAGAGAATCTTATTAAAAAGCCGCCCTCCTTCCATCCTGAACTCAGGGTTAATTAGCTCACTTCCTAGTACTGTAGCTGGTATGCATGGAGGCCTCTGAATGGTCACAGGAGTTGTTATGGGCAACCAGGCTTGTCTCATCTCCTTTTGCCTTTTGGGATTCTACTGAGGAGCTGAGACTGAGAAGGACACAGTGTTTATGTAGTCTAGAAAACACAGACACCAGCAGCACATACGTGTGCTACACGCAGCTGATAAATCACACTCCAAAGCACATGGATGGAAGATCACTCACTCACACACACAAACATTCACACGCACGCACGCACACGCACACACACACACACACACGGATACAAGGACAAACAAAAAACAGTTCACCCCAACAACACTCACACTATGGGACCAAGTCCAAAAATGTAAAGAAGAAAAGAGTCTTATCACACTCAAAACACGCCTGATGCTCGTATAGTAAAGACATTCAAAGGACTCTTCAGACACAGGATGTGAGAGGAAATTATACCCAATCATGTACGTGCACCTGCCTACACTGTACCAGCATGACAATCCTTCCTGCACCACCAGACAAAGATTAAATATATATAGCAGTGACCAGTGAATGTACACAACTCACAATGTCATCAGAGACAACTAACAATAAGGCAATCAGTCTCCGTTCAAGTGGTACAGAAGTGATTAAATTCATCTTCCTCTAAGGGTTGAAAGATATTTAGTTACCTAGGAGATGATAGGAAGTAGGTCATCAATGCTTTCCCCACTTCTCCCTGCCCCTCATTGTGAAACACGTACAACACGTAGGCACTATATAGACCTTGCCTTGTTACTCCATAGATACTGCCAAACTCTTCTCTACTAGAGCAGGTTTTAGATTGTTGTTTCACATTTCCTCTAACCCCCCTCCATCAAGTCTAAAAGATGAAGGGTAGGCCAATATTAAAATTTCCAATGATATAAAATGTTACTAGAAAATAACAAGCGAAAAATTTTTGAGAAAAACAAAATGGAAACAAATTCTGCAACTGCTCAGTAGAATGCTCGACTCAACAGTCCCTTCAGATTAAATTGGACTCTAATCCAAATTCCTGAGACATGAGTGCCATTCAAATTATGTCACAGAAAATGAGAGATAATCATAGATCCACCATTTTATTTGGATTCATTCCAAAATTATTTATTTTCTGCTGGAAGATACATCATCTTTTCTTTCAGTTTGTTTCCTCAAAATGGTCAATAAGTTTTCCACTGCTACAACCCCAACCCTTCATGATCACACAATACATCTACTGGCAAACTGTATGGTCGCGGAATATTTGTAATGGAAACGCCTTAAGAGAATTAAAGGTCATAAGAGGTAAAAAGATAAATGAGTATAACATTCACATGAAAGTGATGGAAAAATAAAAATGATCACAAGACATCACATTTTTGATCAAACCAATGATAAATCAAAAGACACACAAGTCCAGTCCAGCAAAGTACAATAATAGCCACATTTATTTCAATTTACAGGCAAATTTCCCTTCACACTATATATTATATTTTTTAATCAGCTTCATATTTTATCCTCTATGTCATACATACATGTACATTTTCATAGTGCATACACATGTGTTGATGAGAGGGGGGACTGTTAAATAAATGTTTCAAGACAAAAAGGAAGGATGTGTCACATTTGTTATGGGACACATGTCAAATAATGCTCATCACAAGCATTTGTCAGTAGTGGAACTGTACTTAAGAGTGCACACGGTCTATTCAATATCTGACAGCTTCCTACAATATAACACATTGACAATTTAACAATGATGCTTTTCACACATTCAACATTAAACAAGGCAAACCTAATGAAAGGCACAGGACTCTCACATCAATATCATTTTTTAAAAGTAGTTGTACTTACATTTCAGGTAATCCTTCACCTTCAACTTTTTTGTTCAGCTGAAATATCATTTGATATCAAACGACCTGTGAGGTAAATGGCACTCTACGGTAAGGAAGTCAGAAGCACTTCCCTATGGTTACTGATGGAAGGAGATAGTCCAGTTATTCATTAGATCATGTCAATACTAATGTTAGACAGACATTGAGTTGTACACTCTGTATCTGAACTGTGTATCTACTTCAAAATACAGCAACCAATTATGGGTGAATATCGAGAATAATACCAGTGGGTAATATTTCCTGTGGTCCCAGCATCTGCTCTGCGTACTGGAGAACTGTACACACATTCACCTGTAGGTAGACAACTAACCAGTTAACAGGACGGTCACTTCTACAAAACTACAGGTAGATCCTCCTATTCTGTTTGAATATCCTGGTTTGACTGTATTACTTAAAAGGGGCAAAGATAAAGATTACAAAGTGCAAACTGTTAGCTTAAGCTGGCAACTGTTAGATCTATGATGAGGGAGAATTGTTACTTGTTTTAGTCCCATTCAGATTACAACACAGTGATACAGCCACATTGTGTACACACCATATGGCAGGTTTTGTTTGAATGAATTTACCGTAAAAATAGATTTACATTTAATAAACATCTCTGCTACAGAGCTACTGCAACATTTACAGTTATTCTAATACATGCAGATACTGTACAACACACATTCCTTTCATGTCCTTTCTAGGCAGAATTTCTCACAAATCACACAAATGTAACAAAAAACTAGCCAAATTAAAAAAAACTAGCATTGTGCAAAACATGATCAAAACCAAATAATGGTTAAAAAATAATGGGTTTTAAAACTAAGTAGCAGCACCACAAAGGCTTAGTTCTGTTAAAACAAAACTGAGAACCAGGAAGCCACCAGTGCCTCTGGGTTAGTGTTTAAGAGCTCTTTAGTTACATAGTGATCGTTCAGAGCAAACGTGTCAGGGCGAATTTAAATAAAGATGGAAGCTTTAAGGGCTAAATATACAGCAGGTTCTTACAGGCCAACATTGTAAGAGTACGGCTGACCCCACGTATATGATAATGTCCACTGTGAGTAAATTCAAAACCTTGGCACCACACACCTCACTGACCAAAACACAAGTGTCAATGTCATGGCAATACAAATAATAAAAACAAACTACTCTCTTTGTACAATATTTCAAGTAAGATATTTCCTGCAAATAGTTAGTGCTTTGCAACACATCCTGTGGCCATACAGAAACGACGACAACATAAAGGGAACATAGAAATACACAGTGTCACTATTTACAGGAAGCGGTTTTCCAGACA
Source organism: Antennarius striatus (assembly GCF_040054535.1). Lineage (NCBI taxonomy): Eukaryota > Metazoa > Chordata > Actinopteri > Lophiiformes > Antennariidae > Antennarius > Antennarius striatus. The sequence goes on along the minus strand of NC_090794.1, from coordinate 9,637,995 downwards.
AGACTGCGCCCCACGGGAGAGAGAACCGTTACTCACCACACTGGGCTCAGATTTGATCTAATCCTTCCATTGGTTAAAATTAGGACCAAAGTTGAGGCAATCTCATCCTAGATCAGTGGTCACTAACACGTCCACCAATTAGCATCCCCATGTCAGGTTTAAATCTCTAAAGGGGTGTATCGTAGACTTGCTCCGAAGAGCCCTCTTCCATGTCATCCTCCGACTGCGGGGTTTTGTGATTGATCTTCTCTGATGTTGATGAGGCAACAAGTTTTCCATGGACGCTGTCATCGGTGAGCTTGGTCTTGCTGCTGTCCTGAACAAACTCTTGGATCTCCACAGGTAGCCTGCGAAATTTGTCCTGGTACTCCTGGTCCAGATCACTCTGGAGCTGTGGATGAAGAACACACATTAACTAATTACTTCAAAAGGATATAATGAAGGGGATCGTTTTTGCAATATCAATTCATGGATGTTCTTCTGATGACAGCAGAA